>NC_057386.1:123638888-124259568 GCF_019320065.1 Cervus canadensis | reverse complement strand
AAAAAAAAAAAAAAAAAGATGATGGATAATTATCTACCCAAGAAAAGGAATGAAAAGATGCACATGCTGTACTGTGGATGAACCTCAAAAAACTTTGTGCTAAGTGAAAGAAGACAGACACAAAAGAACATGCAGTGTATGATCCCACTTATATGAAAATCCAGAATAGGTAAATCCACTGAGACAGTAGATTGATGGCTCCCTGGGGCGGGCGGAAGGGGTAAATGGGAAGTAAGTGCATAATGAGGTTGTCGCTGGGTTTTTTAAATTTACTTTTGGCTGTGCTGGGTCTTCACTGTTGTGGGAGTGTTTTGTCTAGTTGTGGTGGGCAGGACAGGGGGCTACTCTCTGGTTGCGGTACACTGGCCTCTCATCACGATGGCTTCTCTTGTTGTGGTGCATGGGCTTAGTTGCCCCACGGTGTGTGGAGTCTTCCCAGACCGAGGATTGAACCCATGTCCCCTGCATTGGCAGGTGGATTCTTAACCATTGGACCCCCCAGGGAAATCCACAAAATGAGGTTTGCAGAGAGCCCAATTTGAGATCCAATGAGCATATATGAGACAGAGCTATCCAGTGTAATTCCATAGACAAATATGATAATGCTTACTCAACAGTGTATTTCAGCCTATCATCACAATGTGCACATGATATGTGCAATGTTCTTTTGTGTTGGAGACTGAAACAGTCTCCCAGAATAACAGTGTCCATTTAACCCTCCACTTGGGAAGCTCAGTCTCTTGTTGTTGGTTAGTCACTCAGTCACGTCCACTCTTGTGATCACATGGTCTGTAGCCCACCAAGCTCCTCTGTGCATGGGACTCCCAGGCAAGAATACTGGAGTGGGTTGTCATTTCCTTCTCTAGGGGATCTTCCTGACCCAGGGATCGAACCTGCATCTCCTGCATTGGCAGGCAGGTTCTTTACCACTGAGACACCTGGGAAGCCCTCAGTTGCTCATATTCATCCCCAAATGTATGATGTCATATAGATCAGCCTTAATGGAATCCAACCTGCTCAGAAATCGGAAAACTTGTCTTTATGTAATCATGGTCCACTGTCTTAAGACTCCACACTCCCAGTGCAAGGGCCTAGGTTTGGTCCCTGGTCAGGGAACTAGAACCCACATGCCACAGCTAAAAGGTCTAAAGATCTTAACGTGACTGAAAGGTCCTAACGCAACAAAAACTGAAGTTCCTATGTGCTGCAACCAAGAACTAATGTAGCCAAATAAAGAAATAAATGTTTTTCAAAAAGAATCAAAATGCTTCAGAGATGCATCAAAGAAAATAAAGAGGAAACAAAAGAGTCTGCATATGGAAGGAACATTTTAACGATTGTTCCAGCAGCTCTCTCCCTATCTCCTTGGTGAGTCAGACAAGCCATGCCACCTCTTTGGGTAATGGACTTAGTCCCTGAATGGGAAGATAACTTGGACAGCAAAGAGATCAAACCAAATAATCCTAATGGAAATCAACCCTGAATATTCACTGGAAGGACTGATGCTGAAGTTGAAGCTCCAGTACTTTGGCCTTCTGATGTGAAGAGCCAACTCGTTGGAAAAGACCTTGATGCTGGAAAGATTGAAGGCAAAAGGAGCAGGGGTTGGCAGAGGATGAGATGGTTAGTTAGCATCACCAACTCAATGGAAGTGAATTTGAGCAAACTCCCAGAGATAGTGAAGGACGGGGAAGCCTGGCGTGCTACAGTCCACGGGGTGGCAAAGTGTCAGACACGACTTAGCGACTGAACAACAACAACAACAGGGGGATAACTCCCTGGCTCCCTAATCCCTATGACTGTTCAGTTCTAAGAAGCTACAATTCTCTGCCTTCTGAAGAGGGCAAAACCACTGGTCCCTGGAGTGAACAGGGGCATGATGGAGCTGGGGGATTCAGCTGGGCCTTATAGGATGGATAGGTGGAGATGGGGGAGAAGAAAGCTGAAGAGCTGGGAAGATGGAAGAGAATAAAAGTGAGAGAAACCTGGGTCCTCACAGACCAGTCTAGCTGAAGAGGAGGGCTGTGGAGGGGCAGCAGGAGGACAGAAGGATGGAGGGTAAGGTCTGCTGGGGGAGTCCCCAGACTGGCACATTGCACCTGACTCACCAGTTGTAGACCACGATGCACACTATAAAGATGTTTTTCAGAAACCCAATCCACGAATTCTCAATGAGAAGGACTTTCACGGACATGTACTGGCATCGCAGTGGGGTTTGGCTGCATGCACCCATGGTGAGAGAGTCCTCAACGTGCCACAGGAAGGAACAGCAAAGCCAGACTTCAGCCGCACAGCGCCTGAGCTCACTGAGCAAAGGTAACACAAGAGTGAAAGGGTGTGACCCGAAAGTGAACCATCCTCCCATCCGGTTAACTGATGCCTACCCCAGGGCCAATAGACTTCTGTGGGCCCCTAAGAGAACTGTGGGTCCTGGGCCCTCTGAGCCTCGTGGAGTAGTCGAGCCTGCAGCCTCTGTATCTTACATTTAAAATCCCAAGAGAAGAATCTGATTGTGTCCAACCCTGGTCCACTCAGTTGTGTGTGTGTGTGTGCGGGGGTGGTCAGAAAGGGGCCGGGGCAGTCAGAGATGTACTGCGAAGAAAGTGGAGTAGAGCCTGCACCCTGAAAGGCAAGTTAAATGCTGGCTTCCTGTGGCAGCTGTAATAAGCCACCAAGAGCTTAGTGACTTAAAATAACTCAAACATTTTTTTTCTCTTAGTTTTGAGGAGTCAGATGCCTAAAATCATTCTTACAGGATTCAGATCAAGGGGACAGCAGGCCTGGTCCCTTCTGGAGTCTCCACTAGAGAGTCTGTTCTCACCTCTTCCAGCTTCTAGACCATCCCTGGGTTCACAACCACAACTCTCTACCCACAACCCCTCTTGTCACGTTTTCTTTGTCAACTTCAATTCTCTTGCCCCTCCCCCTTATAAGGACTCTTGTGATCACTCTGGGGCCACTCAGATCATTAAGAATAAGCTCTCCATCTCAAGACCTTGAATTTAATCACATCTGCAGAGTTCCTTTCGCCACATAAGCTACCATATTCACAGGTTCCAGAGATCAGGACTCGGAGATTTGGCATGGGGTGGGGGGAATTATTCAGCCTCCTACAATATAGGCAGGGCTTCCCTGGTGGTTCAGCGGTAAATAATCCACCTGCCAATGCAGGAGACGTGGGTTCAATTCCTGGGTCAGGAGGATCCCCTGGAGAAGGAAATGGTGACCCACTCCAGTATTCTTGCCTGGGAAATCCCATGGGCAGAGGAGACTGGTGGGCTATAGTCCATGAAGTCACTAAAGAGTCGGACACAACTTAGCTACTAAACAACGATATACCACTCCCATTCTACTCTGCCACACCTTTCCTTGAGCTAGCTAGGGAAGGAGGTTCAGTTTCTTGTTACTCACAGCTTGGCTAAGACATCATCTGTTCTTCCAATTCTCTTTGACTATTGCACTTTTATCCACCATCTAGTTCATTTGGAAAAACCTTCCTTTTCATACTTCTTTAACTATCTCCCTCTTGTTCCAAAAACTCCTACTCCAGATCACAATACTTTCTACACATCCTACTATATGGAGAGAAGAGAGTGAGTCCTAATCTATTAGTTAATGTTTACCAATTAGAGGAAAGATTGGACTAGCCAAAAGTTTCAATTGGGTTTTTTCCAGAACACAATATGGGGAAATCCAAATGAACTTTTGGCCAACCCAATATAATAGATAGGTGTAAAGGCATTGAGCTAAAAAACTCAGTTATACAGATACAGGCCATGGACCACCCAAATTGGCAGAGGCTTATCTTAGAGGCCCAACATTTTAAATTTGTCCAAACCCATATTAGCCAAAATTGTATTATATCCTCTAGTAAACAAAACCCAAAAAACTAGTGTCGTCTTAAGCTTTGGTGAGAGAAGTAGAATGTTCTCCTTGAGGATGGTGATAAGCCAATGACCTGTGCCCTAATTAGGCAACAAGCTGAAGGAGTCTTGTGTTCATGTCTTATGAGCCACACATTTAAAGAGAATCCCTTTGGTGTTTGTAAAAGTATAAACTTCACAGAAAAGCACAAAGAACATGAAAAGGTTCCAACATTCTCCCTCTCAGGTTATCACTCTTGAAAATTTTTGCACATGTTCCTGATGCCTCTTTATGCCCCCACCTAGACAAACATGGCCACACTCTACATGCTATTAAATAACTTGCAATTTTTGCTCAATAATATGTTATTAACTCTTTTCACAATAGTAGCGCAAAATGGATGATAAAGATAGATCTATGATATGTACCCACTTTGAATGGTTACAGGGTATTCTAGTGTTTAGATTGGAACATATGAAATTGCCCGTTTTGTAGACAAAACAATAGAATATTGGCAATTCCATATGGTTCAGCCTAAGAGGTGAATTGTGAAAATTTGCCAGCTATTCTCTTACTGATGGATATTGAACTGGAACTTTTGTTCAGTTTTGTAAACATTTTTGGTAGTCTTGATATAGCTTTTACTATGTGTCAAGCACTCTTCTAAGCATATATTAATAACAAATACTAACTCTTTCCACCCTCACCTGCCCTGTAAAGAAGGAACAGTCTCACCCTCACCTTATAGCTGAGCAAACTGTGACACCAAGAAAGTGAGCCCAAGTTCACATAGTGCTGTAGACTCAATGTTTATGACCCCCCCAAAAAAAATTATTAAGTTGAAACCTAACCCCGATGCAATGGTATGAGGAGGTGGGGCCTTTGGGAAGTGAGTAGGTCACAAAGATGGCGCGCTTATGAAGGAGAGTAGTGCCCTTATAAGAGGCCCCTGAAACAGCTCACCTCTTCTGCCGTATGAGAATACAGCAGAAAGATGGCCATCTGGGAACCAGGAAGTGGGTTTTTACCAGAAACCATATCTGATGTTGCACTGACTGTAGGATTTCCAGCTTCTCGAACCATGAAAAATAAATTTCTGTTGTTTACAAGCCACTCGGTCTTTGGTATTTGTTATAGTGAACTAAGACACATGGTAAGTAGCAGCATTAACTCCCAGCTCATGCTCCTTTGTATGCTATTATAAATGGAAGTACTTTCTTAATTTCTTTTTTAGATTGCTCATTGTTGGTGTGTGGAAACATGACTGATTTTTGTGTGTTGATTTTGTGGCTTGAAACTTTACTGACTGGTTTATAAACTTCAGTGAGTTTTTTGTGAATTCTTTGTGATTCTCCATATATAGGATCTTTTTTTTTTTTAATTTTATTTTGGCTATACCAGGTCTTCGTTCCAGCTCACGGGATCTTTAGTTTCAGCATGCAGACTTCTTAATTGTGACATGCGTGGGGGATCTAGTTCCCTGACCAGGGATTGAACTGGGGCCCCCTGCATTGGAAGCCCAGAGTCTTACCTACTGGACCCCCAGGGAAGTCCTCCATATATAGGACCTTATCATCGACATATATAGTTTACGTCTTTCTTTTCAATTTGGATGCCTTTTGTTTCTTTTTGTTGCCTAATTGCTCTGGCTAGAATGTCGAGTACAGTTTTAAATAACAGGCATTTCAGTGGTAAAAACACACATCTTTGTCTTGTTCCTGATCTTTGGGGGTGGGGGAAATCCTCAGTCTTTTGAGGCTCGGTCTGTTCTCTTCAACACTATACTTCGTTAATTCTCCACTCTCCCCTTTCATATTGCCAGGCACATGTTTACACAAGAATCTTGTCATACCTCAGGTAAATTTTACACCTTAAGATAAGTCTCTGAGTCAAAGGACGTGCACTTTTTTTTTTTTTTTATCTCAGTTCATTTTACCAAACCACAAAAGCTTGAACCATTTCATGTTTCCACCAGCAATGCAAGAGTGCAGGCATCACCTTTTAAGAAAGCCTTGACAAACCAGAGTGCGGTTGTGTGGGCTTGGCTGAAATAGTAAAGGGTCTGGATACTGTCTTAGGGGTACAGAGCCAGAGGGACTTCAGCTATTATTTTGGAGAAGTGGAGAAATGTAATAGCAGGCTGAAGCCATCTGGAAACTGTCAAGTAGAAAGTGGACCACAGGGCAGAACTCTAACCAAAAGGGAAAAATTATAGGGAGATAGATTTTGATTCAGCGTAAGGAAGAAATGTCTAATAATTAGAACAGTCCCAGAACAGAACAAACTTTCCCTGTAGCTGCTAGTTGGTGACAGTGATGACAATGACAACAGTGATGATAATTTTCATTTATCCCATCATCTCCCTTTCTCTTGAGTCTCCTCTCCACCTGCATTTCAGCATCAATTTCCCATCTTAAAAATAAACCCTCCCTTGACCCCACATTCTTCTCTTTCTACTACTTGCCACCTCTCTCCTCCTTTGTATCCGAGTCCTTTGAAAAAGTGAGTCACCACATCCATTTCTGCATCTCCATTCACTCCTCTGCCCACTCCAGACTGGCTCCCACCCTTGGAACTTCTGTAAAGCCTCTCTTGTCAAGTAAACAACAACACCATCACTGAATCCAGTAGCCAGGCCATGGACCTGATCTTCCTGGAATTCTCGGCAGCATTTGATACCAGTTACCATGCCTCCACTTTCCCCCTCACCTTCCCGAATCCACATTCTCCTGACTTTCTTTGGATCTCCATGTTCGCCCTTTCTGAGAATCCTTTGGTGACCTCTGTGCTTTTCCTCACTTAAAGTTAGAATTCCTCAGGGGTCTGTTCTAAGCCCTCTTGTCTTCTCATCTACATCCTCTCTTGCTGGTCAGTTGCAGCGACTGCCATGGCTCTATCTAGTTAACCATTTTTATGCTGGTGATATAGAAATCTACATCTGTAGCTCCAGATTCACACACCAATCTATCAAATAAGTATCTACACGTGTATGTCGCATAGACTTGTACCTTTAGCACCTTCAGTTCTGAATTCATCTTCCATCCTAGATGGGCATTTTCCCCTCCTCACATTTCCTATCCCCAATAAGTTCTACCACTCATTAGTGGCCCAAGCCAGAACATGGCAAACTGCTTAATTTATCCTTTCCCTCATCCCCCTCATCCATTCAGTTGTCAAATCTTATTGTTATGTCTTCCTAGCATTATTCAAAACCATCTACTTCTCTCCTGTACCGCTGTTAACTCCTCATTCCAAACCACCATGAACTCTCACCTGGGTAACCCAATCCTCTCCTAAATGGTCTCCCTCCCTCTGTACTCTCACTTCCTCCATTCTCCACAGTACTTTATGGGGAGCTTGGGCTCTGGGTTCAACATCGGCTCTATCACTTACTACTTACACGAACTTGTGTAAATTACGTAGCCTTTCTTAATTTTTTCTTTAATTTTTAGTTGCAGTGGATCTTCATTGCTGCACAGTGGCTTTCTCTAGTTCAGTTATGGGCTTCTCATTTTGGCGGCTTCTCTTATAGAGGAGCACAGGCTCTAGGCGCATGGGCTTCAGTCGTTGCAGCATGGAGGCTCAGTAGCTGTGGCACACGGGTTTAGTTACTCCTGGCCCAGGAATCGAACCTATGTCCCCCGGAATTGGCAGGTGGATTCTCATCTACTGTACCACCAGGGAAGCCCTACTTAGCCTTTCTGGGTCATTGCTTCTTCTTCTATAATTAGGGGATATTAGAATTATATTGGGCTTCCCTGTTGGCTCAACTGGTAAAGAACCTGCCTACCAATGCAGGAGATGCAAGAGACGTGGGTTTAATCCCACATCAGGAAGCTCCCCTGGAGAAGGAAATGACAACCCACTCCAGTATTCTTTCCTGGAAAATTCCATGGACAGAGGAGCCTGGTGGGCTACAGTCCACAAGGTCGCAAAAAGGCAGACACGACTGAGAATTATATTGGCCAGGGTTTCTAGTTCTAAACAATAGAGTCCACTCGGCCAAGTTTAAGAAGATTGTCTAGAAAAGGCAAATCTATAGAGGCAGGGTATAGGTTAGTGTTTGCCTGTATCCAGTGGGTAGGAATGGGGAGTGACTGCAAATGGGAATGAGGGATCTTATTGGGGTAATGAAATATTCCAAAACTGAATTGTGATGATGGTTGTCCATCTTGCAAATTTATTAAAAAAACATTGAAGTATATGCTTAAAATGGGTGACTTTTATGATATAATAAATTATACCTCTTTTGGATCACAATAAACTCTGGAAAATCCTGAAAGAGATGGGAATACCAGACCACCTGACCTGCCTCTTGAGAAACCTGTATGCAGGTCAGGAAGCAACAGTTAGAACTGGACATGGAACAACAGACTGGTTCCAAACAGGAAAAGGAGTACGTCAAGGCTGTATATTGTCACCCTACTTATTTAACTTATATGCAGAGTACATCATGAGAAACACTGGGCTGGAAAAAGCACAAGCTGGAATCAAGATTGCTGGGAGAAATATCAATAACCTCAGATATGCAGATGACACCACCCTTATGGCAGAAAGTGAAGAACTAAAGAGCCTCTTGATGAAAGTAAAAGATGAGAGTGAAACAGTTGGCTTAAAGCTCAACATTTGGAAAACTAAGATCATGGCATCTGGTCCCATCACTTCATGGCAAATAGATGGGGAAACAGTGGGAACAGTGGCTGACTTTATTTTTCTGGGCTCCAAAATCACTGCAGGTGGTGATTGTAGCCATGAAATTAAAAGACACTTACTCCTTGGAAGGAAAGTTATGACCAACCTAGACAGCATATTAAAAAAACAGTGACATTACTTTGTCAACAAAGATCCATCTAGTCAAGGCTGTGGTTTTTCCAGTAGTCATGTATGGTTGTGAGAGTTGGACTATAAAGAAAGCTGAGTGCAAAAGAATTGATGCTTTTGAAGACTGATGTTGGTGAAGACTCTTAAGAGTCCCTTGGACTACAAGAAGATCCAACCAGTCCATCCTAAAGGAGATTAGTCCTGGGTGTTCCCTGGAAGGACTGATGTTGAAGCTGAAACTCCAATACTTTGGCCACCTGATGCGAAGAACTGACTCATCTGAAAAGACCCTGATGCTGGGAAAAATAGAGGGCAGGAGGAGAAGGGGACAACAGAAGATGAGATAGTTGGATGGCATCACTGACTGAATGGACATGAGTTTGGGTGAACTCCAGGAGTTGGTGATGGACAGGGAGGCCTGGCATGCTGCAGTTCATGGGGTTGCAGAGTCGGACATGACTGAGAGACTGAACTGAACTTAAAGTTGCTTAAAAAATAAAGGAAGAAGATTTTAAAAGGACATTAGGTAGTTCATACAGTCTCTTGGTGGACCAAAAACCAGGCTTGCTGAAACAATGCCCAGCTAGGAACAACACCCAGAGAACAGGGACTATTCCAGAGAAAAGACTCTGCCAGCCACTGCTGAGCCACAGGTAGAAATTCATGCCAATAGGTTTGAGTGCCAGAATCTTAGTCACTGCCATGCCCCAGTGAACTCAATGCCTGGGGCCACATCTCCTATAAGAGGCTGAATAATGACCCCAAAGCTATCATGTCCTAATCCCCAGAATTTATAACTGTTAGCCTGTTTGGGGAAAAGGTCTTTACAGATGTGATTAAGTTAAGGATTTTGAGATGGTGAGATTATCCTGAATTAGGTAGGCCCTACATGCCATCATAGGTATTCTTATAACAGAGAGACAGAGGGACTTCCCTGGTGGTCCAGTGGTTGAGGGTCCACCCGCAAATGCAGGGGACACAGGTTTGATCCCTGATTCAGGAAGATTCCACATGCTGCAGGGCAACTAAGCCTGTGAGCCGCAACTACTGAGACTGTGCTCTAGGGCCCTTGAGCCACAGCTACTGTGAACCCCTCATGTCCTAGAGCCTGTACTCTGCAACAAGAGAAGCCATTGCCTTGAGAAGCCCATGGACTGCAACTAGAGAGTAACCCCCACTCTTTGCAACTAGACAACACCCATGTGCAGCAAAGAAGACCCAGCACAGCCAAAAATCCAAAAATTTTTTAATTAAGAATTAAAAAAAAAAGAAGAGAGAGGAGATTTCATGCACACATACATACACACATACAGGAGAAAGGTTCATGAAGGTGAAGTGGAGAGTCAGGGATGCAAGCCTTGAAGACTGGTGTGATGTGACTACAAGCCAAGGAACACAGGCCACCCCCAGAAACTGGAAGAAGCAGAAATGTCTTCTCTTCTAGAGCCTCTGGAGGGAGCATGGCCCTGCTGACCTCTCAGCTTTAACCTAGTGATACTGATTTTAGGTATCTCCATAACTTGGAGAAAATAAATTGTTGTTTTATGTTACCAAGTTTGTGGTTGGATTGTTCCAGCAGTGACGGAAGTTAACAGCTGAGAACAAGGGAAGGCAGGAGAACAAGTGGAGGCCCACCTACTGTTTATTTAAACATTTGAAAGTCATAACAGACTTTCTGGGGATTCCCTTGTGTGCTTTTTATTTTTGCTTTTTCCTTGCTGCTTTTAATATTTTTTCTTTGTATTTAATTTTTGATAGTTTGATTGACATGTGTCTTGGCCTATTTCTTCTTGGGTTCATCCCTTATGGGACTCTCTGTGCTTCCTGGACTTGATTGACTATTTCCTCTCCCATGTTAGGGAAGTTTTTGACTATATACTCTTCAAATATTTTCTCAAATCCTTTCTCTTTCTCTTCTTCTTCTGGGACCCCTATAATTTGAATGTGGTGCGTTGAATGTTCACCCAGAGGTCTCTGAGACTATCATCAATTCTTTTTTTCTTTTTTCATTATTCTGTTTTGTGGCAGTTACTTCTACCATTCTATCTTCCAGCTCACTTATCTATTCTGTTTCCTTTATTTTGCAATCAATCCCTTCTAGGGTATTTTAAAAGATACTCATTTGCTTTTGACTGCACTGGGTCTTATTGCTGCTTGGGGGCCTTCTCTAGTTGTGGTAACCTAGTTGCTAGTTACACTCTGTAGTTGCCATGTGCAGGCTTCTCATTGCAGTGGCTTCTCTTGTTGCTCTAGGGCTCTAGGGTGCGCTGGATTCTGTAGTTGTGGTGCGTGGACTCAGTAGTTGTGGCACCCAGCCTCTAGAGTGCAGCAGGCATCAGTACTTGTGGCCCACAGGTTTAGATGCCCTGTGGCATGTGAGATCTTCCTGGACGAGGGATTGAACCCATGTCTCCTGCACTGGCAGGCAGATTCTTAACCACTGGACCACCAGGGAAGTCCCCGAGCCTTTAAAAGTAGGGAATTTCCTTTGGCTGGTCCCAGAAGACAGGTCAGAGATTTGAGGCATGAAAACATTGTGCCATCACTGGCTTGAAGATAGAGGGGAGCCACACGATAAAAAAAGCAAGTGGTCTCTAGGATCTGAGAGTGGCCCCTGGCTAGCAGAGCTCTGAGTCCCATGATGGCATGGAATTGAATTCTACCAACAGGGAGAATGAACTTGGAAGTGAATTTTCCCCCAAGTCCCAAAGTGAGAACTCAGCACAGCATAACACTTTGATTTCAACCTTGTGAGAGCCTGAGCAGAGAACCCAGCCAAGCCAGGTCCAAACTACTGACCTACAGAACTGTGAGCTAATAAGTGGCAGTATTTTAGGTGAGTTTGTAGTGATTTGTTATGTAGCAATAGAAAACTAATACAGTCCCACAGGCTCCTTACTCCATAGGGAAGCTCACAGCTAGCGGAGGGCCAGGGTGGGATCTCTATTAAACATGGGGTCCAGGAAGTGGCCCCTATGGTGTCAGTCAAGGCTGGTATCAGCCCCATACATTCCTTCAGATGAATTCTGCTCATGCTCACCACCCATGTTATTTCCTGTGTATCAAAGCTTTGTTGCATGTTGCATATGTTTGAAAAGCTTGGGTCTCATGCCTGTGTCCTAGCTGCAAGGGAGGCTGGGAAATTAAGTTGTGACATACAGTCAAGAGGTGGAACCCATTACCTGGGAATTTCCCAGTAGTTATGCTATTCAAATCATGGTTGCACACTATGAGGACCAATTCTGTAGGGTTATTTACAAGGATCAAACAGGCTAATACATGTCATAAGCTAAGAACAGAATCTGGCTCATGCTAAGCACTCAGTAGTTCTCAATAGGTATTGCCATTTTGAAAGTAGAATGCTTTCTCTAAAATGAAATTATGAACCCTCAGTATGAACTATGAATCTATAAAACCCTTGATGTTTCCTTTATGGTTGG
Source organism: Cervus canadensis (assembly GCF_019320065.1). Classification (NCBI taxonomy): domain Eukaryota; kingdom Metazoa; phylum Chordata; class Mammalia; order Artiodactyla; family Cervidae; genus Cervus; species Cervus canadensis. The sequence continues at coordinate 124,247,443 of NC_057386.1, read as the reverse complement.
AATTTTTCATAATAAAATGTTGAGAGTGGGGTAGGAAAGACTCTTCTTCCTTTCTCAGTGTTCTTAGGATGAAGTTCAAGCCTGTACCCAGTTGGATTCCTGCTGGCTTCTCTAGTTCCACTTCTCTGGCATTTTTCACACCAGTCAGTTGACATGTGTAGTACTGTGAATAATCTATGTAATCTGGTCCTTGCTCTTCCCAGCATGGTGCTCAAAACCCAAGGGGGCTGGGAGATTTCTACTCTGGTGGGAAGTGGGGCTTGAGTGTGGTGGCCAAAAGCCTGTCAGTACATGACAGCTGGTCTACAGAGAAGCCTCTGCCATTCTGCACTGAAATGAAAAAACCAGGACAAGCTCTTCATAAAGTGAAGATCATTCACTTAAAAAGACCATCTTTTTTTTTTTTCTAAAGACTCTGTGCTTCTAGCTTTTTTAATGTTTTGGTTTAGACCTTAGTGAAGGGAAGCTAAAATATGGTAGTAGTTGAGGTGTTTTAATAGTTTGACATAGTTAACAATGCTGCGTTAGTTGGCAACCTAGCCTCTTCTTGGTCTTTTATGTTGATAAAAGGCATCATCATCCACCAAGAAACCTAGAGTCATCTTCGCCTTCTAGAAAATCTGTCAGTTCCACCTCTAAAACATAGCCCATTTGCTCACTTCTCTCCAGCTGCACTGCCCCATTCTAGTCCAAGTCACCACCTTCTCTCCTCTGGGTGGCTCCAACAGCCTTCTTTCTGGTCCCATCCCTGCCCCTTTTGCCCCCCAATAATCTATAGTCTGCACAGTGGCCTGACAGTGCTTTTAAAAGCGTGAATCAAATGGTTTCACTCCCTTGTGTAAAACTTTTTCGTGGCTTCCCATGGCATTGAGAAACAAATCCCAACCCTGGCCCCTGCCTACCTCTGTCCTCAGCTCCTGCTCCTTCCTTCTCACTCACCAGGTTCTGGAACACACTGACCTTTTGACTGTTCCTCTTTTTGGCTTCCATTCATTTGTGTTTGCTGGTCTCTTGGCCTCATATATAAGGTGGCTCAATTCTTCTCCTGGAGGGGGTCTCCTCCTGAAGTGGGTCTTCTCTGGGCCTTCCTGTCTCTGTTGCATCACCTAGGGGCCCAGGGTGGGTTGAGAACATGGCAGATATCTTCATGTTTCTGTTGCCCTCAAGTGGCAGGGGCCATGCCTGAGTTGGATTTGCCCCTCTCTGGCCTCTGGTGACTCTTTCTGCCTGTGCGGTGGACTCACTTCCATTCAACAGGAGGAATCCCAGCCACACAAGTGTGTGGTCACCCTCCGGAAATGGGCAGCCACCCAGGAGCTACATTTAATGACTGCAAACTAGCACAACAGCACCATCTCCATGGTGACAGACAGCCTGAGGCTGTGCAGGACAATGTTGCCTTTGCTATTGGCCTGGGCAGAGGCTAACTTGAGGGAGAAGCAGTTGTGAGTGGAGTTTGTTCTCCCGTTTCTCTCTCAACCTTCCCTGCTCTTCTGCATTTATTGGAAAAGCTTTTAAGAGGACTAGTCTCCAGCGAAGAGGGAAATCTTCCCAAGAAAACACCAATATCTTTTACTTCTCAGCTTTAAATCTTCCTATGGCTTCTCAACTCATTCAGAATAAAATCCAAAGAACTCAGAGTGGCCTTCAAGGACCTGAATGATCTGTCCTCCCATCTCCACCCAGGTTACCTCTCCTTCAATACGTTGTTCACTCTGCTTCTATCGCTCTGACCTCCTTGCTTTTCTGTGAATACCCGATCAAGTCCTCACCTCAGGGCCTTTGCACTTCCTATTCCCTCCATCAGAAACACTCTTCTTCCAGATATTTCATGACTTGTTCCCTTTCTTTGGGCAGATCTCAGCCCATATGCCTCTATCACACATATGCCCATTCCCTGTCCTCTTCCCCAACTTATTGTTCTTCATAGCACTTATCACCATCAGACATTTTATTATGTTTCTGCATTTTCCTATCATGTCTCTTTCCTCCATTAGAATATAATGCAATGAGTTGCCAGAACTTTGTTTCACTGACTTGTTATTAATATAATCTCTAGTGCCATTAAACAATAGTGTCTGACTCATAGTAGATACTCTAAAATTTGGGGAATGGGGACTTTTCTGGTGGTCCAGTGGCTAGGACTCTGTGCTCCAAATGCAGGGGGCCCAGGTTCAATCCCTGCTTGGGGAATTAGATCCCACATGCCGCAACTGAGAGTTTGCATGCCACAAGTAAAGATCCCGCATGCCACAACTAAGACCTGATGCAGCCACATAAATAAATATACAAAATAAAATAATAACATTGGGGGAATGAATAAACAATGGAGAAAGACAAAGTGATGGAATGCTCATCCCAGCCTCCATCCTCATCCCTCACTTGCCCTGGTCAACTCAGAAAGACAAAGAAGAGCCTGGTGAAAACGAAGATTGATTGGCTAAATGTTGAGGAGACCCAGTGCCTGGGCTTTCAAAGTCTGACAGATAACTACTTCAGCAGTATGGTTTGTGGGTTAAGAACATTTGTTTTGGACTGAAATGTGGCTCAGACAGTAAAGCATCTGCCTACAGTGCGGGAGACCTGGGTTCAATCCCTGGATTGGGACAATCTCCTGGAGAAGGAAATGGCAACCCACCCCAGTATTCTTGACTGGAAAACCCCATGAACAGAGGAGCCTGGTAGGCTACAGTCCATGGGGTCGCAAAGAGTCGGACACGACTAAGTGACTTCACTCACTCACTTTCTAACTGGATGACTTTTTATAATGTAACTCCATCTTTCATAGTTTTCATTTCCTTATCTGTGAAATAATGAAGAGAATACTTAAGTCCCAGCACATCAAATGAGATGATATAAATAAAGCTAACAGTAGAAAGAAGTTATCTTTATTGTCATTCAGGTGTTTGAATCTCAGTTTTCCTGGAGTGTAGTCATCATTATCCCATTCTTCCCATCTCATTGAGGCCAGAAGATGAAACAGAGTATGTCTTGGAAAACTAGGAGCTGATTCTCAGAGGCACTTTCTGTTGAGAATACCAGTCTCCCAACCTTGACAGTAATTTGGGGCAGAGTCTCCACAGCCCAGGTGCGGGGTTGAGACAAGCCAGGGATAGACCTGTAGCCTTCAGAAGTCCCTGGAATTCCTGGCTTTTGGAAGGACCTGTAGTGGCTATTTGGTTTTTGTCTGTCTCTTCCTTCCACCCACTTTTCCTACTTCCTCTGGCAGCAGAATCCTTCTTTTCTAAGAGCCACAGGACATGGTTCAGCTCTGTGCCCTCTCCCTAATTCCTGCCACAGGAGCCAGCACTCACCAATCAGGTGACACCGTGCACCTGGCCACAGGATTGATTGTTCAGTGTCAGGAGGCTTCCTGTGTGCTGTTTTGGATCTGTCAGGAAACCTATGGCCCTTATTAATTCATGAATATTCAGGAATTAAGAGGAGAGGCATGCCTTTCCTCCTTTCCAGAGGGCTGAGGAATCCAGGCATTTCCTTTGTTAGTTTCTGATTATGGTGATAAGTAAATCACTGCAGATGGTGACTGTGGCCATGAAATTAAAAGACGCTTACTCCTTGGAAGGAAAGTTATGACCAACCTAGATAGCATATTAAAAAGCAGAGACATTACTTTGCCAACAAAGGTCTGTCTGGTCAAGGTTATGGTTTTTCCAGTGGTCATGTATGGATGTGAGAGTTGGACTGTGAAAAAAGCTGAGCGCCAAAAATTGATGCTTTTGAACTGTGGTGTTGGAGAAGACTCTTGAGAGTCCCTTGGACTGCAGGGAGATCCAACCAGTCCATCCTGAAGGAGCTCAGTCCTGGGTGTTTATTAGAAGGACTGATGTTGAAGCTGAAACTCCAATACTTGGGCCACCTCATACAAAGAGTTGACTCATTGGAAAAGACCCTGATGATGGGAGGGATTGGGGGGACGACAGAGGATGAGATGGCTGGATGGCATCACCGACTCGATGGGCATGAGTCTGAGTAAACTCCGGGAGTTTGTGATGCACAGGGAGGCCTGGTGTGCTGCGATTCATGGGGTCGCAAAGAGTCGGACACGACTGAGTGACTGAACTGAACTGAACTGAACCCTCTTCTCTCTTTAATAGGGATCGCCTTGTGTTTTGTAAGTCTGGAATTTTAATCTTTATCTTTGCTGAGAATAACTACTTTGTAAGACAGTATATATGCCCACGCCATGTTGATTAGAACACCTTTGCTCCATCAGAGCTTTGGTCCCAGTGTCTTTCTTTCTTTCTTTCCCTTCCTCTCTCTCTTTATCTCTCTATTTCTGGCTGATTCCCTGGAACTCGAAAGCTGGGAACCTGCGTAACCCAGGGAATATTAGCCTCTTTCCTTCTTTCACTCTCTCATCGTTGACTCTGGACCACCAGGTTCCAGTCCAATAAAGGACCAACAGTTCAGGGATGGATATTTAACTCAAGCTTGAAATGGCAACCCACTCCAGTATTCTTGCCTGGAGAATCCCATGGATAGAGGAGCCTGGCAGGCTACAGCCCATGGGGTCCCAAAGAGTCGGACACGACTGAGCGACTTCAACCAGTCAGGGCTTCCCTGGTGGCGCAAGTGGTAAAGAACCCATCTGCCAATGCAGGAGACATAAGAGATGCTGGTTGGATCCCTGGGTCGGGAAGATCCCCCGGAGTAGAAAATGGTAACCCACTCCAGTATTCTTGCCTGGAAAATTCCATGGACAGAGAAGCCTGGCGGGCTACAGTTCATAGGGTCGCAAAGAGCCGGACATGACTGAGCAACTCAGCATGGCACGGCACAACCAATCAGAGTCTTTTCTGTAAATTTTCTGTCAGAGCTATCAGAAAAGACTTGTTTGTTCCTCTGGGGTTGCTGAAAGGGGAGGATGTGGGGATATGAATGTGACATCTAGCTACATAGAGAGCCTATTCAAGAAATAGAGCCAAGACGTGGGGAGAGAAATATAAATGGGGAAAAAAAAATTGTGTGGAGAGAGACCCAGCCCCCACAGTTTCACAAAGCTTGAACTTTTCTAACCATCCATGTCTGAGGACAGCTCCGTCTCTTCCACTGACCAGTTACGTGAGAATAAATCCCCCTATGTGGCTTGGCGGCTAACATGACTTAGGTTTCTGTCAGGTAGTAGCCAAACAATTCTGCCTAACACAGACCTATTCAGTATCCTCTTCACGCACTCCCGGAGCCCTAGAATCTGGAACTGCTCCATCTTGCCTGTAGCCACAGCCGTTGCCTTTGATTCTAAATCTGAACCCAGTTGTGAGGGACTGTGAGATGCTGATCAGCCTCTTGTCTTATTTCCTCTATTGCCTGCCTTGTGCCTCCCTGTCTTCTTTCATTATCCTGACTCTTTGCCTTTTCAGCCAGAGTGTAGACAGCCTCTGAACCCAGGACCCCATGACCAGAATCCTCCCCCTGTTGCTATATATATCCTGAGTATTACCTAAAGCTGTCTGGATTTCCGCATCTGGTCCACATTAGTCCTATTTGATGTCAACTACCTCCCCCCAATCCCTGTGCATCGTGGGTCTACCCATTTCACAGATGGCCTAGCTGCAGTTATATCAACTTGAGGCCTCACAGTACATTGTAAGGCAGCATTTTCCAAGCTGTGTTCTATGGCAGGGGTCCCCAAACCCTGGGCCACTGACCCATACTTGCCGTGGCCTGTTGGGAAACGGGCCGCAGAAGGTAGTTTCATCTGCTGTTCTCCATTTGCTCACATTACCACCTGAAACACAGCCCCCCACCGCGCACACCCACCCCCTATCTGTGGAAAAATTGTCTTTCACAAAGCGAGTTCCTGTGCCAAAAAAAGTTGGAGACCAGTGTTCTATGGGACTTCATTCAGTGAGATGTAAATAAATATACGGTTAACATAGAGGGGGGAGAAAGCAAAGCTGGAAGTACTTTTTCTTCAGTTTTATATTTTAAAAATATAAACAGTGGAGAAGCATTTTATGTGGGGGTTATCTTGTAAAGTCAGCACTTAAGGTAAAAATTGTGCCTTGTTAAAGTTGTCTATGGTAAATCCTTGAATTGTCCACCGCTACTGCTGCTGCTGCTGAGTCACTTCAGTCGTGTCCAACTCTCTGTGACCCTATGGACTACAGCCCACCAGGCTCCTCTGTCCATGGGATTCTCTAGGCAAGGGTATTGGAGTGGGTTGCCGTGCCCTCCTCCAGGGGATCTTCCCAACCCAGGGGTCAAACCTGGGTCTCCTGCATTTCAGGCAGATTCTTTACTGCTGAGCCACCAGGTAAGACCCTAAATTGTCCACAAAGCATAGCAAACAGATCTTCCACCTCCCCATGAGTTCATCAGAGCCAGTTTTCCCTTCAGCTCTGGAACAAACTGCTGTTTTTCCAGTTTTGCTCTAGGTGAAGGTGAAGGAGTTGGCTTATTTTAGGGGATGTTTTGGGTGGAAAACATTTACAGGTAGGGTGGCAAGATGCTCACTCTTATGAGAAGCATGCGGGAACAGACTGAGGGAACCCCATCACGAGCTTAGTCCCAGGCACCCAGTTGTTGAATCATTGCACTGTTTAAATTGTGCTATCTCCACAGATGTATAGAACAGTCTTTTGGACTCTGTGGGAGAAGGTGAGGGTGGGATAGCACTGAAACATGTATATTATCATGTGTGAAACAGATCGCCAGTCCGGGTTCAATGCATGAGACAGGGTGCTCAGGGCTGGTGCACTGGGATGACCCAGAGGGATGGGATGGGGAGGGAGGGTCAGGATGGGGAACACATGTACATCCATGGCTGATTCATGTGAATGTATGGCAAAACCACCACAATATTGTAAAGCAATTAGCCTCCAATTAAAATAAATAAATTTTAAAAAATAAAAAATAAATAAATTGTGCTCTGTCTCCATGCTTCTGTGGATCATGTACAGCTGAACTTGAGGGAATTAAATGCTCTTAAGATAAAATTACACCATATGAAAGAAAAATATTTATTATTGTAAGGTGTTCTCATAATAATCTGTTCTTATATATACAATAATCTGCTTTTAAGACATTGCGTGCTAGACCCAAGAATACCGGGAACCCACATCACAGTGTGGAATTGTGACATGTGATCTATGTATCGACTCATAAGGGAGCATTTGCTAACTATGTTCTTTATTATCTGTTCAGTGATATCTGGTCCAAGTAATATGTTTTATTTTAGAATTTTAACATACATGCTTATTATTTATTGAATAGTAAACATATGACTCAAATAATGATCATCCTAGTAATATTATTAAGAAGAAGAACTAACACTTGGTAAGGCCTGGCCATATGTTGAGTATTTTTCACAGCTGTTTTACATTTTATTAATTATTTTAACTCTCACAACCATTATCCCCATTTTACAGATGAGGAATCAAGGCTCAAAAAAGTGAAGGATTTTTGAATCCACATCTCCAGATCTCAAATCCAAGCTTGGGCATGGTTACTTTAAAAGTCAAAGGAGAGAGTGTTTATGAAAGTACCTATTATATTCAAAAAGATTATTTTTAAAAAAGAGCTATCATTTGTGAAGCTCTTACCCTACACTAGGCATCGATAAGGGCTTGTCAGGCCTTTTCTTGTGTAATTATCGCAACAGTGCTATGAACAGATGCAGAACCTGAGGTTCTGAGAGGTTAAGTGACTTAGTCAAGGAAACTTAGCCAGGCTTATGAAATAAGTTGCTTTAACCTTTAACTGGTAAACTACACTGTCTCCTAATAGATTCAAGTTATCATCATCACCGCCATCATCACAGAGAGCAGGGGGGCTTTAGCCATTAGGGAATTATGAATCAAAAATCACAATGAAGACTTCACTGGTGGTGCAGTGGATAAGATTCTGCCTGCCAATGCAGGGGACATGGTTCAATCACTAGTCTGGGAATATTCCACATGCCGCAGAGCAACTAAGCCAATGGGCCACAACTACTGAGCCCACGAGCCACAATTGCTGAAGCCCATGAGCTTGTGCTCTGCAACAATAGAAGCCAATGCAGTAAGAAAGCCTGCACGCAGCAATGGAGACCCACACAACCAAAAATAAAATAAATTATTTTTAAAAATCACAATGAGTTAATCACTCACTAGGATGCCTATACTTCAAAAGACAGACAATAGCAAGTAATGATGAGGATGTGGGGAAAAGGGAACATACGTTGTTGGTGGGGAAAAGAAATGGTGCAGCCACTGTGAAAAACAACTGGGTAGTTTCTCAAAAGGTTAAAAATAAAGTTTACCGAAGGATCCACCAATTCCATTTATAGGTACATACCCAAGAAAACTGAAGACATGTTCATACACACACAAAAAACATTCATAGCAGCATCATTCATCATAGCCTAAAACTGGAAACAACCCAGATTTCCACCCCACAGTGGTATATCCATATAATGAAGTATTACTCAGCCAAAAAAAGGAATGCAGTAGAGATACATGTTCCAGCATGGATGAACCTTGAAAACACAATGCTAAGTAGAAGCAGCCAGACACAGAGGATCACAGATTGCATGATTCCATTTATATGAAATATCCAGAATAGACAGATCCATAGAGACTGAAAATACAATAGTGGATGCCTAGAGCTGCAGGGAAATAGGTAGATGAAAGTGATGGTTAAGGGATGTAGGAGTGGTTTTTTTGAAGTGATGAAAACATTCTGAAATTGATTATGGTGATGGTTGCACAACTCTGACTATACTAAGAACTACTGAATTGTACACTTTAAATGAGTGACTTGTTTGGTATGTGAATTATACCTCAATAAGATGTTTAAAAAAAAAATCAAAGAAGGTCTTCTTGACACCTGGGAGGGCCTAAAGTGAATTTACAGGTCTGATCCTATTCCTCCCTGAAGTGGTGATGACTCACATAGATGACAGCCTTATACCAGGCGCACCCTGAATCCTTGATTCCTCTGCTGGAATCCAGGGTGTTGCCCTGCATTTTCCCACCTTCCCCAGGCATGCCCTGGCCCAGCTTGCCCCAGCAGGCCTGGTTTAGAACCCAAAGTGTCACACTCCCCTCCTGTGGCTTCTTCCTGCAGCCGACTGGCACTGCTTCCTCCTGCCTGCTGCTTCCTCCCTCAACTCCCACTCCTCCCCAGCTGGCTGTCAGCCTCACATCTCAGATTTTAAAACCTCAAGGAATTCAGGATGTGCCCCAGAAGCTGAACCTTGAGGTTTCCTGTGCTGCCAGCCACTGCAGAGACTTAGGGTCATCCCCACATCCCACTTACCCAATGTAAGAAAAGAGCACCACGTGGAAGAACCATTTAATGGTGCCATAAGTCTTGCTTTGGATCCGGATGATTTTGTCTGTCTCATACTGGAAAACATCATTCCAGCTGCAGCAGCCTGTCATGGTGAGAGGCTCGCTGTCCACTCAGGGCTAGACCAGGGCTCAACCCTCCCAGACCGGCCACAGCAGACCCGCCAGGACGAGGAGAGTGAAATGTCTGGATTCTTAGCAGAAGGCTTTAAGTTTGAGTTCCTCCCAATGACGGCAGAGAGGGGGCGGGTCTTGGCAATTGCCCCAGAAGTGTCAGGGAATAAACAAGTGAAGCCAAGTGCTACGGATGCCCACGCCCCAGCCGGCCTCCCCCAGATGCCTGCACAAAGATGGTGTTCAAAGGAAGGGCATTTTAAGAATTCTGCCTTATCCCCTTTTTCCTTTCACTATTTTTTGGCTCATTTCAGCTGGGGTAAAGGGGCAACCCTTTAAATGTCAGGAGACCCACTGTGCTTTAGTAAAGAGCCCAGATCTTTCCATTGCCTCAAGGCCCACCCAGAGACAGATCGGTTCATTTCTAGAACCCTTTATTCAGCCTCAGATGTATGTGAACACTGGATGAATGAAGGTCTCCCCACTCCTCCCTCCCTCACGTCTTCACAACACTCTGTTCTGTTTTGCTGGGGGCTGGGTTTGGGAGAGGACTTTATTTCTGTGGGGACTATTTCCTGCCAACCCTCTAGATACACTTTCCACCCTGCTTTAATAAGCCCTGGGAGGTCAACCTATGACCTACCCAGTCAGCCTAAAAGAAACAAACCTGCCATTCAACAAAATTAGATTTATTAATCCATTTGATGAAGGCATGTACATCATCAATCAAAGGGATGGAGTTCTCATCAGATTCTGGGAAAGGTGGAGTTTAGATCAAATTTAAATGAAAGCAAGTTTCCCAGGTGGCTCAGTAGTAAAGAATCTACCTGCCAATGCAGGAGCCACAGGGTTTGATCCCTGGATTTGGTAAGATCCCCTGGAGAAGGACATGGCAACCCACTCCAGCATTCTTGCCTGGAAAACCCCATGGAGAGGGGAGCCTGGCAGGCTACAGCCCGTGGGGTTGCAAAGAGTTAGACATGACTGAGCAACTGAGCATGAGCGTGCACAAGTTTTCACAGGCTCAGAGCAAAGCAGGTTTGCATGAAACGGCCAACTTCAGATCTGGATTGCAAAATGGACCCAGGGCCCTGTTTCCTTGGAAGCAATAAAGCTAAGACAGTTGTCGACTGTTGTTTCCAGAAACCCTTTATCGGAAGTTCTGCACCTGAGCTGCAAATCGAGACTGCCTTTCTGTGTCAAGATGACTTAGGTTCCCCAGGCAAAAGGGGAACTTTCATTCTTTTTTATTTTTTTTTTAATATTTATTTATTTGGCTGTGTTGGGTCTCAGTTGCAGCACACAGGATCTTTGTTGCATCACGGAGGATCTTTCATTGCGATGCATGGACTCTCTAACTGTGATGCATGGGCTCTAGAGCACTCAGATTCACTCGCTGCAGCACACAGGCTTAGTTGCCCCGAGGCATGTGGGATCTTCGTTCCCCAGCCAGGGATCCAACCCACGTCCCCTGCATTGCAAGGCGGATTCTAAACCTCTGGACCACCAGTGAAATCCCAGGAACATTTCATTCTTACTGATGTAATTTCAAATAGCAAAGTTTCTGATAGTCTGTGATTTTAGAGGATGACGTTTCTCAGTGAGTAACAAAGCAGCAGCCACTCACTCAAAGATGGGGAGTATTATTACCTTGTGTGTGCTAAGTCACTTCAATAGACTGTAGCCCTCCAGGCTCCTCTGTCCATAGAATTCTCCAGGCAAGAATACTGGAGTGGGTTGCCATTTCCTTCTCCATTATCATCTTGTAGCTATACAGAAATGCTGTTTCTTGTTTCCTTTGCAGTGGAATTTATCCATTTCTGCTCTTCCTGCCTGCTAAGTAGCCAGGCAGATTCTTACTTTTCCAATCTGAGTTGATTTTTACTTTCTCACCTGCTGTGTCAGGGACTCCCTTACCTCCCAGCTCCCAGTTCAGGAGGCAGGAGAACAGGAGGACAGTGAGTTTAGATATGTGTTTTCTTGACTTCTCTCCACCCAACTGCACATGGTAGGACTTCTGGGCACCACTCCCTCCTTCTCCCTTCAGGCTCAGATTTGGTTGCCAGCCCCAGGGGGCTCACCATCTCTTAATGGTTTTTCTGAACTCTGCCCACACCTCTGTAAATGGTCCCATCATTAGTTATCTTGCTGGAGTACACCATTGCTTTCCTGCCAGGACTCTGAATAATGCAGTTATCTTCATCTGTGTGAAGAGGAGATCCACAGTAAAGCTTGACAGTTGGAGCACAGGTGCTGAGGGATGAGGGACTAATTGTCTAGCTTCTTTTTAAAATTAATAATTTTTTTTTTATTTGGCTGTTCTCGGTCTTGGGCTTCCCTGATAACTCAGTTGGTAAAGAATCCGCCTGAAATGCAGGAGACCCCAGTTCAATCCCTGCGTTGGGAAGATCCCCTAGAGAAGGGAAAGACTACCCACTCCAGTATTCAGGCATGGAGAATTCCATGGACTGTATAGTCCATGGGGTCGCAAAGAGTCGGACACGACTGAGCAACTTTCATTTTCCCTTTCTTCAGTCTTAGTTATGGCATGTGGTATCTAATTCCCTGACCAGGGATCAAATCCAGGCCCCCTGCATTGGAAGTGTGGAGTCTTAGCCCCTGGAACCTTGGACAGTGCTCTTTGTGCTATTCTTTCATTCATTTCCAAGAGTACCCGTCGCTAGTGATATAGTAGTGAATAGGCAGATAACCCAAATTTCCATCAACAGATGAAAGATTTTTTTAAAATATGATCTATACAATGGAGGATTATTGAGCCATAAAAAGGAATTAAGCACTGATACATGCTACAACATGGATGAATCTTATAAATATTATGCTAAGTGAGAGAAGCCAGACACAGGTTACATATTGTATGATTCTAAGACATGTTCAGAATAGGCAAATCACTTCAGTATTGCCCTCATCCACCACCTGAAGGCAGCTATTTTTTTTCTAAAGTTTTTGCTGAACTGTTATGCTGACCCCTTGTGCTCTTCCCTCTGCTTCCTCAGACCTCTGTCCACTATTTCCCCATCACCAGCACTTCATGGATACTGTTTTTTATTTTATTTTATTATTTTTTTATAAAGGCATTTAATTTATTTTTCAAAAAATATTTTTGCCAGAAGGTTTGAGTAATTTTACATGATCACAATCTTTAAATAAATTTTTCCTGACCAAAAAGTACCATTTAAGTGGACAGCTTGTCTAGATCTGCTTTTGTTAACACCCAAATACAATTAGCACGTCTGATGGTATTCCCTTGGTCTTCTTAAATTATCTACAGGCCAGGAGGCAGAGCCTAGCACATAACAAAGTATGTGCTTTATAACTGCTGATTAGTTCAGTTTCATAGCAATTAAGCAGAGCAGGTAGTCAGTATATCTAATTCACACTATTAACACACTGGTTCTTGCCTGAAGGGTCTGATCCATGCAGACCTCCCAGTTATTTCTTCTAACCCAGGAAGTAGTAAACCACAACTGCAGAGAAAGGGGGCAGCTCTACTTAGGCTAGTGCTGGCGATGTCTCAGGTCTGTTCCTTTCTTTCAACTATGAATTCAAGGTGACCAGTATTAATTATATTCAATGATACGTAGAAAATAAAAAGCAAAGCCAAAAAAAAAAAGATTTGGGGACTGCTGGCAGCAAGCAGCTCCTGCTTCTCCCTTTCTTAAGAGAAGACTGGTTCCCTATGATTGAGAGAACTAAAAGTGAAAGTGAAGTCGCTCAGTCGTGTCTGACTCTTTTCTACCCCATGGACAGTAGCCTACCAGGCTTCTCTGTCCATGGGATTTTCCAGGCAAGAGTACTGGAATAGGCTGCCATTTCCTTCTCCATGGATACTGTTTTTTATAAACTTATCAATTCTCAGTTGCTAGATTTGGTGTATATATTGTATTTCTTATTTTCCTTGACCTCTTGGACACATTCAATACTGTTGACCACTCTACTGCTTGGAGCAAATTCTTCCCTTGATTTCCACAACTCCCCTGGATCCCATCTTCTCCTAGATTCTCGTTTTTAACCTCTCTGTTTGCCTTATCTTCCTACGGTTCTCACTGTTGGTTCCCGTGAATTATGTGTCAGCATTTTAATATTTCTATCAGTCAGGAAAGGACGGGTTATGCTGCAATAGCAAGTAACCTCCCTAATCTCATTGTTTAAAACAATACCAGTTTTTTTTTTTTTAATGACAGTTTATTTTTCATCCATGCAGTGACCATGGGTGGGGGGGTCACCTAGAAGGTTTTGCTCATTGTAGTCACCCAGAGACTAAGACTAATTGAACAACCAGTACCTCAAACTCTTGAATGAGCATTTAAATGCTCGCTTGACCCCATCCAATCACTGGGGAACCAGAAAATTCAGTCTCACTCTATATTCCTCATGTGCCCAGAAACAGAAGCAGAAATATTTAGTGAACAGTATGGATAACTTTTGCATCTTCTCTCTGGAAATTTTAATTCACACATACTGTTTTAAGAATCATCAAAAGCTAAAAAAAGGGGGCGGGGGGAGAGTGAGAGAAGCAAATGTGTATATTATTTGTTTAACTCTGAGATATATATCTAGAAACAGGTCCTACTGCCTAACTGGAGGAGAGGCAGTGCAAATTAAAAATGTAGGTTCCCTTATTCAAAAATGAGGAATTTCAAGATGGCATCTGCAGGGCATCAATCCAAGCTCAGATCTGTTCTAAGTCTAGGTTCCTATGTGACTGTACAGGTCTCATGTCCATGCAGTTGGCCGTATCTGAAACGATATATAAGATGGTCTCCAGGGAGAGAATTGGGTATTAGTCCTTGTCGAGAGACTTACTTATTACCTTTCTGTGAAGTTTCCTCCACCCTATATATGCATTACCTTACCAAAAACAAAACAAAACCCTGACAGATTTTAAAAAGCTGTATCTCCAGACCAAACCTGCCTTTGGAATTCCACATCTGTAGCCTATGAAACTCCAGATCCAAATATCCCACAGATCCTTCAAATCACAACTTCAAAATGGGATACTTTCCCATGAAATAATAGAGCAAATAAGGATTAATGAGAGTGGAGACAGTAGAGATGGGCTACAGTGATCTGTTGCCTTGTGAAGTAGGAGCTTAGGTCTTGAATGAAATGGAGGCTGGAGGGCTTGGGTGAATTTCTTAGTCAAGGGTGTTTGTGTGTGTTTCTGGTTACAGAATCAGAAAATCAAATGACTTCCTTCAGGAAAAAAAAAGGAAGGTTTTGTTGTTGTTGCTATTGTTGTTTCTAGGAAACACTATTATCTCACAGAACTGAAATGCATAAAATGTGGCCCCAAATGGTGAGAACCCATCAGGAGAATAGGAAACAAAAATGTCCTGTGCTGAGGTTGCTCTTCCAATTTGTCTTAAGCTGTGATGTTCCCCCCTCTACATTTCTCTCTTTCCACCCATTGTGTCTCTCTCTAAACGCTGGCCATGTCTGCCTCTCAGAGGCTATCATGGTTAGAGGTCCACGATTCAAGTGATGGCTTCCCTGATAGCTCAGTTGGTAAGGAATCCACCTGCAATGCAAGAGACCCCAGTTCGATTCCTGGGTCAGGAAGATCTGCTGGAGAAGTGATAGGCTACCCACTCAAGTACTCTTGGGTTTCCCTTGTGGCTCAGCTGGTAAAGAATCTGCCTGTAATGCGGGTAGACCTGGGTTTGATCCCTGGGTTGGGAAGATCCCCTGGAGAAGGGAAACACTATCCACTCCAGTATTCTAGCCTGGAGATTTCCATGAACACAGTTCATGGTGTTGCAAAGAGTCGGACACTACTGAGCGACTTTCACTTTCACATTCAAGTGAAAGCCCAGATCAGTGCCCAACTCCAGAATTCCAGGGGAGTGAATCTTAGGGTATTGGCTACCTTCCCTTCTTTCTTTGTGCCACTTCCTCACTCCCCCTCCTGGGCTCACATCCCAAATAAGCTACTTTCACCCAGACCCTGTCTCAGGGTCTACTTTAGGAAAACCAGTATATTTCAGCCTTCTCTACTGTTGTTAAGGAGTCAGAAATTTATTCTGAGAGCAATAGGTCATTTTCTAAGCAGCGCTGTGACATGATCTTGTTTTCACTTTAGTAAAATCACTCTGTCTGCACTGTGGAAAGTGGATAGAAGGGGCAAGAGTGGAGGCAGGCATTTGGCTCAGAGAAGGGGCATCGTGACAAAGACGGGGGCTGAGGACAGATCCCCAAAGAATCCAATGCCGTGGAGACTCAGCAGAGGCATCAGGGAAGGAGAGGAAGGCAAGGGTGTGTGTGCACTCTGAAGGCAAGGAGAGGGCGGTTCACAAAGAAGCCAGTGGCCACAGGAGATATTAAGAGCGATTATAATGCTGCAGGATTAAAGGGCACTAGTTAGGAAGCTTGCCAGGTAAATTAATGGAACAGAATAGAGTCAAGTATTAAACATAGGATAGGCAGGAACTTAGTGTATGATAAAAGCATTTACAATCACAGGAGAAAGAAATTACTCAAAAATGTGATCTCAGAGCATTTGGCCAGCCATTTAGAGGAGGTCCGTGGTGGGAGAGGGATGTGGTATTCTAACCTTTCATATTAAAAAAGATGTGCAGCTGTTTGAAATGTGATAGAATCATCAAAAGTGAACAGAATCGGCTACACAAAAGAGATCATCAAGCCACCATTCTGTTCATGTTGCACACATTTTGTGTTATGGTAGAAATGCAAAGATAATTGGCTGCTGTTTTGTTGTTTGAAATAACTCAGATGATAACTACACCACACGGTAGCCGGCTGGTGCTTGGTTCTTTCTCCCACTCAAACTTCGCCTTAGTGTCAAGTCTAGCATGGATTTGCAGTGATAATAGATGATAAGATGATGATGCAAGCCTCTTACTCTCCTTCAGGAATGCAATGTTTTAGCCAAGATTCACTGTGGTTTCTTTCCTGGTAACTGGAGCTACTAATAGCAGCACATCAAAATGATGTTTATTTCACCTTTATTTCTCCATGGCAGTTTCCTGTGAACATGCCTCTCTAACCCCCACTTCGTTCCTTCTTACCACCCAATTCATAATTCTCATAAGTTGGTCAAGAGTCTACTGCTCAGGGATGTCACAGAGTTAGGAGAAATCCTAGTGCCCTCTTATTCAAAAATGTTTTTCTTTGAGTTATACTAAGTTGGTGTTGTCTTAATACGGTGGCCAGGAGCCATGCATGGCTGTTTAAATTTAAATTAATTAAAATCAAGTGAAATTTAAAATTCAGTTCCTCAATCTCACTTGCCATAATTCAAGTGCTCAACAGTCACATGTGACCAATGGCTGCCATATTGAAAATGTAGAACATTTCCACTACCGTAAGATTTTATCGGACCACACTGCTGACTTATCTGTGAGATAGAGGAGAAGTTGATGTACAGTTGCAGGTAAATGAGGAAGGTCAGGGCAGTCCCAGTCAGATGGTATCTATTTTTTTTGTGTGAAATAGGAGGCAGAGAGAACAGGATGCGAGAGAATGGGAGGCAGAGCGGTAGGAGGTTCTGTGAGTTAGAAGAAGATTCAAAACAGTTGCTATGGTAACCAGGAGAAGAGAGCCAAGGAGGAAAAGAGGAATTCCAGGGTAGTACTGAGAATCAAAGACTATGAATGTCTTATTGCAACAGTCTACATTGACTAAAATTATGATAAAGGCCTGGGGGCCTTCCCACCTACAGGATTCACCTCCCACCTCCACACCCAGAGACCAACCAGTGCTTGCCGAGTGGCTCAGATAGTTTTAGAGTTTGTCATCATTGATATCTACTGCCTTTATTCTGGTCTTTGACATTTGTTCCAAAAACGTTGTGAGCAAAGCTACATCTCTGCCTCTCCTTCCACCAAAGTCACCCTTCTGCTGGGGCTTGTATCCCTTGCTAGCCCCACAGTGCAGGGCAAGAAGCTTCTTCTTTTCCCCCAAACTCAACCGGAGCCCTAAGAATGACTTGGTTCACTCAATTTATTCTGGGCGTAATTCCTGTATCCTTCTCATGGGTGCTGGATTTCTTTTATCCCAAAATCTTCTCTCCAAGCCAAATACATCCAAGCCAAATACACATGCTTTTCTTGGGGGCTTTTAAAATTCATTTCCTAATCAAGAACTGGTCACTTCAGGGACTTCCCTGGTGGTCCAGTAGATGTTCCCAATGCGAGAGACCCAGGTTTGATCCCTGGTCAGGGCACTAGATCCCACATGCTGCAACTAAGACCTGATGCAGCTAAGTAAATATATATATATATAAAATTTAAGAGCTGGCCAATTCAGGTGATAACTAAGGTGTTCTGTAAACCTAAACACAGAGGCTAGGGAAAGGGTGGGGAAAACTGGCATTCTTCTAATGGTGGATGGGAGAGAGGTGTGTGGGGTTTCTTCAAGAAACCCCATGGGCCCATTGTTTTCTCCATCAGTCTTAGTAGGACAGGTATGAACACAGTACAGAAGGATATGTACATTGCCAGGGCTAATCTTTTGCTGGGAGTTAAAAATTATGTCATTTATGGTGATTTTTATGTGAAAGAAATAGAATGACTCAAACTGGCTTCATATGAAATAAATTATTATCTCATGTAATAGGGTATTGAGAGGGAAGACAAATTTTAGAGTGGGTTGATTTTGTGGCTTGGCAATATCATCAAGGTTCTTTCTACATCTCTGCCCTACGACCTTTGTTGCTGGGTTCATCCTCAGAAAGAAGGGGTTTCCCTGGTGGGTCAGACGATAATGAGTCTGCCTGAAATGCAGGAGACCCTGGTTCGATCCCTGGGTTGGGAATATCCAATGTCATCCCCTAGAGAAGGAGATGGAAACCCACTCCAGTATTCTTGCCTGGAGGATTCCAAGGACAGAAGAGCCTGCTGGCTGTAGTCCACGGGGTCACAAAGAGTTGGACACGACTAAGCGACTAACACTCTCACTTTTAAGAAAGAAAGATCGATTCTTTGTCTCTGTCATGGAAAAATCTTTTCCAGAGCCCTTATCCCCACCTTACTCTACCTTCTAGTAATAGAAGTTAGCCACATGCCTGTTCCTTTACTGACGAGAGAGAGGAAATGACCATGAGCAGCTCGGACCAATCACCTGGGTTTAGGTAGATGTATATATATAATCTTTGTGTGTAACCTGAATTACTTTGCTGTACACCAGAAAATAACACGTTATAAATCAACTATACTTCAGTTTTTTAAAAAAGAGTTTCATTCCTTTTAAAATGTAAATAACTCTGCCTCTCTCTTTGTTTATATTTTATTTATCCAGTCACCCACCAGTGGACATTCAGGTTGTTTCCACCTGTTTACCTCTTGTGAAAAATCTTGCTCTGAACATGGTTGTACAAATTTCTGGTCATGCCTCTGTTTTCAGTTCTTCGTGGTATATGGCCAGAAGTGAAATTGCTAAATCATGATAACTGCATGTTTAGTTTTTTTAGAAACCAAGTTTGTTTTTTTTTTTAAACTTAACAGGATATCCACATGAAAGCTTCTCCTTTTTAACCCCAAAGCTGAATATTTCACTCTCAGGAGGGGAAATACTTCCCTCATATCAGTGAGTTACCTTCTCTGTCATTAAAGCAGAGATAAAAACCAGTAATTCCAACAGGGCATTCTGTTACAGAGAATAGAAGGAAACAATGAATAAGGTTATGCTGCATAGATGGAAATTTAGGACATGAAATGAAAAGTAGAAGTAGAGAGACAGAAGGAAAGCAGAGAGAAGATGAGTGTGGGACTGTGGCATGAAGACCCACCAGCTCTAAGGGTCCCTGGAGTGACCCTGAACAGAGAATTCTTCATTAATTTTGGAGTCCAAGAAGGCTGACCCATTTACAACTGCTTGGTTTTTTTCTTTTTTCTATGAAATCCCATGTTACATATTTTTCTCTGATCACATGCATACTAATTGTGACTAAAAGAAAAACCTCTATCTCTGTATTCACAACACTCCTGACACCAAATGTGTGGGGTTTCCACACCAATCAATTTTCCAAGTCTCTCTTGTCTCTCCCCAGCTAGATGTCCTACAATTCAATTATGACATTAACTACTTACAGTTAGCACAGGCCCGCGGGTTAAGGAATCAGTCCCACAAAGCTGTTCCTAGCTTCAGACACCAGTCACAAGTAGTGAGTCCCAGGTTTTAACTTGACTACAGACTGGGGTTCCTGTGACCCCTTCCCCGGGTTCAGTAATTTACTATAATGGCTCACAGAACTCAGGGAAGCATGTTTACTGGTTGACATTAAGGGCTAAGAGACAAGAACAGTCAGGTGACGAGGTCCATAGGGCAAAGTCTGGCAGGGGCCCAAGTGCAGGAGCTTCTGTCCCCGTGGAGTTGGGGTGTGCCACCCTCTTAGCACGTGGATGTGTCTGCCAACCCAGAAGTTCTCCAAGCTCCATAGCTTAGGTTTTTATGGAGGCTTCATTACATAGGCATGATGGGTTATTAACTCAATATCAAGCCCCTCTTCCTTCCCTGGAAGATGGGTGGTGAGACTGAAAGTTTCAAGCCTCTAATCATGGCTTGGTCTTTCTGGTGACCATCCCCTATCCTGAACCTATCCAGTAGCCCACCAAGAGTGGCCTCATTAGGACAAAAGTTGTTCCTATCACCCAGGGAATTCCAAGAAATTTAGGAGCTCTGTGTCAGGAACCAGGAGCTGAGACCTAACATATATTTCTTATTATATCACAGTGACCCAGTGTGACTGAGTATTCCTCACAATCAAACAAGCTTACTAAAATAGTCTCATTTTCTTGGCCCCTGTCAAATTGACAGCATCTTCATGTCAAAGATGTTGACCTGCTTCCGCCCTTTCTGTGGAGTCACTGACGTGGCTTTCATCAGGGTAGTCTCAGTTCAACTCAAGAGCTCCAAGCCACATGAAGAAGCCAATGGAATGGATAGAAACTGGGATCAGGTCACCAGGCTGGTGCCGGACACATGGAGATGGTGACATGTTACAGAGCAGGTATAACAAACAGGAAGTGAGGACCCTAGCTGAGAGTGGGCCAGGAGGCTGAGCTCCAGGAGGTTCCATGAAGAAGAGCTGGGGAGATCACCCCAATTCTCTTCTGCTAAAAGAGGGAGAGGGTGTTGGGGGAAGCCGTGATTTGAAGGTCTGTGAACCTCTCCCTGCCCATTTCGTTGCTCTTATCAAAACGCTCACTGTCCACTTTATCCAGTCAAACTTAATTTCCCTTGTCTGTCTCTTTTTCATTCCCACCCCCATTTCTCTTATGCCTAAACAGCCTCCTACTTAGCATCTGCCTATCCAGGAGATTGCCTTCCTTTCAATTGCACCTACCACTTAGTTTCTCCAAATAAGTGAAAGTTGAATAATTATACTTCTTCTCCCAAAGCATACCTCTTCATCCCAAATGTCTCTGGGTTGCCATACATGATAAAAGGTCTCTGACTGACTGATTTTCCTTAAAGAAATTAACTTGGGATTACTCATTAAAAGCACCATGCCTGGTACATAGTAGTGTTTGGTGAATTGCAGCTGTTAATTAATAGTGATATGTTATTGATTATAGTAACAATAATAATAAGAGGATATAAGATCCTAGAAGACAAAGACAGTGGTTGCTCTTGGCCCAGGTTCAATAAGCCAATATTTAAAGATTTAATTTTAGCAGAGGTTATATATTTTTCTGCCATGCCTAACTTCTTCTAGCTCAACCTGAAACCAGCAGCCCCTGCCCTTCATATCCCTAACCAGGGCTGATTGGACGAGGATGGGCAGCTGCCAAGCAGAGCCAGACCATTGGCTGGCCAGTGACCAATTGGGATCTCTCTATCAAGAGTATAAATTAGACTTCCCTGATGGTCCAGTGGTTAAGAATTCACCTGTCAATGCAGGGGGCACGAGTTCAATCCCTGGGCCAGGATCCCACATGCTGGGGAGCAGCTAAGCCCATGCCCCACAACAACTGAGCCCATGCTCTAGAGCCCGTGCTCCACAAGAGAAGCCACCACAATGAGAAGCTTCTCTACCACAGTGAAGAGTAGCCGCTGTTGGCTGCAGCTAGAGAGAGCCTGTGCACAGAAACAAAGACCCAGCACAGCTGAAAACAAAGACACATTTTTAAAATGTTTTTAAATTTTTAAAAATGAGTATAGATCAAGGGGCAGTGACATTAAGGGATCAAGTAAAAAGAAGAGCAATAGAGTAAAAGTCCTCCAACTCTAACTGATGTGGTCCCTGAAATCACTCTGGTTCTTGCCCTTCCTAAGGCTATAGCTTTTCTAGGACATACCATTAGAACTCTGTCTTTAATATGCAAATCATTTTCTGGAGCTAACTTGCATAGGTGGTTCTGGGTGCACCTCACAACTCTGCTACTTCTATGTGATTGGAAGAAAGTTATTTAACCTCCTTGAGCCTTATTTTCCCCAGCTGTAAAAGGCTAATACCTACCTTATGGCGCCCTGGTGATTAAACGAGACATTGCACTCTCAAACTAGCATTTAGCAAGGACGGACATCCTTGTTTGCTTGTTTTTTTCCCCTTCTCTGCCTAAAGGCCATTGAAAATGTCCTGATACAGGCACTGTATCAGTTAGGATCAGATCTCAACTGCATGCATTAAAAACACCAAATAACAGAGGCCTAAATAAGGTAAAAATGGATTTCTTTCTCACTTACAGTCTGGATGACAATGGTCCAGGGCTGGTATGGCAACTCTGAGCAATGAGTTCATCAGGGACCCATCTCTAGGGTGTTACCCTCACCAGCATTGTTCAAAATGACTCCCCATCAGAGTCAGATTCCAAATAGAAGGATGGAAAAAGGAGGAAAGGAGAAAGAAAGGACATGACATGTTCTTCCCCTCAAGAGCATGGCCTGTCACTGCCATTAGTTAGAACTTAGTCATGTGGCCACACCTCCTTGCAATAGAAGATGGGAAATGTAGTCCTTATTCTCTTTGACCATGTTCCTTGCTTAAAATCTGATGGGGGGTTTTCTTACTTTTATTGAGAAAGGAGAATGGATATTGAAGGAAAACCAAGAGTTCCTGCCACTGGTACCAATGAAATGGTCCTTTGACCTGGAGCTGAGTAGCCTGAATGAGTAGCCTCTTCCATGCATGGGCTTCTCTAGTAGTTCAGTTGGTAAAGAATCTGCCTGCAATGCAGGAGACCTGGGTTTGATCCCTGGGTTGGGAAGATCCCCTGGAGAAGGAAATGGCAACCCACTCCAGTACTCTTGCCTGGAGAATTCCATGGACAGAGGAGCCTGGCAGGCCACAGTCCATGGGATCGCAAAGAGTCAGACACAACTGTGCGACTATGTTCATGTTCATGTCCATGCATGGAAGGAAATCTTTGTGTTCACAGGGAACCCGGTCAGCTATAAGGCATGTCATATGGCCCAGCCAGAGAAGAGCTCTATAGAGAATTTATTTGCCCAGGTAAAATGACCTGATTGTGTTTTTGCAGAGCGAATTGTTGTTGTTCAGTCGCTCAGTTGTGTCCAACTCTTTGCCACCCCGTGCACTACAGCACACCAGGCTTCCCTGTCCTTCACTATCTCCTGGAGTTTGCTCAGACTCATGTCCATTGAGTTGATGATACCGTCCAACCATCTCATCCTCTGTTGCCCCCTTCTCCTCCTGCCCTCAATCTTTCCCAGCATCAGAGTCTTTACCAATGAGTCAACTCTTCACATCAGGTGGCCAAAGTGTTGAAGCTGCAACTTCAGCATCAGTCCTTCCAATGAATATTCAGGTTGATTTCCTTTAAGATTGACTGGTTTGATCTCCTTGCTGGCCAAGGAACTCTCTAGAGTCTTCTTCAGCACCACAGTTTGAAAGCGTCAATTCTTTGGCACTGGGCCCATATGATGTCATCTAGCTTGGCACCTTCCTCACAATCCTTTCCCCATCCTTTTGTTTATTAATTCAGACAACACATGTTTATTGAACACCTACTGTGTGAAAGGCTCTGTGTCAAGAGCTGGGTATGTGCGGTGTGGTGATGTAGCCTGGCCAGCTATAGTCCATATGGTTGCAAAGTGTCGGACATAACTGAGCAGTTAAACAACAGCAACTTATCTAAACCAGTGGTTTATTACAGGGGTAATTGTGCACCCTAAGGGAACATTTGGCAATGTTTGGAGACATTTTTAGTTGTCATGACTGTGGGAGTGATGAGTGAGTGAGTAAGTAAAAGTCACTCAGTCGTGTCTGACTCTTTGCGTCCCTGTGGACTTTACAGTCCATGGAATTCTCCAGGCCAGAATACTGGAGTGGATAGCCATTTCCTTCTCCAGGAGATCTTCCAAACCCAGGGATCGAACCCAGGTCTCACGCATTGCAGGTGGATTCTTTACCAGCTGAGCCACCAGGGAAGGGCTACTGGCATCTAATGGTCAGGGATGCTGCTAAACATCTGACAATACACAGATCAACCCCTTACAATAAAGAACTCTCTGACCCAAAATGTCATTAGTGCCCAGAGCTGAGAAAATGTGGTCTATGCGGTGTTGGCACCTCAGCTCTAAGTTCAACTGTAAATGGTGAAATCAAGGGCCACAGTGTAAGACACATAGTCTGTGCTCAATGAATGTTTGATAACCACATGAATGAGTGAATGATTAAATGAGTTATCATATCTTACGTTTACAATTTGGCCAAATGCCTGGTACAGGGCTGTGTTAGAATGGCTGTTCATAAATGGTTATTGACTCATTTCTCTAAATGTCCCCGCTGAAGAGCACCTGGGCAGCAGCTGGGAACAACGTCCTGCTGGCTGGGGGCCAAGATGGCCTCACAGCACTGGTTTGGGGTTACAATCAATTGCTATGGGCAGCCACAGAGTGACAGAGCTGACAGTGTTTCTCCACATAGTGATGGATTCATTGTCTTCTCTCCTGCCTTTCTTCTCTCAGACTCTCTGCAGAGAAGGGTTTATAGGGCTGAGCTGAGAGCCTGTGGATTTAGCTCTTTAGGAAAAGGAGGAAAAAATGAACCCAGACTAAGGATTATTGTTCATTTGTTTGAGGATCAAGAGCCAGTCAGAATTAGAGACAGGGATGGAGGGGAGGGGGCTTCCCAGGTAGCTCAATGGAAAAGAATCCACCTGCCAAGGCAGGAGACTCAGGTTCAACCTCTGGGTTGGAAAGATCCCCCAGAGAAGGAAAGAGCAAACTACTCTAGTGTTCTTGCCTGGGAAATCACATGGACAGAGGAGCTTGGCAGGATACAGTCCATGGGGTTGCGGAAAGAATCAGATATGACTTAGTGACTAAACAACAACAACATCATAGAAGGTTGGGGGAGCCGGACTCTGCTTCATCACTGCACTTTTTCTAATTCATTTATTCAACAAATAATGAGTGTCAGCAACTCTTTGGGGGTTTATCTGAGTTAACTAAAGAGATAAAAATCCCTCCCCTCTTGGAGTTTATATTATAAAGAAACAAGCTGAACAGTAGATCCTAATATAGTGTATGTATGGTTTTCCTATGGAGAAAATTCAAACGAGGAAGGGAGATAAGATGTATTGAGGGATGAACTTAATACTACCTCTATCTAGTTCCAAAACATTTTCTTTTTAAAATATTATTTATTTATATATTTATTTGGCTATACCGGGTGTTAGTTGCAGCACGTGAGGTTTTTAGTTATGGCATGCGGACTCTTAATTGTGGCATGAGGGATCTAGTTCCCTGACCAGGGATTGAATCCTGGCACCCTGCTTTGGGAGCATGAAATCTTAGTCACTGGACCACCAGGGAAGTCCCCCTGTTTTCAGTTCTTTCAGGTGAAAACCTAAGAGTGGAATTGCTGGGTCATATATTTAACTTTCTGAAGAACCACAAAACTGTTTTCTCCAGTAGCTGCACCGTTTTACATTCCCACCAGCAATGTCTGAGGGCTCTAATTTCTCCACACCGCCAACACTTGTAATTTTCCATTTTGTAAATAACAGCCATCCTAGTGGTATGAAGTGGTATCTCATATGGTTTTAATTTGCAGTTCCCTAATGTTTCCTCATGCAAAGAGTTGACTCATTGGAAAAGACCCTGATGCTGGGAGGGATTGGGGGCAGGAGAAGAAGGGGACAACAGAGGATGAGATGGCTGGATGGCATCACCGACTTGATGGACATGAGTTTGAGTAGACTCCGGGAGTTGGTGATGGACAGGGAGGCCTGGCGTGCTGTGATTCATGGGGCCGCAGAGTCAGACACGACTGAGCGACTGAACTGAACTGAACTGAATGCAGATTATTAGGTGTTGAGCCTTTTTTCATGTGCTTATTGGCCATTTTTATGTCTTCTTGGAGAAACATCTATTTAAATCTTCTGTCCACTTTTGAATTGGGTTTTCTGTCTTTTGTCATTGAGATGTAAGATTGGAGGGTGAATTTTTAAATAGGGCAGTCACGAAAGGCTCCCTTAGGAAGATGACATTGTTTTTTTAAAACGATATTTGTTTATTTGGCAGCACTGAGTCTTAGTTGCGTCATGCGGGATCTTTGATCTTCATTGCCGCATATGGGATCTTTAGTTACGGCCAGCGAACTCTGGCAAAAGTCACTGGCATCTGAAATAAAGAATACTCTTACCTGGAGAATCCCATGGACAGAGGAGCCTGGCGGGCTACCGTCCATAGGTCTCAAAGAGTTGGATGCGACTGAGCACAGTACAGCACACAGCTCTTCAATAACACAGGAGTTAGAGGCACTGACCCTGTGCATAGCTGAAAATCCCAGTGTAACTTATAGTCAGCTCTCCATATCTGTGGTTCATCCACATCTGCAGGTTCAATCAACTACAGTATTCACTACTGAACAAAGTCCTTATGGAAGTGGGTGAGGGCAGTTCAAACCTATACTTCTATACTATACTATACTATACTATACTAAACCTATACAAAACTATACTTCTCAGAGCTTCAATCTGTTCGCTTGTAAAACAGGAATAATAATTGCTATCTACCTCACAGTGTTCTTTCAAGAATCAAATGAAATAATATACCCAGTCAGGGTCTGGCACATAGTCATGCTCAGAAATGGGTTTGAACCTAGATCAGGAGGACTTCAAATCCTGAGGCCTCCGGGAATAAAATGATTTGTAGGAGAGTCTGAGGGGTTTCCTGGCTGGAGGCCTGCAGTCAAGCCTGACACAGGCTACCATATACCCTCCTCTGTGCTCCTTATGTGTTTAAGAATGTGATTTGTTTACCTACTAACACCAGTCAGGGGGATTAGAGTCTGAATGCCAGCTTTTACCAAGTGACTTTAGGCAAATTTCTTAATCTCTTTAAACTCAATTTTCTCATTTGTGCCTCAATATTGTCATATTGACCATATACGTGTCATAGGAGAATTGAGATAATGTATTTGAGTGTCAATGGCATCTGGTAGGTGCTCAAAAAATGTCTTTCTTTCATTGCTTCATCCTATGTCTATCTGCCCAGCAAACGCCATCTGAGACATTAAAAAACGTCACAAGATTACCTTTAGTCATGCCTTTAACACATGTTGCCATGATGTTTTGCTTTTTTTGTGGCAGGCATAATGTGGGCTTTGGGGTCTCAGGTGAGAGTTGAGATCATGGTTCCTGTTCTTACCAGCTGTTGGACCTTGAGCAAGAATCATAACCTCTCTGAACTTTAGTTTCCTGGCCTACCTTACAAAGCAGTTGTAAGGATCTGAGATCATTTTTTGTAAAGCATCCAGCACCCAACAGGACTCGTAGCCTCAGGGCCAATGGAGGGCACCTTAGTATGAAGAAAAGTTTGGGAGTTCCAAGCAGTTTGGGTGGTGAGGGAAGAACAGGAGGGAAAAATCCCAGACTGTCTAGAAAATCTGAGAACCTAGCAAGACTGAAGCATAATGAGTTTCTAGTCCTCATTTTTCTCCCTTTGGAAAAAGCTAAGAATCAGGAGTACCTAGTGTTCTGTCCAAGGCTAGCTCTGTGCTCTCAGGCAAGTCTGGTTCCCTGTCTGAACCTCAGTTCCCTGGTGTCCCTCTGGGACCCTCTCCTCTGTATCCATCTGTGGCACCACTAGTGACCACTAGAGGGTAGCGGTGAACTATGGAGTCTTTGCCTCCAAGTCTATTTTGCTTGCCTTGTTGCTATTGTCTGACCTGGGACAAGAGAATCGTGGGAAATAACGATAGTAATATGTTTCTCTTTTTCAAAGAGCCACATTTTATCCTCAGTGCACAGTCAGAATGAGGTCTTGGCATAGTACAAAAATGAGAAAGCAGAGTCGCAGAAGCATAAGAAATTGAATCAACAGGTAATTTTGTTCATACCATATCTTAAATTTAGAACATTCCAATGCTAGAAACAGCATTGCTGTATGTCTTGTCTGCTTAGTATTGATAACTTACTACCTACTTTATGGTTCAGGAAGTGTTTTCTGATCCTCAGTATCAGGGATTCTCCTCTTGTTCTCCCCAGCTTACACATGAGCAAACTGAGGCTTCTCGAGGTTATATCATTTGGCTTAGTATTTTCTTAACTTAAAAGCACCATCTGAGACACTGTTTGGTAGACTCCCCAAAATATTAGCTTAACAACTACAGACACTGGTGTTTGCAGCAGTTTTCATATGGTGGGACCTAGTGGGTTCAAGTCCAGATATTGCTCGTGTGGCAAAAGAAATTAAGTTCCTCTCGTTGTCTCAGCATCTCTACAGGTTATCAGCAATTTCACATGGCACTGGAAACTGGTTTAGATCAGCAGCGGTACTCAAAAGAGGCTATCAAGTGATACACCTGTCCCAAACTCCAGATTCTGATATTTACCCTCAACCACCCTTTTGGCTTTGCCCCATGGCATGTGGGATCTTAGTTCCCTAACCAGGGTTGGAACCTGCACCCCCTGCACTGGGAGCACAGAGTCTTATCACTGGACCACCAGGGAAGTCCCCAGATTATCACTTTTTGGATGGTCCTTTTATTGTATATGTGTGCAATGTCTTTAACAGACCCCTGGGTTGGTTAAGATGCTATAACAGAAAGGCACAACTCACATGAGCTTAAACATTAAGGAAAGTTTTTACTTCATACAACAAATAAACTCCAAGGTGGCACATGCAACAGCTCCACATTAGCAGAATTATCCTGCTCCCGAATGTCAGTAATGCTGAGGTTGAGAAACCCTGGGTTGGACTGATCAGTGCAGGGCTTCGGGCTGGAATCTTCTTCCATGAAGTGCATGGCAGTGAGGAAGAGGCAAAGGACATCACATAAAATCGAGGTTTGGAGGGTCTGAAGGAGGAAAGGGGGACTGGCTTTGGGGAAGGGAATCGACAGTCTCTAAGCCCTGTTGCTGTTATTACTAACGTGGTTTCCAGTGAGTTCCAACTAGCTCTTACACTATCTGTGCCCTATTGTGGGGAGTTAGGAGGCATATCAGAATTAACCCTTAGTCCTTGCCTTCGCCATGCTTATCGTCTAGATGTTTAAACCAGACTCATATTACTGCCTTTTATCATAATATTTTTCTTAATTGTAGAAAATACTGAAAGGAATTAAGAAAGGCCAGAATCACCCATAACCCATCAAAATAGCTACCACTAACATTTTTGTTTATTTCATTGTAGTCTTGACCCCGCTTTCTAATGATCGCGATCCATGTAAATTATCTCTGCATTCATTCATTCACCAGCTACAGAGCTGAGTGCAGGTTTGTGTCATTCAGATTCTCACTGTATTAGGAGTTCCCAGGAGAACAATTTCATTGTGGCCCAGAATGGTTGAACAGGTGAGGCTTTACCTGGCTCTTGAAGTCAGTTTGAATGAAGAAAGAGGGTCTGAAGATGGCCTTCCAGCGAGAGGAAGGGAATGTCCCAGAAAGAGGCAGGGCAGATGGGAGTAGAGAAGAAAACTGATGCATATTGGGAAGGCTAGAGGGAAGGAGTCAGTGGTGGGGAAGAGCCTAGGTGTAATGAACATGGTTCTTTGTCCCTCTAGAATTCATCTCCCTTCTGATAACAGCACCCGCTTTTCCTTTGGGGCATCTCTCCCCCACTGTCAAACAGAAGCTTCTGTTTGGTTGTAGCTAACCCATCCCCTTGTTTGGAGGCGGTCGCATGACTGAAACTGATCAATCAAAACACCACATTTCTCTGGCCAGTGATTGGCTCAGGGGTGCATGCCTAGATCAGGCCAATCAGGATCAATGAGACTTAGTTCCTGTTTGTCCCTGCTGGACTCAAAAGAGCAGCTCTTTTTCCTTTGGATTGGAAACTAACAGATGAATCTTATCTTGCCATTGTGAGTGGAATGGCTGCCTGAGAATAAAGGCAACACAGTAAAGTGTCGATAAAGAGAAATGGAGGATTGACAGAGTCCTTGGGACAACATTTGAGCTCCTGCATCCAGTTATGCTTAAAGCCTATGGCTCATTTGCATTAGCTCATTAGTTACATGAGCTAATAAATTGTCTTTTTGCTTAAGCTGGTTTCAGCAAACTTTCTGTCTTTTGCAACTAAAAGCTCTAACACACTTTGCTGCTACTGCTGCTGCTGCTAAGTTGCTTCAGTCATGTCTGACTCTGTGCGACCCCATAGACGGCAGCCCACCAGACTCCGCTATCTCTGCGATTCTCCAGGCAAGAACACTGGAGTGGGTTGCCATTTCCTTCTCCAATGCAGGAAAGTGAAAAGTGAAAGTGAAGTCGCTCAGTCGTGTCCGACTCTTCGTGACCCCATGGACTGCAGCCTACCAGGCTCCTCTGTCCATGGGATTTTCCAGGCAAGAGTACTGGAGTGGGGTGCCATTGCCTTCTCCAAACACACTTTGCAGCCTAAAGTAATAGATAAAGTATCAAACTTAGGGTCGGAAGGACTTTGCTCTGCCACTAACCAGCTGTGTTCTTGGGCACTGCCCTTCACCCCTCTAAGACAACTCCTCTCAAAAATGGAGGAAATAGGACTTCCCTGGTGGTTCAGTGGATAAGATCCACCTGCCAATGCAGGGAACATGGGTTCGATCTCTGGACTGGGAAGATCCCACCTGCTCTGGGAAGTGGGCCACAACTACTGAACTCTGCATGCCCTAGAGCCCATGCCCTGCAACAAGAGAAGCCACCGCAATGAGAAGCCAGTGCACCACAGAGAAGAGTAGCCTCCACTCACTGCAACCAGAGAAAGCCTGTGTGCAGCAATGAAGACCCAGCACAGCCAAAAAAAAAAAAATTAAAAAAAATAAAGAAGTATTTTTTTAAATTACACTTTAAATAAATGGAGGAAATAATATGAGCCTCTTGGGTTAGTAGAAGTGAATGACAGTGCTTTGCCATATGAAAGGAAATAAAAATGTAGAGATCTGTTGTAAAATTGCAGGGATAATTTTAGGAAGAAGATTTGAGAAGGGCTAAAAATGGATGACAAGCTTAAAGGTAAACTTCAATGCTCTGGGCAGCAGGAGATGATATAAGTGACTGAAATAGGAGCAGGTACAAGAAAGAATGAAGGGTTCCTCGTCTACACTATCCTCTTCAATAGGTGCATGAGACAAAGGAATGTCATGCTATGAAGAATGGCAGCACAAAGGTGATGATAATCAGCAACTGCCACCAGCTTCATGGTAGGAAGTGATGGGCACTGTGACAAACAGGTCAGTGCACGTCCCATCTGAAGGAGGCAGCCTCTTCTCAACTTCAGCCAATCTGCCATACAGTATATCCCTTCCTAAAATTTCAATGGAGCCCAGAAATCCAGACAGTCCCAATGAATAGAATTGAGTATCACTGGTTTTGACTTTTTTCTTCCTGAAACATCTCAATTTTCAGATGTTGGTTTGTTTGTTTAGCGTTCTGTGAGCCAAACACAACTAGTCTATCTGTCAGACTTAGCCTTGGGGATGCTAGTTTTTTGTTTCTTGGGTAGTTGCCAAGATGAATCTTAGTGGGAAGGATGAGAGGGTGGCTAGTAGGGAGATGTCTGTACAAAACCAAAGCATGGGCAGAAAGTTTGCGAAGGAGGAGCTCCATCTTCTCCTGAGAAGCAATTCTGTGAACATCTGTTGAATCCTCACATGAACCTTATGAGATAAGGCAAGTTAATTATATTACATGGATGGGGAAACTGAGGCTCAGAGAGTGCTCACACCCATAGACTACAAACTGGACCCTCAAGGCTGCACTCTTTACCTCCTCACTGATGGTACCCAAGTTGGAGCTGACTTTGAAGTTCACCAAGAAGCTCAAGACACTGCAGGGAAAAAGGAACCCTTTTGCTTCAAGGATGCCAAGCTGGCATTGTTACCCACTGCATCTCCAGTGCCTTTTAAATCTCCTTGTCTTAAGGTGAATGTAACTACTGGGCAGCACTTCTTTGATGATGTGGCAGCCATGGAGTGCACCGCTCAGAGCTCCTTCAGGAGAGCTCTGCTTCGAAGAGCATGGTTGACTGACAGCACTAGTTACCCCTCTGGATCCACCAAGTTCATGCCAAGGTCATGCCTCCCAGGGCTGCTCCCAGCCAATGACAGTGCTAGTGAAGCCCCACTGCTGCCCGACCTGGAATCCCTCTTCCAGCTGACTGTGGCTGGGGAACTCCCGTTGAGCATGGCCAAAACTTTCTTAGAACCGTGCTGCTGTCCAAGGCTCTTCCTACCCTATCCTCCCGTCCCCTTCTCCTGCCAAAGGTATCAGACCAGCCTCACAATCTGAACAGTCTCTTGCCTACCCTCCCTCCCTTCCCCTTTATCCTTCATAGGATATTTATTATTCATAAATAAATAAATCCTCAGTAAGTCTCTTGCAAATCTATGCCCATCTTAGCACCTGCTTCTCAGGGGATCTGAACACAGATGACTTCCATTTTGTGAAATGAGCCAGTGAAGTCTACAATCATACAAATCCAGAGTCATCTGTTAGAACAAGGAAACAGGGTTTTGCACTGTAACGCTTAGGTCCATGCACTTTGGATTCAGAATGATCAGGGTGTAAGCCCCACTCTCCAGTGGTATGACCTTAAGGAAGTTTTATAACCCATGCTGAGTCTCTACTTCTTCATCTGTTGAAAAAAGTGATTCTAAAAAAAAAAAGTGATTCTCAACCAGAAGTGATTTTTCCCCCAGGAATATCTGACAATGTCTAGAGGTGTTTTTTGGTTGTTACAACTGGAGGAACTGGAGGGGGGTGAGTATTGCTACTGATGTCTAGTGGGTAGAGGCCAGCGTGTGCATGCTAGGTCACTTCAGTTGTGTCTGACTCTGTGCGACCCCATGGACTGCAGCCTGTCAGCTCCTCCATCCATGGGATTCTCCAGGCAAGAATACTGCATTGGGTTGCTATGCCCACCTCCAGGGGATCCTCCTGACCAGTGTCTCCTACATCTCCTGCACTGGCAGGCAAGTTCTCTACCACTAGCGCCACCTGGAAAGCCCTGGGTAGAGGCCAGGGGTATTGGTAAGTATCCTACAGTGCATAGAGCAGTCTCCCCAGCACACACACAGAGCAAAGAATGATCCAACCCAAAATGTCCATAGCTCTGAGGCTGAAAACCCTGTATACAATGGAGATGGTAATGGTAGCTAATTCTAAAAGCTGTTGTAAGGATCCAGTGGGATCATGTGTTCAATATCTGTCATTTCTGTTCCCCCATTCCCTTGTAAACTCCACAATGGCAGGGACCAGATGATTCAAGATCAACATTTGGTATCACTAATGACTAGAACATGGAAGGTACTAAGTAAATTATTATGAATTAAAATACTTATCAGATGAGTACAGATCAACAAATGGTAACTGTTATTATTATTGATGTTATTATTTTTACAATTATCATCATCATCAACACTGTCTTTTCAGACCCTGGCTCAATGCATGGGGCATAATTGGTCCTCAGTATTTGTTGAATGAGTGAATGAATGAATGAATGAATGAGAAGTGAAGGGATATTTACTCATTAGCTGTTAATTTATGTGCTTTGGAGAGATATTGGAAACTCTTGGGAAACAAGCCCAGTCTTTTTTTTTTCCCCAAAGAGGAATTTTGTTCGTCAAAGAAATGACTTGAGAGGATTGAGACCTCAGCCAGCCAGAGTCGGGGGCCTGACTCAAAGTCATGTAGAGTTTAGGACACACATCTTGCTTGGCTTAGGCAAAAAAGGAAAACGGGCCAGGTTTTGTGCAAACTCGCTGTGAAACAAGAGCTGTTTTCAGGGCCCAGGAACACGCTCTGCCCCATGTTTAATTTCTTCCATCTGTCTGGTATCTGACCTCTGCTGCCCTCTGAGCCATTGCCACACATTGTCTGCGCACGTTCCCATATAAGGTGATCTCTCTCTTTCTTTCTCTTCCTCTCTTCCCCTCTCCCTCTCTTTCTCAGGGTTGGGCTGCCGCAGCACTTCCTCCACCCTGCTCTCTCTCTCTCTCAGCCTTCCCTGGCAAGCTCTGCAGTGAGGATGGATGGCTGGAGAGCGGGAAGGGGCAGGGGGCTGCCAAGGAATGTGGCAGGTTTATTTTTGTTCAGGCTGCATTCTTTGCCAGGCCTGCAGGCCCCAGCCACTTGGGGATGTCACATGCCGATAAGACAGTGGGGGGTGACTGAGACCTGTGGCTCAAATCTGCAACACCCCAGGTGTGAGACATCGTCACGGAATGGGGAGGGCAGGGAGTGGGGTAGGCAGGGACTCTGAGGTCATGGGACTTGCCTCTTCCCACTGCCCTGTGCCTGATTCCCAGAAAGAAGTCTAATCCTTCAGAGAAGCAATTGCAGGAATTGAGATCTGTAACCACGTAGGACGATCTCTGGGCAAAACCCAACATCTGTGGCTGAGTGGAGAAGAGCCAGGTGTCAGGGTGAAATCATTAGCTGTGTGACCTTGGGTAAACTGACTGACTTCTCTGACTCTCAGTTTCCTTATCTGTCAGAATAATATCAACAAATCTACTCGATAGTATTCTAGTATCATAGTGTAATGTAAACTTCATGTGGCAGCAATTATTATCTATTTTGTTCACTGTTGTTTCACCAGCACACAATAGGAGCTCAAGTGTATTAAACAAATTAAATGACAGTTCTTTTAAATGCTCAGCACCCGGTAAATGATAACTTATTATTATTCAACAACAGATGCTTATTAAGCATCTATTAAGTGCCAGGCCCTGATAGGTACTGGGGATATAATGGTGAACAAGACCGACAAGGTCCCTGCCCTTAGAGAGCTTATATTCTAATGGGAGAGATATGTAGTAAAGTAAATTAAATTCTGAGAGTACTAAGTGCTATAGAAGATATTAAAAAAACAAATGTGGAAGAAGTGTGGAGTTTTAAAAAATATATATATATTTATTTGGCTACGTCAGATCTTAGTTGTGGCATGAGGGCTTCTCTCTAGCTGTGGCACACAGGTTCCAGAGCATTTGGCCTCAGTAGTTGCAGTGTGCAGGCCTCATAGCTCCATGGCATGAGGGATCTTAGTTCCCTGACCAGGGATCGAACACAAGTCGCCTGCACTGGAAGGCGGATTCTTAACCACTGGACCACCAGGGAAGTCCCAGAGTGTGTTTTTTTAAACTTTTTGATTGTGACTCACAGTAAGAAATATGTTTATTGTGTGACCCAATGAACACACATGCATGTTTACTAAGCTGAAATAAAACTTTCACGTAAGTTGTGGTAGATTGTCTGTGAAGATGTCTACCAGGAATTTGATGAACTTCATTCTTGGTATGCACATGCCACTCCCGAGTCAAGAGGTGGAGTCTAGAGAATTTCCTGGTAGTCCAGTGGTCAGGACTCTGCACCTAATAGGTCCTGTGACTTGCTTTGACCAGTAGAATGTGATGGAAATGACACTGTACTTGTTCTGGGCCTCAGCTTTAAGAGGCCTGGTGGCTTTCATTTTTATGCCCCTACTATATAGCTGCCATGTAAAGAAACCCAGGTTAGACCACTGAATGATGAGGGACCACAAGGAGAAAGAGAAAGTCCACTTGAGGGAGAAATGGTAGCCAGCATTGAGGCCCCAGAAGGAATGGAAACCATATTGGATGTTTCAGCCTCCTCCCAGCTGAACTCAGTAAGGTGGTGACCCCAGGAGATACTACATGAAGCAGAAGAACTGCCCAGCTGAGCCCAGCTGACCCACAGACTTGTCGGGGGGAAAGGTGTTGTTTTTAAGCCAATAAATTTGGAGTGGTTTGTTATGCAGCAAATAATATTTCTGACCAAAGCAGCATTTACCCTTATTCTGTGTGATATTTTCTATTCCACTTCATTTCAGTTTTTTAAAATTTTAATCAAGACCCATTAACCCAGGTTTACCTGGTGGTCCAATGGTAAGAATCTGCCTCACCATGCAGGGGGACACCCATTCCACCCCTGGTCACATACCACAGGGCAGCTAAGCCCATGTACAACAACTACTGAGCCTATGCTCTTGAGCCCAGGAACCGCAACTCCTGAGCCTATGTGCCGCAACTACTGAAGCCCACATGCCCTAGTACCCATGCTTTGCAATAGGAGAAGCCACTGCAATGAGAAGCCTGCTCACTGCAACTATAGAGTAGCCCCCTACTCTCTGCAACTAGAGAAAGCCCGCACAGCAACAAAGACCCAGCGCAGCCAAAAATAAATTTTTCTTTTTCTTAAAAAGAGCTGGGCATCCCCCTTTCTTTAAAAAAAAAAAAAAAAGACCCATTAAACTGATGTCAATACCCACTAGTAATGGGCCATAACCGACAGTCTAAAAAACACAGTGAAGGAAAATGACCCATAGATGTATCACTTTAAGTAATGGCGTCAGAAAAGGGGTCTCCCTGAAAATCTAACATCTGAGCTGTGATCTGGATGGGGAGAAGGAGCCAGGCTGGTGAAGATCTGGGGAAAGAACAACCAGGCACAAAGGTCTTGAGATGGGGACAGGTTTGGTGTGTCTGAGCAACTGGATGGAAACCAGTGGTCAGAAGAACAGGGAAAGAAGGGAAATCTAGCATGAAATCAGACCTTATACCAGGCATTCAGCCATTGAGAGCAAACACAGCAAGGAAGATGTAGGGTGATCTCCCAAGGGCCTGACTGCCCATCATTTTCTTAAAAAAATTGAAGTGAGATCCATGTAACATAAAACTAACCTTTTTAAAGGGAAAACGCAGTGGCATTTGGTACATTCACAATATTGTGCAACCACTACCCCGGTCTGTTTCCAGATTTCCATCACCCCCAAAGGAAATCCTGTCCCCAAGAAGCAGTTGCTCCACAATCTCTAGTTCCCAGCCCCTGGCGATCACCAGCCTGCATAGTGTCTCTACGGGTTTGCCTTCTCTAGATATTTCATATAAATGGAGTCATACAATAGGTGGCCTTTGGTGTCTGTAGCTTCTTTCACTGAAAGTGTTTTCAGGGTTCATCCCTGTTGCGACCTGTATCCATACTTCATGTCTTTTTGTGGCCAAATAATATTCTGCTGTGTGTTTATACCACCAGTTCTTTAGGCATCCATCCATTTGCCTGTCATTTTGATTCTATAATTCCATCTGTAGCACTCTTATAGACCTCGATTTGACGTCATCAGCCCAGAAAGAAGAAAAGGTCTTGGCAACATGAAGAAGCTTCATGCCCTGCTGCTCCTGGCCTTTTCTTGTCCCCTCCCATCAACGTTTTCCTGCATGATTCTGAGCTTTCTGATGGCCCAAAATGCAGCTTCACTGCTGGTTACCCTTAAATACTCCCCCTGAATTCTATAAATACACCAACACTCAGCTGGGAAAAAAAGAACTTGAAAGGCATCTGAAATGAAAATATACTTTTTTCCCATCATCAGCCAAGCATTTTCTCTCCATCTTCTCTCTCTCTTTGATTCCAGGATAAGCTCTTGGATTTCAAACCATTAGCCCTACCTGGGAAAGAAAAGAACTTGCTTGGCAAAGCCCTTGTAGGCAAAGAAAGCCAGACAGCGTGTTAACCCTGGTCCTCCCACACAGAAAATCCCTTTGCCTCACACAGAAAATCATTTTGCCTCAGCGGTGTGATTTATGGTCCTTCTTCCAGACTCCACTGAGCTGGTTTTGAGCCAGTTTAGCCAGGCTGGTAACAATGGCTTTGGGATCAAGCAGACTGGTGTTTGAATCTTGGCTCAGCCAGCCGCTAGCTGTGTGACCTTGGGCCCCCTATTAACTCTCCAGGACTCAATCTCCTTCGTTACAAAATGGAAAAAACAATACTATCCTTGCAAATCTATCGCGAAGGTTAAATGAGATGATGTGGGTGTGGGCAGTGTGCAGAAATGAAATTAGACCTAACTCAAGGAGATGCCTGGAACTTCAGCTGGAGAATCAGGGCAGCTTGGCCATGTGGGGGTGATTTGGTTGACCTCACAAGGCCTTTCTGCCCATCATTTTGATTGTATAATTTGCTTTATAATTCAGTCCATCTGCCCCTCCAGATCTCCACCCTGCCATTTTCTCCCTTGGGAGGCCAGTCTGCAGGGATAATCTCAAGTGGTTGCCTGCTCCTTTGGTTCCCTGTCAGGTTCAGCCAACAGGAGGCCAAGCAGAAGATCAGAGGGTGGGAGGAGACCGAGGCCAAGACTGGCTGCACCTAGAGGCTCCTCTTGAGCAACCTTCCCCCCAACACAGGGGCTGTGTTGGGCTTCTGGTACCTGGTCCCTTCTCTGGCTGCTTCAGGCTTAGAGATGCATGACTGCCTTTGTTGCTGGATGCTTGTTGGTTTCCCTAAACCCTGCCCACACCTTTATAAATAGTCCTTTGTTAAGCTCTCCGCCATTGCCCAGAATGTGCCATCTTTATCCTGCCAGGGAACTGACTGATACAGAGGTCACCCATTTTAGTTCACGTCTCAGATTTGCCAGGGGAAGTATATTGTTTGATAATCAACTGAAATCCAACTCTGAGCCCCCATTCTGTCAGTGCTGAGTCTCTCTCCCTCACACAGTTCCTGGGGGATGCCAAGGTTCTGGGTTCTTTTGCAGTGATAAAAGCCTTCGAGAATCACTTATAGTCTTTTGTCAATGGCCAATCCTGGTGACTGACTGCCAGGTCACCCACCCATCATCCTGGGGTGCCTGGTCCTTTTAGGTCCAATGGAATTGATGCTTCCATGTGAGACCTGGGATAAGGTAAGCTTAGGCCACACTGGAAGCCACCAGATGGATGATGTGGCCTCCTTGGGGTATTTCCACCTTCTTAAGAGCTGCCCCAAACTTACCACCTGTGATGCTTTCCCAATCTTCTCAGCATTTCTCTTCTCTATTCTTATTCTGAACTTCCCTGTCCACATTCACCCTGAGGACAACCAGTATAAGCTCCCCTAAAGACTTCAGACCTTTACAAAAGACGTAAGGGCAACTTCTAATTTTGGCTTGTAAAACTCAAGGTGATGCAGATTGTTTCAAGAGGAGGGGAAACAGAAGGAAGGAGTACACACATAAATTAATATTTTAATAAATTCTGACACATACATGAATTATTTAACAAAGTTCCTAACATACAGTAAGCACTGAATAAGTGATGCTATACTTATTAATTGAGTCCAGTAAGAATGTTAGGTGCCTTCTATATTTCAAGCCATAATTATAACCAAGGAACTAATATGAATTGCATATTATTTTGGCTTCTCTGCATTGCCCATTAATCTCACAAAACCCATTTTAAAAAACCATGTGACGAAAATGTCATACCAGGCATGCATTTAATAAGATCTCTGGAATCTCATCCATTCAGTTTAATGTTTCACATATGATTTACCTTTTAACCTTTTAGGAAAGCACATTCTGCTACTAAACATACCCACAAGATTAAATTGCCAGAGCAGAGACAATTTAGCCTCTCTGCAAAACTGAATAGGTTTCCATTTAAATTAATTTCTTTCATCTCCAAATAACCTAGATGGCAAAGGCATTAAATGGATAACATTAATGGATAACAGAATACCCCACTTCCGAATTTGTTCCTGTGTCTGGGTCATTTTTCTCTGGTTTAAGAGAATGAGATAAAGTGGGCAGTATGCAGAGTAGCCCCAGATGGGATAGCATCTTGAAACCTGGCATTCACTGAATACTCATGAAGAATCCAGAAATATCTCATGGTCAGGATGAAAGGTCTAAATTTAATATCCAAAACAGAAAATTGGCTTGGCTTCCCTGTACTCTGCACAGGAAAGTTCTTGTTGGAAAGTTCTGAAATGAGAAGGGGCTGGAGACATTAAGTTCATAGCACTGTCAGATTTTTATGGGGACGTTGAGGGTCTGCTGTTATCCCAAGATCTCATTTGGCCCATGCTGGAAACC
Source organism: Cervus canadensis (assembly GCF_019320065.1). Lineage (NCBI taxonomy): Eukaryota > Metazoa > Chordata > Mammalia > Artiodactyla > Cervidae > Cervus > Cervus canadensis. The sequence continues at coordinate 124,207,793 of NC_057386.1, read as the reverse complement.
TGCATTGAAGGAAGATAATTTGTTGGAAGGAAATCAGGGAGAAGGTTTACACTGATACACAAACGCCCCACAATAAGTACAGACTCGTTTCTTCCTCTTCTGGTTGTGCTTACCCAGCTTTTAAGATTTAACCACCTTCCCGGGCCACCTGAACAGGACATCTGTTGTTCTTGTTTGCACAGTATCTATACCTCTGGTAAGAAAATCCAGCCCTTTCTTTTGGGAAACTGCCCTTACCCTATCTATTACTATGTTTATCAGAGCCATAACAATTGATTCAAGGATGATCAGACACACTTAAGACCATTGAGAGTTTGCCCTGGGAATCTGCTGGAACTATGGAAGCAAAGATCCTCCCCCCATTTTTTTTTCCTGCCACACTATGTGACTTGTGGGGGAATGGCTTGTGGGATCTTAGTTCCCTGACCAAAGATCAAACCTGGGCCCTTGGCAATGAGAAGACCAGGGAATTCCCCTAAAGATTCTTTTACTGAGGTTGCTAGGTTTGAAGAATGTAAGCCTTTTGCTACTAACAGCCCATTCAGAGAAAAGTGGGAATGAGAGACAGTTAAGATGGAGTGAGAAAGAAAGTTAAGATGACATCATTGAGCTCCTAGATCAAGCCATACCTGATGGTAGTAATTTCCTTGGACTTCACAATTACATGAAATAATGACAAATCTCCGTATTTTTAATATAATATTAAACTCAGTCTTGAAAAGGCACTTGACTAGGAGCAATTTTTTCCCCTCTGAATAACCAGAGCAGAGGTGCACAACTGTTGATGGTCCTTATAGTATCTACAAGGTTAAATAAGGGAGCTAGAAGGGGCAGCTTCCAGTTTCTCTCTCATCTCCTCCACACTTCTTCCCACCTTCTCCTCCACTGGAGGCTAGTGATAATACCAAACAATAGCATTTTCTTATCAGAGGAGTTTGAGAAGCAGATTGGGAATTTTAGTGCTTTGATAGCAAGGGAAGAGTAGGTTTCAACAACAGTCTGTTTTACAACCAAAAACTCTAAAGAATCTACATCTTGGGTCCTATAGTCTGCAACCACGAGTAACCAAGAGGCCAAAATTAACAATAATTGAAAGGAAAAGACAAATCCAAGAAAGGCCACCCCTCCATTAACCCATGTCCCTGATGTGCATACCCTGCTTACCTGATTTAGCCAATGGAAGTGCTTTATCCCTGAGAGTGGAGGTATGTACATGCATGTTCATAGCAACACTGTTTATTGTAGCCAAAAAGTGGAAACAATCCAAATGTCTATAATAAACAGATAAACAGATAAACAAAAATCCATACCATGAAATGTTATTCTACCATAGAATGGAAGTACTGATATATGCTGCAATATGGATGAACCTTGAAAATATTGCAACTAAGTGAAAGAAACCAGACACAAAGAACCACATACTTTATGGTTCCATTTATATGAAATGTCCAGAAAAGACAAATCCATAGAGAAGGAAAGCAGATTAACGGTTTCCAGGGGCTGAGAAGTGGTGGGGTTTTTTTAAATTACACACTGGGAGATGATGGCTAAAGAGAATGGCGTTTCTTTCAGGGGTACTGAAAATGTTTTGGGGTTGGATAGTGGTAATGGTTGCACAACTTTGCATGTATGGTAAAAGCAATGGAATCGTATACTTAAATGAGTGGATTGTATGTATGTGGATTTTATCTTAATAAGCTATTAAAAAGAGAGAGAGAGGGTCAGGGTAGGAGCAGGAATCTTTCAGAGAGGCTGTCTCATGTGACTGAGACTTCCTTTCACCTATTAAAAATGTCAACTATAGTTCAGCCAAATGGCATCTTCTTTTACAAGGAAGACTCAATATAGAACCTAAGGGGAAAAAAAAAAGAATACATGTGGGTGGCTTAACTTGGGATATAATCAGCAATGCCTTCACAGTTGTGAAATTATTGCTGATAGGTTCTTCTTGGATCCCTCAATGAATCTTTTTATCTTAAATGAATCAAGGGATGGTTGCAAAATCTTCCTTTGTCCTGTGTGTGGGCCTGATAGATAGGCGGGGACCCAACCTGTGCAAGGCCACTGTCTGCCTGTCTTCTTTGCTTCTAGTTGGAATATAAACTTCTCAGTATATGGATCCCAGGCAGCATGCAGACTGGCTTCAAATTCTTTCCTGTGTTTCAAAGCAATCACATTAAGTATAAAATCAATTCAAGTTTGAGTACAAAGAGTAGATTCCATTGCTCACTTGAATTTACACAGGATTGCATTCTTTTTAAATATCATTTTATTTATTTATTTTTATTTATTGTCTGGGCTGGGTTTTCGTTGCCACGTGGGCTTTTCTCGAGTTGTGGCAAGCCTGGTATGAGGGCTTCTCATGGGGGTGGCTTCTCTTGTTGCGAAGCACGGGCTCTAGGACCTGTTGGCTTCAGTAGTTATGGTCCCTGGACTCTGCAGCACAGGTTCAACAGTTGTGGCACACAGGTTTACTTGCCCTGCGGCATGTGGGATCTTCCTGGACCAGGGACCAAACCCGTATCTCCTGAATTGGCAGGCAGGATTCTTTACCACTGAGGCACCAGGGAAGCCCAGGATTGCATTCTTATAACTGAAATGTATAGTGTTTTCATAATAGCAGCAACAGGCAGAGAAGGAACTAAAAACTACTGGAAAAGCCACTCATCTTTGTATAACCTACATCTGTAGACTACAGAAAGAGCAAATATAACCGTATCTTTTTTAAAAAGAAAGGTGGAGGCCGGGGGCAGGTAAGATGTCCTTATCTTGGGCTTGCCAGGTGGCACAGCGGTAAAGAATCCACCTACTAATGTAGGAACCTTGAGTTCGACCTCTGGGTTGGGAAGATCCAACCCAGAAGGAAATGGCAATCCACTCCAGTACTCTTGCCAGGGTAATCCCATGGACAGAGGAGCCTGGTAGGCTACAGTTCCATGGGGTCGCAAAGAGTTGGACACGACTGAGCAACTGAGCATGCATGCATGTACTCATCTCTTCTAATATCAGGCACTGTTCTAATCTCAATACCCATATCAACTCACTTAATCTTCACATCAACTCTTTTAGGAAAGTATTATTATGGCCACATTTTATAGATGAGGAAATGGAATCTCAAGTGAAGCCATACAATGGCAATCCAAGCTCCAAATTCAGGTAGCCAGGAAAATCTCCTAACATACCCAATAGGGTCAAGTAATTACATCATCCCTTGTATGCATCTTTTGGGCTTCTCAGGTGGTGCAGTGGTAAAAAGAATCTACCTGCCAGTGCAGGAGGTGTAGGAGACATGGGTTTGATCCCTGGGTTGGAAAGATCCTCTAGAGAAGGAAATGGCAACCCGATCCAGTATTCTTGCCTGGGAAATCTCACAGACAGAGGAGCCTGAAGGGCTATAGTCCATGGGGTTGCAAAGACATGACAATGGCATGCATCTTTTATTGTTGTTTAACCATCCAGAGTTAACTTTTCAAGGTTAACTGTCCAGAGTTAGCTTTTCAAGGTTTTCAGTGTTGCCTTCTCCAACTAGTCTTGAGCATCTGTGAGCTGGGACCTGTCTTAATTTCTCTCCAAGTGCCCTGCAGCCAGTGATGTACCCATCTTGGAATGTTCTATTCCCTCTGCCCCAAAAAACCTCTCCCCTTTCTTGTTTGGCTAGTTTTTACTGACCCTTAAACATCTTTTTGTCTGATGGAACCTCTCCTGACAGTACAATCCCTTCAGCTCCAAATAAACTTGAGATCCTTCATTTGGACTCTCCCACCATTGGATCCTTCTTTATAGCATTTATTGTTGTTGTATTGGTGTTGCCCATTCAACTGTCAGTCTTCCTGCATAGACTGTCAGCTCCATGAAGTCAGGGGCCAGGTAATTCCCTGCCCTCCACTGCATCCCCAGCAGCCAGCACAGAGCACGGCATACAGGAGATGCCTAATATGGAATTTGTTTCGTTTTGCTTTATTTTGTAAGTCTGATGCTAAATCCATAGTTGGTTTCTTCCAAGATGTTTGAGCAGGCTACTAAGTTTTCAGAGTGTGAGGAGTTTCATTTTTTTTCTTCTTGTTTCTTCACTGCCAGCTGACATCACGAAGTACAGTGGTGTCCACTCTGATAGGAGCAGTTCAGAATACCATTCACTGACTAAGTTCTCTCCTAACACTAGTTAATAAAATCCTAGGGTTCTGTCTGCTTCTGTAGACTTCCTGGCCTCCTCTGTGATCTGAGCACTAAGATCTCCTCTTGCCTATCTCATAGAATGTGACCTCCTTGGAAAGGTAAGGAGGACTTTATTCATTTTTGCAGGTGCCTAAAAATAGGCTCTCAGAAACCAAAGAGCCTTAGGCCATTTACTTTTTTTTTTTTTTGTCTCTCTCCATATTAAAGAAATTTTGGAAGAAAAAAATTAATTCCCAATACAGGTTATGTGGCCCAATAATGTGACAAAGAAGTAGAAATCTCTATGATGAATGTATCTTTTGTTAATCCCACTGGAGACTCTACAATTATTCCATGTATAACCCAATTCGGAGATATTTATGTCAAAAACCTAAATTTGAAGCCCAGGCCAAATGCTTCCTCAACCCAAATCCTGTTGGCCCTGCCTCAAGGAAGTCATCACCAGATGTTTGGTGAAGGAAGGAGGGAAGGCAGGAAAGAGGGAACGAGGAACGAGGGAAAGGGCACAGGAATTTAAAATGTGTTAATAATGAAGAGGGGCTTCCCTGATGCTTCAGGAATAAAGACCCTGCCTGCCCATGAGGAGACGTTGGTTCGATCCCTGGGTCGGGAAGATACTCTGGAGAAGGCGATGGCAACCCACTCCAGGATTCTTGTCTGGGAAATGCCATGGACAGAGCCTGTCCATAGCGTCGCAGCCCATAGTGTCCAGTCCATAGAGTTGCAGAGTCCGCAAGACTTACGGACTAAACAACATAATAATAATGAAAAGAGTATTTCGTAAACTGCAAACTGGAGGACATTTACGAAAGTTTATTGCCACCGTAACAACCCCCAATTCTCTAGGCTGTCTGCAGTGGCTCAGAACCTGCGAACCAATTTGAACGTGGTCCCACACTCTCCGCCTTTCGTATCCAGAGCCTTGGTTTCACTGCGCGCGCCCGCCAGGGGCCTCGCGGAAACGCGCCAACCCATCCCTCCGGAAGTGACGTGTCCACGGCCTAGCAACCGTTGCCAAGGAGTTCGTCTCTAGGAACCCACTAGAGCCTGGATGCCTCGTGTGGGGTAAAGTGGTTTCGTGAGGAGAATTTGAGGTAACGTCGCCAAGTCGCGGTCGGAAACTCCCCTGAACCCCGGAATAGAAGAGAACTCCCTCCCCCTCCCCTTCCGCTTCCCAGTGCGGCACCTCGAGAGTGGAGGGAGGGGTCGCAGCAGTTAAACCCCCCACTTCGGGGGTCAGTTCCCGTGGGGCCTCGCAATGATCCAGGCGGCTCCCCAACAAGATGAACCGTAGGGGAGCCCAGAGCAGCCCTCGCTAGGTGCCTGGGTCAGACTTGGGGTACTCTGTCCCCTCTCCCGAGCCCCAGGGGCGGGAAGCTACGGGGGAACTATTTTGGGGCATCTTAGGAGGCTTGTGCCAGCCTGGGACCCGGATAGCGCCGCTTCTGTTCCGAGTTGTGCCAGATAAACGCCTGTCCTGGTTTTAATTCTCCCCCACCCCCTCGGGTTCTTATGTGGGTGAGTGCTTGTGAATTAGTGAGGCGACTTTCCGCTGGAACAGGGAGAGTAATTGCTTTTGCTAATTTTAGAGCGGAGAACCCACTGGGCATAGACAACCTACCTATTCAGTATATCTTCGTCCTTAGCGGGTGACCATCTGAAAGGTGGTGGGCAGCTAGGAGTGAAAATCAACTGGTTTCTTTTCCTCTCCTAGTAACGTTTTATGCGTTTATCCTAGTATTTTGGGTTTTGGAAGGGAAAAAAAGAATATATGTGTGTATATGTTATGTTTTATATACATACAATTTTTACATATATATATTTTCTAAAGAATGAAAAATTGAGTATATCCGTGTGTGAAGGTTGTGACGTGAACTTTTACTTAATATACTTTACACAGTGGAAAATTTGCATCTCCAGTGTGGATTTTTATTTATCTAAAGGTTTTCCTTTTATAACTTAAAGGAAACCTTAAAATTTTAAACCACATTGGTTATCTTTTTTTACTATGTTTTGGCTTATTTTTCAAAAATAATATAATCATTCACTCATAATTTTATCATAATTATGAGAAAATGATAATACTTTTACATTTTGATGTTTTCTAAGTATCCAACTGTACCTACCCAATTTAAAAAATCTGTTTCAGAGCAAGATGCATGCAACTCCAACTAATGTCTTAAGTAAATTAGCATCTCTTCATTTCATGGTTAAAAACTATTAGGGAACACTGAAATATTTTTTTCCTTATTTCTTTTTTTTTTGGCAGTTCACTGTTAAATTCATTTTTAAAAACTGCTACTCTAAAAAAACTGCCTGTCTGCAAATTTCTACCACTTTTCCCCATACTAAACACATGATGTCTGCATGCAAGAAACACTAGGAGCCATGGTTAAGCTATTTCAGCCATTAAATAATCAGATAATCAATTTTAAAAAGTTATAATCTTCCTCACTGCCACCTTGTTTAGGCTTATGTTTATTTTCTGGCCTTGGGCCTGTGAACAAATTCATTCTAGTGGAAGAAGTCGCTGTTTTATATGTGATATTCAAAGATAGAATTAGGCACAGATATGTCCTCAGGTGGGCTTCCTGGTGGCTCAGAGGTAAAGAATCCATCTGCCAATGCAGGAGACTTGAATTTGATCTCTGGGTTGGGAAGATCCCCTGGAGAAGAAAATGGCAACCCACTCCAGTATTCTTGCCTGGGCTTGAACAGGGCTTGAAAAATGGTAAGGTTTTGCACCTCTGGAGATAGGGGAAAGGGGAAACAGCCCTAGGCAGAAAAAACAGCATCATGTTGAAGGCAACATGATGGAAACAGCATCATATGAAGGCAAAGATGGAAAAACTATGTAGAGAGTATTGCTTATTTTAGTCAGCTGAAGTTTGAAAGGATGTAAGGTAACAATTTGGAAACAAAACTGAGGAATGCTAAATTGAGCTTGGGCTTCCCAGGTGGCGCTAGTGGTAAAGAACCTGCCTGTCAGTGCTGGAGAAGAAAGAGATGTAGTTTTGATCTCTGGGTCAGGAGGATCAGAGGAAGGCATGGCAACCCACTCCAGTATTCTTGCCTGGAGAATTCCATGGATGGAGGACCCTGGTGGGCTACAGTCTATAGGGTCACAAAGAGTTGGACACAACCGAAGTGACTTCAGTCAGTTCAGTTCAGTTGCTCAGTTGTGCCCAACTCTGCAACCCCATGGATCACAGCACACCAGGCTTCCCTGTTCATCACAAACTCCCAGAGCTTGTTCAAACTCATGTCCATCGAGTCAGTGATGCCATCCAACCATCTCATCTTCTGTTGTCCCCTTCTCCTCCCGCCTTTGATCTTTCCCAGCATCAGGATCTTTCCCACTGATTCAGTTCTTTACATCAGGTGGCCCAAGTATTGCAGTTTCAGCTTCAGCATCAGTCCTTCCAGTGAATATTCAGGACTGATTTCCTTTAGGATTAACTGATTTTATCTCCTTGCAGTCCAGGGGACTCTCAAGAGTCTTCTCCAACACCACAGTTCAAAAGCATCAGTTATTTGGCACTCAACTTTCTTTATAGTCCAGCTCTCACATCCATACTTGACTACTGGAAAAACCATAGCTTTGACTAGATGGACCTTTGTTGGCAAAGTAATGTCTCTGCTTTTTAATATGCTGTCTAGGTTGGTCATAGCTTTTCTTCCAAGGAGCAAGCATCTTTTAATTTCATGGCTGCAGTCACCATCTGCAAGGATTTTGGAGCCCCCGAAAAATAGTCTCTCACTGTTTCCATTGTTTCCCCATCTGTTTGCCATGAAGTGATGGGACTGGATGCCATGACCTTACTTTTCTGAATGTTGAGTTTCAAGCCAGCTTTTTCACTCTCCTCTTTCACTTTCATCCAGAGGCTCTTTAGTTCTTCTTCACTTTCTGCCATAAGGGTGGTGTCATCTGCATATCTGAGGTTATTGATATTTCTCCCAATAATCTTGATTCCAGTTTGTGCTTCACCCAGCCTGGCATTTTGCATGATGTACTCTGCATATAAGTTAAATAAGCAGGTGACAGTATACAGCCTTGACATACGCCTTTCCTGATTTGGAATCAGTCTGTTGTTCCATGTCCAGTTCTAACTGTTGCTTCTTGACCTGCATACAGATTTCTCAGGAGGCAGGTAAGGTAGTCTAGTATTCCTATCTCTTTAAGAATTTTCCACAGTTTGTTGTGATCCACACAGTCAAAGGCTTTGGCATAGTCAATAAAGCAGAATTAGATGTTTTTCTATAATTCTCTTGCTTTTTCCATGATCCAGAGGATGCTGGCAATTTGCTCTCTGGTTCCTCTGCCTTTTTTAAATCCAGTTTGAACCTCTGGAAGTTCCCGGTTCATGTACTGTTGAAGCTTGGCTTGGAGAATTTTGAGTATTACTTTGCTAGCGCGTGAGATGAGAGCAATTGTGCAGTACTTTGAACATTCTTTGGCATTGCCTTTCTTTGGGATTGGACTGAAAACTGACCTTTTCCAGTCCTGTGGCCACTGCTGGCATATTTTTTTTCAAATTTGCTGGCATATTGAGTGCAGCACTGTCACAGAATCATCTTTTAGGATTTGAAATAGCTCAACTGGAATTCCATCACCTCCACTAGGTTTGTTCTTAGTGATGCTTCCTAGGGCCCACTTGACTTTGCATTCCAGGATGTCTGGCTCTAGGTGAGTGATCACACCATCATGGTTATCTGGATCATGAAGATCTTTTTTGTATAGTTCTTCTGTGTATTCTTGCCACTTCTTCTTAATATCTTCTGCTTCTGTTAGGTCCGTACCATTTCTGTCCTTTTTTTTGCCCATGTTTGCATGAAGTGTTCCCTTGGTATCTTTAATTTTCTTGAAGAGATCTCTAGTTTTTCCCATTCTATTGTTTTCCTGTATTTCTGTGCATTGATCACTGAGGAAGGCTTTCTTCTCTCTCCTTGCTATTCTTTGAAACTCTGCATTCAAATGGGTATATCTTTCCTTTTCTCCTTTGCCTTTCACTTCTCTTCTTTTCTCAGCTATTTGTAAGGCCTCCTCAGACAACCATTTTGCCTTTTTGCATTTCTTTTTCTTGGGGATGGTCTTGAAGTGACTTAGCGCACAAATTGTGCTAGATGTTATGGGGGTCTCAAAACCCAAGAAGTTTGGACTTTATTGTGTAGACAATGAGAAGCCTACAAAATGATTTGGAATGGGAGAAGCAGAGATGAACAGTTGAAGGCCAAGAAAGTGAAGGCCTGAGTTACTCAAGGGTGGCAGAGTTGAGGCCTACAGGCCATGCCAAGAACATCAATGGGTGAAGAGTGCTTGGTGGAGGAAACCAAAACAAAACCAAAGAGCACATATTGTTTTGTCCCTAAGTCATGTCTGACTCTTGCATGACCCCATGGATCATAGCCCTCTAGGCTCCTCTGTCCATGGGATTTCCCAGGCAAGAATACTGGAGTGGGTAGCCATTTCCTTCTCCAGGGGATTTTCCCGACCCAGGGATTGAACCCACATCTCTTGCACTGGCAGGTGGATTCTTTACCATTGAGCTACCTGGGAAGCTCAAAGAATGCATACCTAAGGCTGAAGTTTGCAACCTCTACCCAGCTTCCCTTGTGGCTCAGCTGGTAAAGAATCCACCTGCAATGCGGGAGACCTGGGTTTGATTCTGGCCTGAAGAATTCCATGGACTATATAGTCCATGGCGTTGCAAAGAGTTGGACATAACTGAGTGACTTTCACTCACTCACCCAGCTTCAGTTGGTTGTGGCCATATACCTAGTGAGTCCCGGGTTCCCAGATCTGATTATCCAGAGAATTTGGAAACTTGGATTAATGTGGGCTTCTAATTAAAAAAAAAATTTGAAGCATGTCTACAGGCTAAGTTTTACCCCTGGGTAGAAATTGTGGAGCTGAATGGAAGAAATGTTAATGTGGTGGGTTTTATATTCACTTGTCCATGTTAATTCAGATGATTGTTATCAGATGCATATACAAAAACATGTTGTTGAATATTATCAATATGTACTGTAGCATTCCTAATAAAGTCTGCATACTCTTTCTTTCAACAAAATAACTCTTTTCACAGCATTTTGTATTCCATGTAGAATACATTCCATGCCTACTTCCTATGAACTTAATACTGACCTTCTGGTGTCTGTATTTTGTTAATACAGAATTTTTGTTTCCAATATTGAGGAATTTTTTTCCTGTATTTTTACTCTTTAGTTTAAATTATAAGACCTAATTATGAGTGATCAAATCAAATTCATCGTGGACAATCTCAATAAGGAACCTTTTAGGAAGAACTATAATTTAATCACATTTGATTCCCTGGAGCCAATGCAACTATTACAAGTTCTCAATGATGTTCTGGCTGAGATTGACCCAAAGGTAAGAGTTTTCTTTTTCTCTGTGATGAAAAGGGTGGCAAAAAAGCAAGTTTCTGCCACTAAATATCTGTGACTTTGGGGCAAATTATTTAACCTCTCTGGGCCTAGTTTTCCATTCCTATAAAGTGATAGTAGATGATCTTTAAGATTTCTCTACTAGCTCAAAAATTAAATTACCTCCTTGTACCTTACTTAGAAATTATTTGTGCATTTCCAAACATAAATAAATTTGGTCCTGGAATGAAAATGCTTTTACAAAAGGTTTTATTGTGTTGCAAGTTAGCTCATGTTTCTTATACACTGGTCTTTTCCACTGGAGACTTTTTTAAGCTTGGCATTCTTAGTATGAATCCTGATCTAGCTTGTATGTACCCTCCTTTGGAATCTGGAAGACTCCATACTTAATCTGTTTTATGAAGAAACCATTGTGACTGTTACACTCTAGCAGAACAATTTTGACAGTGAGTTTCAATATTGTACTTTGTTATATTTGTAATAATAACATTTTTTCAATTTCTTCATTTGTTAGCAAGTTGTTGATATCAGAGAGGAGATGCCAGAGCAAACAGCCAAAAGGATGTTGAGCCTTCTTGGTATCCTTAAATACAAACCTCCAGGAAATGCTACAGACATGTAAGAATCTGATCAAGTGTTGCTTTCTTAGAGCTGTACTTTAATATCCAAACCTTCATAGTCATTCTTTCTGGCAATACTTATTTTCCCTAAGTCAGTGGCCTCACAAAATCACTGAATTTCAAAATAATCTTGATTTTTTTAATGTAATTTTGTCAAGTAGGAGTCTTAAGTGAGTCAGTTCTCTCTCTTAATCAAAAAAGTCAGGCAAATCCATGTTTCTATTTTATCATTTATCTGCCATCCCATACAAAAGCTACAATTTAAGCCTGTCCAGTCAGTGAAGTGAAGTATTAGGACTGACCAGTTAATGGTTCCAAAACAACCTCCTCATATATTCCAGTGATGTATTAAGGGCCTAATTTTATGATTATTGTCAACGTGCAGACTTACTTTAGAATAGCCTTGGTTTTATCTTTTTTAAATAGTCATGGAAAAGTGTAAATTGGATTTGAGCAAACGTTAACTCTTTTCAAGGTTTACTTATAAGCCTCTGTGTGTGTGCGTGTGTGTGTGTGTGTGTGTGTGTGTGTATTTTCTTTTTATAGGAGTACCTTTCGTCAGGGTCTGGTGATTGGAAGTAAACCTGTACTTTACCCAGTGCTCCACTGGCTTCTTCAGAGAACTAATGAACTGAAGAAAAGAGCATATTTAGCTCGTTTTTTAATAAAACTTGAGGTACCAAGTGAGTTTCTCCAGGATGAAACCGTGGCTGATACCAATAAACAGGTATACAATATATAGATGGTATTTTTAAGCTATATGTAATGGGTTTCAAGGTTTCAAATATATGTTAATCTCACTTTAGTTTATTTGCTGTTTCTGTATTTCCATTGGAACCAAAAGGATAAATTGTTATCAATAATTTTCACCTATAATCACTCTATGAAAATATTGACTTCTGAACACCAGTACCTTTTTGGTGATAGAGCATGTGGATAGAAAAAATCCTGAAATTAGGATTTTAGAATAATTTACTACTTAGGAATTGTGCGTAGTTAAATGAACTTTTTGACCGACTCAGTACCATGAGGGTGGGGGTTCAATAAAGGGTATGTGGACTTTCTTTGTACTGTTGCTTACAACTGAATCTGCCATTACCTCAAAAGTTTAACTAAAATTTATAAATGTCCTTAAATGAATAAATACATGTGGATTTTTAAAAAAAAAAAAAGAATTATGGGTAGATAGGATCCTGGGCTTGGAACTGCAGAATACTTTGTTAATTAATTAGTTAGGTGACTATATAATTTGTCATCCAAATTAGAGAGAAGGGTGGTTATCATAATAATTACACTAGAGCAAAAGGTATAAATTGGCACTATACCAGGTGGATTGGGACTTGTGAGCACCTTCAAAAATTGTGTGTAGGCAAAGAAGCCAAGCTTATGATCTCAAAGGATGTCCTAATCAGGCAGAAGGTAGAGAAAGAACCAGGAATTTGCAATTTCAGTGTACTTTCCTCACCAGAGTTTTGATATAATATTGGGTTTCTGGCCTTAAGATATTAAAGCTCTTAACTATACAGGATTTTGGCTGGTCTGGCTCCTGGTCCTGGGATTTCAAAGCATGTTGCTGACTGAAGACTGTCAAAACCACTCTATGGAAATAGACTATGGAAATTCGAGAATTTAGGCTTGAGATTGCAAAGAACTTTGATTTAAAAGAAAAAATTTGCTTCTCTTTAGCATTTGTACTTTTGTTTTATAGTGGGTCTTGAGACCAATTTGTGCCAGTTTGTTGTGAATTTTAATAGTTTGTCAATCTGTCTCTCCCAGTAGATTTATGAGATCTCTAAGGACAGGTATCATGTCTTAGCCATCTTTGTTTTCCTCCAGGATTTTGTAGGGTTGCTTCTGTATGGTATGGGCTCAAAATTTGGGTTGAATTGAAACAATCTACTAAATGTTTTTATCCATATATTTTGTCATTTTGGGTACCCATGACAGTCACTCAAAATAGAGTCAGTATTGATCTCTTAAGACATTTCAAGGGTTGAAAGGTTTATGCAAATAATTATGTCAAATAATACAGTAGACGCCTTGAGAAGGCACAGCACCATTGCAGCCCTTACCTTTGAAGGCTTTACGCAATGTGAGCAATAGAGAGTGTACACGTGAACTATTTCCTCCTCCTTCCCCTCCCCTATCAATAAATTTGATAGAAACTAATTCCTCTGAAGGAAGCTTATTGATAGTTTTTATCAAACATACCCAACTAATTATTAATGGAAGAATTAATAATACTAAAGACATATTTGTTCTTGAAGCATGTTTGAAGTGTATGTGTGAAATGATTTACATGTTTAGCCAGTCTTAGTGGAGAAGCTAATAAAAAATTCACATTGTCTTTCTAAATGAAGAGTTTTAGAATGATTGATTTATAGACTTGCAGAATATATGTCAAGAAAAAAATATTAATTTTCTGTCATTATCCACAAAAAAAACCTATTTTAAAAAATTTTGGGGTAAGAGTTGTGACTTTTTTTATTCCTTTAACTGCTTTTTTATTGAACACCTGTATCGGTTAAGTACTATTCTAGGCCCTAGGGATAGAGAAGCCTCCACAAGTAATATGATTCTTGTCCTCCTGACTCTCAGTGTCCAAAGGTGGAGACAGATAAGTAGCTAGCAGTTATACGTTTATATGATATTTACTCTGATATCATGGTACTCATATAGAATAGATACAGGGCTAGAGAAGGCTGCTTTGGGGACGCTGAGATCTGAAGGATGAGTAAGTTATCCAGGAAAGGAATGAGGGAGTCATAGAGTGTTCTCAGACAGAATAGGGTGTGTAAAGTGAAGGTGGATGGAATAGGGTGTGTAAAGTGAAGGTGGACTATACCAGGAATTTAAAGATCAACATAGCTAGCATATGGAGTGTTGGTTAGGAAAGTAATCAGGGAAGTCTTTAGAGGCCAGATTATATACACCAACATTTTTGTGTCCTGTATGAATGTTTAAGGATATATTTTAATGCTGTTCTATACTGATTAAATAATGACTATAAGTTAATAGATGACCTGATTAAGGAAACCTACTGGATCTTGTCATTAGTTTATAATTTTTTAACTTGTTCTTCTAGTATGAAGATTTGATGGAAGCCTTTAAAACTTTGCATAAAGAATGTGAGCAGCTCAAGACATCTGGATTTTCTACAGCAGAAATAAGAAGGGTAAAGAAAAAACAATAATGATTTTGGTGGGGATTTGAATTAAATTCAGAATGTCTTAAGACTATAGAAACTAATGATAGCAAATGGCAAATTTTCTTTTGTAGGACCTTTGCTGATTCTTTACCGAAGACATTAATGAGGCCAGGGTTAACTCATAGTTAATTCTTATGTACTATTGATATATAGAGCACTTTGTCGTTGTTCAGGCACTAAGCCATGTCCAACTTTTTTGCAACCCCATGGACCAGAGCCTACCAGACTCCTCTGTCCATGAAATTTCCCAACCAAGAATACTGGAGTGGATTGCCATGTGCTCTTCCTGGGGATCTTTCCAAGCCATGGATCAAACCCAAGTCTCCTGCATTGGCAGGCAGATTCTTTACCACTGAGTCACCAGGGAAGCCCATATAGATCACTACCATGGATTAAAAGTAATTATGTTTTGGGTCTTTATCTAATATATATGTGTATACACACACACACACACACATATATAAAGTCTATGTTATAGAAGAAAGAAAAATAGAAGGAAAAAAATCTAATTGTTAACATTTGTTGCACTATATCCTTTCAGATTTTGTGTATGTGTGTGTGTGTATATATTTGGGATCACACTATACATAATTATTTGTATCTTGTTTTTTTAATCATTGCATTGTGAATATATTCCCATTGTTATCTTTCTGCAATGTGATTTTCAGTGAGTAAATAGTATTCTATGGTACGGATAGTTTTACAGTTTTGGTGTTTTGTTTTCATATTTTGCTATTATAGATAATACTATGATCATCTTCTACATAAATTTATTTTGGGCTATCTGTGATTATTTCCTTAGAATAAATTTCTAGAAGTAGAAAGCATTTGAGGACTTTTATGTCTTTCTTGATGCATGTTATTTAGTGTTCTCCAAAAAATATTTTTGTATTCTCACCAGACATATAAATTCTTTCTTTAAAAAATTGCTAATTCTCGCTTTCTTGAATTTTATATTTTTAGAAATAACATCTTTATCTTCTCAAACAAGAATCATTGGAAGTTGCTTCCTCAGGGAGGCCCTTCCCTGATTCTCTAGATAGATTAGTTCACCCCAGTTCTTTTTGTTTGTTTTTTTTTTTTTTCTCTTTTTGTTTTATAACACTCATTGTACTTACGATTATTTTAGTGTCTGTCTTCCCAGACATTTTAAACTCTGTGAGGGTGAGGACCATGTCTATATATCTTATCTATGACAATATCCCCAGTGTCTATCCCCAGTCCCCTGCATGTAGTAGGTCTCCAATAAGAGTTTGTTGAATGTATTAGAAATGAAAGATGAAGTCACATCTAATAGAAAAGAAAGACCCGTGAGTAGATACTTATCACAAAGTATAGAGTAAAGGTGATAGATACCCATCTACTGTTCCTCCATTATGCCATGCGAGTAAACAGAAATGATAAAATAACCCAGAGTCTGTGATTTTAATTTTATTAATTATTACCAGAGTGTTTTTGAACATATTCTTTGTAAGGAAATACGATTAAGCAAAAAATAGAAACTAATTCACTTAAAATCCCATGTTCTTGTGGTAACTTTTACTATTTTTTACTATTTTGCTATTTTGGTGAATATATGTAAACCTTTTTCTTGGTATTGTATTATATATAAATGTCATAGTCTGCTTTCAAGTAATGCCATATCATGACTTCTTCTCATGTTATCCAGCATTCTTCTGCATAATTTTTAGTAACTTTAATTGTGTTGTGCCATAATTCACTTAATAATCCTTAGACATTTGGGTCATTTCCAAATTTTAGATATAATTAGCATCTATGAGAATCCTTATAGATTCCCATGGGTAAAATTACTGAACCAGAAGGTATGCACATTTATTTTAAGACTTCTGAAATTATTCTTCAGGACAATACCACCAATAACAACAGTCCCTGTTTCCCCAGATCGTGGCAATACTGACCACCATGTGTATTTTTCCTTTCATTATTACTGTGAGAGTTAGTCTGTTAGTTTTTGAGGTTTAGCAAGGATTTTTTTGCTTGTTTTGTTTTCACTAGAAAAAATTGTGGAGCTGGTGGAAATATTTTTTTTGAAATCTTTTATTTTTAGAAAGGGAATTGGTTAATTGACAAAATCATACACAAATTTATATATTGAAAACACCATAACCTTAAAAATAATTGTACTGGAAAACTGACAGAACATAAAGTTTGGTGTTTAACAGAGCAGATGGGATGTCAGCAGCTGTTGTTCATGTTTTTAGACCTGCACACTATCCATTATAAAAGATTTTTGAAAAATCATGTGTCCATATTGGAATTAGAACACAAATGGGCTAGTTGGCAGCTTCACCTTACTATTTTATATCCTGTTGCTTTTCTAAATGAATACCAAGCTACCGAATAAATTACTCTGCATAAAGAACCCTGGAGAGGAAGGGCGGGTGGCAGATAGAAATGCACTTCTTCCAAAAGAGGATCTTTGTTTCTTAATACTCTGGTTATAAGTGATGGAAGTGGTAAATGTGTAATCATATGGAAACCTTATCTGAGTTCTACAGACAAAGAATATTTTTTCTTATAATGTCTTCTTGACTGCTTTTTAGGATATCAGTGCAATGGAGGAAGAAAAGGATCAGCTTATTAAGAGAGTTGAACGTTTGAAGAAAAGGGTAAGGCAAGAATTAGCACTGTAAAACTTTGACCCTCAGTCCCAAGGACTTGCGCAGAGTTAGGAATTGCAAGTAAAGGTTAAGCAAGGAATAAGTGTACGTCTGAAGATGGAGTCAAATAACATGAATAGAAAGGGAATCTCCCTAGGCAGCAGCCCAAAGCTTTCAAGGCCCTGGAGTCTGAAACTTTAGTATCATCTCTAGGGAATGCTGTTTACCAAAAGGAAATTATAAGTGAATGTCTGGGTCACGTGACATGCTAATGTCTCTCTTAAACCTGACAGTAACATATATTACTTATTCCCTTACTGTAGGTGGAGACAGTTCAGAATCATCAGAGGATGCTGAAAATAGCAAGGCAACTTCGAGTTGAGAAAGAGAGAGAAGAATTTCTTGCACAACAGAAACAGGAACAAAAAAATCAGGTACCCACATGAAAGTTTATATTGTCATGATGAAAGAAATAGTTTCTTCTGATCATTCAGGTATTAAGAGGAAGATTTTCAGAATTGAGAATGTTCATGTTTCCCTTTGTTAACATGATGAAATACTCTTTTTAAGAGTATTGCATGGTACCAACAACAAAAACAAAACCATCTTTTGAGTTTCTATTCTTCATGCATATCTATGCACTATCTCTTGGGCCATGCTTAACTTATGTTGTTCCAGCATTACAGAATACCCATTGTAATATTAAGCGGTAAGGTTAACTTAATAGAACTTCTAGAATCTCTAAAGGGTGTCTTGAGATTCAGACTGTATGAGAACGTCTATTTTATTCCACGAATCATGGTATTTTTTATGTTTTACTCCAGTGGCAAATAAGCAAATCATGAAAAGACTCAAAATCACACATACTCCACATTTTTAGATTTTGCCTTAAAGAAAAAAATAATTTGGCCAGAAAGTATTTCTTTTATTTTATTAAAAATCTATCTTAAAACTGAGTGGACTTGTGTATTAGAATTGTATTTCAAATCAGCTTCATTTCCTACTAAATGGGCAGTTTAGGTTTTTGGCTCTTTTGGAACTTGGCTTGGCATCATAATATTAGAACAGTAAGCTGCATTTGCCCGTGCCCTGAATGGTTCCTTAGCTTCACTTTCTGATTCTCAGACATCATCTCTGAGAATGTTAGCATTCCTTGGAATTAAGAAAACCATGTTTTAACAGAAAAGCCTAGTACAAATATTTCTTTAACATGCATTTTTCCTTGATCACCAAATTCAACAAATAACTAAAGAAAACATTTCCGAAAGCTTTTTTTTAAGTTTTACTTGAAAATGTATTGAGCAAAGCAGTTACATTTTTAGCTTAGTAATTTCTTAGTTCTTATTATTTATTCCCTTTGAAAGAATTATGTAGAACTTGTATTTTTCATTGCTTGTCTGTATAAATGGTAGGTTTCAGCAGAATAAGCAAGTAATAGATGTAATTGTATTTTAAAGCTATTTCATGCAGTGCAGAGACTGCAAAGAACACAAAACCAGCTGAAAAGTATGCAACATGCAGCAGCAGATGCGACACCTGAAAGTAAGTGGAAATTACTGTCTGATATAGGTGATCATATTAGTGAGAATATCAGTTTAAATCAGTAGTCTTCCTTACTAATGGGACCTGATTATTGTCAAGTGATAGGTCAGCATTTTGGGGCATCATTTCCTAGCTAGTAAGTGATAGCCTGGTGAAGACATCCTTAGTGTTCACCTAGGGGCTTTTAATTCCCTTTCAGTGTTTTGTCAGAGAGTGAAAGTAGTGGAAACCATGGTGGAGGGAGGCTCTCTGGTGTGTGAATGTATAAGATACTTAGAATGGATGCTATGAAAAAGTTGGATAGAAAAGATGTAAATATCATTTTAGTGCCAGGGCTATAAAGAAAAAGAATAAAATGCTAGATCCTTAAAACTGAATGCTTTTCATATTTTGGGTTATGCTATTGAAATGGGTATCTCTGGCTCTGTTGTTACATTAGCTTTACATAGAGGATGGATGGCAGGAGAAGAAGGGGGCAACAGAGGATGAAATGAGTGGATGGCATCATCGATTTAATGAACATGAGTTTGAGCAAACTCTGGGAGATAGTGAAGGACAGGGAAGCCTGCCGTGCTGCAGTCCACGGGGTTGCAAAGAGTCAGACATGACTGAGCAACTGAACAGCAATCCCAGATTATACCACCAAACCCATCCTAGGCATTTTTAAGGTGTTTTTGCTCATCAGAAGGGAGATGATGTAAACTGAAAGAGCAGTAAAAAATTCTCATTTGTACTGGAGAAATACTTCAACGTAAATATCCAGCTCTTGGAGGATATTTTTCAAGTGTTCTAGGAAACATTATACTCTAGTATATAATACATAGAATGACTATAATAAAAAAGACAGTCAGTAACAAGTGTTGTCAAGGTTGTGAAGAAATTGGAACCTGCATACAGTGCTGGTGGAAATGTAAAATGATTCATCTACTTTGGAAAACAGTTCGGCAGTTCCTTGAAATGTTAAACCTAGAGTTACCATATGATTCAGCAATTTTATTCCTACCCAAGAGAGTTGAAAACATGTCCACATAAAAACTTGTACACACATGTTCATAGCAGCATTGTTCGTAATGTCGTTGTTCAGTTGCTAAGTCATGTCCGACTCTTTGCAACTCTATGGACTGTAGCATGCCAGGCTTCCCTGTCCTTCACTTTCTCCTGGAGTTTGCTCAAATTTATATCCATTGAATTGGTGATGCTATCTAACCATCTCATCCTCTGCTACTCTTGCTTCTCCTCTTGCCTTCAATCTTTCCCAGCATCAGGGTCTTTTCATAATAGCCAAAATTTAAAAACAACACCAATGTCCCTAAACTGATGAATGAATAAACAAATTATAGCATAACCGTACAATGGAATTTTATTCAACAATAAAAGGAATGAAGTATTGATACATGCTACAATATGGATGACCTCCCAAAACATCCTAAGTGAAACAAAGACAACTTATTATATGATCCCATTTGTATGAAATTTCCAGAATAAGCAAATACATAGAGATGTAAATCAATGATGAGTGCCTAGGGTTGGGGAATTGTAGATGAGGACAACGGTGTTGGTTGGTGGGTGGGTGATGGGGGATAGGAGACTGCTAGTGGGCATAGAGGCTTCTTTTGAAACCTGATTAAAATGGTGTAAAATTGGTTGTGGTAGTCATTATACAATTCTGTGAATATACTAAAAGCCATTGAACCGTATGCTTTAAGTAGATGAATTTTATGGCTATATGGTAAATTATATCTCAATAAATCTGTTAAAGAGATAATACAGTATTTCCTTGATTCTAGACACATGATCTTTAACATTTTAATTGTTTTTGCAGTTGGGATATATCTTGCACTTTATGTATACATTTCACATGGTATTTGTTAATTTAGTTGATGATGTCTTATAATTGATAGCATCTTAAAATCAAAGAAATATGGCACATTTAATTGACATTTAAGAAACCACTATAGTAGTCCCCATAAAATGTATGGTTAATACATGTTAATTAATGACTTTCCATAGAATCTCTTGGGCTTCCCTGGTAGCTCAGATGGTAAAGAATCTGCCTGTAATGCAGGAGTATTGATCCCTGGATCCCTGGCTCGGGAAGATCACCTGGAGAAGACAGTGGCTACCCACTCCAATATTTTTGTCTGGAGAATACCATGGACAGAGGAGCCTGGCGGGCTACAGTCCATGGCGTTGCAAAGAGTCAGACGTGACTAAGTTGTTTAACCATATGAAATCTGTCACTCCTCTCAATCATAAATTCAGATTCAAGCAATACCTGGAAGTTGTTGTGCGTGTAGTTGTTGGCATCATTTGATTCTTTATTCATTAGGTTTTCACTTTTTAGGAGAATGTTTAGGACAGAAGAAAGTAATTTTTAGTGCTTTTTTACTCCTTACTATAATATACAGTATAACTTTTTAGTATATGTTCTCTGGATTTGATGCAGGTTCCTTCACATCTTTAGTGTAAAAAATTAAGATAAATCTTCAAAAGAAATTCATTAAATTATACACATTTAAAAATATCAACAAGAAATTTGTTTGCATAGGTCTATCTTTGCTAAGAAATTTTTAGAACTTACTATTAATAGTGAATTTTTGAAAATGAAAGTAATGTGTAGAAGAATTGAAAGATTTAGTAAGCAGAAAAATAACTTATTGATCAGCACAGTTTACTGTAATTTAAAATGTTAACCTGAACATGTGTTTCTTCAGTGTCTGTTATCCTCAATTTTATTAGGTTAAATATTTCTTGCTATTATGGTCTAATTCTGGTAACTAAGAATATCCAAAGGTATTTATAGTGTTAGTAATATTTCATTTTTTATTTGAGCAGATAGACTTTATTTTGCTTTGGCTTTATAGACTAAATAGAATTTTGAGGTCAGGAAATACATATTTAGTAATAAAATGGACAAATAAAATTTGTTCTCTTTGGGGGCATCTCTTGAGATGGTTTAGTAGATTCTGCTAAATAATAAAATCAATTGTATTGCTAAGTAGTAATAGAAATAATTGGCTCAGTCCATTAATTCAGTGTTTATTGAACATCTGCTCCATGTCAGGTACTATACTAAGTACTGGGAATAGAAAGCAAAGCTATTTCTATTAAAGTGCTCACAGGCTAATGGAGAAATGACAAGCAGTGGACAATGATAATGCAGCATGACAAATAAACTGATAGAGCCCAGCTTCAGTGAAAAGAAAGAGGCAAAGAGCACCAAACTCCAGTACGTGTGTTAGTCGCTCAGTCATGTCCGACTCTTTGCAACCCCATGGACTGTAACCTGCCAGGCTCCTCTGTTCATGGAATTCTCTGGGCAAGAATACTGGAGTGGGTTGCCATTCCCTTCTCCAGGGGATCTTTCCAACCCAGGGATTGAACCTGGGACTCCTGCATTGCAGGCAGATTCCTTACCGTCTGAGCTACTCTAACACAGAGTCAAATGGCTTCCTGGAGGTGTGGTGATTGAGTAACTTAATGCTGCAGAGGTGGAGGAGTAGAAGACATTCCATGCTAAAGCACAGTGACCTAAAACAACAGTGCGGTGGGCTGAGCAAATGATGGAGGAAGTAGAGATAAAAGGTCAGGCTTCTGACTGCTTGTCTTTGAAAAGAAGGCAAGGGAGGGAGTGTGGGAATGATTGAGAAATCTATGCATAGATTGAGGGATGGTAGTGGTGTAGTGGTGTTTACATTACTGAAGAGTCAGTCAGACCAAGGAAGATGTGAAGATTCAGGAGGAAAAGGTAAGAACCGGTAGCAACCTTTCCTGTATGCTCCCATTGTATCCCAGGTATTTCATTGAATGTTCTACAGCAGTTACCATAACATGTTAATTGTTGGCATACCTGACTGACTCAGCTAAACTCTGGGCTAGTCATGAAGTCATAATCATTCTATTTTCAGGCCTTAACACACAGATTTGCACAGTAAGCATTTAGTAAATAATCTGTTAAATACTTGGGAGGAAAAGGTAGAGACCCTAACCCTGCATAGGAAGAAAATTATCTTTTCCACAGGTAGGAGGGGAATCAAGGAAGAAAAAACGGCTAAAAATATTAAAATAAGGTAGTATTTGTGCAATATGTGTTTTTTGTGGGTTGACAGGGAATGGGGAGCAGGAAGTTCAGTCCCTGCTTTGTTGACATTGTTCTGGGAAGCAGAGTCTTAAGGATTATATTCAGCAGACTAGGAAAAGAGTAAATTAAACAGATGTTCAATTGCTTCAGGTATTTAGTTTAATAAGGCCCATCTAAATATTTTAGTAACAAAAAATGGCTTACAAAAAAATTCTATTTGCTTAAATAACATGAAAGTATTTTCAGTGTCACAGTGTAATTTGTATTTTTTCCGAGTAACAGCCATATTATAAAACATTCACTGAAGTTAATTTATCTTTATATTCTACATATTCCTGAGATTTATTATATAAAAGAAGCTTCTTATTCAGTTGTGGTAGGATCAGCAAGATGTTTTCAGAGGGTTTTTAATCACAATGTTTGCTGAGATCTTAGTGACCTTATATTTATCTCATCAGCATGTTTTTATCAAACTTTTTGTTTTGAATTGAGATATAGTCAATTAACAATGTTGTGGTAGTTTCAGGTGAAGAGTGAAGGGACTCAGCCATACATATACATGTTCACCAGGATTTTGAAAGATAATTTTTTAAAAATTGCATAGAAATATGTCCACTTTTCAAAGTATAAGTTAAAATTTTTAAGAGAAAGATTTAAAATGTGACAGAAACTGTTTTTATGTTGACTTCATCTCAGCTTTACTGAGGTTGAATGGACGTATAATAAACTGCAAATGTTTAAGGTATACACTTGTTAAGTATTGACATATGTATACCCTGATGAAACTATCACTTTAATCAAAATATAAATATTGATATATCCATCACTGCAAAACATTTCCTTTGTAATATCTCATTCCTGTCCCTCTCACCCTCCTCAGACGACCATTGACCTGCTTTATGTTACTATAGATTAGTTTGTATTTTCTAGAATTAGGAACTTTTTTAAATAGGCAAAATGATATTTAAGAATTTAAAATCTTTTAAAAACATTTTAGACTTTATTTCTTGCATCTCTGGATTACATGCGATATGTTTAAGAATTTGAAGATGGAAAAACTGGTCATCTAACAGCCAAAGAAGCCAGGGTGTAGAGTTAATTGGAAACCATATAGGAATGATTGCCTAATTATAGTGATTCATTAAACACTCTCTTCCCTTCCATTCCCCAGTCCCTAAAAAAAGAGATGGGAAATTGTAGGGATGAATGGAAAACTCGTGAATTTGCCATTAATAAATTTTTACCCATTAATACATAGTTAGCTCAGGAGAACTAAAAATAATTTTAAGGCTTTGGTCCAAATTTATTATGCAATCTATGTACGTAGATTACTTAAACCGGAAATCCGGTGTTTTAAAAAGTCAAGCCAGAATTTGTAGATGTGTAATGGAAAGCTCTGAAATAAACTTTTTAAAGCTCTTGAGGCTGGGAATTTGTAACAAAATCATTATTCACTGAAAATCTGTGTATGTGTACAATTGTGCTCTCTGCCAGAATAAGAAAACTATTAAATCTTAAAAATATAATCTAAGTTGTCACTTAACTGTAAACTTAATACTTTATGAAATCAAAACTACCAAATGTGGAAAACTGAAAATGTTTATGAATGTAGATAATTTCTCTTTTTCAGAATTTAACTTGTACCTTTAGTAATGTGTTCATTGGTTTAAACCTAAAAATTACAATGTATTATTAGGATTTGTGAAGTATTAGAATAGAAATATAAATTGCATAAGTAC
The DNA here is from genome assembly GCF_019320065.1 of Cervus canadensis. Classification (NCBI taxonomy): domain Eukaryota; kingdom Metazoa; phylum Chordata; class Mammalia; order Artiodactyla; family Cervidae; genus Cervus; species Cervus canadensis. The sequence continues at coordinate 124,183,401 of NC_057386.1, read as the reverse complement.
TGCAAAAGAAGAAGAATAAATGACTGCTTACAGAGGAAGTAACCTAGATTAGATTTCATTTGTGTTGTCATTTGGTTCATGTGTTCCTTAAATACATAGAAGACAAAATATGGTCCAGCAATATATTTGGCTCTATAAATGTTATTTTTGCATAATGTGGAGTATAAAAGAATTAGATGGTAATTTGGGAATATAATAATATTACTTTTTCTGTAATTTAAATATTCTTATATGTAAATTGTCCTTTATTATCATTCTGATTAACATAAAAAAGTTTCAATGGCCAATCTTTTATTGTTCTGTAATGGCAGCCCACTGCGGTATTCTTGCCTGGAAAATGCCTGTGGGCTACAGTCCGTGGGGTCACAGAGTCAGACCTACTCTCTCCAGGTCGTGTGTTTTAAAACGTAGAAAGGATCACTGTACCTACTCTGTTGGGCTGAATAATCACTTATTTAATTTTTATAGGTTTAATGAAGAGGCTAGAGGAGGAGATAAAGTTTAATTCATATATGGTAACTGAAAAATTTCCTAAAGAATTAGAGAACAAGAAAAAAGAATTGCATTTTTTACAAAAAGTGGTTTCAGAGCCTGCTATGGGCCATTCTGATCTTCTTGAACTTGAATCTAAAGTAAGTAACAATCACCTTTTTATAAGCTCCCAATTTTATCTCTTCTCCAGTCCCGTGAAAATTATGTGAACTGCTTCTATAGTGTTCTGCTCTTGACTCTGAAATTAACCTGTGCTAAGAGTTGACAGCTCTTTTAAGGAATTGTTCTTTATGAGAAATTATAACACATGATGTTGTTACTTAATCCACAACTGATTAGGAAACTGGGTAACTTGGAGAAATAAATTAATGCATATGGTTGACTCATAGGTTTATATGTTTATAATATAATCATTTAGATGACAAATTTTAAAAAATATTTTAAATGATTACTTTTTATTTCCAAAAATAATATAGCAATTTTGTACTTAAAGCTAATGGTTTTTATTAGCTTTTTATGCCTACTTTGGAATTATTAAACTTTCTTGTAATGTTCATTGAAACCTAATATCATAGCATTTTTGATTCTTAAAAATAAAATACTAATCAAGTGTTTATTTCTTTAAATAATAATTAAATATCATGAAAATTGATTGAAGGATTTTGACATTAATGGGCTTAATAACCACTACAGTTAAATACATAATTCTTTTAATTTATGTTTAGAAATTAGTTGTCCAACTCAGATTTGGCTTAAATTTGATCTCATAGGATTAGCAGGAAAATTCTAGTCTTTTCAAAGGATAGTTATATTGAAAGTCATATAATTAAAAGTCATATAATTAAAGTCATATAATTAAAAAAACTTATAGGACTATATGCTTCTATTGCCTTTATTCAGTTTTATTACATTTATTACATTTGAGAAAAGTTTAGATTAATGAATGGGATAATGACAGCTGTCATAGAATCACAGATCATTCATTCGAACAGAAAGGGTTTTTGGATGTCATTCATGTCAACTCTCAGCTGGGTTCATAAATTCCTTGTACTAAATCCCTGGGTAATGTTAGTCCAGATCTGCTTTATCACTTAATTACTTGAAAAGTCACAGCCTAGGTGAAGGGATAACTTCAGATTTTTAGAAATTGTCTTTAAAAATAATTTAAATACTTCATATAGAATAGGATAATGTAGACATGGATGGTTAAATCCATGTAACTAATCCAATTCTGTAAATATGTAGCATGAACCATGAAATGCAGATTGACTCAAAGTAATTGTAACAACCCATCCATGGTATTAATAGGACTGATCCTCCTATCAAAATCACTGATAATAACAACTGTCAATTCAAAGCTTTGTTTGACCAGATGTCCCTTAATTTAGGTAATTATAGCCAGGGTTTTTAACCTTTTTTATTTTCGTACTGTTTTAGATAAGTGAAATAAACACACAGATCAATCAGCTGATTGAAAAGAAAATGATGAGAAATGAACCAATTGAAGGCAAACTGTCACTATATAGGCAACAGGTAAGACCTCTCGAGATTTTTGGCTCCCAAACCCACGTCTCCTGCATTGCAGGCAGATTCTTTATTGTCTGAGCTACCAGGGAAGCCCAAGAACACACTTAAGACCACTCTTTTTGGCTCACATACTTTGATCTGTAATCTTGTTATTGAATATCTTCATAAACACCACAGTCTGCGTTATCGTTAGTCTTAAAAGTGAGAAGGAAGTAAAGAATAAAGGTTCTTCTGTCATTGTTAATCTCCAGATTAAATCAGAGAATTTCTGGAAAAGCCACAAAGATGCATGTTCAAGTCTGAAATCTGATATATCTGATAATGCTCAGTTTCCTTAGTATCTGCCAACTGTGGTGATAGTTCTCTTTGTGTTTATATCTGTGAGTGTAAAATTTGAGTTTTTATGTGAATGCTTACCTCAAGTGACAGAAATAAATATTTCTAATCTTTAACGAACTAAAGTCAAAGTGTTAGTCGCTCAGTAGTGTCCTACTCTACGATCCCATGGACTGTAGCCTGCCAGGCTCCTCTGTCCATGGAATTCTCCAGGCAAGAATACTGGAGTGAGTAGCCATGCCCTTCTCCAGATATCTTCCTGATCCAGGGATCGAACCTAGGTGTCTCCTACAATGTAGGCAGATTCTTTACTGCTTGAGCCACAAGGGAAGTCCTAATGAACTAAAGGCAATATACTTTTTCAGGTTTAAAGTTAGCTTGAAAAAATACAGAATAAATTAAATTTTAGGGCTAAGACATTTATCATTTTATACAGAAGTATTAAATCATGAGGATATATATGTTGTTATGTATTGCTAGACAGAAGATTCAAATGACAGCCAATTTGAAAATACTGAGCTACATAACAAAGCATTATTCAAGGATGCTAGAATTTTTTTAAAACCTTTTTATAATGGAAAATTTTGACCATATACAAAGGTAGAGAAAATAGTCCAAATAAATCCTTGTGTGTCCTTCAGCTATAGCTATCATGGCCATTCTTATTTCATCTGTAGCCCCCAGCTGCATCTGGATTATTTGAAGTAAATTTAAGATTTCATATTATTTCACATGTAAATATTTCAGAATGTATCTCTAAAAAAGAAAAGCTTTTAAAAAGCTTAACAACATACCATATTTAAAATTTTTAATAATTCCTTAATACTGGCAAATACCCAATCAATGTTCAGATTTCCTTGTCTCTTTTTCTTTGTTTTTTTTTTTTAGTTGCTTTGTTTTAATTAGGATCCATACAGGATTTATACATTGCATTTGTTTGATGTTTAAATCTCTCTTAATCTATAGACTCTCTTCCTTACTTATTTATCCATTTATTTAATAATTTTTTGTAGTTTTTTATTGAAGAAATTTATTTTTCCTATAGCATTTCCCATAGTTGATGTTTTGTTGATTGCAACTGAATGGTGTCCTTTTAAAATGTTCTTCTGTGTCCTGTATTTCCTATATATTAGAACTAGAAACTTGAACAGGTTGTGTTGTTTTTTTTTTTTTTCAAGAATACTTTCTAGTTGGTATTTTGCCATTCCCTGGAGTGTAGAGGAGTTGAAGTTAGGCCAGCTTCTTTTTTATCTTTACTTTGCTGTCAGACAGGGCCATTCTGACCAATATTTGTTTATAGCAAAACAGTCTTGCTCAATTATTTATGGCGAGCAGTCTTTTTGATATAGCTTCTCTGAATAAGACTAAATTCACAATATTCATTCCTGCTGAGTAGATGGCCTCATATCAGAGCAGAGAAGCATGGCTCATGATTGGAATAAGACACTGGTTCCTCAGAGAACAACTTTAGAGTGAAAGAAATATGTAGAAGAGCATATAGAGCTCTATCCAGAAAATATTCGGTAATTATTATGACTCTTTTCCAAGCACTCTTTCGCTGACTGCGTAGAGGATGTTTGTCCTGCAGGATAGAGTGTGGAAAAGAGCCAGGATGATTAGGTTAATTTCTCTGTGGTTTATGAGATCCCACAGTAAACCCCACTTCCCACTTGTTTGATCTGGATGGAAAAGCCCCACCCACTTTAATGTGCTCGTCCCTAGCCTCCTGTAGTGTGACCAATGGTGGATATTCTTCATCCTTTTAAATTGACCTATGACTCGACACTGGAATCTGTGTCTTGAAAGTGCAGGGTTGTCTATTCTCCTGGGAACCAAATCCCCTAATGGCATCAACATAATTCATCATTTTCTTTAGTCCATATGTTACACACAAGTTTATTATTACACTAAAAATAATATTATATATATATATTCATATATTTCCATCCTTAGAGAAAGAAGAGCATATTATACACACTTTTGTTTGCACTGCTTTTTTTCTCAATATATGCTGTTGAATAGTATAGTAGAATAATCTTTATTCCTTTATGACTTTATTGAGATATAATTCGCATACCATACAATTCACCCATTTAAGCTGTAAATTCAATGATATTTAGTATCAGAGCTGTACAGCCATTAATCAATTTTAGAACATTTTTATCATGCCAAAAAAGAAACCCTGAACCCATTAGCAGTCACTTCCCATTTTCCCCCAGATCCTCAGCCCCAGTCATCTACAAAAGACCAAACTATTTCTATAAATTTCCCTGTCATGGACATTTCATATAAATGGAATCATATAATATGTTGTCCTTTGTGGCTGGCTTCTTATATTTAGCATACTGTTTTTAAAGTTCCTTCATGTATGGTGACTCAGGCAGTAAAGAATTTCCTTCTATGTAGGAGACCAGGGTTCAGTCTCTGGGTCAGGAAGAGCCCCTGGGGAAGGGAATGGCAACCTACTCCAGTATTCTTGCCTGGAGAATTCCATGGACAGAGGAGCATGGCAGGCTACAGTCCATAGGGTTCCAAAGAGTCGGACATGACTGAGTGACTGACGCTTTCACTTCTTGTTGTTAGCATGTATTTCTACGTGCTTAAACCTTTTTATTACTGAATAATATTCCATTATACAGATATATCACCTTTTGTATTTCCGTTTGCCAGTTAATGAGCGTTTTGGGTTGTCCCTACTTTTTTGGCTGTTATAAATAATGCTGATAGGAATATTCTTATACAAGTTTTTGTATGAAAATAAATTTTCACTTCTCATGAGTATACTCATATGAGTGCAATTGTTGGTTCAATGATAATTCTGTAAGTAACATTTTGAGGAAATGCCAGACTACTTTCCAAAGAAGCTGTACCACTTTGCATTGCCACCAACAGTGTATGAAGGTTCTGATTTCTCCACATTTGTACCAACACTTGTTATTATTTGTCTTTTTTGTATCTGCTGTAGTGGATATGCTTATTTCTGTTCACAGACATACTCCATTGAGTGGGTATATCACAGTTTATTCAACCAATCCCCAGTTGATGAACATTTGGGTTGTTGCCATTCTTGTGCTATTGCAAATCATACATCAATAAATAGCTTTTTGTTTATGTCTTTGCATTTTTTGTCAGTATGTCTTTGGGATATAGTCTCAGAAGTGAGATTGCTACATCAAACAGTAAATGTGTATGTAAGTTTGCTAGATATTGCCAAATTTCTCTTCATAGGGGTTTTAGCATTTTACATTCCTATGGCAGTATATGAGAGCACCTATTTCCTTACAGCCTCACCAGTAGAGTATGTTGTCAAACTTTTAGATTTTTGCTATCCTTGTAGATAAGAAATGGTATTTTATGATAGTTTTAATGTTTATTTATCTTACTATAAACAAGGTTGATCATCTTTTCACATAATCTTACTATAAGCAAGGTTGAGCATCTGTATTCTCATATCACGTGTATTTACATTTTTTAAACAGGGAGAATTGTTTAAAGGGTTTGCACTAAAGATTTCCCTCTCTTATAAAATTTGTTTGATAAAAATATTTGTACTATTTCACTGGAGAAGACAGTTTGGCTAATGTCTTTCTTAACCTAGTACAGTCGTGGTTCATTTAAGGAAATCCCCCACAAGTTGCTAATGCTACATTATCCATAAATGCTGCCTTTATGGCTAAGAGCAGCCATCTGGGTTGTGTAAACATTTGTATAATTCTGGTGAATCAGATGTATAATTTTCAATCTGCATTTTATTTATTAGAATGCCCCAAATATAATAAGTGTTTTAACATTTTATTTTAAAAGTATGGATATTGAATTTAGATAGGATGATCTGTATTGTAGTTTTGGGAATAAAGCGTTCTTGTTTTATTCCTGTGAAAGGAAACCAACCATGCAGAAAAACAGCAGACTTAGTGTTAGCTTCTGGGTTTACCTAGAAGCTATTTTCATTGGCATTTCAGTGTTAGTTGACAAATTTTTTTTGTCAACTAGTATTTTTGTCAACTATTTTGTCAAGTAGTATTTTTACTACTATTGCATTTCTGTTTCTCTGCTGATATATCCCATATTTTGCCTTCCAAAATGTTTTAAGGTTGCTATTTAATGCACATTGCAGGGGATTCCCTGGTTGGGGGGTGGGGTGGTTAGGACTTGGTGCTTTCACTGCCAGGGCCCAGGTTCAACCCCTGGTAGGGAAGATAAGATCCCACAAGCCATGTGGTGCAGCCTGATACATATATAAATATACGTGTATGTGTCTATTATTGTTGTTGTTTAGTCACCCAGTTATGTCTGACTCTTTGCGACCCCATAGACTGTAGCATGCCAGGCCTCCCCGTCCCTCAGCATCTCCCAGAGTTTGCCCAAATTCATGTTCATTGCATCAGTGATGCTGTCCAGCCATCTTATCCTCTGATGCCCTCTTCTTCTGCCCTCAATCTTTCCCAGCATCAGAGGCTTCCAATGAGTCATTTGTGTGCATCAGATGGCCAAAATACTGGAGCTTCAGCTTCAGCATCAGTCCTTCCAGTGAATATTCAGAGTTGATCTCCCTTAAGATTCACTGGTTTGGTCTTGCTATCCAAGGAATTTTCAGGAGTCTTCTCCAGCACCATAGTCCGAAGGCATCATAGTTCTTTGGCATTCTGTCTTCTTTACATTCCAGCTCTCACAACCAAACGTGACCACTGGGAAGACCATAGCCTTGACTATATGGACCTTTGTTGGCAGAGTGATGTCTCTGCTTTTCAACACTCTCTCTAGGTTTGTCATTGCTTTCCTGCCAAGAAGCACTTGTCTTCTGATTTCATGGCTGTAGTCACCATCCGCAGTTATTTTGGAGCCCAAGAAGAGGAAATCTGTCACTACTTCCACCTTTTCCCCTTCTAATTTGCCATGCAGTAATGGGGCTGGATACCATGATCTTAGTTTTTTTAATATTTAGTCTTAAGCTGGCTCATTCATTTTCCTCCTTCACCCTCATCAAGAAGCTCTTTAATTCCTCTTTGCTTTCTGCCACTAAAGTGGTATCATCCGCATATCTGAGGTTATTGATGTTTCTCCTGCCTATCTTGATTCCAGCCTGTAACTCATCCAGCCCAGCATTTCTCATGATGTGCTCAGCATATAGATTAAACAAACAAGGTGACAGCAGACAGCCCTGTTGTACTCCTTTCTGAATCTTGAACCAATCAGTTATTTCATACAGGGTTCTAACTGTTGCTTCTTGATCCGCATACAGATTTCTCAAGAGACAGGTGAGATGGTCTGGTATTCCCATCTCTCTAAGAACTTTCCAAAGTTTGTCATGATCTACATAGTCAAAGGCTTTAGCAAAATCAGTGAAACAGAGATGTTTTTCTGAAATTCCCTTGCTTTTTCTATAATCCACTGAATTAGATCTTTAGCTCCTCTTCCTTCTCTAAACCCAGCTTGGACATCTGGAAGTTCTTGGTTCGCATAATGCTGAAGCCTAGCATGCAAGGTTTTAAGCATGACCTTACTAGCATGGGAAATGAGTGCAATTGTCCCATGGTTAGTGCATTCTTTGGTACTACCCTTCTTGAGAATTGGGGTGAGAGGATTGACCTTTTCCAGTCCTGTGGCTCCTGCTGGGTCTTCCAGATTTGCTGACATAATGAATGCCAAGGACTTCGCTGGTGGCTCAGATGGTAAAGAATCTGCCTGCAATGCAGGAGACCCAGATTCGATCCTTGGGTCAGGAAGATCCCCTGGAGAAGGGAATGGCAACCCACTTCAGTATTCTTGCCTGAAGAATTCCATGGACAGAGGAGCATTGTGGGCTACAGTCCATAGGGTCACCAAGAGTCGGACACGACTGAGCAACTTACACAGCTATCTGGGGCCAACATCCTACATTTTCCCATCCCTTTGTCCTTAGGGAGTGGCAGCAGCTATACTGCAGGCATTGTTCTGCAGTGAATGTAAAACCTTGATGGCATCATCCTTTAGGGATTTGAATAGTTCTGCTGGAATTTCATTGCATCCACTAGCTTTATTAACAGCAGTGCTTCTTAAGGTACACTTAACTTCACACTCCAGAATGTCTGGCTCTGGGTGACTAACCACACCATCATAGTAACCCGCTTCATTAAGATCTTTTTTATACAGTTCTTCAGTGGATTCTTTTCATCTCTTCTTGATCTCTTCAGCATCTACTCGGTCTCTACCATTTTTACCCTTTATTGTGCTCATCTTTGGGTGGAATTCTTCCTTGATGTTTCCAGTTTTCCTGACGAGATCTCTAGTCTTTTCCCTTTTTTTGTTTCCTTCTATTATTAAGCATTGTTCATCGAAGAAGGCCTTCTTGGCTCTTCTATCTATTTTTTGGAACTATGCATTTAATTGAATGTACCTTTCCCTCTCTCCCTTGCTTTTTCACTTCTCTTCATTCTTCCACTATTTGTAAAGCCTCCTCAGATAACCACTTTGCCTTCTTTTCTTTTTCTTTGGGATGGTTTTGTTTGCCGTCTCCTGTACAATATTACGGACCTCTGTCCATCGTTCTTCAGGCATTGGTTACCTCTACTGTGAATTCATATGAATTTAAGTCATACTTGGCTAGCCTAGTGTTTTTCCCAGCTTTCTTTAGTTTAAGCCTGAATTTGCTGTGAGAAGCTCATGATCTGAGCCACAGTCAGCTCCAGATCTTGTTTTTGCTGACTGTATGCAGCTTCTCCTACATCTTTGTCTACAAAGAATGTAATCAGTTTGATTTGGGTATTGACCATTTGGTGGTATCCATGTGTAAAGTTGTCTGTTGTGTTGTTGAAAAAGGGTATTTGCTATGACTTGTACATTCTCTTGGCCGAATTCGTTAACCTTTGCCCTGCTTCATTTTGTTCTCCAAGGCCAAACTTGCCTGTTACTCCAGGTTTATCTTGACTTCCTACATTTACATTCCAATCCCTAATGATGAATAGAGTATCTTTTTTAGGTGTTAGTTCTAGGAGGTCTTCCAGGCCTTCATAGAGCTGATCAGCTTCAGTTTCTTCAGCATCGGTAGGGGCATAGACTTGGATTACTGTGATATTGAATGGCTTGCCTTGGAAACAAACAGAGATCATTCTGTCATTTTTGATGTTGCACCCAAGTACCATATTTTTGACTCTTTCAGCAATTATATGGGCTGCTCCATTTCTTCTATGGGATTCTTGCCCACAGTAGTAGATACAATGGTCATCTGATTTAAATTCACCCATTCCTGTCAGTTTTAGTTCACTGATTCCTAGGATGTCAATTTTTATTCTTACCATCTCCTGCTTGACCACATCCAATTTTCTTGATTAATGGACCTAACATTCCAGGTTCCTATACAGTACTGTTCTTTGCAGCATTGGATTTTACTTTCATCAGCAGACACATCCACAACTGAGTGTTGTATCTGCCTTGGCCCAGCCTCTTCATTCATTCTAGGTCTATTGGTAATTCTTCTCCATTCCCCAGTATCATATTGGACACCTTCAGACCCAAGGGACTCATCTTTTGGTGTCATATCTTTTTGGCCTTTTATACAGTTCATGAGGTTCATACGGCAAGTATACTGGAATGGTTTGCCATTCCCTTCTCCAGTGGATCATGTTTTGTCAGAACTCTCTGCTAAGATCTGCCCATTTTGGGTGGCCCTGCATGGCATGGCTCATAGATTCAGAGTTATGCAAGCCTCTCTGCCATGACAAGGCAGTGATCTATGAAGGGGATATGTGTATATATGTGTGTGTGTGTGTGTATATATACAGCATACTCATACTAAATATCAAACTCATGATAGCAGGTGGTAGGGCAAAGGGTATTGTCGGAAGAAGTCGACCTGATATTGAAAATTTAGCTCAGTCAGTAAAATCTGAAAAATACATAATTTCAGAAAATAATAGAAAGTTGATTGTCTCATTTTACATTCTTATTTAATGCTCAATTAGGCATCTATCATTTCTCGTAAAAAAGAAGCCAAAGCTGAGGAACTTCAGGAAGCAAAGGAAAAGTTAGCCAACCTAGAGAGAGAAGTGTCAGTGAAGACAAATCAGACCCGTGAATTTGACGGCACTGAAGTTTTGAAGGGAGATGAGGTAAGTTGAGATGTCTAATGGGACGAGAATATGGTTATTGCTTTTGTTTGAAACCATTAATGTTTTTTACTTTTGAGTTTGTCTGTCAGTAATGGGACATCATTCATCATGTTGATGTTTGGCAGAAACCAACACATTTCTGTAAAGCATTTATCCTTCAACTAAAAAATAATTTTAAAAAAGAAAGATAAAATAATAGGAAGTTCATTTACTTTATGAAACTTATTTATTTAAAACTGAAAACTCTTGAGACTTCCCTGGTGATCCAATGGCTAAGACTCCATGCTCGCAATGCAGGGGGCCCAGGTTCAGTCCCTGGTCAGGGATCCCACATGTGCAACTAAAGATTCTGCATGCTGCAGCTAAGACCTGGTGCAGCCAAATAAATAAAATAAAAATAAATATTTTTTAAAATAAAAATAAAACTGAAAATTCTTTTCAGTAATACTGAGATATGCTTGATATATAATGACAGGAATTTTAGTGATTTTATGAAATAATGTTCCAAATTTTCACTTTTTAAGTGGATTTATATTGGATTTATTGTAAGTATTAGGTTATAAAAGTGAAACCAAATGAGTAGGAACTGTCAGGTAAGCAAATATTCAGATTTTTTGATAAATATAATTCCATAAAGGGCTGAGAAAATATCACTAAGTTACTTCATCAATAATGTGTACTTGGCCAGTGGGACTGGCATTAAAATGACTTCATTAAAAAATGCTTACAAATTTAAAAAATATAATTATGTGTTACATTGCTGTCTCTTTACATTTTGAACAATGATTTAGCAGCTCTTATTTCACTTATCCTTCTGTCAGACTCATGAGATGAGTAGGACAAGTAATACTGTCATTTATAGATGGTTGAAGTTAAGCATCAAAAATATAAATCCCATCTCCTTCTTATGAAGTTATTTCAAGAAAGAGTAAATTAATGAAGCAAAATATCTTGCCTTCAGCTCAGTGCTCGTTTTTTTTCTTTTAGCAAAACAAGTGATAGGTCATATTTTAGTTCCTATACATTGCATCTCTTTACCACCTCTAACAGCTTTTTTATATTATATTAGCTACTAGTCCTCAGCAAAAGCTACTTGGGAAAGCTGCTCAGGTCCAAACCTCGTTTTTGGCTTTGAAAAGTTATTGAATTCATACTGTTACAAATTGGCAGTGAATCTTCACTATGCCAAACACAAATGAATTGTTTCCATAGCACCACTTTCCTCTGGTGCTTTTGATTGTAGCTTCTCTGTTTACCTTCTGGTTTATTGAGGAGGTAGAATTCATGAATCAGCAGTTGATTGAAAAATTTCTTTGGCTTTTAACATCCACTTCCAGGGGAATTCCCTGGCAGTTCACTGTTTAGGACTGAAGGCTTTCATTGCAGGGGGCACAAGTTTGATTTCTGGTCAGGTAACTGAAGACTGCCTGCCAAGTGGTGAAGCAAAAAAAAAAAACAAAAAAACACATTAACTTACAGATCACTTTAAGAAATGGGAGTATTTTACAACTAAAATAGCTGGAAAAAGAAGAACTTAAAAATCCAAAAATTAGCAGAAGGAAAGAAATCATAAAGATCAGAACAGAAGTAAATGAAAAAGAAATGAAAGAAACAATAGTAAAGATTAGTAAAACTAAAATTTGGCTGTTTGAGAAGATAAACCAACTTGACAAACCTTTAGCCAGACTCATCAAGGAAAAAAGAGAGAAAAGAATCAAATCAACAAAATTAGAAATGAAAAAGGAGAGGTTACAACAGACAATGCAGAAATACAAAGGATGGTAAGAGACTATTATGAACAACTATATGGCAATACATGAACTGTGAACTTCCAGATGTTCAAGCTGGTTTTAGAAAAGGCAGAGGAACCAGAGATCAAATTGCCAACATCCACTAGATCATCAAAAAAGCAAGAGAGTTCCAGAAAAACATCTATTTCTGCTTTATTGACTATGCCAAAGCCTTTGACTGTGTGGATCACAATAAACTGGGGAAAATTCTTTAAGAGATGGGCATATCAGACCACCTGACCTGCCTCTTGAGAAACCTGTATGCAGGTCAGGAAGCAACAGTTAGAACTGGACATGAACAACAGACTGGTTCCAAACAGGAAAAGGAGTACGTCAAGGCTGTATATTGTCACCCTACTTATTTAACTTATATGCAGAGTACATCATGAGAAACGCTGGGCTGGAAGAAGTACAAGCTGGAATCAAGATTGCTGGGAGAAATATCAATAACCTCAGATATGCAGATGACACCACCCTTATGGCAGAAAGTGAAGAGGAAGTAAAGAGCCTCTTGATGAAAGTGAAAGAGGAGAGTGAAAAAGTTGGCTTAAAGCTCAACATTCAGAAAACTAAGATCATGGCATCCAGTCCCATCACTTCATGGCAAATAGATGGGGAAACAGTGGAAACAGTGGCTGACTTTATTTTTCTGGGCTCCAAAATCACTGCAGATGGTGATTGTAGCCATGAAATTAAAAGACACTTACTCCTTGGAAGGAAATTTATGACCAACCTAGACAGCATATTAAAAACCAGAGATATTACTTTGCCAACAAAGGTCCATCTAGTCAAGGCTATGGTTTTTCCAGTGGTCATGTATGGATGTGAGAGTTGGACTGTGAAGAAAGCTGAGCGCCAAAGAATTGATGCTTTTGAACTGTTGGAGAAGACTCTTGAGAGTCCCTTGGACTGCAAGGAGATCCAACCAGCCAATCCTAAAGAAGATCAGTCCTGGGTGTTCATTGGAAGGACTGATGTTGAAGCTGAAGCTCCAATATTTTGGCCACCTGATGCGAAGAGCTGACTCATTTGAAAAGACCCTGATGCTGGCAACGATTGAGGGCAGGAGGAGAAGGGGATGACAGAGGATGAGATGGTTGGATGGCATCACCGACTCAATGGACATGGGTTTGGGTGGACTCCAGGAGTTTGTGATGGACAGGGAGGCCTGGCGTGCTGTGGTTCATGGGGTCACAAAGAGGCGGACATGACTGAGCGACTGAACTGAACTGATATGGCAATAAAATGGATAACCTGGAAGAAATGGGCAGATTCTTAGAAAAGTTCAGTTTTCCAAGACTGAACCAGGAAGAAATAGAAATTATGAACAACCCAATTACAAGCACTGAAATAAAAACTGTAGTCAGAAATCTCCCAAAAAACGAAAGCCCAGGACCAGATGGCTTCACAGGTGAATTCTATCAAGCATTTAGAGTAGAACTAATGCCCATCCTTCTAAAACTCTTTCAAAAAATTGCAGAGGAAGGAACACTTCCAAACCCATTCTACACAGCCACCATCACCCTGATACCAAAACCAGATGAAGACAACACCAAAAAAGAAAACTACAGGCCGATATCACTGATAAACATATATGCCAAAATCCTCAACAAAATTCAACATAATTCAACAACATATTAAAAAGTTCATATGCTGTGATCAAGTTGGGTTTATTCCAGGGATGCAACAATTCTTCAATATATGCAAATCAATCAATTTGATACACCATATTAACAAACTGAAAGATAAAAACCATATGATAATCTCAATAGATGCAGAAAAGGCCTTTGACAAAATTCAACACCCATTTATGATTAAAACTCTTCAAAAAATGGGCATAGATGTGCCATTTACTCAACATAGAAAAGGCCATATATGATAAGCCCACAGCAAACATTATTCTCAGTTGTGAAAAACTGAAAGCATTTCTTCTAAGATCAGGAACAAGACAAGGGTGTCTACTCTCACCACTATTATTCAACATAGGAAATCCTAGTTACAGCAGAAGAAAAAGAAATAAAAAGAATCCAGATCAGAAAAGAAGTAAAGCTCTTACTGTTTACAGATGACATGATGCTATACATAGAAAACCCTAAAGATACTATCAGAAAATTACTAGAGCTAATCAATGAATTTAGCAAATTCGCAAGACATGAACTCAATACACCGAAGTCACTTGAATTCCTATATGCTAACAATGAAAAATCAGAATGACAAATTAAGGAATCAGTCCCATTCACCATTGCAACAAAAAGAATAAAATATCTAGGAATAAGCCTACCTAAGGAGACAAAATAACTGCATACAGAAAATTATAAGACACTGATGAAAGAAATCAAAGATGACATAAACAGATGGAGATATTCCATGTTCCTGAGTAGGAAGAATCAATATTGTGAAAATGAGTATACCACCAAATGCAATCTACAGATTCAGTGTGATCCCTATCAAATTACCAATGGCATTTTTCACAGAGCTAGAACAAAAAATTTCATAATTCACATGGAAGCACAGAAGACCCCTAATAGCCAAAGCAGTCTTGAATAGCCAAAGCAGTCTTGAGAAAGAAGAATGGAGCTGGAGGAATCAACCTTCCTGACTTCTAGTTATCCTGCAAAGCTGCAGTCATCAAGACGATATGGTACTGGCACAAAAACAGAAATATAGACCAATGAAACAAGATAGAAAGCCCAGAAATAAACCCATGCACCTATGGGTACCTTATTTTTGACAAAGGAGGCAAGAATATACAATAGGGCAAAGATAGCCTCTTCAATCAGTGGTGCTGGGAACACTGAACAGCTACATGTAAAAGAATGAAATTAGAACACTTCCTAACACCATACACAAAGATAAACTCAAAATGGACTAAAGACCTAAATGTAAGACCAGAAACTTTAAAACTCTTAGAGGAAAACATAGGCAGAACACTCGATTACATAAGTCAAAGCAAGACCTTCTAGAGTAATGGAAATAAAAGCAAAAGTAAACAACTGGGACCTGATTAAACTTAAAAGCTTTTGCACAGCAAAGCAAACTATAAGCAAAGTGAAAAGACAACCCTCAGAATGGGAGAAAATAATAGCAAATGAAACAACTGACAAAAGATTAATTTCCAAAATATACAAGCAGCTGATACAACTCAATACCAGAAAAACAAACAGCTGATACAACTCAATACCAGAAAAACAAAAAGTGGGCAAAAGACCTAAACAGACATTTCTCCAAAGAAAACATATAGATGGCTAACAAACACATGAAAAGATACTCAACATTGCTCATTATTAGAGAAATACAAATCAAAACTACAGTGAGATATCACCTCACACCAGTCAGAAGGGCCATCATCAAAAAGTCTACAAACAATAAATGCTGGAGAGGGTGTGAAGAAAAGGGAATCCTCTTGCACTGTTGGTGGGAATGTAAATTGATACAGCCAATATGGAAGACAGTATGGAGATTCCTTTAAAAAGTAGGAACAAACCACCATCTGACCCAGCAATCCCACTCCTAGACATATACCCTGAGGAAACCAAAACTGAAAAAGACACATGTACCCCAATGTTCATTGCAGCACTATTTACAATAGCTAGAACATGGAATAAACCTAGATGTCCATCAACAGATGAATGGATAAAGAAATTGTGGTACCTATACACAATGGAATATTCAGTTCAGTCGCTCAGTTGTGTCCGACTCACTGCGACCCCATGAATTGCAGCACGCCAGGCCTCCCTGTCCATCACCAACTCCCAGAGTGTACTCAAACTCATGTTCATCGAGTCGATGATGCCATCCAGCCATCTCATCCTCTGTCGTCCCCTTCTCCTCCTGCCCCCAATCCCTCCCAGCATCAGGGTCTTTTCCAATGAGTCAACTCTTCACATGAGGTGGCCAAAGTATTGGAGTTTCAGCTTCAGCATCAGTCCTTCCAATGAACACCCAGGACTGATCTCCTTTAGGATGGACTGGTTAGATCGATCTCCTTGCAGTTTACTCAACCATAAAAAGGAACCCTTTTGAGTCAGTTCTAATGAGGTGGATAAATCTAGAGCCTATTATACAGAGTGAAGTAAGTCAGAAAGAGAAAGATAAATATTGTATACCAATGCATATATACGGAATCTAGAAAGATGGTACCAAAGAGTTTATTGCATTGCAGGGCAACAGTGGAGAAACAGACAGAGAGAACAGACTTATGGACATGGGGAGAGGGGAGGAGAGGGTGAGATGTATGGAGAGAGTAACATGGAAACTTACATTCAGTTCAGTTCAGTTCGGTAGCTCAGTCGTGTCTGACTCTTTGTGACCCCATGAATCACAGCGTGCCAGTCCATCACAAACTCCCTGTCCATCACAAACTCCCGGAACTGACTCAAACTCATGTCCATCGAGTCAGTGATGCCATCCAGCCATCTCATCCTCTGTTGTCCCCTTCTCCTGCCTTCAATCTTTCCCCACATCAGGGTCTTTTCTAATGAGTCAGCTCTTCACATCAGGTGGCCAAAGTATTGGAGTTTCAGCTTCAGCATCAGTCCTTCCAATGAACACCCAGGACTGAGCTTCTTTAGGATGGACTGGTTGGATCTCCTTGCAGTCCAAGGGGCCCTCAAGAGTCTTCTCCAGCACCACAGTTCAAAAGCATCAATTCTTCAGCACTCAGCTTTCTTCACCGTCCAACTCTCACATCCATACATGACCACTGGAAAAACCATAGCCTTGACTAGACGGACCTTTGTTGGCAAAGTAATGTCTCTGCTTTTTAATATGCTATCTAGGTTGGTCATAACTTTCCTTCCAAGGAGTAAGCGTCTTAAAATAGATAGCCAATGGGAAGTTGCTGCATGACTCAGGGAACTCGGAGGCTCTGTATCAACCTAGAGGGGTGACTAGGGATGGAGAGGGAGATGGGAGAGAGGGGGCATATGTATACCTATGGCTGATTCATGTTGAGGTTTGACAGAAAACAACAAAATTCTGTAAAGCAGTTATCCTTCAATTAAAAAAAAACCCACATCAAGAAAAGAAAAGAATTGGGAGTATTTTAAATGATACTTGGAAGCCAACAGAGTGTGCTTCATGATATCCTTGCTATCCAGGAAATAAATATTAATTATGCAGCAACTTTGCTTTATAAGAGAACAGGCTATCTCCTAGCATTTTTATCTTTTCTTAGGAAAATACTGCCTGTTTGACAAATACCAATTGCTATGGCCATATTTGGCACTGAATAGTGCTTATAACTCAGTATTAGATATTCCCTTTATGCAAATGTGACGGAAAAGAACCTCATGCCAAGCTATTAGCTTTTATCTTTGACAAATTATAGTGAATAGGAAAAGTATCTGATGACAGAAAAGAGCACTGTTTTTAAGGGGAAAAAGATAATTTTGGATATGGATAAGGTCAACTTAATTTTTAAACAACGTTTGGTCAGAAACTAGAACAAATCAAGTAAATCATTTGGCAGTTACCTAAAAGAACAGAAGGTATTGGGGAACATTAAGCATAATTTTATAAAGAACAAATCTTGGTAGACCAATTTTGTTTTCTACTCTGATAAAGTGGTAGACCATATGGACAAAAGGGAGGAAGTTTGTTCTACTTAAAATTATATAATATAGCTGGACTTCACTGAGGTTTCATTTGGTATCACATGGTAATTGCCAAAAAATCATGTTCTTTGCCATCCATCTGTTAACACAGTTGGTGAGAGGGTATCAAGAAATAGTAGCATGGTGTTCGAAAAGAATATTGTGCCCAGAGTCACAAATAGAAGAATGAGGAAAGGGAGGGCTAACATTTATTGAGCAACTTTTATGCATGGCTCTGTGCTAGATGATATGCAAACATATATTTCCCTTCTTCTTGAAAGAGAGATTACTATTATTTCCATTTTACAACTAGTTGAAACTCAGGAAAATTATAGGTTTACACAACTAATAAGTGGTCACGCAGGATCCAGGTCTCTCTCACATGTTCCTGTTGACCTTAAGCAAATCACTTCTCCATTTATAAAATAATGGATGTCCAAGCTTCTGAGAAACTCAAAGGCTAAAGTCAACATGTAACATCTGGCATCCAAAAGTGATCATTCCTTTGGGACCCATGTTGTTGCACCTGGAAGAGGCAGGGTAGCAGACTAGTTAAGTCATGGTCTCTATAACTTGGTCTGAGTGCACATCCTGGCTTTCTCAGCCTACTTACTAGCTGGGTGACCTTGGCCAGCTTCCTTAATGCTTGGAGACAGTAAATAACTTGCCTGAAGTCACACAGTGAGTTGCAGAGCAAGGATTTGAATCCAAATCTGAATGCCTCTGCAGCTGTGCTCCAAAATGAATACTGAACTATTCTTCATGGCACTATTAGAATGAGTTAATTTTAAAATTCATATTTGACTCTGAATAGGACCATATTGTACACACACAGTCATTAACTGAAAATAATAGTTTGCTAGAAACTGTATGACAGCCATTTATTTGGAAATAAACCTTCATTCCTTGATTATCCATGTGTAGTTGTTTGACTAATCTTTTCTTGGAAAAATTGAGGAATGTGACTGTGTTAGGATGAATGTAACAAATATTATACATTCCTTTGTCATTTTCTCTTTAGAGATCAGTTCATTTTTAAAGTTCAATATCGAAGTGTGTGTCTTGATGCTTCCTACTGTCATTAAAGTCAATATTCCAGACATTACATTTTGTCTAAGAATTTTAGCTCTTCTAATTGCAGATGACAAGTGCTACAGGCATTTGTTCTTTACTAGATTTTTCATTTGTGTTCCTTTGATTTTTCTTATTAAAAAAGATGGGGACCTCCCTGGCCGTCCAGTGGATAAGACTCTGTGCTCCCAATGCAGGGGGCCTGGGTTCAATCCCTGGTCAGGGAACTTGATCCTGAGTGCTGCAGCTAAGACCTGGAGCAGCCAAATAAATAAATATTTTTAGAAAAAAAGGTGAAGAGCCTAAAAACACTTGTTTTTTTCCTTATACTTTGGCTAACAGTTATGTTCAATGATTGCCTTGTAGGCAACGCATAAGGATAAGCACAGCAAAATCTTATTCTGCTAGACTTCTGACATAGGTAGGAATTTATTGCACAGTTGGAAGTATCTTCTTAGTGATAGAGATTTTCTTGCCAGTCTAGTCTATCTTGATTTCTTTCTCTTCAAACAAGTGTTTGGTAGGTGATAAAGAGGTTAAGTTTAGAGACTACAGTTTCTAACATAACTTAAAATTGATAATAATGAGTCTCTAACTCTCCTTTATATCTTGAAGTTTTCTGTGCTGGATTTAAGTGTATAATAAAGTAGAAGTCTCACTGAATGATATTCTCAAAGAATTTTGATTGCTTTCATCTCTGAGAGAAGTCACCCCCAAAATGCCATGGAACTTTGCCCTTGATCCTAACCTGCTTATTATTCTCATCAATAATTTAGATTAATAATGTTTATTATGTAGTTGAATGTGCCAGACACTATATTAGGTTTATTATATACATTATCTCATTTATTTCACTGAAGAACTCTATGAGATAGGTATGATTATTATTCCTAGTTCTTACAGATAAGGAAGCCAGCACACGGAGGACTTAGGCTAACTTATCCAAGATCATATTGCTAGTAAGTTGTGGCACCATGATTTGAATTGAGGTAGGTCGCACAGAGTCGGACATGACTGAAGCAACAGCATGCGTGCATGCATTGGAGAAGGAAATGGCAGTCCACTCTAGTATTCTTGCCTGGAGAATCCCAGGGACAAAGGAGCCTGGTGGGCTGTTGTCTGTGGGGTCGCACAGAGTTGGACACAACTGAAGTGCAGCAGCAGTCTAGCTCCAGAAACCTTAATAATTTTCACATGACAGAAAGCTAGAAGGAATGTCAGTCTGAGAGAGGTGATAGCATTGTAATTCAAAATCATCTTGGTAGTTAGGAGCCTTGTGCTTAAGCAAACAAAATGTCATTAATGGGATTATAAATAATAATAATGTAGAATCTGAGTTTTATCTGCAGCTCAAAAATTATCCATTAGTTGTTATATGGCAGCCTGTATGGGAAGGGAGTTTAGGGGAGAATGAATACATGTATATGTATGACTGAGTCTCTTTGCTGTCCACCTGAAACTCTCACAATACTGTTAATCAGCTGTGCGTGTATGCTCAGTTGCTTCAGAGTTGTGTTCAACTCTTCGTGACCCTATGGACTGTAGCTGTTAATCAGCTATACTCCAGTATAAAATAAAAAGTTTAAAAATATCATCTAGCAGTAATGCGGCTTTAAAAAACAAAAATGGGAATTCCCTGACAGTCCAGTGGTTAGAACTCAGTACTGTCACTGCCAGGGCCCCAGATTCAATCACTGGTGGGGAAACTAAAATCCCATAAGCTACCTAGCTTGGCCAAGAAAAAAAAATTTTTTAATTATACTCTTAATAAAAATGTAATATCCCATTTATGTGAAATTATGCTTAGAATATTATTTTACATTTTTGGCTTCATGTTTTAAGAAAGACATAATCAAGCCAGAGTCCAGATGAAGGTGATCAAAACAAATGAAAAGTCTGGAAACATTCATGGAAAGAATTCATTATGAATTAGCTGAGAACAAAAAGCTAGGATTATGGAAGGATCTGTGCAGAAAAGAGTTAAAACAGTGGACCTGAAACTGCTATTTTTAGAAAAACTTGCTTGCAAGATTGGCCCTTAACTGGCATCCGGGAACTTGGATTTTAGAAGAATTCCCACCATTCCTTGATAAGAGTGGCTCACGTGCCTAAACTATACGTACAAAGAGTGTGGTTTATGTTGAACACCTGCTTTCCTTCTTGGAGTCTGGAATTTTGGTATGGGCTAGGCAGAGTATGCCTACGTGATCAGCCCCCAGTAAAAACTCTGGGCTCTGAGTCTCTAATGAGCTTCCCTGGTTGGCAGCGTTTCACATGTGTTGTTATACCTCCTTGTTGGAGGAATTAAGGGAGAAGACTCTTGGAAGCTTGCCCCTGATTTCCTCCTGACTTCACCCCATGTGCCTTTTCCTTTTGCTGGTTTTGCTTTGTACCGTTTCACTGTAATAAGGCACGGCCAAGAGCGTGATTTTACGCAGAGCCCTGTGAGTTCTCCTGGCAAATCATTGAACCTGGGGGTTGTTTTGGGGACCCCTGATTCAGATGGATTAGTATTACTCTTGTTTTGGGATGGAATGTTCTTGCTGGATCTATTAAATTCATCTGGTCTAATGGGTCATTTAAGGCCAGTGTTTCCTTATTAAATTTCTGTCTAGATGATCTGTCCATTGATGTAGGTGGGTGGTAAAGTCCCCTACTATTATCATGTTACTGTCAGTTTCTCCTTTCATGTTTGTTAATATTAGCTTCGTGTATTTAGGTTCTCCTGTCTTGGATGCATCTATGTTGTATCTCCTTGTTGGATTGATCCCTTTATCATTATGTAATGTCCTTTTTCTTTGTTTAAAAGTCTATTTTGTCTGATATTAATGTTGCTACCTCAACTTTCCTTTTGTTTCTATTTGCATGGAATACCTTTTTCCATCTTCAAATCAAATTGAATTCAACAACATAGTGTACATCATACACCATGATCAAGTATTCCAGGGTACATAAAATAATAATAATAAAATAATATTTTAAAAATCAGATTGTACAAATAATATCTGAATACATTTTCATGGAATGAAAAGCAAACAGTACACATAAGGCAGAAGTCCCCATTGATTACCTTCTACCTCCAGTCCTCAGACTGTTTGTCAGAGAGAAACCACTGCTACTAATTTTGTAAACCCTTTTAGTCCTTTCTCTGGAGATAGACAGAGATTGGATAATACTGCTTTGTGGGTTTTTTAAAATGTGAATGATATTGTACTGTGTGTGTTGTGCAACTTACTTTTAATGACATGTGTCAGAAATTTTTCCATGTCAGTAAATGAAGAGGCTTTTCTCTAGAGGTTTAGAAAATCAGCTCTGAAGGCAGAACACCTGTGTGCAGATCTCAGCTTTGCCACCTCTCAGCTGGTCAACCTAACAGCTAATGTCAGTAGTTACCTAACTGCTCTGTGCCTCAGTTTCTTTATCTGTAAAGTGGGGACAATAATAGTACTCACCTCGTATGGTGGCTGTGAGGGCTAAATGATTTAATATAACTAAGCAGTATACAGCAGTGGCTGGCTTATAGGAAGTACTTCATAAATACAAACTATAGTTATAATAATTATTGTCATGTACAAAATTTAATTGCTATATTGTGTTCTATAGAATGTACAATTTTTTTATTCCAACCAAGAATGTACAAGAGGATCTGTTTCCTCTGTTATTTAAAACAGCACTTGATCCTCAGTCTTTTGATTTTTTTGTCATTCTGACAGTATTATGTTTTAATTTCTATTTCTCTTAAGATTGAACAACTGTCCACATACATGTTTGGTCATTTATATTTCTTCTGTCATTTGCCCTTTTGTTGTCTTTCTTCATTTTTTTCTAATGGAGTTAATGTTTTTAATCTCTTTACCATATTTTTACCTGGATTTTAGTTATTAATTTGGATAATTGTTCTAGTCTGTCATTTATCTCTGAACTTTGTATATGCTGTCTTTTGTCACACTGAGGGTTTCCTCCCCTTTTTTTCTGAACAGTTTTATTGAAATATAATTTATGATAAAGTACAAATTGTTGCTGTTGTTCCACGCTATGATAACTTCATATATTGAAACAGAATTTTAGTAATAAGTGACCTTGGTTTTCCATAATTTGAGGTGCTATAAAAATGTTTACATAGAATTATCTTGCTTTATGCAAAATTCGGTGTCAGAGGAGATTTTAAAAGTGTTACAGCAGAGTATAATAGTAAATGTTCATAATTATGAATCTGAGTTGTCAATAAAAGGTTGATGTGATCAGTACGATTTTAAGATGACAAAGCTGGAGTAGCATCTCTCCCAGGAATCATACCATGTTATTATTTTCCAGCTCACACCCCACAACCCTGAAACATTCCCATACCACTCTGTTCACATGTGTTCTAAGATGTGCATGCTCAGTCACTCAAGTTATGTCCAGCTCTTTGCAACCTCATGGACTATAGCCCTCCAGGCTCCTCTGTACATGGGATTCTCCAGGCCAGAATACTGGAGTGGGTTGCAATGTCCTCCTCCACATGGTCTTCTCAACCCAGGGATTGAACTCATGTCTCCTGCATCAGCATGCCAACTGTTTACCACTGAGCCACCTGCAAAGCCCGTGTTCTTAAGATACAGCTCACTTAAGATCACTTGTTAAATTTCTGCCTCCCCTAAGAAAACAGTAAGCTCCATTATGGCAGGGCCATACCTCTTTTTCGCCACCATTTACTTAATAGCTGGCATGTAATAAACACTTGGTAAATGTGTAGAAAACCTGAATAGAAGTGTATAATCTAATCAAGATACAGAATTTTTTGTTAGAAAATTGATAATATTTTTAAATGTCATGGCACTTCAGTTGATAAGAAAATTATTTTTATAAAGTCTTCATGCTAACCATAGTTGTTTATTATATGAAGTTATTTTTAAATACCTGACCAAAAACCTAAATTTGCCATTTAATACAGTAGTCCTCAGTCAGTTCTTTTGTTAAATATGATCTTCACCCTTTCATGGGCAATAATCTGAGCTTGGTGACTTTGTCTCACTAGTGGAAGAGCAGAGAATAGAGGCTGTACCTAATAGCCTCCAATCTTTACCATCTTTGCCACCTTGGTATCTCTGAATCTCTGCTTTAATTATTGGAAAAGCAAAACAAAAAATTAGCTGCAGTGATTCAGTGCTAGTACCCTTCTTGGAGCTGTCATTTAAATGAATGCATGCCTTTTTTAGTCTGAACTTTTTTTATAGCAACAACTGAACCTTTAGTTAAGGTTCCATTGGCATTTCATGCATTGAAAGGTCACTCCTGGTTTATGGTGTACGGGTTTAGAGTTCATTATATTTTCTTCCCTAACCATTAAAAGAAGCTCAGCTGTTTTGCAGTTAATGGCTACTTTAAAAATGTGCTTGATCAAGTAATATGTATAAGTAGCTTTAGAAAGAGCCAACCGACTAATTCTACAGCTACTGACGGAAATCCTAGAGCTAAATTGCAAAGATTATGAAATCTTCTTTAAATACTTCAAAGAGAAGCACAATGAAGATAAGGGAATCCTGGCAAGATTAGCTGCAGCTGTCAGATCCTGAAAAATTAGGAATCAAATTTTGACACTTGTAATTGAATCATCCACCCTTCTAAGTGAGTCCAGGCAAACCTGTGATATTTTTAGAACCTTTCAAATCACATTACCCTCTTTAGAGTTCATAGCAGGACCTGAGGCCCCTAAAATTTCCCAGGAGATGGAACAAAACAGAATCAAATAAATTTGCCTCATTTCAATGCAATAGAAGGTAGGCTATTATATATGCAGTCCATGTAATCCCACAACTTTAACTCCAAATGTGAAAACTTTTCATAGAAAATGTTTTTGAGAGTTAACTGCTTGGACAGCAGTTGAAAACCCCATTAGAGATATAGTAACAGCTGCGTGGTGGTGATTTGATTTATAATAGAAGCACAGAGACCTTGGATGGTATGATTAACTGTGTTTCCCAGATGGATATTCCTATGCCACAAGTTTCTATTAAGACAGATTTCTACTAGCATATATCACATTGCTTATTATAGACCCTCCCAAGAGAATCAGCACTTACCTATCCACTACCATATGTAGGTAATTATGTTGTTTATGCTTGACTTAGTGAGATTTTCTAATTTAAAATTGAAAACATAAAACTAACAGGTTGGAAAAGGTTAGAATAGTGTTTGTATGTCTATATTTATATATTGTGCTAGTTATGATGAGTGATATGAAAAGACTAACATTTTAGCAGAAAACAAAGGTTGCATAAAAACATTTTTTTTCTTGACTTAAAACAAATAACGACTTTGATACCAGACTTCAGGGAATCCAAGTGATTTATGACATGAAGCATGACTTGAAAAGATGGCCTTTTTCAGGCTTTCTTCAAGTCTGAATTCAGACAGAATAGAAACATTGACAAGTGGGTAAAAAAATTATGACCATTGGGCATATTCATTCTACTCTTGAACAGTTGGTGTTATCCATCTCACATATAACTCTCTTGGGCCTATTTCTGTAGTTTTCTGTGGTTAAACATCATTTGATAAAATAATTGACAAAGATGTGATTTAATTAAGAAGTGGAAAATAGCATGGATAGTGCACTAACAGGATTTGAGGACACAAATGTTCATTCTAATCCAGTTTTTTTCTAACTTTCTGAACTTTGATGAGTTGTTTTAATATCTCTATAGGTTTTCTTCTCTGTAAAAGGAGGAATAGTGTTAAAAAAAAATAGCTCTTTGTGATCCTTGACCATATAAAGTGCTTATTATATACAGTTGTCTTATAAAGTCTTCACAGCTTAAGTACTATGAAAATAGCTTCATGCCCGATATTGAGTTGGAAATTTGCAACAGGAGCAGAGATTCTTGTTTCCACATAAGTATCCAGAATGATATCTAGAATCCAGTAATACTTTTGAGTTCCAGATAAGCTTGAAAGATATTTGTAAATGATTACATACATAGGGAAATAAGCTGCCTTGTCCTTTTAAAAAGCTTGCCCAGATTTTGACCATTACTATTAAAGGTTCCAAACATATTAAATGGGCAAAAGGAGAAAGAAGATCTGTCAAATTCTATTTTGATCACAAAGGAATTGAGTCTGTAAAATTAGTCCTGAAGCCAGAATCTAGTACTATTAAAACATTAATCTTACTAATCTCAGCATCTGAAATGATGGCTGCTCTTTCATAGATGACAAATTTAGATTACAGTTGTATATTGGATCAAATGATCTAGTAATCGCTGCTATAATGGGCCTTCCTGCACAGTGGCAATCTTTATAGTTTACTTTCATGACAAATTGGCTTGATTGGCCTGCTCTGTGTAGTGCACTGTTGAAAGCTTTTTCCTTAATGTTCCAAGGATTTATTGTTTATCTTGTGCCAGAGTTCTTTCAAAATATTTTAAATTTTTAAATATCTGAGAAAGAAATCTCAAAGAATTCACGTGTGACCCTACAAACCCAACACAACACTTATCTTTATTTATTCATTCTTTCCCAATCTCGGTTCATAAAGATACATTCAAAAATTTTAGTTGTACTCAGCGTATGTAGATTTGTAGTTTCTTGGAGTAGTGAGTGTTCTGTTTTACTTCTAAAGAGCACTATATCACACCTAGATCTTTACTCTTCTGTTCATTCTAATTATTTGACATCTCTTGGTTTCTTTTTTTTTTTTTTTTGCAAACACTCTTCAAGTTTCTTGGCCAATTCAAGGGACAGACCCTCTCAAATATATCATGACAGAGGCATCAATGGCCGGGCAGCACGCAAACCCTTCCAATCTCTTGGTTTCTTAGTGTTTAAAAGGCATAGTAAATTATCTCATCTTCCATGTAATCTTTGTTCTTATTGTTCAGTCACTAAGTCGTGTCCAATTCTTTGTGACGCCATGGGCTGCAGCATGCCAGGCTCCTCTGTCCTCCACTATCGCCCAGAGTTTGCTCAAATTCATGTCTATTGAGTCAGTGATGCTATCTAACCATGTCATCCTCTACTGCCCCTTTCTCCTTTTGCTTTCAATGTTTCCCAGCATCAGTTTGTTCCAGTGAGTCGGCTCTTCACATCAGGTGGCCAAAGTATTGGAATTACAGCCTCAGTAGCAGTTCAAACAAAATGACAGACATTATTAATCATTATCTATCATTCAATTTTATAGAACATTAGTACATTTTTTGGATCTTATTTAAATACCTCCCCAAGGTCACTTTAAGTGGTGGAGCAAAGATTTGAAATTGTTTCTCTGATTGCAAAGCCCATGATCTCAACAATTCTCTGAACTGCTTCTGTGACCCTGTTGTACTTCTCCTAGGACTTTTAATGATTAATTTATAAGTTTATAAATTTTTGCCCAGAAAAGTCATTCTAGCACAGAATTTAATTTTTAATTTTTTAAAATTAAAATTTTAATTTTTTAATTTAATTTTTAATACTCACAGTCTATTCAAATTAAAGTCTATCAGCTGTAAGGTTTTTGTTGGAGATGGGCTTTTTTGAGGTGGAGTGTTCTTTTCATTATAATTTTTTAGAGTAACACAAATATGTAGTTTAAAAACTAAAACAGGGGACTTCCCTGGTGGTCCATTGGTTAAGAATTTGCCTGCCAGTGCAGGGGACACATGTTCAATCCCTGGTCCAGGGACTAAGATCCCGCATGCTGCAGGGCGGCTAGGCCCATGCACCACGACTCCTGAGCCCGTGCACTATGGAGCCAGTGCTCTGCAGCGATAAGCCCACACACTGCAGCTAGAGAGTAGCTCCCACTCACCGCAACCAGAGAGCCTGTGCGCGGCAATAAAGACCCAGTGCAGCCACATGGAAGTAAAACAGTACGACAAGGCTCATAATGAAAATAATGATACCCTTCCATGCTCCCAAGTCGTGCTTCCTGGAGGCAACCACTTTTAATGCTTTTAGTTGTTTCTTCTAATATTTACCTTTGTATTTCTAAACAACAGAATTTCTTGATTTTTTAAAAAATTTTGGACAGGCTATGACCAACCTAGACAGCAGAGACATTACTTTGCCGACAAAGGTCCGTCTAGTCAAAGCTATGGTTTTTCCAGTAGTCTTGTATGGATGTGAGAGTTGGAGTATAAAAGAAAGCTGAGAGCCAAAGAATTGATGCTTTTGAACGGTGGTGTTGGAGAAGACTCTTGAGAGTCCCTTGGACCGCAAGGAGATCCAACCAGTCAATTCTAAAGGAAATCAGTCCTGAATATTCATTGAAGGACTGATGCTGAAGCTGAAACTCCAATACTTTGGCCACCTGATGGGAAGAACTGACTCACTGGAAAAGACCCTGATTCTGGGAAGGATAGAAGGCAGGAGGAGAAGGGGACAACAGAGGATGAGATGGTTGGATGGCATCACCAACTCAATGGACATGAGTTTGAGCAAGCTCCAGGAGTTGGTGATGGACAGGGAAGCCTGGCGTGCTGCAGTCCATGGGGTTGCAAAGAGTTGGACAGGACTGAGCAACTGAACTGAACCATAGGAAATGAGGATTTAGCTCTACATTCTCCATTCCCTGTCTATCCTCCATATATATCCTTATGTTCTTTATAGCTTCCCAATATAATTATAATTTCTGATTACATCACTATTTACTATATACATTATGATGATTGTATAAACATGTTATTTACAGCTAAGCCACACAGCATATTATGATTACGTATCCTTTCTTGTACACTTCTGTTTGTTTTTTTTTTTCCCTAAATACTGACCTCATTTTTTTGTTTTTGTTTGGTTAGTTTTTTATGTACCTATCACTCACTTAACTCTAAACCTTCTGGTAGAACTGTACAGTTTCTCTTAATAAGGCATTATGGTCATCCACAGTAATCTAGTAATTATATTTCTTAAACCTCGGGACTAATTTTTTCTGGATCCCCTCCCATTCTTCTGTTCCAGTGTACAAAAATTAATTTCTAGGCTTGCTATACAATGGTAATCTCAGACTTCACAGTCATTATCCTGAAAATTTCTCTTAACCACTCTTTTGCTTTGGATCTCCTGTTTCCCAAACCTCAAGTCTTCTCTTTCTTGGTTTATTTTCTTGTTATAATAGAGAATGTTCCTGAAAATAGGGACTTGGATAATATGTTTTTGTGAATCTTGCTTGTTCCAAACTGTCTTTATTCCATCCTCATATGTGATCAATAATTTGACTAAATAATGAATTCTGGTTGAAAATCTTTTTCCCTGAGAAATTTGAAGGCGTTATTCTATTGTCTTGTGGAATTCACTGGGCTTCCCTGGTGGCTCAGTGATAAAGAATTTGCCTGCCAATGCAAGAAACTAAGAGACTCAGGTTCCACCCCTGTGTTGAGAAGATCCCCTGGAGGAGGGCATGGCAACCCACTCCAGTATTCTTGCCTGCAGAGTCCCATGAACAGAAGAAACTGGCCAGCTACAGTTCAAAGGGTCCCAAAGTGTAGGACATGACTGAAGCAACTGAGTCCGCACACACTCGCTAGTATTCCTTGTTGGTATCTGAGGCTGTTCTGATTCCCAGTCCTTTGCTGTGACCTTCCATTGTTATTATTGTCATTTACCTCTTCTTGAAACTTTTAGAATCCTCTCTTTATCTCCAGTTTTCTAAATTTTTAAGATTATATACTTAAGTATAGCTCTTTCTTTCATTGAACTGAACATTCTATATGGCTCTTCTAATTTAGAATCTTTTGTTCTTCAGTTTTGGAAAGTTTTCTTGTATTATTTCTACCTTTTTTGTTTCTGTTGTCTTCTGAAACCATTGGTTAGATTTGGGACCTTCTTGACTGATTCTTTAATGTTTATTTACTTTCAAAATGTTTAATTTTAAAAAATTATGTTAAATAAGAATAGTGAAAGTGTGTGTTTGTGTGTGTGTGTTGTATATGAAAGACGTCCTTATGGCTCAGACAGTAAAGAATCTGCCTGCCATCTGGAAGACCTATGTTCTGTCCCTGGGTTGGGAAGATCCCCTGGAAAGAGGGCATGGCAACCCACTCCAGTATTCTTGCCTGGAGAATCCCCATGGACAGAGGAGCCTTGGTTCATTTCAGTGTCTGACTCTTTGCAACCCCATGGACTGCAGTACTCCAGGCTTCCCTGTCCATCACCAACAAAACTTTGTGCGCACCAGGACCCAGGAGAAAGAAGCAGTGACCCCACAAGAGACTGAGCCTGTGAGTGTCCAGGAGTCTCCAGTAGAGGCGTGGGTCGACAGTGGCTTGCTGCGGGGTCAGTGGCACTGAATACAACAGCCCTGGGAACCTGGGGGCATGCTGGCATAAGTCCTTTTGAAGGAGGACTGCCATTACCCCTACCATGGTTTGGCCTCAGGCCAAACTACAGGGAGGGAAAAGAGTCCTACCCATCAACAGAAAATTGGATTAAAGGTTTACTGATCATGGCCCCACCCATCAGAGCAAGGCCCAGATTCCCCCACGGTGAGTCCCTCCCAGGAAGCTTCCACCTGCCTCTTAGCCTTCTCCATCAGAGGGCAGACAGAACAAAAACCACAGTCATAGAAAACTAACCAAGCTGATCACATGGATCACAGCCTTGTCTATCTCAACAAAACTATGAGCCAAGCCATGTAGGGACACCCAAGACGGATGGGTCATGGTAGAGAGTTCTGACAAAATGTGATCCACTGGACAAGTGGCAAACCACTTCAGTATTCTTGCCTTGAGAACCCCACAAACAGTATGAAAAGGACAGGGAGAGGAGCCTGGCGGGCTATAGCCCTTCGGGTTGCAAATAGTTGGACACAACTGAGGGACTAAGCATGTACTTTTATTACTCAGCTTAAAAAAGCAACACTTTTGAGATTCCTTTTGTCCCTCTACCTTATCCCATCCAGTTTCCACCCATCTCGGAGGTCACTCCCATCATGAGTTAGGTTTTTATCCTTCTCTGATTTTTATTTACTGTTTGACACCCATTTGTATCCCTAAACAGTATATTATTTAGTTTCCCTAAGCAATACTACTAATGGACGCATTCTCTGTTTATTCTGTAACTTGCTTTTTTGGCTCTACATTATTTCTTGACCCTATAATTGCTTATTTTGATTGTATATACTATATTGTGTGAATATACAACAATTAGTTATGGCATATTTTCCAATTTTCTGCTATTGCAATGTTTCTATCAACATTATGATGTATGTCTCCCTGTGACTATGAGCAGGGATTTTTGGAGGGTAGTGTTTCCTAACTTTTTTCACAACATGGCACTTAAAGTAAATAGTTACTGTTTAGCATACTGAGATAAAAGGACAAGGCTGCTTATAGCTGAGGATGACTGGCCTGGGAGTTCTTTATAATATCTTGAGCAGCTTCTACAGAGTCTAAGTGGATTAATAGGCACACCTCTACTGTTTGTACCACATGAGTGTCCTGGAGCATACCCCATTTAGGAAGACGTGCTCTGGAGCAGTGCTTCTCAAAGTGTGGTCTGAAGACCTGTTCTGGTCCACAAACTGTTAGTTACTAATCCATAACCATGTAAATTAGGAGGAAGCATTTAGGAACATCTAAATAGGAAGTCAAGAAACACCTGGAGTAACAGGCAAATTTGGCCTTGGAGTCCAGAATGAAGCAGGACAAAGGCTAATAGAGTTTTGCCAAGAGAACGCACTGGTCATAGCAAACACCCTCTTCCAACAACACAAGAGAAGACTCTACACATGGACATCTCCAGATGGCTAACACTGAAATCAGACTGATTATATATTTTGCAGCCAAGTTGGAAAAGCTCTATACAGTCAGCAAAAACAACACCGGGAGCTGACTGTGGTTCAGATCATGAACTCCTTATTGCCAAATTCAGACTTAGATTGAAGAAAGTGGGGGAAACCACTGGACCATTCAGGTATGACCTAAATCAAATCCCTTATGATTATACAGTGGAAGTGAGAAATAGATTTAAGGGACTAGATCTGATAGAGTGCCTGATGAACTATGGACAGAGGTTCGTGACATTGTACAGGAGACAGGGATCAAGACCATCCCCAGGAAAAAGAAATGCAAAAAAGCAAAATGGCTGTCTGAGGAGGCCTTACAAATAGCTGTGAGAAGAAGAGGAGTGAAAAGCAAAGAAGAAAAGCAAAGATATACCCATTTGAATGCAGAGTTTCAAAGAATAGCAAGGAGAAATAAGAAAGCCTTCCTCAGTGATCAATGCAAAGAAATAGAGGAAAACAACAGAATGGGAAAAACTAGAGATCACTTCAAGAAAATTAGAGATACCAAGGGAACTTTTCATGCAAAGATGGGCTCAGTAAAGGACTGAAATGGTATGGACCTGACAGAAGCAGAAGATATTAAGAAGAGGTGGCAAGAATACACAGAAGAACTGTACAAAAAAGATATTCATGACCCAGATATTCATGATGGTGTGATCACTCATCTAGAGCCAGACATCCTGGAATGTGAAGTCAAGTGGACCTTAGGAAGCATCACTAAGAACAAACCTAGTGGAGGTGATGGAATTCCAGTTGAGCTATTTCAAATCCTAAAAGATGATGCTGTGAAAGTGCTGCACTCAATATGTCAGCAAATTTGGAAAACTCAGCAGTGGCCGCAGGACTGGAAAAGGTCAGTTTTCATTCCAATCCCAAAGAAAGGCAATCCAAAGAATGCTCAACTACCACACTGTTGCACTCATCTCACACTCTAGCAAAGTAATGCTCAAAATTCTCCAAGCCAAGCTTCAGCAATACATGAAATGTGAACTTCCAGATGTTCAAGCTGGTTTTAGAAAAGGCAGAGGAACCAGAGATCAAATTGCCAACATCTGCTGGATCGTTGAAAAAGCAAAAGAGTTCCCGAAAAACATCTATTTCTGCTTTATTGACTATGCCAAAGCCTTTGACTGTGTGGGTCACAATAAACTGTGGAAAATTCTTCAAGAGATGGGAATATCAGACCACCTGACTTGTCTCTTGAGAAACCTGTGTGCAGGTCAGGAAGCAACAGTTAGAACTGGACATGGAACAACAGACTGGTTCCAAATCGGGAAAGGAGTACATCAAGGCTGTGTATTGTCACCCTACTTATTTAACTTATGTGCAGAGTACATCATGAGAAACGCTGGGCTGGAAGAAGCACAAGCTGGAATCAAGATTGCCAGGAACCTCAGATATGCAGATGACACCGCTCTTATGGCAGAAAGTGAAGAGGAACTAAAAAGCCTCTTGATGCAAGTGAAAGAGGAGAGTGAAAAAGTTGGCTTAAAGTCCAACATTCAGAAAACTAAGATCATGGCATCTGTTCCCTCACTTCATGGGAAATAGATGGGGAAACAGTGGAAACAGTGGCTGACTTTATTTTGGGGGGCTCCAAAATCACTGCAGATGGTGATTGCAGCCATGAAGTTAAAAGACGCTTACTCCTTGGAAGAAAAGTTATGACCAACCTAGACAGCATATTAAAAAGCAGAGACATTACTTTGGCAGCGAAGGTCTGTCTAGTCAAGGCTATGGTTTTTCCAGTAGTCATTTACAGATGTGAGAGTTGGACTATAAAGAAAGCTGAGTGCAGAAGACTTGATGCTTTTGAACTGTGGTGTTGGAGAAGACTCTCGAGAGTCACAAGAAGATCCAACCAGTCCATCTTAAAGGAGATGAGTCCTGGGTGTTCATTGGAAGGACTGATGCTAAAGCTGAAACTCCAATACTTTGGCCGCCTGATGCGAAGAGCTGACTCATTTGAAAAGACCCTGATGCTGGGAAAGATTGAGGGCAGGAGGAGAAGGGGACGACAGAGGATGAGATGGTTGGATGGCATCACCGACTCGATGGACATGAGTTTGGGTAAATTCCGGGAGTTGGTGATGGACAGGGAGGCCTGGCATGCTGCAGTTCATGGGGTCACAAAGAGTTGGACACGACTGAGTGAACTGAACTGAACTGATAGAGTTGATACTGTATAAACATTTTTATTATTTTATAAAAGTATCCAGTTCACAAACAGAAAGTTTGAAAAACTGATCAGTCACCACAGATAAAGTGTGAGAAATCCTGCTATCTGTGGGAGTTGGTAGGGGATGAGAGGAACATGGTCAACCTTAGTAGCTATGCCCAGTTGTCTTCCAATTATTGTTCCAAATTTGTATCCCTCACTCTCAGTGGTGTATGGGTGTTATACTTCCTCCACATCTTCAACAACACTTAGTATTGAAGGACTTTTTATTTCTGCTAGTCAGATGGGCATTATAATGGTATCTTACTATGGTTTTAATTTGCATCACTGATTATAAATGAGGTCAGACATCTTTTAATATGCTTATTGGCCACTTTGGGTTTTCTTTTCTATGAAGTGACTATTCAAGTATTTTATCCATTTTTCTATTGGGTTATTTGCCTTTCTCTCATTGATTTGCGGGTTTAATTTATGTATTTAATTTATGTAATTTATGTATTTTTGAATATAAATTCTTTTTTGGATTAACGTGTTACAAATATATTCTTCCCAACTTGTGACTTATATTCTTAATCTCTTAATATATTTTTTGATGAATGGAAGTTCTCAATTTTAGCAAAATCAAGTTTATCAACATCCATTTTCAATGTGTGCGTGTTTTGTTTCAGAAATCCTTTCCTATCTCAGTAATCATAGTGATATTTTCCTATATTCTAGATTTTTAGTTCTTGTTTTCACATTTAAGTCTATATAATCCAGTTGGAATTGATTTTTATACATTATGAAGTAAGGGCTCCATTAATTGAGCATTTTGTTCTTTTCTTAAACTGAAGCATAGTTGTTAGTTTCAGTGTTAGTTTGTTGTACAACAAATGATTCAGTTACATACATATTTTCAGATTCTTTTCCGTTATAGGTTATTATAAGATATATTCAATATATCCCTGTGCTATAGTAAATCCTTGTTTTTTTATCTGACCCTGACTACTTTTCCCCTAGGTGGTTTGTCCAGTGAATGTCAAATAACCAATCAGCATAGAGCACATTGAGTAATCAGCAGGTTTGTTCTTTCACAAAAACATTTATAGCTTTTAGCTTTTAAAAATAGTTCCAGAGCACAGCAAGATAGAGAAGGGGAAGACTGGCCTAGATAATACAGAGGATAGCAGATGAAGAGGATTGATTTCATTTTGGGCACTTTGCCCAGGACACTTTTAATAGAACATATAGTTACTCTGAGGATTCTGAATCTGTGGTTATGTCAGGCTTACACATTTATTCTTTTAAAGGAAAAGTTGCAAGTTATTAAATTCTAGATACATTGGTCTGACTTAAATTTTTTAAACAGTTTCTGTAATCCAGCCATTGATAATTTTGCTGTGTGGGGGCTAGATTCCTTAATATTAAAACTAACTCAACCATGGATAGAGAAATATTTTGAACTTCCTTCTTCTAAATCACAATGTGTTCATCATTTCTTTCAAAGTTTTAGTCATTTAAAAAGCTGTCTAAACAATGAATTAGTGGGTTATTTTTATATGAAGAATTTTTAATCTTACTGTTTTTAAGGACTTTCTTTGTATATTCAGGAATCAATCAAGTCTTTAAGGAAAAAAAAAAAAAAACCTAAATTTTAGAAATATTCTCCTTCCTATTTTGCTACCTTACAGTTTATTGGGTTTGCCAAAAAGTTTGTTTGGATTTTTCCATAACATCCTACAGAAAAACCCAAACTAACTTTTTGACCAACCCAAGAGAATTACTGACCTTAGATTTAGCCTATTTTTAGGAGGCAAAATACCACATGATAATAGAGCTTGCATTAAATAGTGGCTTTGAATGAATTTTCCTTTTTTTTCTGTTTTCTAAAGCTCCAGTAATACATTCATTTACTTTTTTAAAATTAATTAATCTATTTTACTTTACAACATTGTATTGGTTTTGCCATACATTGACTTGAATCCACCATGGGTGTACATGTGTTCCCTATCCTGAACCCCCCCTCCCTCTTCCCTCCCCATCCCATCCCTCTGGGTCATCACACTGTACCAGTCCCGAGCACCCTGTATCACACATCAAACCTGGACTGGCGATTCATTTCACATATGATATTTCACATGTTTCAATGCGATTCTCCCATATCATCCCGCCCTCACCCTCTCCCACAGAGTCCAAAAGACTGTGTCTCTTTTGCTGTCTCGCATACAGGGTTATTGTTACCATCTTTCTAAATTCTGTATATATGTGTTAGTATACTGTATTGGTGTTTTTCTTTCTGGCTTACTTCACTCTGTATAATAGGCTCCAGTTTCACCCACCTCATTAGAACTGATTCAAATGTATTCTTTTTAATGGCTAAGTAATATTCCATTGTGTATATGTACCACAGCTTTCTTATCCATTCATCTGCTGATGGGCATCTAGGTTGCTTCCATGTCCTGGCTATTATAAACAGTGCCACGATGAACATTGGGGTACACGTGTCTCTTTCAACTCTGGTTTCCTCAGTGTGTATGCCCAGCAGCGGGATTGCTGGGTCATATGGCAGTTCTATTTACAGTTTTTTAAGTTGTCTCCACACTGTTCTCCATAGTGGCTGTACTAGTTTGCATTCCCACCAACTGTGTGAGAGGGTTCCCTTTTCTCCACACCCTCTCCAGCATTTATTGCTTGTAGACTTTTGGACAGCAGCCATTCTGACTGGCGTGAAATGGTATACTTTTATTACTTATAAAATTATTTATTACCCCCCTAATTATCCTTATAAAGAACTGGGCATTAAAAAGGTTAAGATTATTAAAGAATTTTCACATTGTAGGTAATATGGAAGTTTACTTTTATTTTGAAGTGATGCGTTAAGTATAATAGGCCAGATTCTTACTATGGACATTTTTTTTTAATTTATTTTTTATTTTTTTAACATAAAAATTACTTTTTATTACTTGAGACGATGTCATGAAAAGTTTTATTTTTTAAAAAATGAGTCTCTTGATTTAGGCCTCAGAAGCATAAGGGATTAACCACCACCGGCTGTCCCCACGGCTGCAAAGAGAGCTGAGGGGATGACTAAGCTGAGGTCCGCATCCTCAAAAGCTATAATGGCATTGTTTCCTACAAGTTCTAATAAACTTCTCCCAAACCACCACGGTCATATTCAAAATGATGCATTTATTCAAGGCAAACACTCATTTTCTTTGTCTTCTTCAGAAGAAGGAGTTACAACAATGCGTAAAAAGCTTGAAATGTCAATTTAAAGCACGTTTTTACTGAAAGTTGATTCCTTGGGCCAGAGGAAGGTCCTTACTGTAGTTGATGGTACAAGTAGATCTTCTCATGTACTGCTTCCAGGCGTCACTGCCCGACTCCCTGCCCCTGCCAGTGTGTTTCTCCCCTCCATATGCACCTCCAATCTCAGCCCCACTCGTTGGAATGTTGACGTTTACAATGCCACAATCTGATCCTTTTGGTCCAAGCCAGTGAAAGAGTCTGCCCATATCCTTGGTAAAGATGCTACTTGAAAGTCCCTGTTTGATTTCATTATTCCATGCAAAGACCTCATCTTCATTCTTGAATTTAAAGACATAAAGAATCGGGGCAAAAGTCTCTGTGTGTACGATGGATGTGTCATGGTCAAGACCTGTCACAATTGTCGGTTCTATGTAATTTCCAGGGCTATCCATAACCTTGCCACCATAGACAATGGTGCCACCTTCTTTCTTTGCTTCTTCCACTGCTCCAAGAAACATGCTTACTGGCTGTCTGGTGTGGAGTGGCCCATAGAGAACGTTAGAGTCCCAAGGGTTCCCAACACAGATCTGTGCGTAGGCCTTTTTAAGTCTATTGACAACTTCATCATGGATGGTTTCATGTAAGAACAGGCGCCTCGCGGTGGTACACCTCTGGCCGGCTGTCCCCACGGCTGCAAAGAGAGCTGAGGGGACGACTAAGCTGAGGTCCGCATCCTCAAAAGCTATAATGGCATTGTCTCCTACAAGTTCTAATAAACTTCTCCCAAACCTCTCCTGTACCATAAGGGCCACCTGTTTTCCCACCTGCGTACTCCCGGTGAAGGACAACAGGTCCACTCGCTCATCCTTGGCCATTGCTGTGCCGATATCTGCTCTATGGCAAGTCAAGGAACAAATTGCACCAGGCAGCTTGTTGTCCTCCAGAACTTTGGCTATTATCTTTGTAACAGCTACACTAATGAGAGAAGTTGTAGGAGCTCCTTTCCAAAGGCAGGCATTCTCACAGATCATGGCAATGGCGCTGTGGTGTACACGGCCACAGGGAAGTTGAATGCAGTGCTGATTCCACCCAGGCCTACAGGATTCCACTGTTCAATGAGAGCATGGCCAGGTCTTTCAGAAGGCAAGATGGGTCCCCCAATCATCCGAGATAAGCCAACAGCATAATGACAAACATCCATGTATTCCTGAACTTCTCCCACACCTTCCACCAAGATCTTCCCCATCTCCAAAGACACCAAGCTTCCTAGTACTTGGATCTTCTCCCACAAGGCATCACCAATTTGTTTCACTACATCTCCTCGCTTTGGAGCAGGAATATCTGCCCAGATGCTCCATGCTTCTCTTGCTTTCTTTACAGTTTCCTCATAGTCAGCCATGCTGGCCTGCCTGACTCTTGCAATAGCCTCATTGTTAGCAGGACAATAGGTGGTGATAACCTCTCCCCGGCCTCCCCAGCTTCCATTATACACGCCGTCGTTTTCCTCGCAGAGCCTCAGCTCCTTCAGCCAAGCATATTGGGGCTGATTGATGAGCAGAGTGGACATGAAGGCGGCAGGCCTGTTCCAAGGTCCGGAGAACTTGCTGTTCCTTGCAACGTGCACGCAGAGCAGACCGGGAACGCGCCACATACAGAGTCAGGGATGCGAAGGGGGCCTGCGGCCAGAGGAACAACTGAAGTGGGGCCCCGCCCCCGACCCGGAGGAGCCCATTGGGTAGGCCTGGCCCCGCCCTCGAGCATGCCCCACGCCGTCGCCCTGCCTAGCTGGGTCTTGCGTGGGAGCCGGGAGCTGTGCCCTTGGAGGTTAACCAGAACCTGGAAAACAGTGAGGGTCTGGACATTTTTAAAAGAATGTAGTTAAAAGGTTGGAGCAGAAAAATTATTTTATGTAGTAAAAAAAATCTGAAAATCCTTAGTACTAGTGGTGCATAAGAGAAAGTGATTTTTTAAAGTATTCTGTTCTGTTTTAGAAATACCAGAAAACTTTCACATTTGTCTCTTATACTGAACAATACTTTTAATGAGCCAGTGCCTCAGGACCTTTACACCTGCTGTTTCTACTACTTGGAATGCTCTTCCCTGCTTCCTTCTCCTTCCTCTAACAAACTCCTGCTACTTCAGTCTTGCTTAAATTATTTTTGAGAAATTTGTCATAACTCACCTCTCTAAAATTCCAACCCCCCCCACCACCACCTTTTTCTACCTTGGTCCCAACCCAGGTTAAATTCCTGTTATTTATTTTCAGGGCCCCTTCACTGCTTCATAATGTTCATTGTGGTTGTGAACATCAGTTCAGTGTTTATTTTCTTTACTGTTTCTTAATAGTGTTTATTTTGTTAAGGGCAGGATGCGTATCTTGTTTAGAGTTGTATTCTCAGTGTCTGCCCAGTGCCTATGTAATAGTTAATTAATAGTACTTGATAAATAAATTCCTTTAAATATTCATTTCACGTGCTTTTCCAAACTCTAGTTGGTATTGTTTAATAATGGGATCTTTCCATTAGAATAGTTACAGTTACTAGTAGGTCAGCAGCTGAATTAAGCAACTATGAGTTCCCACTAATTTGAGTATTTTTAGCTTTTGAACATTTGGGATGAGTTTCAGATGCTTCTTAGGGTATATGGTCACAGTACCTTTCTTAAACAATAAATAGTAACTGTAAATATTGACTATTCTGCTTGGTTATATTAATCCCAGTAGATCCAGGGTCACCAAAATAGTACAGTACATAAAAGATAAAATGATAAGAGCATAGCCAGAATTGGTCTTCCACTTTCTTCTTCTTTTTCTTTTTAACCTTTTTAACTTTTATAGGATTGAAGTTTCTGTTTTCCAAATCCTTATTGTAAAGCTCACAATGAATAGCTTTTATATAAGGATTTACAGTATTTAATGGGTCCAAAAAATCAAAATGTACATAAAGTATTTTAATTAAGCAGTTAGTCTCTCCAACTTTTTAATAAAACTAAGTTATTGTTCTATATTTGTGACATGCATGTTGGACAGTAGAAAAGAAAAGGTTTGTAATACATTGAGGTTATTTATAATATTTAGCAACTACTTTTCTACTTATTAAACTACACATTGTGTTCTTTTGCAGTTCAAGCGATATATCAGTAAACTTCGAAGCAAAAGTACAGTTTTCAAAAAGAAGCATCAAATAATAGCTGAATTTCAAGCTGAATTTGGTCTCTTGCAGAGGACAGAAGAACTTCTTAAGCAACGTCATGAAAATATTCAACATCAACTGGTAATAAAGAATTATATTGAGGTTCTAGAAGTACAAATGCCTAGAGGTTTATAAGTTGTAGCTTCATACTGAAGTCATTGTTTTTGTTAGAAAAACCATAAAAGTATTCATTTTTTCTGATTAATTATAGAGGTGACCTGTAAGCTGATTCATGTACTTTATTGTAGCAATGAGTGCTTTTTTATGTGTGCTGGGCTTTGGGATAATTAATAGAAGTTGAATTCCAAGTAGCTTTTTCTTTTGGTTAGCTAGCTAATACAACAAAAATGATCATATCAGGAAATTGGCTGTAATTTATTTATTTATCATGGCCTACTAGGCAGAAATCTAAGCAGCCACTTCTGTGAAGCTATGGAAAGATATATTCAGAGAAGATTCTATATGGAAGTTTGCCTGCAGGCTTGGTTCCCTATATATTTGTGCCTTGGTTGTCAAAAAAAGTTCAACCCAGAGAAATCCCTCTAG
The DNA here is from genome assembly GCF_019320065.1 of Cervus canadensis. Taxonomy (NCBI): domain Eukaryota; kingdom Metazoa; phylum Chordata; class Mammalia; order Artiodactyla; family Cervidae; genus Cervus; species Cervus canadensis. The sequence continues at coordinate 124,142,621 of NC_057386.1, read as the reverse complement.
CAACAAAGCTGTTCTTGTTGTGGGTGCCAGTTTCTCTGAGTTTTCTTGATTTGGCTTTTTTTTTTTCTTTTACCCATGTGGAAATTATGTCATCATGTGATGTTGGCTTGCACGCATGCATGCTAAGTTGCTTCAGTCATATCTGACTCTTTGTGACCCCATGGACTGTAGCCCACCAGCCTTGCTGTCCATGGGATTCTCCAGGCAAGAATACTGAAGTGGGTTGGATGTTGGCTTACCAGCTAGCAATAATCTGTTAGAGGTTAATGAAATTTCAACTAGTTGTGGTTAGCTGGCAATATGAACTTTTCTGTCTCATGCTGTTGAATATTGTTTGCTTCTAGGGAACTGAAGATTGAACACTTATAGTACATCAAACTTAGGTTCTAACAGCAGTAACTTTTAAAATTGATACGTAGCAACTGCATTATTGCTCACTTCAAAATATTTTCTAATTTTCATTGTCATTTCTTTGACCTATGGTTACTGCTTAAAACCAAACATGTGGGAATTTTCTAGTTACCTTTCTGTTATTGATTTCTAGTTTATTTCTGCTATGACCAAAGAACATACTCTGTGATTTCAGTTCTTTGAAAATTCTGAATGTTGCATTATGGCTTAGCATGTGGTCTGTCTTGATCATTGTTCCATGCACAGTTGAGAAGAATATATATTATGTTGAGGATGGTGTTCCATATGTGTCAATTCAGTCCAGTATGTTAACCATGATACTCAAATCTTCTGTGTTTATTGACGTTTTCATCTGCTTGTCCTATCAATTATTGAGAAAGATGTTTTACAGTATCTATGATTTTTCTCTTTTTAGTTCCATCAGTTTTTGCTATACATCTTTCCTTAAGCTTCTTAGAATCAGAGCCTGAGAAGGGTATACTTGGTACAAGTGACTTTCTGAGGGAGGGAGTACCTTCAGAAGAAAGGGAATGAGGGAAACAAGTGGAGCAGTAGAAAAAAGCCAAACAAAGGTGTATTTTTTAAGTTTATTTTTAATTAGAGGATAATTGTTTTACAATACTCTGTTGGTTTCTGCCATACATCAATATGAATCACTCATAGGTATACATGTGAAGGGTGTATTCTTTTTTTTTTTTTCCCCCGGTGGGTTTTGTCATACATTGATATGAATCAGCCATAGATTTACACGTATTCCCCATCCCGATCCCCCGAAGGGTGTATTCTTGACTGAAGACAGCTTCATCTTGATCCTGTGAGGAACATTTGGGTACAGATTGTACCATGGAGTTGATTCCACCTTGAGGCAAGGGGTCTGGCCTTTTATACTCCCGTATCAGCCAGTCATCAGCCGTGGTAGGGTGATGAGGCCTAGATGAGGCAGCTCCCACTGGGCAAAGGGCATGTTCTGGAGAAGGGGCAACTGTGAGGCATTAGCAGTCAGCACTCATAGCAGCTTGCAAATGAGGTCTGAGTGGGGCACCAACAACATCCTCTATAACCCATCCCTTGCACTGAGATCTGCTTGTTTCTCATGTTAAAGTCACTCCATCCTGGTATTTCTTCTATAGGATTACAGTTGGTCAAAATTTTTAGGAAAATTTAGGAGAGTTAGTGGGAAAAATTAAAACTCTCTTTGATGCATTTGGTCCCAAAGACATAACTAATACTCGATATCTCCTTCCTCTACCATCCATCCTAGATTCCCCACACCTTTAGCTAGCACCTCCAGTGGTCTAGATGACTTACTTGGTCGGATTACTCAGTCCCTCATTCCTCAGAGCTATGAGATTCTAGTAACAATGCCCTTCTCAGGCTGTGGTTGCTAAACCTCATTTACTGGCAAAACAGGGCAGGAGAGTACAAAGATATGCCATAATGGATCACATGAATGCCAAACATATTCCTATCTGTCCCCCACTATATGCAACATCAGTAGAGCCTTAAGGTATCCAGCCAATAAATCACTCCTTTTTTTGCCCGCTGGTCTTTGGGCATGAGGAGCCCATGAGACAGGATAGTGGCCAGAGGATTAAGTTTAGAGGGCCTGTCAGTGTGCCTTCTGGTAAAAGCATGCCCATTCTGGAAATTAGAACATTTATACTCACAGAACCTAAAGTTGTGCCTCTTCTGTTGTGGGCATTCTCCAGTGGCTATATACATGTGATGACGAGATCTTCACTTAGTGTTAATTCTTATAGCTCAGTCCACATGCCTCCTCCCCAGACCTCCTTGTCCCTAGTCATTCAGTCTTGCTCTCTTGCTTCCTCCAGGCTCCTGACCAACAAACTAAGCCATTTGTCACTGCCTAGAGGATACAAGATAATCTGGGGTTTTAAGATTCTCAAGTGAATTTATCCAGTTATCCCCCTTTCAGACTTAGCACACATTCTCTTCCCTATCAGAGCCCTGACTTTGACATGGGATATATTCAGCCTTCTATGAAGTTTTGTCAGGATTAAGTCCTGTCCCTTGTTTTCAGGTTTCTCTGCTCTGTAGCCATAGGAAATGACGGTTTCTTTAAACCTTCTAAGGAAGTTCTCTGACGTTATTGCTTTGCATTAAATCACTGATTAATGGATTTGAGCCTGTCATTTGAGCTTAGCAACAGCCACCCTGATTTCATAGTCTTACAGTTACTATTTATTTATGCTGCTCAAATACCAGCAACATTGTACCAGCTAGTACCTTCCTGTGATAGTTCAGGTCCTCCAAGAAGCATCATCCAGAGTGGTTTAAATGTACAAGATTTATGAAGGAAGTATTTGTGAAGGGTAGAGGGAATCCGGCAGGAGGAGGCAGGGAAAGATGTCAGCTCCAGCGCAAGTCTGATATCTCTGCGGGAGGAAGGAGGACTGGGGAGGAAGAACCTCAGGCTGTAGGATATTTTAAGGACATTTTGGTTAGGAAGATGGGGAGTTCCTGAGCGGGTCACCAATAAGAGGAGTTCCCCGTCAGGAGGGAATGGGTTAGCCGCTGGTAACAGCCTGGAGGAAGCATGGCCTTGGCATGAACACGATGGTGGAGACAGAGGGGCAGCAGTAATGGCTGTCATTCAGCTTTGTTCCTCTCAGCAAACTCTCTTGAAAGAGATTCAGGCAATCCATTGTCATGACCGCCATAATCCCTTCCACCTATTTTCTGCCCTAGTTGACAAGTCTTAACAATTGTACTGCTATAACATGCCCAAGACTGATATTACTCTACTTGCCCTCAGTCAGAGGGCCCTCTGCCTCGTTCATCCAGTGAGTGATCCGACCCTAGAAGCCAGGTTTGATCAGGTTCTCTAGAAGCAGGACCTGAAACAAGAATTCTTGTTCCTCCTCACATGATTAATTCAGTGAGTGCTCTTAGGAGAAAGGAAGTAAAGGAAACAGGATGAAGCAAAGAGGAAAAAGTGGATTCATTTGGAGTCCAGTTTCATTCTGATTGCATAAAGAGCTCTGGAGCATAAATTGCGTCACAAAGTTGGTCTCATCTTTAGGCAAGAGGGCTGCCCCCTTTGGGCCCCTGTGTTAGTCAGTCATTTGCTATGGATCCCCTTACCACTCAAGAGGTGGTGTGACACAGTTCCTGTTCAGCCAAGGGTACACTTTGAGGAAGGGACAACTGTAAACCTTCAAAATACCAGTTCTCACAAGATCCAGGGGCTGGGTACACTGACACAGTAAGCAGATCACGGCAGAGCACCCACAGTATCCACTGCAGGTATCCTGAGATTAGTCCGTATGAATTTATTATAGTTACCTTCCAATTGGCAGTGTTTGACATGATAGATAACTCCCTCTTCCTGTAAAATTGTTCTTTACTTGTCTTCTAGCACACTATACACTGCTTGTTTTTCTTTACTAACACTACTGTTCCTACTCCATGGCTGATTTCTTCCCACTTCTTCAAAGCCTAGATGTCGGAGTCCCCCAGGTTTAGGCTTTGGATCTCTTCTCTGCCCTCAGTCCCTTGGTGATCTTATTCTCTTATGGCTTTAAAGACATTGTCTGTGCAGACAACTCACAAATTTGTATCTCCAGCCTAAATCACTTCTCAAATTCCAATCTTGTGCATGTAACATCTTGAACTGTCTGTTGGATTTCTACTAGAGAGTATAGATTTTTTTAAACACATCCAAACTTAAACTTCTGATCTTCACTACTGCCTCACCTGTCCTCCTGAGTCTTCCTCATCCCAACAAATAGCAACTCCATTCTCTCAGTTCTTCAGGCCAAAACCCCCTGGAGTCATCTTTACCCCTCACTTTCCTTCTCATCCTAACCCGTCATAATATCTCCTTGGAGGAACTTCCCGGGCAGTCCAGTGGTTGAGAGTTCGCCTCCCAATGCAGGGAACTTGGATTCAATTCCTGGTCCAGGAACTAAGATCCCACATGCCACAGTGCAGCTAAGCCCATGCGCCACAACTACTGAATTTGAGCTCTAGAGCCTGTGAGCCGCAACTACTGAGCCTTTGTGCTGCAGCTACTGAAGCCCACATGCCCTAGAGCCTGTGCTTCACAATAAGAGAAGCCCACATACCACAACTAGAGAGTAGCACCAGCTTGCCACAACTTATAGAAAGCCCAAGCGCAGCAACAAAGACCCAGTGCAGCCAGAAATAATATATATACACACATATCTTGTTGGATCTGTCTTTAAAATATATACAGAACCACTTCTTATCACCTCTGTTGCCCCCATCTGCTTCATACTACCATCATCTCTAACTTGAATTATTGGAATTGTCTTCTGATTTCTCTGCCCCTTGTCCCTCTATAGTTTGATCTCAGTCAGCGTAGATGTTAAAGTTTTCACTTAAAAACCCCTTTATTCTGAACCTTTCAACAAGTCTCCCATTCCATTTAAAGTAAGTCCAAGCTCTTTCACTGGCCTAAAACACAATATAATTTATCATGAAAACTAGGACACTTTTTAGAATGCAAAGGACAATAGATGTAAACTGATACTGTCTCAGCTAACCAGCTAAGTCCTATATGATCCCTCCCCTGTCTCCACCTCTGTTTTAAGCTCCCCCCATCTAGTTGTTTATTGAGAGGGCCAAGCATGCTCCTGTGCTGGACTGTTCTCAGTCGTGCCCAAGGATTGTAGTCCCCCAGCCCCCAGGACTGTGACCCCAAGGACTGTAATTCGCCAGGTTTCTCTGTTCATGGGATTTCCCAGGCAAGGATACTAGAGTAGATTGCCATTTCCAACTCCAGGGGATCTTCCCAACCCAGGGATTGAACCTATGTCTCCTGCATTGGCAGGCAGATTCTTTACCGCTATGCCACCTGGGAAGTCCCCAGGTACGTACCTACCTCATGTCTTTTGCACTTGTTGATCCCCTGGGTATCTCTGTGATTTGCTCCCTCACTTCAGAACTTCACTTAGGTGTCATCTTCTCAGGGAGATCTTACCTAACTACCTTGTTACTTAAGATTCCAACCCTACTCTTCCCTCACACTGTATGTATTTTAGTTGTTTACCTATTGCCCATTTGCTCTCACTAGAAGTTAGCTCTGTGAGGGAAGGGATTTTTTCCCCTGGTTTTTTCTTTTTTTCACTGCAGTATATCTGGTACCTAGAATTGTGTTCTAGTTCAGTGTAAGTTGTGTCTTACTCATTGACTGCAGAACACCAGGCTTCCCTGTCCTTCACTTTCTCCCAAAGCTTCCTCAGATTCATCTCCATTGAGTCGGTGATGCTCTGTCTAACCATCCATTCTCTGCCATCCCCGTCTCCTTTTGTCTTCAGTCTTTCCCAGCATCAGAGTCTTTTCCAGTGAGTCAGCTCTTTGCATCAGGTGGCTAAAGTATTAGAGCTTCAGCTTCAGCATCAGTCCTTCCAGTGACTATTCTGGAAGGTCTGATCTCCTTGCAGGCCAAGGGACTCTCAGGAGTCTTCTCCAGCACCACAATTCGAAAGCATCAATTCTTTGGCACTCAGCCTTCTTTACGGTCCAACTCTCACATTCATACATGACTACTGGAAAAATCATAGCTTTGACTCTATGGACCTTTGTTGGCAAAGTGGTGCCTCTGCTTTTTCATTCGCTGCCTAGGTCTGTTATAGGTTTCCTTCCAAGGAGCAATCGCCTTTTAATTTTACGGCTGCAGTCTCCATCCACAGTGATTCAAGAGTGTAAGAAAATAAAATCTGTCATTGCTTCCACTTTTTCCCCTTCTATTTGCTGTGAAGTGATGGGACCAGATGCCATGATCTGTGTTTTTTGAATGTTGAGTTTTGAGCCACCTTTTTCCACTCTCCTCTTTTGCCCTCATCAAAAGACTGTTTAGTTCTTCTAAAGAGCCTAGAACTGTACTTGGCACATTAATAAATACTAGATAAGTGAGAAAATATGTACAGTTTTTCACTTGAGATCATTCATTCACCAAATATTTAATGAGTGCATCCTATGTTTTAGTTTCTATGCCAAGTACATAGCATTACGCTCAAGTCTAAAATTATAATTACTTCCTATGCCCCTGAAGATGCTGGAGTAAAATTTAGTATAAATTTATAAAATATAAAGGAATATAATTATTGTTGAAGTCAATAAAGATTGTTGACTAAATTCCTTTATTTTACTTACAACTTTATTGTTGTGTATTAAATCTATATACTTCTTATGGAATCATCAAGGTTTGACATCAATTTTGTGGACTCTTGTTCCTTACACCTATTTTTGTTTTTTACTTTCAGCAAACTATTGAGGAGAAGAGGGGTATATCTGGATATAGTTATACCCAAGAAGAACTAGAACGAGTATCTGCTCTTAAGAGTGAAGTTGATGAAATGAAAGGACGAACACTGGATGACATGTCTGAAATGGTGATTACACAGGCTTTGTTTTATATACAGGCTCTAAGGCTGATATTTTTGTGTTTGTTCTGTTTTCAGTGCAACATTCAGATTTTCATTTCTGTGTATTGTTTTCATTATATTCTTTCATCTGTCTTTATCATTCTCTTTAAAATTTTTCCATTCTTATGAGGTTGTTCAATTTGTAATACTTTACATGTTTTGTGGTTTTTGAAGTGTGTAAAAGTTACATAGCATTAAAGAAATATTTAAGATAAAAAAATAAGTTTTCCCAAAATATACTGCTTAACTTAGTACAGTTATTTCATTTGTGTGTGTGCCCTTAGTTTCTTTCCATGTTTAGGACTGCCATTCAGCCAGAATGCACAGATGGAGCTTCATCAGACTTTAAAATGTTGAAATCTTTCATTATTTATTGGTAAATAGCTGCAGCCCCAAACTCTCAGAGTACCCACCTCCACCTGCCTTGCCCACCTCGTTCCCAGAGCCCTCTGGATTTCACAACATTCTAACTCCTAAAAAGATTAACATTTTGCACAGCAGACGCCTCCAAGACCTGATTCATCTCTATGGCTGGTGTCTGTTGTGATTGGTCATTGCTATACCTTTTGGGTTATTAAGTAGTTTGACTGTCACTTCATCCATGTTTATATGCATTTTATATAACCTACATAATTTATATACTTTTTAAACTTGATACAGAGTTGTATATCAGCAACTTTGTAATTTGTTTTAGTCCTTTAGCTAGATTATAAATATTTTCCCATAATGGTTTGCAGTCTTAATAATTGACAATTTGAATAGTTAAATGATATTCTGTCTTACTGAGAAGTCAGTACTTATTTAATGACTTCCTTTTAGTTGGCATTGAAATAATTTATAGTTTTATTCACTTATATAAATACTTCAGTAAATATCTTTATACATATAGTATTTTTGTTCTTTTGAATTATTTTCTTAGATGTCATATATTTTGTTTAAATGGCAGGTAAAAAAACTAAATTCCCTGGTATCTGAAAAGAAGTCAGCTCTAGCTCCAATTATAAAAGAACTACGACAATTGCGTCAGAAATGCCAAGTAAGATAATTTAGTTTTGTGATACTTTTAATACTCTCTCTTGTTCAAATGTATTAGTTAAAATCCTAGATATTTTACTTGGATAATTCCTGGCAAACAAATCATTATTTTTATATGATTCTGTGAAAGAGAATAATATTGTGACCATCAATGGTTTTTGTTTAATTTATGTTGTTTGTTTTGTCATAAATTTTTGCTCTGGGGAGAGAAGGAGAAGTTTAAGCTAAAGTCAAAAGTGCAGCCAAATGAGATTTGTGCTTTAAATAATGTTCATGTCAGAGCTATAAATATGAATTCACATTCTTCAGTGGCCAGGTGAAAGTTCAGAGTGTGCCAACAAGTGGTGACAAGTTAATGTTAGATTAATGAACTTGCTTTGCTGGGGAGCAGGATGGGGGGCAAATCATGATAACTTATGCCTAAGTGATGAAGTACAGTTACTTGGAAGCTAATTCTAGACACTGCTTTAAAGATAAACTGTAAGAAGGTAAATGCCCAGATCAGGTGGCCTTCACCATTTGACATTAACAATTGTTATTTTATCATTCTCCATGTAGTAATTTTAGGTTTGAATGTGAGCTGTACTGCATGTGCCTAAGGATGAACTATAAAACTCTTCATAAATGCCATCCATCAGAGTGAAGAGAAGCAGAGTGAGAGATCACATGGACCTTGAAATCAGATAGACATTGTTTCCTTTTTTATAGACAATGCCATGGAGTCTGAGACAGGTTTCAGTTCAGTTCAGTCACTCAGTTGTATCCAACTTCTTGCAACCCCATGGACTGCAGCACGCCAGGCCTCCCTGTCCATCACCAACTCCTGGAGTTTACTCAGACTCATGTCCATTGAGTTGGTGATGCCATCCAACCATCTCATCCTCTGTCGTCCCCTTCTCCTCCAGCTTTCAATCTTTCCTAGCATCAGGGTCTTTTCCAGTGAGTCAGTTCTTCGTATCAGGTGGCCCAAGTATTGCAGTTTCAGCTTCAGCATCAGTCCTTCCAATGACTATTCAGGACTGATTTCCCTTAGGATGAACTGGTTGGATCTTCTTGCTGTCCAAGGGGCTCTCAAGAGTCTTCTCCAACACCACAGTTCAAAAGCATTAATTCTTTGGCACTTACCTTTCTTTATAGTCCAACTCTCAGATTGGTGATAGGTTTAGTGACTTATCCAAATAGAGAAGGAGGAAATGAGAGACTTGGAGCTTCACTCTAGCATCTCTAGCATATTTTACATCTTCTGCTTATTTCATTGTACACTCCTGCCATCACAAGAGAAATGGAAGAGAAAAGTCCCAGTTCTCAGGGCTTCATACTGTAATAGGAGAGGTAGAACAAACACAAAAGAAATTAGGAAAAACAAAAAGATAACCCAACTTAAGAACAGTATAGAATAAATATAATCAGAATCATATTCCTAACTGATGAGGAAATGGGAAGGAAATGAAGGAAATTAGGAAATGAAATGATTGTCAGGAAGAAAAGTTTCAGAAAGGAGATTAAAAAAAAAACTTGTAGATTGAAGATATCAAGAATTATTTTCATGGATATATTCTAATAGCTGATTTTCTTAGTGCTTTTCTTGTGCCAGCAACTTGCAGATAAAAAGTGAAAGTGAAAGTCACTCAGTCATGTCCAACACTTTGCAACCCCAGGGACTGTAGCCCACCACGCTCCTCTATCCATGGAATTCTCCAGGCCAGAATACTGGAGTGGGTAGCTGTTCCCTTCTCCAGGGGATCTTGCCAACCCAGGGATCAAACCCAGGTCTCCCGAATTGCAGGCAGATGCTTTACCATCTGAGCCACCAGGGAAGCCCAAAGGGAACAGTTATATGTATTTCTAGTGATGATGAAATTTCTCTATGATAGTATTAATAAAATATAGTAAAAATAAATCTGTTTGTAAATATAGACATCCTTTATTGCATTTTTTACAAATTAAGGAATTGTAGCAACCCTGCCTTGAGTAAGTCTGTTGGTGCCATTTTTCCAACATCTACTTACTTCATGTCTTTGATTTTGGTAATTCTTGCAGTATTTCCAACTTTTTCATTATGTTTGTTATGGTAATCTGTGCTCAGTGATCCTTGATGTTACTATTACCAAAAGACTGACTTCCTGAAGGCTCAGATGATGGTTAGCATTTTTTAGCAATAAAGTATTTTAAAGTTAAGATCTATACATTTTTTAGACATAATGCTATTGCACACCTAACAGAATACAGTATAGTGTAAACATAACTTTATATATACTGCGAAACCAAGACATTCATGTGATTCTCTTTATTGTGATATTCACTTTTTTACAGTGGTCTGAGGCAGTATATAGTCAGCAAAAATAAGACCAGGAGCTGATTGTGGCTCAGATCATGAACTCTTTATTGCCAAATTCAGACTTAAAGTGAAGAAAGTAGGGGAAGCTACTAGACCATTCAGGTATGACCTAAAACAAATCCCTTAGGATTATACAGTGCAAGTGACAAATAGATTCAAGGGATTAGATCTGATACAGTGCCTGAAGAACTATGAACGGAGGTTCGTGACATTGTACAGGAGGCAGTGATCAAGATCATCCCAAAGAAACAGAAATGCCAAAAGGCAAAATGGTTGTCTGAGGAGCCTTACAAATAGCTAAGAAAAAAGAGAAGCTAAAGGCAAAGGAGAAAAGGAAAGATATACCCATTTGAATGCAGAGTTCCAAAGAATAGCAAGGAGAGAGAAGAAAGCCTTCCTCAGCGATCAATGCAAAGAAATAGAGGAAAACAATAGAATGGGGAAAATTAGAGATCTCTTCAAGAAAATTAGAGATACCAAGGGAACATTTCATGTAAAGATGGGCATAATAAAGGACAGAAATGGTATGGACCTAACAGAAGCAGAAGATGTTAAGAAAAAGGTGGCAAGAATACACAAAAGAACTATACAAAAAAGATCTTCATGACCCAGATAACCATGATGGTGTGATCACTCATCTAGAGCCAGACATCCTGGAATGTGAAGTCAAGTGGGCCTTAGGAAGCATCAGTACGAACAAAGCTAATGTAGGTAATGGAATTCAAATCCTAAAAATGATGTTGTGAAAGTGCTGCACTCAATATGCCAGCAAATTTGGAAAACTCAGCAGTGGCCACAGGACTGAAAAAGGTCAGTTTTCATTCCAATCCCAAAGAAAGGCAACACCAAAGAATGCTCAAACTACCGCACAATTGCACTCATCTCACACACTAGCAAAGTAATGCTCAAAATTCTCCAAGCCAGGCTTCAACAGTACGTGAACCGTGAACTTTCAGATGTTCAAACTGGATTTAGAAAAGGCAGAGGAACCAGAGATCAAATTGCCAACATCTGCTAGATCATCAAAAAGGCAAGAGAGTTCCAGAAAAACATCTACTTCTGCTTTATTGACTATGCCAAAGCCTTAGTTGTTGTGGATTACAACAAACTGTAGAAAATTCTTAAAATGATGGGAATACCAGACCAGCTGACCTGCCTCTTGAGAAACCTGTGCAGGTCAAGAAGCAACAGTTAGAACTGGACATGGAACAATAGACTGGTTCCAAATCGGGAAAGGAGTACATCAAGGCTGTATATTGTCACCCTGCTTATTTAACTTATATGCAGAGTACATCATGAGAATTGCTGGACTGGATGAAGCACAAGCTGGAATCAAGATTGCCGGGAGAAATATCAATAACCTCAGATATGCAGATGACACCACCCTTATGGCAGAAAGTGAAGAAGAACTAAAGAGCCTCTTGATGAAAGTGAAAGAGGAGAGTGAAAAAGTTGGCTTGAGGCGCAACATTCAGAAAACTTAAGATCATGGCATCTGATCCCATCACTTCATGGCAAATAGATGGGGAAACAATGGAAACAGTGACAGGCTTTATTTTTTGGGGCTCCAATATCACTGCAGATGGTGACTCTATCCATGAAATTAAAAGATGCTTGCTCCTTGGAAGAAAAGTTATGACCAACCTAGACAGCATATTAAAAAGCAGAGACATTACTTTGCCAACAAAGGTCCATCTAGTCAAAGCTATCGTTTTTCCAGTAGTCATGTATGGATGTGAAAGTTGAACTATAAAGAAAGCTGAGTGTCGAAGAATTGATGCTTTTGAACTGTGGTGTTGGAGAAGACTCTTGAGAGCCCCTTGGACAGCAAGGAGATCCAACCAGTCCATCCTAAAGGAAATCAGTCCTGAATATTCATTGGAAGGACTGATGCTGAAGCTGAAACTGCAATACTTGGGCCACCTGATACGAAGAACTGACTCACTGGAAAATACCCTGATGCTAGGAAAGATTGAAGGCAGGAGGAGAAGGGGACGACAAAGGATGAGATGGTTGGATGGCATCGCCGACTCAGTGGACATGAGTTTGAGGCAACTTCAGGAGTTGGTGATGGACAGGGAGGCCTAGCGTGCTGCAGTCCATGGGGTCACAAAGAGTCGGACATGACTGAGCAACTGAACTGAACTGAACTGAACTGAATGGAGGCCGTATGCCTGTAGTTCTTTCATTAAATCTATTTACATTTCAAAATGGGGAGTTTTATTGAAAGAGCATTTAGTGCATTAAAGGAAATGCTTCCTGGGTAACTCAAATGGTAAAGAATTTGCCTGCAGTGTAGGAGACCTGGGTTCAATTCCTGGATCAAGAAGATCCCCTGGAGAAGAGAGTGGCAACCCACTCCAGTATTCTTACTTGGGAAATCCCACAGATAGAGGAGCTTCGTGAGCTACAGTCCATAGGGTCGCAAAGAGTTGGACACGACTGAGCAACTAACACACACACACACACACAAAGGAAATGCACTGTTATGGAAATCCAAGGATCAGAACTATAGTCTGTCTGGAGCAGTTGGAGTTTAGGGAAGCTTCAGGGACTTTAGTGGGAGCTTGTGGATAATATCAATGAATGTGATAGTAAGAGAGTTTCTCAGGAGGCTCAGCGTTAAAGCATCCGCCTGCCAACGTAGGAGACACGGGTTTGACCCCTGGTCAGAAAGATCCCCTGGAGAAGGAAATGGTAACCCACTCCAGTGTTCTTGCCTGAAAAACTCATGGACAGAGGGGCCTGGTGGACTATAGTCCAGGAGGTTGCAAGAGTCAGACACTACCTAGCGACTAAGCAGCAGCAGCAGCAGCAGTGATAGTAAGAGCATTTATCAAGTGCTCTGCGTGCCAGGCACTATTATGTTTTTCATTCAGGCCTCATAACCACCCTGTTAGATAAACCACCCTTTACACAAAGGAGCAAATAAGAGCACACAGGGTGAAGGACTTGCCCAAGATTACACAGGGGGTACATAGCAGAGCAAAGTTCTGAAGAACTCACACCACACCAGTAACATGACTCAGTGAATCACTTTGTGTTGGCTTCTCACTGTTCTTGCCACAGCCATGTGTCTGCCTCTGTGTTGTTTTTTTTTCTCTATTTTTCAGTTTCTCCTCATTCTTTGGATTGGCATAATTGTAACCTTAGCTTGCTTATGGCGCCTCAATGTTCACATCTCACGCTGTAGCTTTTCTCTACATATGTGTTGAAGTTGTGAACTTATAATTCCCATTTTCTCTGCATTTTCTAATTTAAATTCCTGGTGCAGTGCCTCTTTTTGGAGGGCAGTTTTCCATGCCAGACCACCTCAGAGATTACTGCCATCCTAAGGTCAGATCAAGGATCCATCCTTAGTTGAACCGGCTATGCTTGTGGGTAAGGATCAGAAGAAAGGATGGTAACATGGAACTAAGTAAGGCTGCCTGGAGAATTTTCCTTCTGGAGAAGCTATAGAATCAGGCAGACCTTAAATAACCTTAGATAGATGACTTCATCTCTATATTGTGTCCTCACCTGTAAACCAATCCCTTCTTAATAGAGTGGTTGTAAAATTAAATGAAATAACACATGTAAGCTACTTTGCAACAGCAATGACTAATACATAAGAACTGTTTTAAAAAGTTATTTATCATTATAACTATTCAAAATAGTTTTAAAGGAAGGAATACTATTGCTTTTCAACCAAATTGATTTTCTTTCTTTTTTTTTTTTTTAAATATTTATTCATTTATTTGGCTGCACCAGGTCTTAGTTGCAGCATGTGGGATCTAGTTCGCTGACCAGGGATCGAACCTGGGCCCCCTGCATTGGGAGCTCAGAGTCTTAACCACTGGGCCAGCAGGGAAGTCCCCCAAATTGATTTTCTAAGTAAAACCATATACTAAATTCTATAAAGTCCTTTATTATAAAATATAACCAGAACCTGAAATTCATTTTTACATGTTTTAACTGGATTTCTCTGTATGTAAAGTACTTCCTGTCTGTTCTATTTCAAAGAAACATAGCTGTCTCACCACCATCCCCAAATAATACAGCTCTTCAGTTCTTAACATATTCATCAAATCAAAGGGGCACCGAAGTCCTGTAAGCTTTTCATCTCTATCTTCTGCCATGTTGAAAAGTAATGGGGACAGAGTTTCAATTTTAGAAGATGGAAAGAGTTCTGCAGATAGATAGAGGTGATGGTTGTACAACAGTGTGAATATATTTAACGCCACTGAACAGTGCACTTAAATATGGTTTAGTGGGACTTCCCTGGTGGTCCAGTAGATAAGAATCTGCCTTCCAGTGCATGGGTGTGGGTTCAATCCCTGGTTGAGGAACTAAGATCCCACACGTGGCAGGGCAAATAAGCCTGTGCACCACAGCTAGAGACTCTAAGCTTGTCACAGCTGAGACCCAATGCAGCCAAAGAATAATAAATAAGTATTTTTATTTATTGTGATTTTTATTTTATGTGTATTTTACCACAGTTTTAAAAGTCTAAAAAAAAAAAGAAAAGAGTGTAGAACTTGCCCATGTTTTTATTAACCATTTGGTTTTTTAAAATGTTTGAGTTCAGTGACCTTATTGAGTCCCTAATGTTCATTTTGTTTATCTCCATATGTCAATCTCCTACATCCCTGTATAGTTTGTTTTTACCCAGAAACCTTTTGTAATGAAAAGTATACTGAAAAAAAAGCCACTTCATTGACTTTGAGCTATTTCCAAATAGTAACTGAAATTCTTAATTGTTCTCTACTTTGAATGGTATTTATTTTTAACTTGTGTAAGTGTATCTAACACTTGAAACTACATGGATGTATTATCATTTTTTAAATAATTTAATTTATTTCTTTATAGCTGTGCTGGGTCTTCATTGTGAACGGGCTTTCTCTAGTTGTGGTGGGAGGGCTTCTCATTGCGGTGGCTTCTCTTGCTGCCGCGCACCAGCTCTAGGGAGCACAGGTTTCAGTAGCTGCCGCTTGTGGGTTCAGTAACTGTGACTCCCAGGCTCAGTAGTTGTGACGCACATGCTTAGTTGCTCTGCAGCAAGTGGGATCTTCCTTGGATCAGGAATCAAACCCGTGTCTCCTGTATTGGCAGGCAAATTCTTTACCACTGAGCCACCAGGGAAGCCCCTATCATGTTGTTAAAGTGCAGGAGTACTTAAAAAATACTTTACACTTCTTGTTTTAATGGACAGCTGTCAAAATCTAGGAAATTTTATAGTGAAGTATTAATACATTTCCCTTGTATTTGCATTTTGTTATAAATTGAGTATTCATAATCATTTGGAAATTGGAGCATCACAACTTAGGATGTACAACTTATTTTATCTAAATCTTTTATAATTATCTGGAATTAGCTAGCATCTTGAAGTTTCATGTTTGTTTTTTAGAAACTATTCCTTAAATTATAAGTTATTAAAGGCATGATACATGTAATTGCTAAAGCTAAAATACTTGTTTTAGCGTATATAATATGGTAATTATTGATTTCACTGAAGTGTTTCTTATTGATTGCTTTTTCTTATGGAAGTAAAGCCATGCTCTTGGCAAGAATTCAAACTCTAAAGAATTATTTAAGGAAAAGAATTGAAATTATTTCTCTCTCTACATCCCACCCCAGCACACTCCCTAGAAATAATGTTAACAGCTCTTTGTGTATTTTCTAGAAATTTTCTGAAAATTAATGAATTTATTGGCTTCCTGAAGTTTGCTCTCCACACCTTTGTTCTACTCTCTTAGGAAAAAACAAAGGCTTTTTGGGGTGAGCGGCAGAAGTCAACTCTGCCATATTAATGTCTGCTTCCTTTTGTTTTCACTGTACCTGCTATACTTTTGCCCATCTTTTGCTTTCAGTTTTTAAAAAGTTTCTTTGTTTTAGGTATGTCTCTGAATAGATCTTGAATTGTGTTTTGTTATATGATATAATCTGACAGGTTTATTTTAATAAATAAGTTTATCCAGTTCATATTTATTGATATGCAAACATATTTGGTCTTTGTGTACTTTATTATGTTTTGCTTCTGACTTTAAAGCCCAGAAAAATAAATTCCTCTGTTCATTCTCTGTCTCTGTCTCTCTCTTGTATTTTCTGGCTTGTGGTTTTGCTCTACTGGTTGTATCTGTAATGCCGCCATTAATATTTCATTACTGTTGATAGTATCTATTAGTTCCCACTATGAGTAGTGATGAAATTGATGTTTTTCCTCTAACTTCTTCTTCCCTCTCCTTTAGCACTTCATTTTGGTCATTTGTCTTTCTTACTGTTTGCCTTTATACATGTAATATGCTTATACTATGACTTGATTCATCAGCTTTAAATTATATCTGTTGCCCTTCCCCACCATCCCCAGCAAGGGAAAACTGCTTACTGAAGAAACCAGCTTACTCATTCTACCTTCCACTTTCTTTTTCCCTTCCCCTCCCTGCAGATTTTATGTATCGTGTCTACATTGTCAGAGCGTATAACATTTACTTTCAGTTCTACTAGTTCTCCCTTTTGTCTTTAGTATTATACCTGTACTTGTTAGACTCAGTGCTCATTACTAATCCTCTCCCTACCCATTTTCCTACTTTTTATTGTCTCTCATTTGTTTTCTAGTAGAGTCCTCAAAGCTTAGAAGAACAATATTCCCTGATGAGTTCTTACGTTTCTAGAGTTTGTTGCCTTAAATATTTCAATCACTGCTTGATTGGGCATAAAAATCATTACATCATGCTTTCTTTCCTTGAGGATTTTTAAAGAGTAGCTCCACAGTCTTCAGGAGTTAAGGGTGACCATGGAGAGAGCTGAGGCCAACATAATTTTTGTTTTGGTTTTTCATTTATTTTTATTAGTTGGAGGCTAATTACTTTACACTATTGTAGTGGTTTTTGTCATACATTGACTATTACTCAGCCATTAAAAAGAATTCATTTGAATCAGTTCTAATGAGATGGATGAAACTGGAGCCCATTATACAGAGTGAAGTAAGCCAGAAAGATAAAGACCATTACAGTATACTAACACATATATATGGAATTTAGAAAGATGGTAATGATAACCCTATATGCAAAACAGAAAAAGAGGCACAGATGTACAGAACAGACTTTTGGATTCTGTGGGAGAAGGCGAGGGTGGGATGTTTCGAGAGAACAGCATCGAAACATAATTTTTTTAATGACTTGATCTGGAAAAGAATATATTTTCCAGTTGTTGAGTACTGGGTTCTCCATGTGTTTATCAGATCAAGGTTCTTGAATGTGCTGTTCAAAAATTCCTGGTGAATGGGGACTTTTGGTGTAATGGGTGTAGAGGTTAAGTTTTGCAAGATAAAAAGAGTTGAGATTGGTTGTACGATAACGTGAATGTTTTAATACTTTTGAACTGCAGCCTTAAAAATAGTTAAAATAGTTAAGTTTTAGATTATGTGTATTTTACCACAATTTAGAAAAAGATTTCTGGTTTAAAAAAAAAAAGAACACTTCTTGGTAAATTATTCATTTTATCATTATTTTATGACTCTTTATTCCTTGCAGTGCTTTTTTGTCTAAGGGTCTTATTTTGTTTGCTATTAATATAAGTGTGTCAGCTTTCTTATGTTTAGTATTGCTTGGTATGTCTTTCTTTACTTTCAGCTGTCTGCATCCTTATTTTTGTCCTATATAAGTCTCTTAAATATCATATAGTTGGATTTTGTGTAGATATAGTTTCTTACATCCAGTTTGAGAGCTTGTCTTTTAATTAGTGAGTTTAGTCCCATTTATATTTTCTCTTATTATTAATACATTGGAATTTATTTCTGTTTTACACGTCCTATTGACTGTGCTTTTCCTGTTTCTTTTTCTTTTTCTACTTTCCATTGTACCAATCCTGTTTTCTTTATCTTCTTTTTTCCCTTCATTTCCTTTTCTACTCCTGTTCTGATATTGTTTACTCTTATATTTTTAGCACATTTTTCTTGCCTAAAGTTAATCAGCTGAACAATTGTTAATCTCCTGAACAATACAAGGGCCTCAGAAAGATTTCATACCCTCTCTTGCCTTACACATGTGTTCTTATCCTCTGGTATTTAATTTCCACTTTGTTTCTTCAACTCTAAAAGTGGTTGTCATGGTGGTCATTACTGTTATAATTACTACTTCATACAGTCATTTCCTATTTAGATTTATCCATATATTTAGCAATTCTTACCATTGCCTCATGTACTTTATTCCTTACTTCTGGATTCAGTTTCCTTCTTCCTGAAATGAAATTTCCTTGTTTTGTTTTCTTTTAGTAGTTCTCTCAATAAAGAATCATTGCCAAAAGTAAACCATCTTTGTTTTTCCTCTTCATTAGTCACTTGGTCAGAAAAAAACTATTTTCATTGCTTTCTCTTTTCTCTTGTCGTGTTAAAGGATATGCTATTGATTTAATTCTCATTTCTTTCTAAATAATGTCTTCCCTATAATTGGTTTTAATTTTTGTTGTTATATTCACTAGTTTGTTTTAGACTCCACATATAAGTAATATCATATAGTGTTTGTCTTTCTCTTTTTGACTTATTTCACTAAGCATAATACCCTCCAGGTTCATCCATGTTGTTGTAAATGGCAAAATTTCTTTCTTTTTAATGACTAAGTAGCATTCCATAGTGTGTGTGTGTATCTCACATCTTCTTTTTCCATCCATCTCTTGATGGACATTTTGGTTGCTTGCATATCTTGGCTATTGTAAATAATACTGCTGTGAACATTGGCATGCATATATCTTTTCAAATTAATGTTTTTGTTTTCTTTGGATATATACTCAGAAATGGAGTTGCTGGATCATATGGTGGTTCTGTTTTTAGGTTTTTGAGGAACCTCCACACTATTTTCCATGGTAGCTGCATCAATTTACATTCTCACCAAATCTGTACAAGGGTTCCCTTTTCTCCACATTCTCATGAATAACAAATTATTTGTGGTCTTTTTTGGTGATAGTCATTCTGACAGGTGTAAGGTGATACCTCATTGTGGTTTTGATTTGTATTTCTCTGATGGTTAATGATGATGAGCATCGTTTCATGTGCCTGTTGACCATCTGTATGTCTTTGGACAAAACCTGACTCTTCTGGCCTTCTATTTTTTAACTGTTTTAGGAGACAGATCCAAAAAATATTGCTATGATTTATTCATGTCAGAAAGTGTTCTACCTATGTTCTCTAAGTTTTATGATTTCTTACATTTAGGTCTTTAATCCATTTTGAGTTTATTTTTGTACATGGTGTGAGAAAATGTTCTAATTTCATTCTTTTACATGTAGTTGTCCAGTTTTCCCAGCACCACTTATTGAAGAGACTGTCTTTTCTCAATTGTATATTCTTGTTTCCTTTGTCATAGATTAGTTGACCATAAGTGTGTGGGTTTATTTCTGGGTTTTTTTCCTGTTCCATTGATCTGTGTGTCTCTTCTTGTTGCTGACATCACACTGTTTTGATTACTGTAGTTTTGTAGTATAGTCTGAGGTCAGGGCATGTTGTGCCTCCAGCTCTCTTCTACTTTGTGAAGATTGCTTTGGCTACTCAGGGTCTTTTGTGTTTCCATACAAGTTTTATAATTATTTGTTCTAGTTCTGTGAAAAGTACCATTGGTATTTTGATAGGGATTCCCTTGAATCTATAGATAGTTTTACTATTTTTGTCTTTGTCTTTGGTGTTGTCCCATTTCACTGACATGATCTAAGTTTAGATTTAGTGTTATTTGCTCAGCTAGAATTCATGCTTTTTGTCTCTCAATAATTCTGGACATATTCTACATGTCTTCAAATATTCTCTCCCCTGGTCTTTCTAGTCTGTTCTTCAGCAATTCTGTTAGATATATGTTAGTTGTATTTATTCTGTTCACTGTTGTTTAACCTCATTTTCATATTTTCATCTCTTTGTCTCTTTGTGATGAATTTTTGATAATTTCTTCAGCTCTGTTTTCTAATTCATTCTTTTATCTCCTGAACTAATCTTATATTTGTGTCACCTACTTAGTTTTTAATTTCAGTGACTTCTTTTTCATTTTTGTCTGTTTTTTTACTCACTGTACCTTTTTCAGTCTTTTATTTTCAGTTCCTCCTTTAATAAAGTATTAAGTATACTTATTTAATAGATTTATTTCTAGTATTCTCCTGCTGCTGCTGCTGCTGCTAAGTTGCTTCAGTCGTGTCCAACTCTGTGCGACCCCAAAGACGGCAGCCCACCAGGCTCCCCCATCCCTGGGGTTCTCCAGGCAAGAACACTGGAGTGGGTTGCCATTTCCTTCTCCAATGCATGAAAGTGAAAAGTGAAAGTGAAGTTGCTCAGTCCTGTCTGACTCTTAGCGACCCCATGGACCACAGCCTACTAGGCTCCTCCGTCCATGGATTTTCCAGGCAAGAGTACTGGAGTGGGGTGCCATTGCCTTCTCCAATTCTTCTGCTAGAGGAGGTATACTCCTGCTGTTTTATATCTTCTAATTCTCACTCATAATGGAGTGATTATTCCCTGCATATTTATAGTTTTGGATTGTGAGCTTATCTTTTGTAGGCTTTTGTCTCTTGAATCCTGGCACCTAGGATGGAGCAACATAGCTACATTTACTGATCGGTTTGTCCATCAGACTCAGAGACAAAAAAAGTCCTTCGTCTACTATAGTATCTCCATCTCATTTACAGGCCCAGCAACTACCCAAGTACATAGCCTCTATTGCCCCTTCTCCTATTTGGGGTGTATGTGACTGTCAACCACAAGAGCCTCAGATGTCTGTAGGTCACTTTGATACATAAAAGCCATGGCATCTTTTTCCCACCAATCTTTTGTACTTTGCTCGTCACCCCAACCCAGACGCAGTCCCATTCAGCAATGGAAGCACCACACAACATTACCCAGTAATGTTAACTCTCTTGTTCCCAAGGAAACTGTGCTATGTAAAACCAAGGTCATTCCCAGGCTGGCCTGGTGTTAACCCTTTACTCACAAATTTCAAGGTCTTTTGCCCTGCCTAGCCATTCTAATCATTCTGTTATCAAGATTGACTCCCAACTCCCTTCACCAGGGGTATCCACAGGCTGTTATCCTTTGTTTCTAACTCTGGTAATTCATTTTACTTCTTTGAGAGTTCAGTTAGCTCTCAATTTGAAAGGGTGCTTACCCTACCTTGTCAAGCATTTGTTGATACTTTTAGCATTTCTAATTGTTGGTAGCAAATTTTCAGATTATCTGCTTCAAAATGTTACATTAGAAAAAAGTGTGAAACTACTCAAACAGCCTGAGTTCAAATTCTAACACCTCTTTCCAGCCATATAATCTTTTGCAAGATACTTGTCCTCTGTGAACTTTCTCTAAGCACAATGTGGGAATATTAGTATATACCTTAAGGGGTTGTTGTGAGATTTCGTTATTGTCAAGGGTAAAGCTCAAACACCCTTAACATGGTTTACAAAGTTCTGATCAGGCCTCTGCCAAAGTCTTCAGCCCCTTCTTCTCACACTTCCCAGCCGTGTTCCAGTATAATAAATTACTTATACATCCTAAATTGTCCTTCTTCTCTCTAATCTTCCAAGACTTCATACATAGTGTTCCTTTTTTCTGAACACTCTCCTCCTTGTCTGTCCCTTCTAACTATTCTTACTAATCCTTTGTACCTCAGCGTAGATATCAGTTTCTCCAGGAAATTGCCCCTACTGATCCCCAAGCCTGGGTTAAGTCCAATGAGAGTCACATGTTCTCCCGTAACACCTTGCATTTGTCTCTCATATCACTCAGCCTGTTTACTTGTCTGAGCATTACTTGAGAGGAAGGATTTTTGACTCTTTTGCTCACTCTTGTATCCCCAGCTTCTAACAGAGAGCCTGGCACACAGCTCAATACACGGCAGCTATTCTTTTTATCAGCACCTTCATCTGTCATAATGCTCAAATATCTGGTTGTTGTATAAATAACTCGTTAGTATGCCAAGAAGCTTAGAGTTAAGTTACAAGACTGACAAGGGCATGTATTGTTGCAGAGTCACCTTTTAGGCCTTTGTTTTTTTATTTATTCAATCAATCACCCTTTTCATACTAGGAATTAACCCAAGAGTGTGATGAAAAGAAATCCCAGTATGATAGCTGTGCCGCGGGCCTTGAAAGCAATCGGTCCAAATTAGAGCAGGTAAGAAGATAGTTCTTATTTTAACAACCTGGCAGAAACTGACTTTGTATGCATGTTTTCACTACACCAATGTCAAAAGATTCCCAGATCTTTACCCTCATGCCTTGAGTCTGTCTACCAAGCTGCAGAGATTTTTATTTCTTCAAACTTGATGTACACACCCTAAATTCTCCATCTGCACCCCTACTGCCAGAGTCAAGGCCCCATCATGTCTTTCCTTGACTACCACAGTAACTACAACCTCCTCTCCCCTTCCACACTGGCCTTTCTAAGGTTTATTCTCCATAGAGCAGCCAAAGAAACCGGTACAACACTTAAACCACCTTCTAACGGCTTCCTGTTGCACTTAAAATCTAACTTCAAAATTTTGGTTTTCAAGACCCTACCTGCTCCATGAACTTCATATCCACATGCTCTCCTCCTCACCCACAGACCCCAGATATACTAGCTTTCTTCTTGTACTTCAAACAGGCCAAGCCTGTTTTCTCCTCAGGGGCAGATTTTCATATATTCTTCTCTCTCTGGGATACTCTACTGCCAGCTCTTTGCCTTTCTCTCTCCTTTTCTTTCACCATTTTAGGTCTCAGCCTAAATGTTACTGCCTCCTAGAGGTCTTCTCTAATCACCTGTCTAACTTCGCCCACTCAATACCCCTATCACATTGTACTGCAGAATTTTCTTCATAGCACTTACCCCATCTGAAACTGCCTTCATTACACATTTCCTTGTTTATATCTGTCTCCTCTACTTGCATGAGAGCAGGGACCTGTCTTGTTCACTTCTCTGTCCCCAGCACCTAACACAGAGCTGGGCGCACAGTAGTTACTTAATAAATAATTGAACTTTATAGGTTGTAGAGTGATATGCATGGTATCTAGAAAAGATTGCAACCTAGCCTGATACAATAAAGTTTTGGCACAGAAGAGGAAATACTCTGATAGTATTTCTTTTGTTGTGCATTTGGTTATCCTTTCTGTATCTAATTATTCTTTCAATAATATTGCCCATTTAAAATTATGTTTTAGGAAGTCAGAGGGCTCCGTGAGGAGTGTCTTCAAGAAGAAAGTAGATACCATTATACAAATTGTATGATTAAGGTAAGACAAAGAAAATTGGATCAGAAACTTTTCTGAGATTTTTCTGTATCAAGGACTTAACCTAAAACATAGTCTTTCCACTTAGAACCTAGAAGTACAACTTTGTCGTGCTACTGATGAAATGAAGGCATATGTCTCCTCTGATCAACAAGAAAAAAGAAAAGCAATTAGGCAAGTAATTTTGTTGTTTTTATATTGAGTTACTTAATTTTTCATCTATAGAAGATAAGATGGAATAATACAGAGTACCTAAATAAGCAAATAGTAAAGATATTATTTAGAATTAAATCTTGTTGAACATCCTCTGGGTACTCCAGCCCTCCTGACTAAGTAAGAATACATATAATTTTTCTTGTTTGCTTGCTTACTTTTTATTGTGGCAAAAGACATATAACATAAAATTTGCCATTTTAACCATTTTTAAGTGTATAATCAGTTGTATTCATTACATTCAAAATATTATGCAACCGTCACCACTATATATTACCAAAACATTTTCATCACCTGAAACAGAAACTCTTATAGCCATTAAGCCACTTAATCCCCATTACTCCCTCCTCAGGGATAGATACGGGCTTCCCAGGTGGCGCAGTGGTAAACAATCCGCCTGCTAATGCAGGGGACACAAGAGACTCAGGTTCGATCCCTGGGTTGGGAAAATCCCTTGGAGTAGGAAATGACAACCCACTCCAGTGTTCTTACCTGGAAAATTCCATGAACAGAGGAACCTGGAAGGCTCTAGTCCATGGGGTCACAAAGAGTCAGACACAACTGAGTATGTATGCGTGTAGGATTACATATAATTTCATAGTTGCTTTTTTATAAGCACTCAATTTAGTCTATTTTTAAAGTCCCACATGGCCTGGACTCTGGTCATTGGTGTGCTCATTGTTGCAGCTCATTGTGAGCTCATTGTGAGCAGCTGCACTTCAGCTAGAAATTCTGTGATTGCAGAGTTGCCAGCCTTTGAAACAAAGAATGTATAAATACTACTAGTCCTTATATGGTGATTTTTTCTTTTTGTAATCCTAGCATACTATAACATAATAAATGCTGCCTTAAAAATATGTTTATAGTTGAATTGCTAGCTTTGAAAAAAATGCAGTAGTGAACAAGATAAACTTTCTTTGGCCCTTTATCACAATTCAAATGTTTTGCTTTTACCATTCAATAAGAACTCAAATGAAGTGTAGAATTCACATTTATTCAAGATTGCAGTTGAGATTTTTAGTAGCTTATACATTGATATTTATGATTCAATAGACATGAGTTTGAGCAAACTCAAGGAGATAGTGAAAGATGGGAAAACCTGGCATGCTGCAATGCATGGGGTCACAAAGAGTCCGACATGTCTTAGCAACTGAACAACAACAGTACATTGATATTATAAAGAGGAATCTAAGAAATAGAATATTTTACAGAGTCTAAATTTTTTAATATAATGCAAGCCAGGCTGAAAATATCCTATAAATAGGATTTTATTTGTAATACTCTAGCATATTAAACATACTGAATGTATTTATTCAAATTCTTTTATTGCATGTAAATTTTGCTCATTAAATCTATATAGTCAATGTTCACTAATGTTCACTAATGTAAGAAGTTAATTTTGTTCTTGAAAAATAAAAGTTTTAGAAATTGTTTCTTTTCTTCCAAAGTTATCAATATAATTAGTAAAGAAGGAAACATTGCTCCTGAGCTATTGGTTTTCTGATCTGTTTTCTAGATAGATATTCCTCTTCATCGTTTTTATTTATTTATTTTTTGGCCGCACAGTGCACCATGTGGGATCTTAGTTTCCCAACTAGGGATGGAACCAGTGCCCCTGCGTTGGGAGTGAGAAGTCTTAACCACTGGACTTCCAAGGAAGTCTCCATTATTTTAAAAATCATTGTAAATCTTTACCATTCCTCAGTTTTCCAATAGAAAAATATTGCACCCTGACTAGAGAAGTACATGGTAAGAATATTTACGAATAAAATGGAGTTATACTCTAAACTCACTGATACATATTTAAAATTTATTACTAATATAGACACAATATTTTTTATGTCATTTCATTTTCTATTTTTATGGTACTTTCTGGTAAGGCCAAAGGTCTAAGAAATTAGCTTGTTTTTGAAAGATCACCTGTAAAATGTAATTTTATTTAAAGAGGCAGCATGTTATGTATCAAAGTACTAGAAAGGGACTCAATAAAATTTTGTTTCTAACGTGATTTTTCCAGTTCCTAGTTTTGTGACCTTGGATAAATCACTTTTTCATCTATGAAATAAAGAGAACAATATATGCCACAGGAGCTCAAGTTCAACGTAATGTTTGCAGCAGTATTTTGGAATGATATAGTATGAGTTCCTGAAGAGTGAGGACCCTGTTTGTCCCTGTTTTCTTCTTGAAATCCCAGGGCATGCTTGGTATAGAACAGGTGATCTGTAATTACTACTTGAATAAATCAATTGAATAAAATTACATGTTAGTGTTATGAGCATGCACCTATTGATTTCTTGATAAAATAGAAATGGAAATCCTAAAACAATTTGGACATTCTTCAGACCTGGGGTAATAAATGAATTATTTAAAGTTCTCTTAATTATAACCATACATTATTCTGAGTAATACGTCATTTATATCCTCTGAGCTGTTTTTCATTGGAGAGCTAGAAAGGCAAATAACATTAACTTAGTGTCTCATAAATTTTATGGGCAAAATGAAGGTTCATCCAGACTGGGTCTGTTCCCTTTTGCTATTATTCTTGTGCACAAATTCTACCTTCACTTCATCTCTGTAAGGACTTCGGGTACTTCTGATTGCCATTCTTTCTGTTCTAAAGGCATTAACCTCCCTTTTTTACACAAATGCAAATCTTTCTTCACTTAAGCTGTTAGAGTTTGTCTTTGTGATTTATGATTTCTTAGATTCCCAATGTTGTGTTATGTAATTTCTTCTTAAGTACTGCTGTGTAGCTTTTCACAGAAATATAGTCTTTTTCCATACAAATTTGAGGTCTAAAGTTTCTCTTCTTATCATTGGTTCTGTTGTCCTCGTTCTTCAGTCTTTGTCCTTAACACTTTAAATCTCACTTTTTGCCTTAAAATATAATTATACTTTTGTTTAAAAATACCATATGATATTATTTATATTTTTATGTTAAAAATTTATAATTTTTTAGCTTACAAAAGAAATATTTATAAAAACAAAAAGTAACCATTATCAAGTATAGTGCACAAAAATTAAATGTTGTCTACATTGCCATACATCATTTATCTAGAATTCTGTCTAGTTTAGTATTTATAAATCTACCTCATTCTCTTTTTCACAACTCTGTATTATTCCTTTGAATGGATGTACCATAATTTATTTAAACATTTCCCCATCTGTCAACATTTAGTTGGTTGTAGATTTCTACTACTGTAAGCAATGGTGAAGTGAATAGTCTTTGCTTTTATTTTTATTAAGTTTTAAGAGTTTTTCTGTAGGAAGGCTTCATAGAAGTTGGATTGCAGGATTAGATAATATTTATTGTTGTTTTTTTTTTTAATGTGTGTCCTCTCTCTTTTCTGCAAGCCTTTTCCAAAAAAGGGTAATTTAAGCAAATGTATTGCTATTTTTTTAAGTGTAGATTAACTGGAAATAGTACCTAATTTCTTACCTGATATTTTGCCTTTTTTTTTAACTTATATTATTGTTTATTAGATGAACTGACTAAAGATTAGAAAAGGGAGTGTTTGATAATGGGTTTCATTCTGATTCTAGTACGCTAAACTGTATTATCTAATATATTTAGATAGATATGTTGATTTATAATTTAGTTGTATGATCAAATCAATTGAACTAAATGTAAACTATATCATTATATTGACTCCCCAGGGAACAATATACCAAAAATATTGCTGAACAGGAAAATCTTGGAAAGGTAAGAATATTTGTTTTTTAATGTGTACATAATTCAGGTTTACAGGACATGGTTACGTCATTGTCAGTTTTTTTTAAGGTTTATAGGGGAAATTAGAACTTTCTTACTCCATTTCAAAAATGAAGACTCTTCCTTAGAAATTTATTTTTATAAAAGTGAAGACACATAGATTTGGGGGGGAAGGGGGAAATCTAGTTTTAAATAAAAAGTTCATGCATAACAAAATGCCACATGTAATGAATGAACTACAAGTTTCACATTATTCCCAGGTATCTCTGTTTAGAAGATAAGTATAAACTTACTCATTTATTTTATTTAATAAACACACAGCTCTTACTATGAGCCAGGGCCTGGTCTAAGTTCTTTACAAACATTGACTCAGTTAAAAATAATCGAAAAACTTTACTTAAGATATTCACTCCCTACCTGCCAGTCTTATATGAGGACTACTAAAAATAGGGGTGTATGATTGAGCTTTGTTTTTCCAGTTCTCTGAGACACTCCTAGTGGAAGAGGTGGTAGGGGCCTTGACCATCAGGATGTAAATGACTAACTGATTTCTCTAATTGATTCTAATCTTTAATGATTTTAAGACCATGTTACATAGTGAATGCTAACCATGCTTCACTATACATCATTTTATCTGTTTCTTACTGAGTTTCACTACTGAAAATTGAAGTTTCCTCTTAGTTTTTGTAATAGGAGTGTCCAGTTTGTATTATCATTTGTTAGGAATTGTTAGCTGCAGTTTTTCTTTTAAAATACTGATTATTCTGGAGTCACAACTGAACCGGAAGATTTTAAGTCTTAGCACTTACTAGTATGTGTATAGTTAATACCAAAGTCATTAAATTTAAACTTGAAAAAAAAAATACTGATTATATGTCAGTGTCTCATTTCAGTGTTCTAATATTCTTGAGTCTGCAACCTGGAAGTGATTTTATATACATATAGGCTTTTCTGTTCTGAAAGTACAAATTAACAATATGGCTTTGCTTCAGTCAATACATTGTACAGTTTAGCTATTGGATACTTTCATGTTCAAATGTATGTATTTGAATCAAGTTGTACACACATTTGTACAGTATTTTAACTAGAGATTTTGGGGGCTTTAGGATTTAGTATGATTGTCAATAATTGACTTTCATCCAGATATTTCTTAAGTGAAGTAATGTACTTTTTTCATATGAAAATATTCCTCCACTTCATTTGTTTAGTATCTGAATGGATGTTGTATATAGAGAAATATTTGCCAAACCTTGAATGCTTTCATAGACCCAAACTTAATGACTAAATATGATTATTCTTTCCCCTCCCAGTGTAGTGTTTTATTATATTGCAAGATTTGAGGGGAAAGCAGTAGCAGTGGTCTGACATCAAGCATGTTTGAGCAAAATGAGCCATTGATTAGCTCATGCCCTGATTGTCTGGCTGAATCACTTAAGAAACAAAGCTTCTTGATCCTCTCACTCTTAGAATAGATCTAAAGTTTCAAAGCAGACACAGAATATACCTAGGCTTTCAAACTGACAATAGCATAAGTCTTCCAAACCAGCAGACTGGACATCCATAGACCTCCTCAGGCCAGCCTGAGTTTCTGAAATTAGACCAAGCTATAGTGCTACAATTCACACTATCATATACTAGACTTTGCCTTACCAAGTACTATGGAATATGATACTCAAAGTTGTCACTTTCCCCCTCCTGTACCACCTCCTCCTTTTAAGAACAATGAAATCTATGACAAGTATTTTTTGTGCATTGCAACTATCCATAAATCTGTAGTACATGACAGTAACATTAAAAATAAATTATAGACTAAAGTCAGTTGTATTCATAAAGTTAAAGGTTTTAAACACATGTGGTTATGAAGCAAATTAAATTTAATATTTCTGATACAGACAATGCCCGCATCCTGTCTTTGGTTCTTTAAATAGCTTTTATAGGTTGTTAGGATTTTTGAAAAAGCAATTATTCCAATATAAGAAAAGTTACAGTTAAGTAGTACCTTAATCTTAAAATCGTGTTCAATACTCTTAAAACTCTTGATCTGACTTACTACTTTTGTTTTAGTTTATGAGGATAAAAATATTTGTTGTAGGATACTTTGTTTGTAACATAGACTTAAATAGATGTATTTGCATGCCAGGCATTGTGTCAAAAATTTGCTGTTTATATTTAAATTATATTTTCTTCATTCTGTTTTGTTTTGCTGTCTGCTGTTAACTTTACTTTTCTTAGCCATAGGTGGGAAGGGCAGTCTTTAATAAGCATTTTGAATCTGGCCTCAGTTTAGTTTAGCCTCTTATTTGGGCAAGTACCAACCACCGGCCTTCTCACTTGTGTCCTTAGATCAACTGTTAGATCAACCCTGCATACTAAAAGAGGAAAAGATGGGGATGTTCCCGTGTAATCTGTTTGTGTCTTTGCTTGTTTTTCTGCCCTTCTTGGTGATTTCTCACACTCTGTGTCAGTGAGTGTATTTCTGTTACTCTGTGCTTCCTTATGTGTGTCCTGTCATCTCTGTTTTTCTCTTCTTTCCTTCCTACTTTTCTTTCCTCTCATTTTCTCTCTGTGTGATCTTTTCTTTGTCACTCTTCCTTGATTTGCCATAATACAGAGCCAAAGAACAGTTCGCAGTTTACTGAAAAATGTTCCTATTCCTGTTTATAATTTTAGTCAGTAAGTAGAACAGTATTGGAAGGTGGAACTATATTTGTAGGCTATTAGTAACAAAAATAATTCTGATAAGGATCTGAGCCTTTTTAAAATATCACTGGACCTTTTCCTTGAAGAATATTTGCATACAATTTGATTTATTTGGGCATAGAACATACCCTTAGAGTATATTGATTCAGGAAAGAATGTAATATTTAATAATAATAACATATATAACACATGATAGTTTGTAATTATTTCTATATCTATTATCATGTGAAAAATAGTATTATAAAGCAGATGCTTTTATAATTACTCCTATTATTAACCTTAATTGACAGTTGAAAAAACTACAGTCCAGAGAAATTGTCTTCCTTATGGCTAGTGACAAAGCCAGGGTTGGGACTCAAGTCTTCTGACTTCCAAAATATGCATTTTTTATATATCATGATACTGCTCCACTTTCCTGATTTCCTTTATTTCCCCCTTCTTTTCTATTTTTCTGTCCTTTTTAGCTTCAGGTTGTCTTAGAGCTATCATAAATTTAATTAACTTTTATCATCTTAGCTTTCATATATTATCTGGTTTAGCTATTACTTATCAGATGTACAAAGCATACCATATTCTTCTGATTAGAGCAGTAGAAGTAAATCCCTATATGATATTTAATTATTCTTGATTTTTTTTTTATGCTAGAAACTCCGGGAAAAACAAAAAGCTGTACGAGAAAGTCATGGTCCAAATATGAAACAAGCAAAAATGTGGCATGATTTTGAACAATTGATGGAATGTAAGAAACAGTGCTTTCTGAAACAACAAAGCCAAACTTCCATTGGTCAGGTAATTCAGGAGGGAGGAGAGGACCGGCTGATACTCTGAGCTCATGTGTCATTGTCTGGGGCTGTAGTTGGCTAGCTATAAGCAAAATCCCATGGTGTGTTTCTTTTTTTAAGTGATTTGTTGAACATTTTGCTTTCAGATTAGCCATTCCCTATTAAGTTTTCATGGAAAATAATGCTAAGGTAGATTTAGGTTTTAAAAGTGTCTAATATGAAAAAGAGGCTTTTATTATTTCACTTAGTTTATACATCAGTGGTGTCTTCTGTTTTATAAGACAAGAGACTGAGTTTACTGTCTTTAAATGTAAACACATGTCCATTAAGAAACATGTAAGTTTTTGTTTGGACATAATAACCCAGTGGCTTATTGTTTTTCTTAATCTTTTTTTAACTTTAGAGAAATCTTTTAGGAACTAATATCTCTTGTTTTGAAGATACATTTATCTGAAGTTCAGCAATTCCTACAGTTTTACTTCAGTTTCTTTTTCTTCTGTACAATTCAAGAACACTTAATATTCTGAATGGCATATTTGTTCTATTTGTATTGTTTAAAGGCAAATAAAACTTGGTGCACATATCATGGCTATTTAAAATTTATGTAGTGTAAATTTTAAATCTTTTTAAAGTAAGTATTCGTCTATAATACTGTACTAAATTTGAGATTATTGCTTATTTTCACCAAAAATCTAACACAGTAGGTTCTGGGCATTATTATTTTAGAGATAAGAAACTGTCGAAGTGCCTCCAAATCTCTGCTTCATCTGGACAAGGTATCTGAAGATGTCTTTAATTTTTCCTTAAAGACACTAAATTCATATGCTACCCTTTACTTCATTTCAGTTTCAATATACTTTTTAAATTTTCTTTATTTTAGATTTGAAAACTCAGATTTCAAATGGTTAGCATGTCCTTCTTGGGTTCTTTCTTCTTAGCTTTCCTATAGAAAACAAAGCAAAAACATTTTGATGAAAAAAATTGTTTCCACCCTTGCAAAATATACAAACTTGATTAATGGCCTTGGGTGTCTGTTCCCGAATGTGTGCTACCCTTTTTTTGTCTTTCTTGATAATTAGAGAATCTCATTAGCATGGAAATTACTTGCATTTCTAGGAGCTATCACCAGAATAGATCCATCCGAGTATGGAAGAACTTACTGGGAAAGTATAGAAAGAAACTTCTTTTAACATATTGTAAGAAAAAAAAAGAAAAAAAAGAGAGAAGTATTTCAATGTTATTAAGTGGTTCCGAACTGGTCCTCAGCTTACTTTAGCTACTTTTTTGGACAAATATCAGTTATCAGAATTCTCACTTGGCCCTTAGATCAACTCTTGGATCAACCATGTACTAAAAGAGTGAAGACTGTGTTCAGTGTGTGGAAACAAACCGTTACTAATTTAATAATCAGGTTTTGAACATTGTATTTGTTTAGAGTTGGCTACTGGCTTGTTATTTTTAAGCCAGTAGTAAGTGATGTTCCTTTTAGAGTATGAATTCCTTTGCAAATAGTTGAAAAAGACTAGATGCCCTTCCCAGAAACAGCATTTTATTCCCCAAAGGAATGTCAATTTGTAAGATTATTAAGCCTAGTGACTAGTTTTTTCAGTCTTTGTTATCTTTGGTCCTCTTAATTTTTAAAATTGTGAGCAAGAGATACGTCAAGGAATGCTTATAATTCTGCTTTGATTATTGCTTGCTTTCATTCCACACAGAAAGAGTATGTGGATTAAACACTAAGGCAGCTCCAAAATTATTTTATTAACTGAAGCAGAACATCATTACTACTTCAAGAAAAACAAATTGAAAAATAGGCCTAAAAGTGCAAAGCTATTTATAGTTTTTATGTAACATTGGACATTTAGTAACATAGCTTAATGGGTTTTGTACAGTGACTTTCCACTCATTTTATGATTTGATTGGAACACTAAAAAGCTTTGACCAACTCTGACAGTTTTTGACAGCTGGCACTTACAGAAGAAGAGCTTATTACATTTTTCCTTCAGGATTGATACTCCAGCTGGCTAATTGATGAAAATGCCTAATCATTTTGGAAAATAATCTTGTCTCCCACATGATGACCCAAATAAAGGAAAAAAATGTAGCCTGTGAAATCTGCTCCTATGTTCACATATTTTCTTCTCCTAGGACCCAGTATTGCCAGCGTTGCATGGGACTGACCATTTAAGCCATAAATTTCAAAAAACCACTGCCTATCTTGTTTCCTGTATTAGTTAAGGAAATAATCCAACTTTAAAGGTTGTCCTTTAAGAATTTTATAATATAAAATTTTATAGAATTTTATAATATAAATATCTTTTCTGTTATAAATCTGTTAATAACTGAATCTAAGGTCATATGTTTTCCAGGTCTAGAAAGTGTTAGCAGAATTACCTTAGAGCATTGTTCAGAGGCATATGGAAATTAAACCAAATCTCAGGGAATTGTAGAATATTTAACTTTCTTCTTTAGATTAATATTTTATATCATATTGCTTTAATGCAGTGGACAGCAGCAATAAAAGAAACCATTTCATTAAACTATCAAGTAATTAGTTTATATAACATATATAATTGGGGGGAAAAATTTTAAGCTCTGTGAATTTTTCAAGTGTCTTTCTTAAATTTTTAGGCTAAACATGATACAGAGCACTTTTTTGGTAATTTGAGTAAGAGACTGAATGTGTTCCTTAAACTAAAAATACATGAATTTGCAGAATTCTTCTGCAAATTGAAAATATATGTACAAATGGGTAAATTGCCAAAGCTGCCTTTACAAAAGCAGCAATCAAATTTGTATTGAAAAAATGACTTTGTAGGGATATGTGTGTCTTATAGAAACCTCCTTGTCTTACACAGGCTTTCACTCAATATTAGTGACTAATGAGTGTGAATCTAAGACTTGTTTCTACAAAAGGTTCTAGGCGCTTACATCATTCCGCTTGTTTGGCACCAAGGAGTGTTTAGCCTTAGGGAGTGGGTAACTTAGCACTCTGATGATTAACTTTCATTAAACTTGGTTATTTCAATAACTTCTCCATTGTTGTAGTAAAGGTGAGATCTAGATTATATATACAATGAATCCTTCTTTTTCAAACAATCCATGGCAGCCAGGAGAGAAAGTTGCACTTTTATTAAATGTGATTGCTTCCCTACTCAGGAGAACTGCTGGCCTGAGCTCCTCCTCCCTTTCCTTTTAATGAGAGCAGTTTAATTAGAGCTGTTTGATGTGTGGCAGCCAGGCATAAGGTGAATGTTTTGTCTGGGGAAGATAGAGAGGGATCATTTAAAGTTATGCATCTATTTTCAATCTTTGACCTTTCTGTCTTAAGACAGCCTTAAAAAGAAAATATTGTCTGTAACTGGCATTTAGTTTTATCCAATCCTTGCAAAAGAAATAAAAAACTAAAAAACAGAATCCAAACAAACATTTTTTTTTTTAAAGACTTGGACAAACGTGCTTTCTGCTCCCATGCTCCCTCTTTTGGCAAACTGTAAGTACTGTCTCAGCAAACGGCGATAATTTCACAATTTCCTCTCTAGAATTGCTGAGAGACTTGAGTCACCAAATGTGGTTCACTGCTGTGGAAATGCACTGTTCAGAACACAGAAGGAAATTTAAGATTTCTGCTTTTCTGTGACAGTATTTGTTTCCGCCTCAGTTCAGAGTGTGAACTGCACGTTCCTGGCAAGACTGCCACTTAACACTGCATGTGAGAGCCTGGTGAATAGGCAGAGAATTTTGGAACTTGAAAGGAACCTCAGAATGATTCATATGGTCATTCATTAGGTTGGGACCTTTGAGGGATCTCTTTTAGCCTCTCTCAGTGCAGAAATCAGGACAGCAGGGGCATGTGTGGCAAATGGCTTTCCAGCCTCGGTAGAGTAACCGCAATGCAGTTCACTCCTCACAAGGGAGCCGGTCCCATTGTTAAGGAGCAAAGACTGATTGGTTTATTGGTTCTAGAAGCAAAGCCAACTTACAGAGGAAGGGAAATTTCTTTAAACAGCAGTTCGGCAAAGCAAGATTGAATAAATTTTGCTCCCTAAAAAAAATTTTACTTCAGGGGAGTAATATTATTATGGTTATTATAATACTCAGAATCCTGAGAATGATGAAAACAATAATGATGCTAGCAGCTACTCCATTAGTAAGCACTGATTACGTACCAGACACTGTCCTAAGTGCTTTATGTGTATGAACCAGTGTAACTCAAAAATAACCCTATGAGATGGATACCATTATCCTCACCTTATAAATGAAGAAACTGAGGCACAGCAAGGCTTTTGCAGTATTACACAGATAATAACTGTGGCAGGTGGAGCCAGGGTCCAAGATCTGTGCTGTTAACTACTGTGGTGTCCTGCAGTGTGACCCATGGTCGTATCTATCCATAAAGGTTGCTGTCCATTTATGAACTGCAACATATGTGAAATTATTTTTTTTGCTTTTATAATGCATTTTCAATAATATATTTCCTTAACTGTAGCTGAAAAACAAATGTCACTAATTTACTAAATGATTAAAAATAAACTCTACTGGGACTTACCTGGTGGTCCAGTGGTTAAGAATCCACCTGCCAATGCAGGGGACATGGGTTCTATCCCTGCTCCAGGAAAATCCCACATGCCTTGTGGCAACTAAGCCCATACACCACAACTGTGGCACACAAATCGCAACTACTGAGCCTGTGTATAGCAACAAAGACTCAGCACAGCCAAAAAGAAATAAAATAAATCAATAAATAGTTTAAAGTAAATAAATTCTACCAACCAGATGAGGGAATTATAGTAAAATGATTGTCGAGTAAATGCATAAAAGAAGTGAGTAATAGTTTTAGGTAAAGAGAGAGTAGAAACTTCATAGGTTATAACTTAAAACTTTCTCTGTGAAGAGTTTCAGTGTGGGATAATGAAAGAGTTCTGGAGGTAGATAGATGGTGAAAAAGAAAAAAAAAACTTTCTCTGTGAAAGTCTTAAACTCGTGTATGTCTCCTGTTGCTGGACATTTAAATCGATTCCAGTTTTTTACTTTATAAACAATGCTGCCATCAAACTTAAAGATTGAAATAAGGTAAAATATTAAGCAAAACCACAAAATTTAATTTAGTCAAATCCAGAATCCATTGAATAGTTTTATGGACTTTTCTCGCCTTCATCTATGAAAATGCCAAGGCTAAACCAAAGATATTAACAAGATATTACTTGATTAACTGGAGAATAAAATTGTAAGTTCATTCATTTATTTATATGTATTTAATGAGTATCTTCTGCGTGCTTGACACTATGCTACATGCTAAGGTAGAAAATGAACATGACCTGGTTTTTTCTCTCAAAGAGCACACAGTCTAGAAGATTCAAATATTAAGCAGCAAAAAGAAAAGTTTATTTATGTATAAAACAAGGAGCTTAGAGGAAGAAGCAGTTAATTTTGACATGGGGGATTGGAGAAAGATTAATGGAAGAGGTGGGACTTGAGCTGGATTTATAAGAATGAATTAAGATTTTGATAGTATAAGACAAGTAGAAGACATAAAGGCATTTAAGTACATGACATGTTCAGGAAATGACAAGTGTAGAATGGCTCAGTAGGTTACCTAGTTGTGTGAGGCCAGAGTAAGGAGTTTCTAATATGGGCTAAGCTCGTGTGCTCTGTAATTTGACATGCTGGGCACTCAGTTGGACTCCATGAAAAGGTATAGTAAAAGGATAAGAAATGGCCTCTGTCATTAACCAGACTAACAATACAATACAGCAAATATATTGAATCCTAAAACCTAGTGCTAAATTTTGTGTGCTGTCGAAGTTCAGTCAAAATGGACTAGGGAAGACTAAAAGGTCAAAGGGGAGTCCAGGAGGTTTCATCAAAGAAGAAGGAATGATCCGGGCCTGGAAAGATGAGTAAAATTTGGATAGGAACCAGCAATTGAAGCAATTTACAGCACTGGATTATCAAACAGGTATACCCCAATATTTGGTATTTCAGAAATCAAAGAAGTTTTCATTAGAAAAATCAAAACTCAGACTTCCTTACACACTCTGTAGAGTTTAGGGTCTCTAAAAGTTTCAATTTAGCTTTTTGGAATGCCATCAAGAGTTACTAGTCCAATAGGAATTCAGAGGGGAAAAAAACACTGTGGGCTAGAGCAATCTGGGCAGACTGGAGAAAGAGATGGTACAAGTTTAAAACCACTCTGGAAGCATGGGTAGAATTTGGCTTAGGGAGGGAACAAGAGCTCCACAGGGATGAGGAAGCCCCAAGAAAGGAATGCCCTGAGGTACGAGCCAGGCAAGGCTGCAGAGAGTAAGAGAGTTAAAGCTGAAAAAGGAGTTGGAAACCAAATCCATGAGGTTTTTGAGTTGGTGCAGTTGTTGGAGCTGTTCTTAATATCCTAATTCCTTTTGGACCCTCGATGGAATGAGAGATTCACTGCATTGTAGGGAATCACAGATTATCATCTCCACAAGAGACTGTTATCATGGACTAAGTTTGATTTGTTTTTTATGACAAAAGAGAGCAGTATAGGCAGTAAGTCAGTTTGTTTCATCGTCTTTGGGGGAATATTTTTTTACACTAACTCAGAGATTCAACATTTTATTCTTTGATTCAGTTTACAACTCTTTGTCGTCTCATTTGTACAATCACTTTTTTGTTTCATGTCACATTTTCAGATATGTGGAAAAGATTTGCTAATTTGAAGGAATTTAGATGAGAAACAGAATATTTTAAAGTTACATTTTTGTTGGGAGACATTTTTATAAGTTTATTTGATTTCCTATGTATCCAGAAATATGAGGAAAAAAATTCAAAGCTGGTGTTTAACAGTCCTTGATTGCTTTTTCTTGAGAGTAAGAAAAAGAACTCTTTTACGTTGTAATAGTTGCCAAGTAGCCAAGGAGAGCCTCGGTCCTTGAAAAGACCCACTTGCTAGTGACTTGGCAGTGTCAAACAAATGTTCAACTTTTATTCTGACACTTCTTAAAGAATTTGATTGAAACTATATATGTCCAGATAACACTCAGCAAAGTGCCCTTCTTGCATTTGTTTCAAGATATATTTGGAAACAAGAGAGATGACCTTGGACTCAGCTGCTTTTCCAATTTAGGACTTCTCTCTGGGTCTACTGAATAATATTCCTGAACATTGAAAATTCAACGAATGGAAAAACATTTTAGTTACTATATGCCATAAGTCCTGTGATAGAGAATTTTTTTCCCTCAGCAATATGTTCTGCCTCTAAAAGAATGATATATTTAGACTGCAAGCTCTATATTAGCTTTCTAACCATCTACTTCAAAACACATTTAGGAACACATTTGCTTTTCATCAGAGTGCCTTTTTTATAATCTAAATTGAGCTGTCCTTGCTTTTTAAAATATTTTAGCCTGTAAGAAATTTTGAAAAAAAATAATGAGCAGTTAACCCTTCGCCTTTGCCTTTTGGCATTCAAAGTTTGTTCAGAAGCCAGGGTTCATTGTAGCTTGATGTCAGATCTAAAAGAAGACTTCGGAGGCTCTGACATCCCCGTCTAAGGTTATTGCCACCTGTCCCGATGACAATAGAAGTCCTGCTAGTCTAACCTCAAGCCTGAAAGCCAAGGTTAGCTTCCAAATGCATCTACATTTAGCCCATGAAGATGGATGGTTTTAACTGTCATTAAAGCGATATTCTTTCAGTTACCATTTTGCATATTTTGGAGGTTTAAGCAGTTCCATTTTTAATCTGTTGTCACAGTCACAGGACAAGACTTAGGTAACCTTTCTGATAAAGCAATTTTACTTTTAAGCAAATAAGTAACTACGAGTTATACTTTGATCATTGTCCTCCATAGCATATTATCAGGGAGCATAACGTTTTTTATTTCCACATGGTTTCCTAAGCTGTCATAGTCAATCAGAGCATTTATAGGGATGATTATGTTGTTAGCAACAGTCTCCAGCATGCACAATTCACTAATTCCCAGTAAAATGTTGTGTTACACATGTGCACACATTTAACATGCACATGTAGAAATAAGAAAACACATCGTATTATAATACTTCAAAGCATATCTTGTTCTTGAGCATTCTTTGTCACTTGATTTTTTTTAATTTTATTTTATTTTTAATTGGAGAATAATTGCTTTACAATATTGTGATGATTTCTGCCATACATCAACATAGTCAGCCATAGGTATACATATGTCCCCTCCCTCTTGAAGCTTCCTCCCACCTCCTTCCCCATCCCACCCCTCTAGATTGTCCAGAGCACTGTCTTTGGGTTCCCTGCATCCCGCTGGCTATCTGTTTTATGTATGGTAATGTATACTTTCAGTGCTACTGTCTCAAATCACCCCACCCTCTCCCCCTGCCCCTGTGTCTGAAAGTCTGTCCTTTATGTCTTGTTGCTTGGTTTTGAATCAAGCATTATATCAATTGTGAGCCACAAGGTGAGTGATTTTGCAACTGTTGACACTTAAGGTACTTTTAAAGATGATCCCTGCTATCAGATAATAGATTGATCTTAAATTTTTAATTTTTATAAATTATTGCACCAGCAGGAATTCCCTGATGGCCTAGTGGTTAGGACTCCCTGCTGTCACTGCTGAGGACTCAGGTTTAATCCCTGGTCAGGGAGCTAAGATCCTGCGAGTTGCCACACAATAACTGATAGCTCAGTTGGTGAAGAATCTGCTTGCAATGCAGGAGACCTTGGTTCGATCCCTGGGTTGGGAAGATCTGCTGGAGAATGGATAGTCTACCCACTCTAGTATTCTTGGGTTTCCCTTGTGGCTCAGCTGGTAAAGAATCTGCCTGCAATGTGGGAGACCTGGCTTCGATCCCTGGGTTGGGAAGATACCCTGGAGAAGGGAAAGGCTACCCACTCCAATATTCTGGCCTGGAGAATTCTATACAGTCCATGGGGTTTCAGAGACTGAGCGACTTTCAGGAGGATCGCCAAAAAAAATATATATATATTACACCACTGTTACTTTGTAGTTTCCTAATTCAAAACTGGTGACTTTTTTTAATCTCACATTTACTTCTTTATAAAAACAGGTTTTGCATGAGTGTGGCTATCTTGCATACATTTCCATTGTTTTATTGATGTTGAACCAGATCAGTTGCTACAGTCTCCTCAGTGCCCTAATTATTATAGATAAGAGCTCATTGTACCCAAGCTAATTGATTCATAGGATAATCAGTAAATTTCGCCTTTCCTGGTGCCAAAGAATCCTCTAACCTCACAACTTTTGAACTGCATTTTTTAAAGATACGAAAGAGGAAAACAGGTGATATTCTACAAAGTGTTCCTAAGATCTGTAGTGCTCAAGGAAGATTTTAATGAGGGAAAAGTCTCAGAGAAAAAGTAATTTTAAATAGTACAGAGATTAAATGTGAGTTTTGCTGAATGTTTTCATAAAATATTATCTTTCAAATGTATGTTTTCTCATCCTTCTTCTGAAAACATATATAAAACTTTGAGTCAAGGAGTCAGAATGAATATTTCTACGTGGTGTTTGTTTATTAAGTTTATGTTTCAGGAGCTCTTTTCTCTACCCAACTCTTCCTATTCTTGGGTATTCTTATGTAAATCAGAGCACTGTTGAGTTCAGTAAGTGTTCATTGCTCAAGACTTAGTATTTCTCTGTCACTTTCCTAAGACAGGAGAGATTTCTAGCAACTACAAAGTAAATATATTTCTCTAAATTCTTTTTATCTGTGTCTTCCATAGATGGAATTCATTTCCAGCTGTCTGCAGATTTATACAGAATCTGGTTTATCCAAATATTTGCAGTACCATCAAATCAAGGATTTCTATCTTTTTTCTTATCATGCCTGAATGTCTTACCTTGATCTTGTTCTTACAGAATCCAGATGTGTTGATTTAATGAAGGAAGATCTAATACATCCCTAGTTAAAACTCGGTTTAACATCTTTATTTATTTTCTGTCTCAGATCCTTTCCATCATTTTTTTTCTCCCTGTTAATGTGTTATCATTCTGTTACTATTCAGACTTTTTATTTTATATATCTACTTGACTTCACCAGGTCTTATTTGCAGCATGTGAGATCTTTAGTTGCAGCATGCCACCTCTTAGTTGTGGCATGTGGGTTCTAATTTCCTGACCAGGCCCCCTGCGTTTGGAGCGCAAAGTCTTAGCCTCTGGACCACCAGGGAAGTCCCTCAAATTTTTTTCTGATCCTATCTCAGACACGCATTCTCTTACTACTACTAAGTTTACTTTTAGAGCATTTTTCAAAATACTTTTCATTTAAAAAATTACACACTGTGATAATGATTTTACAACTCTATGAATATGCTAAAGAAATAATGAATGTGTACATACACAAAGATCACTTTAAATTGGTGAAAAAATTGTATGGTATGTGAGTTATGTCCCAATAAAGCTGTTAGAAATACAAGCTCAGTGTAACAATTTCAGATAATATCAGTAGTTTAAAAAAATAAACCTTAACCTGTCTCAGTTTTCTCACTTCCCAGAGATGTCTCCACAGTTAGGTTTTAGAATATTCTTCCAGACATTTTAATTCATACACAAACACATGTATGTATTTATAGCCTTTTAAAATTACGTACAAAAAGGGTTATATTCAGTATTCTGAAACTTGCTTTTTGCACTAAACAGTAAATTATAATCATATGTACATATGGAGCTATCTTATTCTTAATAGTTTCAGAGTATTCCACTATATCCACTACATGAATATAGTACAGTTTAACAAGTTCTTTATTGAACATCCTTCTACTTATATCTTTGCACTGTTATGCAAGTATATCTTCAGAGAAAAATATCTTAGAATTGTTGGATTCAGATTTGCATTTAAATTTTTGGATAGATATTTTAGATCAGTATTGCCAAATCACCCTGCAAAAAGCTGGTGGCAGTTTGTAATCCCATCAGTCATGTAGGACAGTGCCTGTTAGCTGTCCCCTTACCTATACTGTGTATATTAGCTTCATAACATCTTTGTCAATATGATAGGTTTAAATAATTATTTTAATTTGCATTTTTAAATTATGTGAGGTTGAGTTTTTACAGTCTCTTTTTTAATTGCTTAAGTAATATTTTTTATAATTTTATTTGATTATTTTTGGCTGTGCTGGGTCTTCATTGCTGCACCAGCTTTTCTCTAGTTACAGCAAGAGGGAGCTACTCTTCGCTGCAGCACGCAGGCTTTTCACTGCAGTGGCTTCTCGTTGCGGAGCACAGGCTCTATATGCTCTGGGCTTCAGTAGTTGTGGCGTGTGGGCTCAATAGTTGTGGTTCCTGAGCTCTAGAACACAGGCCAAGTATTTGGGGCCCTGGGCTTTGTTGCTCCATGGCATGTGGGATCTTCCTGAACCAGGGGACCGGGAATCAAACCCGTGTCTCCTGCATTGGCAGGCAGATTCTTTACCACTGAGACACCAGGGAAGCCTCAGTAATAGTTTTTTTTCCTAAATGAGAAGTCCATTATGTCAACTGTAGAAATTTTCAATACAGAAGATAATTAAAATAACCTGTAATCCCACCACCCAGGGATTATCACCATTTACATTTTATTTCTAGTCTTTCTGTGAAACTTATCTCATGATTATTTTTAACATTGGTAAAGGAGCTTATTTTTGTATTTAAAATACAAAGTTTACAAAATGAGGTTATAGTACAGCTGCTTAGAATACTGCTTTGAGCTGTTTTAATCAAGGTGCTATATAAATATTCAGTGGACTGAGCTCCCCTCTGCCAAGCTTTTGGGATCAGCTAGTGGAAAAATCATTAGCATTCTTTCCTTGACACTGTCCTGTCACTACCAGGGCTCAAACTGGAGGTGATTTCCTAGGAGCCAATAGGTCTCTTAGTGGAGGAAAAGGAGCTGTATAATCCCTTAATGGCATGGAAGATAGAGCAGTCTGAATATATATAATCATTGTTCTCTCTCACATAAAACAGGAGATGAGATTAGTGAGCCAGGGTAAGAACCTTCAGGAACTATGGTAGACACCTGGAGAATAGTAAAATATACAGCAGACAGGGTCAGCCAATTAAAGGTGCAAGTCCTGTATGGTAATCATACGTATCCTTACCTGATTCCCCTTTGGGACTGTACGAGCGTGGCATGCAGAACTGGTTTCCGTTCGCAGCTGCATTTCCTGTGCCTAGTTGCACATAAGCAACTTTGATCAGTAAATACTAGTTAAATGAATAATGAATGAGTGAAAGTAAAAGAGAGTGACCTTAAGTAAATAACTTAATTGCTTCAGACCTTCCTTCCTTTCTCTGAAAACTTCAAAGGAAAGTCACCATTCAGGTAGAGCTTACTGTAGCAACTGCCCGAGTGTCATCTTGGTTAACCAGGTAGAGAATAAAATAAATATAACATAGCTCTATAATTAGAAATAATTGCCAGTA
This sequence comes from Cervus canadensis, assembly GCF_019320065.1. NCBI lineage: Eukaryota > Metazoa > Chordata > Mammalia > Artiodactyla > Cervidae > Cervus > Cervus canadensis. The sequence continues at coordinate 124,099,414 of NC_057386.1, read as the reverse complement.
TGATCTGGAGACTCTGACATCTTAACCACCGCTTCGTTCTCATTATTTAAGAGTATGTTGTATAATTCTAGTATAATACTAGAACACTCATCAGACTTAGGATGAAGGTTATAGAAAATGAATGTTATTAGGCCTTTAACACACTTAGAAATGCATATGTATGATTATTGTCTAAAAGCAGAGAGGATAACTAAGGAATACACATAGTACAAGTATGGAATAGTTAGTCACTGTTCTCAGAGTGACCCATTGTACATAATTGTAATGAACATCTGTCCTTTTTGGCTTATCTTGTATCAAATTATCATAGTTCCAAGCAATGGTTACATTTTGGAGTTAATGTGATGAAACTTTTAAAATCTATGAAATATTTTGTGTATTAGTCAAGGTAGATTCTATGACCTTTTAAGTTTGTTGAAAGGAAGCTAAATTAGCATCACCTCATAGGTCTTAAGGAAGATTCCTTACCTTCCAAAATTTCAATTTAGAAATAAATCTATATAAAACTTACGTAAGTAGAAATGTCTCTTAGTCCAGTCCTTTTTAATGTAATGCCATAAAAATACTAGCACATAACCTTTTTTTTTTTCTATTTGTAATCAAAAGCAGTACGTAATCAGGCAGGAACCAGGAAGTAAAAATAATCACAAAATTAAACCAAGTGATCTGTTTTCATTATACTCCAGCAGGAGTATAAGGTAAAAATAAATACATCCAGCAAGTTTCTTTATCAAATTTGAAAATTCTTTCCAAGTCAGTCATATTGTAATAGAATAAAAATGAAAATTTAGGGGGCTCGAGCGGGGTGGAGGGCGGAGGCGGGGCCTCCTCCTTCACCTCCTCCTCCTCCTAAAAAAAAAAAAAAAATGAAAATTTATTAAGGCTTATAACTCAGCACTGTCCTATTTTAATTTTTTTAAATTATGGTGAAGAATTTGTTGCTATTGTTCAGTCGCTAAGTTGTATCTACCTGTTTGTGACCCTCTGGACTGCAGCACGCCAGACTTCCCTGTTCTTCACTATCTCCCAGAGTTTGCTCAAACTCACATCCATTGAGTCGATGACGCCATCCAACCATCTCTTCCTCTGTCTCCCCCTTCTCCTCCTGTCATCAATTTTTCCCAGTATCAGGGTCTTTTCCAGTAAGTTGGCCCTTCGCATCAGGTGGCCAAAGTTGGAGCTTGAGCTTCAGCATCAGTCCTTCAAGTCCTTCAAGAATATTCAGGGTTGATTTCCTTCAGGATTGACTGATTTATCTCCTTGCTGTCCAAGGGACTCTCAAGAGTCTTCTCCAGCACCACAGTTCGAAAGTATCAATTCTTTGATGCTCATCCTTCTTTATGGTGAAGAATACATAACCTAAAATTTACCATCTTAACCACCTTTAAGGTGGACTATTAAAAAAAGCTGAGTGCTGAAGGACTCATGTTGAAGCTGATGTTGAAGCTGAAACTCCAATACTTTGGCCACCTGATGTGAAGAGCTGACTCATTTGAAAAGCCCCTGATGCTGGGAAATTTTGAGGGCAGGAGGAGAAGGGGACGACTGAGGATGAGATGGTTGGATGATATCACTGACTCAATGGACATGGGTTTGGGTGGACTCCGGGAGTTGGTGATGGACAGGGAGGCCTGGCATGCTGCGGTTCACGGGATTGCAAAGAGTCGAACACGACTGAGTGACTGAGCTGAACTGAACTGAGCCACCTTTACGTGTGTGGTTTAGAAAATTCACATTGTTGCACAGTAGATCTCCAGAACAAGCTGAAACTCTCTACCCATTTACCTCATCAACTCTATACTCATAACTCTACCCATTAACTCTATACCCACTTAACTCCCCATCCTCCTTCTCCCAGCTGGCAGCTGCCATTCTACTTTCTGTCTCTGAATTTGGATATTCTAGGGTCCTCAAGTAAGTAGAATCATAAAGTATTTATCTTTTTGTGACCAGCCTACTTCACTTAGCATGTCCTCAAGGTTCATCCATGGTGTAGTATGTGACAGGATTTCTTTCCTGTTTAAGGCAAACCAAGCCAGAGTCCCTTTTTTTTTTTTTAAATTTATTTTTGGCTATGCTGGGTCTCTGTTGCTGCTCGAACTTTTCTCTAGTTGCAGAAAGTGGGGGTTACTCTCTAATTGTGGTTCCTGGGTTTCTCATTGCGACGGTTTCTTTTGTTTCAGAGCACAGCCTCTAGGGGACTTCAGAAGTTGTGGTTCTCGGGCTTGAGAGCACAAGCTCAAAGGTTGTGGCACGCAGGATTAGTTGTTCTGCATGTGGGGTCTTCCTGGATCAGGGATTGAACTTGTGTTTCCTGAGTTCTTTACCACAGGCAGGCAGATTCTTTACCACAGAGCCACCAAGGAAGCCCCACTGTCCTTTTCAATGTCATTTTTATGGTACAGTCTATTCTACTCTTAAACATCTTTGCAGTATTGTCTATTTTAATGTTCCAGACTTGATCAAATACAGAATGATGAGAAGCAAGTTGAAATACACATTTGAACTTCCAAATTATCTTGTCAAGAAATCAAAAGAGGTTATAAAGTGATTAAACAATGTAGGGCTTAGTTTGAGAAAAACCTTAAAGACTTTTTGCAAGCCCCTTATATTGAACGTTTTTAGTTCTTTTCTTTTTCTAAAAATGTATTTGACCTATTAGAACTTTTTTTGAAGTATCTTTAAAAAAATCTCTGCTGCTGCGCTATTTTTTTCTTTCCAGCCTGCAGACATTCTTTCTAAGTTCTTCGACTGAGTTAGCTGTATTCCTATTTGTGAATAACACTTCTCCTGCATTCTGTCATAGCAACAGCCTCATGTTCCCACAGTTCATTAAGATATTGTTAGATCACAGAACCTAACAATAATTTTTTTTTAAAAGAAGCAGTTCATTCATTTTCAGTCTGCCTACCTTAATTTTTAAACAACTTTATTGAGATGTAATTCACATACACACAGTGCACCCATTCAAAAACTCAGTGATTTTCAGTGTATTTCCAGAGTTGTGCAACCATTACTACATTCATTTTGAGAACATCTCAGTGCCCTGAAAAGAGACCCTGTACCCATTAGCAGTCCTTCCCCATTTCCCCCAGACACCTCAGTCTGGGAAATGACAATGTCTCATTTAAATGGTACCATGTAATATGTGGTCTTTTGTGTCTGGCTTCTTTCCCTTAGTATAATGTTTTCAAGGTCATCCACGTCACAGTATGTATCATTACTTTATTTTTTTTAATTGTGGGAAAATACACATAACATAAAATTTACCATCTTAACCTTTTTATTTTTTGGCTGTATGGTGTGTCTTACAGGGTCTTATTATAGTTCCCCAGTCAACCAGGGATCAAACCTGGGCCCATAGCAGTGAAAGCATGGAGTCCTAGCCAGTGGACTGCCAGGGAATTCCCTTCACCATTTTTATTTATTTGACTGTGCCAGGTCTTAGTTGAGGCACGCAGGATCTTTGATCTTTGTTGCAGTATGCAAGATCTTTGCTTGTGGCATGTAAATTCTTAGCTGCAGCATGTGGGATCTAACTCCCCAGCCAGGGATCTAACACAGACACCCTGCATTGGGGGCATGGGGTACCAGTCACTGGACCATCAGAGAAGTCCCACCCTGATGGCTAATATTCTTATATTTATTGGCCATTTGCATATCTTCTTTGACAAAATGTCTTTTCAGATCTTTCCTTATATTTTTATTTGTCTTTTTAAAATATTTATTGATTCGTTGGTTGTGCTAGGTCTTAGTTGCAGCTTATGGGATCTAGTCTCCTGACCAGGGATTGAACCTGGGCTCCCTGCTTTGGGAGCATGGAGTCTTAGTCACACACCTCCAAGGAAGTCCCTACCATTTGTCTTTTTTTTTAATTAATTAATTAACTTGACTGCACTGAGCGCTTTCTTTTGTTGCGGCGAGTGGGAGTTGCAGAGGCTTCTCACTGCGGTGGCTTCTCTTGTTGCAGAGCGCAGGATGTAGAGCACGTGGGCTTCAATAGTTGTGCTGCCTGGGCTCAGGTTGCCCTGTGGCATCATGTGGAATCTTCCCAGCCCTTGATCAAACCTGTGTCCTCTGCACTGGCAGGTGGATTCCTAACCACTGCACCACCAGGAAAAGTCCTCCATTTGTCTTTTTCTTGTTGAGTTGTAGGAGTGTTTTATTCTACATACAAGTCCCTTGTCGGACATATGACTTAGAAATGTTTTCTCCTGTCCTGTAGGTTGCCTTATATTATACTTTCTTAATGGTGTCCTTTGAAGTACAAAGATTTTTTACTTCAATGAAGTCAAGGTTACTTTTTCTTTTGACACTTGTACTTTTGGTGTTATATCTAAAAAGGCTTTTGCCTAACCAAAGAGCACGATGATTTACTCCTATTTTCGTCTAAGAGTTTTTTTATACTTTTAGCTCTTGTATTTAGGTCTATGATCCATTTTTAGTTAATTTTTGAGTATGATATAAGGAAGAAATTCAACTTCATTATTTTGCATGTGGGTATCCATTTGTCCCAGCACCATTTGTTGAAAGACTATTATTTCCCCAGTGAATTTTCATAGCGCGTGCCTATGTGCTGTTTCTCAGTCTTATCCAGCTCTTTGTGACCCCATGGACTGTAGCCTGCCAGGTTCCTCTGTTCCCAGACAAGAATACTGGAGTGGATTGCCATTTGCTTCTCCAGGGGATCTTCCCGACCCAGGGATCAAACCCGTGTCTCCTGCATCTCCTGCATTGCAGGCAGATTCTTTACCATTGAGCCCCTAGGGAAGCCCCTGAATTGTCTTAGCACCCTTATTTAAAATCAGTAGATCATAATTGTGGTGGTTTACTTCTGGACTTCTCAGAGTTAACCTTGTAATGAGGTTCTGGTTCCCATCTGATCCTTTGCCCTGGGTCCCAGTCTTCCTGTCTCACTTCTCACCAGTAAAACCCAATCCTGTATCCTGTCATCCCTGTGTATGCATAGTTGTAGCATAAGGCAAGGAGACTCAGGGGCACTGGTTATTTTTCATTTAGGACTAATACAAGGTTGAGGGACAGTCAGTCAAACCCAAACCTGAGGGACTTCCATGGTGGTAGACTAGTTAAGAATCCACCTTCCAATGCAGGGGACGCGGGTTCAGTGCCTGGTCAGGGAAGGAACGAAGATCCCACATGCAGTAGGGCAGCTAAGCCCAAGTGCCGCAACTACTGAACTCTCGAGCTCTAGAGCCCGCACTCTGCAACAAGAGAAGCCCGTGTGCCACAACTAGAGAGGAGCCCCTGGCATATTGCAATGAAGACCCAATACAGCCAATAAATAAATAAGTAATTAAAAAAAAAATCTGAGTCTGTTAGTAGCCCAGATTTTAAAAAGCACTAACCAGGGAATTCCCTAGTGGTCCAGTGGTTAGGACTCTGAGCTTTCATTGCCAAGTGCCCCTGTTGGATCTCTGGCAGAGAAACTAGCTCCCTGTGTGTGAAAGGGCGGTAGAACTGGTCGAGTTTGTGTAGAACTTGTCAGCATTCATGCTGAGCTGGGGGCATCTGTAGATCTGGCTCTGAAGCCAAAGTCACCTTTTTAGTACAAGCCAGTGGGATCCCCTTACAGTGAGCTTGGGAAGTCATTAGATTTGCTCCTAAAGTTAGATTTCAGGCTCTCTCAGAAGAATGGTTGGAGAAGGAAATGGCAACCCACTCCAGTACTCTTGCCTGGAGAATCCCATGGACGCAGGAGCGTGGTAGGCTGCAGTCCATGAAGTCGCTAAGGGTCGGACACAACTGAGCAACTTCACTTTCATGCATTGGAGAAGGAAATGGCAACCCACTCCAATGTTCTTGCCTGGAGAATCCCAGGGACGGGGGAGCCTGGTGGGTTCCCCCTACCCTACCATCCATGGGGTTGCAGAGTCAGACAAGACTGAAGTGACTTAGCAGCAGCAACAGCAGCAGCAGAAGAATGGTAGAGGGAGGAAGAGAAGGGAGAAATGAGGGAGAAGCTAGAAAAAGATTTGTTTTGATGGTAGAAAAAAATGAAACCTCGTCATGAGTTTACTTAGGTAAGGTAGAGTGCACATACCTTGACCTGACAGTTGTTTCAAAACCCTGCCTGCCTTCCAGATTCACACACACACAACACACACGTACATACCAGACATACAGAGCAGTTCCCTAGCTCTGTTCTGGTCTGGAAAATCTTTCCCCTGGGGCGTCAGTAGCTTGCCATGTGATGACAGGCTTAATGGTTTGATATCTCTGCATTCCACTGAGACCACCTACCCAGAGGCCACACCCTACTGACCTGGTTCACCAGGGCCTGAGACTAAGCATGAAGACAGGAGGGCAGAGCCAGTTCTAGGAGTAGGGGGAGCTGTGTTCTGGTTTGGGCAAATCGCTTCCACTTGCTGGGTGACTGCGTCCGTGTTGCTGCCCTCTCTGTAATACTCAGGGTCCCAAAATATAAAATGGGGGCCAGATCGGTGGTTCTTATCTCCTCGAAATGTCATAAGACAGAGTGAGTTGCTTTCTTCCAGTACTTATGCTTCTAGGAGGCACGGAACTAGGAAAATTCTGTGCTTTTCTCTCTCTCTCTTTTTTTTTTCTGCTTTTGAGATAGGGTTTCCTAGGCACTCTGTGCAAACCCTAGGAAGACATTTAATCAGAGAATAGTCAGGGAAAAAGCAAAACTGCTCACAAAAGAAGAGAGCCTTGAAATTTCTGAAGTGTTTCCTTCAAAGAGGTCTAAGAGATTCTCTTCTAGTTTCTGGCCAGCTTCCTGGAGTAGAGAAATAGAGGTGGTTCATTTTTCCTTCTGCTAGGTTGCCTTTCTGGTCTGCTCTGAGTGATGCTGGTTGGGGTGGGGCCACAAGTTCGTGGAGAAAACCACATCCCAGCTGCTCAAGTCTGCCTATTGGATAATAGATTGATCAGCCTGCAGTGTTGGTGGGTAAAAATGAAAGAGCAGCCTTTTTTGTTTTTTTGTAATCTTTGGCTGTGTTGAGTCTTAGTTGCCGCCCAGGGATGGTGCAGGGCCTCTGTAGTTTTGGCATGTGGGCTGTAGAGCACATGCGCTCCGTAGTTTGCAGCGTGTGGGCTTAGTTGCCTCTCAGCGTGCAGGATCTTAGTTCCTCAACCAGTTCCTGCATCCCCTGCATTGCAAGGTGGATTCTTAACCACTGGGCCACCAGGAAAGTCCCCAAAGAGCAGCCTTTTTATTGATTTGTGTTTAATTGTGAATCAGCCCACCTGATTCAGTGCCCCTTGATGATCTGGTCATCTGTGGTAAATACATCAGGAAGGAAACACCTTGGTTTCCCACAATCATCTGCCTGCAATACTAGAGTGTGGAGGACCCAAGAACTAATGGAAGGTTTCTTGTCCTTGGAAAAGATCCTTGGATTCTCATCTGCTGTATTAGTGACCTGTTGTTGCTGTAACAAATTATCACAAACTTAAAACAACATAAGTGTATTTTCTTACTTTTTGGGAGGTCAGAAGTCTCATGAAGCTAAAGTTAAGGTGTCGGCAAGGCTACGTTCCTCCTGGGGCTCTTGGGGAGAATGCAACTCCTTGCCTTTTCCAGCTTCTGGAGGCCGCCTGCATTCCTTGGCTTGTGGTCCCTTCAACTGTCTTCCAAATGCATCATTCTCACCTTTCCTTCCATCATCACATTACTCTCTAACTCTGAGCTTCTGCCTTCCTGGCACAGGACCCTTATGGTTGAGCCTGAGCCCTCTTCTTTCTTGGGTTTCTAAGGACTTCTCAGGAATAGAAGTTGCAATCATTGTCGGGGCTGGGAGCTAGTAGGGAAGTACATTGATTAGAATCACTGTAACTTTCATAGGACAGGAGACCTCCTGATATTACAGGCTTTTTGAGCATCCTCCCTTCCCTCATAAAGGTGTTGATGACCATAGAAAGAACTAAGTCCAGTATGTGTGGATTATAAGAAACTCAGTGAAGGGCGAAAGCTGGCAAATGGGCTAACGTGACAGAACAGCAGCTTAGCTGACAGCTTTCTCCTTCACCCCCGTTTTGGAATTACTTCCCCAAGATACCACCATGCTTTCGATCCTTCAATGCCTGTATTTTTAGTTTGGGGTATTTTCTATTGTTTGAAGGTTGCCTTGCAACCCATTTGCCTGCAGGGTTTAAACAATATAGAGTTTCTTCTCTGAGCAGCAACAGTAGCCAAGAGAGACCGAATATAAACTTTTAAGTCTATTTTCTCAGAGTTCGTACATCAGCGATGGCTTTAAACAGAATAGCTCATGCCCCCTGGCTTGCCTCTCCTTGGGGGAGGGGAGAAGGGTGACTGGTGGAGAACATTTTGTGTTCTCTTATCTTTCATACTAGTGGACGGGGATAAGCACCAGAATAGGAAAACAAAATATCTGGCTATTAATATACCCTAAGTCCTCTAGCACATGGATTGGATTTGTTTATTTGTGAAAGAGAAGGATGCTTCTCTCTGACCGTGGGCTCCCCTGCCAGCTGGACGGGAACTAGCAGGCGTAGTGCCCTCCATAAGGTGAAGGGGATAGGCAACTGGGGCCTAACTTCTTACTCCAAAGAGCAAACTCTCAGACTTTTTCTCAAGAAAAATGGACTTTCTGGCCCAACCTGCCTCAACCCCCAGCAGCATCATTCAGGAAAACTAAGAGAAAAAGGGGAAAAAGAAGGCAGATTTACCCTGAACAAACCAGACAGTACCCCCACTTGCCCACTAGACATGTGCGTCCCTCACCCTTCTCATGTCCAGCTTGGGGAGCCAGAGGACTGGAGGACCTTGCTGAAAGAAAGAACACAATTTCCTTAGAACCGGCACTTAGCTGACAGTGCTGACAGTGAGCACGGCAGCCACAGGAGTGTTTCCCTCCCCGGAGGACAAGCCCTGCAAAGAGGAAGGCAGTCCTGCCGAGCTCAAAGTCAGGGGCACTGACCTCTAATCTGTTCCCTTGGATCCCTTAGCAGTTTGAATGAAGGAGTGCCCAGAGTGGATAGTTTTCTAGAGGAGTAAATGGCTAGTTAATGATAAGCCTTCTAGCTGGGAGAAAGCCAGAAGGGAAGAGATTTCTTTCAGGAGCAGCACACGCATGCCTCGGAGCCCTGTGCGTGCCGTGTCTGGACAGAGGTTCAGAGCGCCCTTCGGCTGCCAGAAGAGGTCTCTGCTTGCCACCCACAAGGGTCAGGTTTTCTGAGGTCCCTGAGAACATTGTGATTAGCAGGAGTGCCCGGCGGCCACGGAGAGAAAGAAGAGAGCAGCCTTGGCAGGGTCCACCCTCTCCCAGAGCAAACGGGGACAAAGGTTGGTGTACTTACAGCTGCCTCTCCCAGCCTGCCCGCCCGTCTGCCATGCCAGATGCCCCAGGTTGTCCCGGCGTTGCTACACAATGTAGGAATCTGTCATCTCTGTGCCTGCTGGGTCACCCATTACCCCAGATCCAGTTCCCAGGCAGGGATGGTTAGAACCGCCTGAGCAGAAGCAGAGGGGTTGGCGTTTAGTAGCTTTGTCGTGTCTTTACCTGTTCAGTTGGGAGCAAAACCACGTTTGTTACGTTAGTTACGGGCGTGATGCTGCTGTTGTGGAATAACCACAAGAAGAAAGAATCTGTGAGCCTCCCATGTGAGAAGAGGGCTCTCCGTGCAAACCACAGCGCTTCAGACACTCTTAGAATGTGAACACACTTTCTTTGATTTCTTATCCTCCATTTCACTGCCAGCCCAGCATGTCTGAATTTGTCTCTGCGTCAGCAGGTCTAAGTATCCATTGGGATTCTCTGTGAGAATTTAAACAAGTTGGAGGCCACTGAGGTTGCCAAGTACAACCAGGTCTGTCCCAGATTTGGCTTGAGAGTGAGCAGGAGACAGAAGCCTTGTGTGTTATGAAATCACTGAGGCTCTAGTCCACAGCCCTTCTTGTTTGGGATTACAATTAGAATTGCTATTATGTGTTTGCCTTTCTTCTTTGTACCAAGTAATGGCCCTCAAACAATGACACAATAATATAGAAGCTAATATTATTCAAGGCATTAAACTAAGCACTCTCCTTGAATTATCTCCCTTAATTTCCACCTCAAACCCACGACATGATTCCTCATTTAATGGTGAGGTTCAGCGAAATTGAGTAGCACAGTTAAGGTGATCTGCTATATTCCTCTGGCATTATGACTTGCTGGCACCCTATTCTGAACATAGAGGAAGAAAATATGAGGACAAGTATTTCTGAGGGCTACAGTTGTGTACAGGTTTCTCCGAAGCCAGGGCCCTCTTGATTTATGTTCCATGGGGCCATCTGAGGAAGTTGTTTAGCTTCAGAGGTGATAGATGAGGGCCGGGTCACTTCTGTTTGCAGAGCGAGGGTTGAAGGGTAAGTCAGGACAACATTTCTTCTCTGGTCCCCATCAGGGACTCCACAGGCCAACCTCTGTGGCTGTGTTTATATCATTATTTTTAAGGCACCAGCACAACAGCTCTAAGCTCTCTCTTCCTTTAGCCATCCTCCACGTGGAAAGAAGCCAAATGGGAGAATTTCCCCAACCATTTCCCTCAGTGCAGCTGGTCCCAACTTGAAACCTAAGACATTTAATGTTGCAGCCTACTGAAGCCTGACTAAGCCGTATTTCTTTAGCCACAGCGGGAAGCCATTCCGCGCTCTAGTATCCAGAACCAACTCAGGGCCCAGGGGGGCTCTGCTTCCTTGGTTTGACCCCAGGAGGTCAGCTGGCTGGTGAAGCCCATCAGAAGTACTCCTGTAGTCTGGTACTGTCAGCTGCAACTTACTAGAAGAGAGGGGAAAGGATACCCAGGATTTTCATATTTAATTGAAAAGTAGTATCTTTGGGAAAGGCAGCTGGTAAAGGAGTTCTTGAGAGAGCTCCCTCCACTTGTTGCTGACAGAAGGGAGTGTCAACCCAATGCCTTGTCCCACCCTTACTAGGATTCCTCCAGCTGCTTCAGAGCCATTCATTATCGTTCATCCTAGTGGATGGAACTCCCCTATGAACAGACAGTGTTGGTAGTGAACCCCTGAGTCTCCTGCCTGCCCCCACAGGCCACAGGACCCTCCAATCTGATGGCCCAGCATGCTGCCAGTCTGGTTCCATCCACCGTCACTCAGGCCACACACATCATTTTGCTCCATTCTGCATTTGTGAATTCCACTCCCTGGAAACTGGCACCAGCTCTCCCCTCCCAGTGCCCTGATATCCTCTGGTTAATAAGCAGCTCACATAAAGACACCAAGAACTATGGCAAGAGGGGGGGAAAAGCTGAGGCTCTCCGAACACAGGCCAAGAAGCCCTGGACTTGGCCCAAGAACTCGCTGGCTGTTTCTGTTCTCTGCCCTTTGGTAGCCGTGCTCATAGGTTGTAGAAGGAAGAGAAGCATGAATGCTTCCTCTAAAGCTGTAGTGGACCATAAAGCAATACAATGTTTGTTTGGCAATGAGAGACTCTTGCTGAAGCCTGAGGTCCCTTCCTGGAGGATGTTAGTCCTCTCCAGAAGAGGCGAACTTTCTGCCCTTTATCCTTTGAAACCTATTTCTAGAAGAGTCTTCAGTTAGTTAAGTCGCTCAGTTGTGTCCAACTCTTTGCAACCCCGTGAACTGTAGCCCACCAGGCTCCTCCATCCATGGGATTCTCCGGGCAAGAATACTGGAGTGGGTTGCCATTTCCTTCTCCAGGACATCTTCCCGACCCAGGGATCGCACCCAGGTCTCCCGCATTGCAGGCAGACGCTTTACCCTCTGAGCCCCCAGGGAAGAGTCTTAGGTCCCTGTCAATGAAAGCACTAAGCTCTCCCCACTCCCCTCTCTCTCCTGTCTTCCTGAGCTGCCCAGGTGGCACTCTTCTCGTCCTCACCTTCATCTGCCACACTGTGCTTTATCCCCCAAGATTGGGAGGTGTCCTTGCGACGTCCCTGTGGAAGGAAGCAGTGGGAGCATGTGCCAGTCCCCTCCTTATTGTCACTGGGGTCTGAATCCAAGCCTTCCAGGAGAGCTGGAGCCCTCTCCCTGGGCCTACCCATTGTCAAGGTCCTGGTCACCTTTAAAGCCTCCTGCAGGGATTCCCACTGCCAGTGGATCCTTTTCTGAAGCCCGGCACCGTGACATTTTAGCCTTGGAAATCCCTAGACAAATATGTCTCACTTAATCCTCACCATGCTGGCCCTCGGTGGAGACTCTCACTTGGCCAAACTTGACAAGTACCACTAGTTCTTGCGGCAGACGTTCCCCGTGTCCCAGGCATTGTGTTCGGGGCCTGGGAGAAGGGTAAACAAGCTAAGGTCCCTGTCCTTGAGGATCAGCCAGCGATTAGAAGGGACACGTGAAGGAGCCCCTCCCCAGCCCCCAAACACCTCGTACCCCATGTTCCTTTACTCTCCCAGGTTCTCCAAGACCCTGCTCTCTCACCATTTATCTGCTCTGTAACTTTAATCAGTTGCTCACTCCAAACCTCAGGTTGCTCATCTGTAAAATGGGGTTATTAATAGTATCTGCCTTGTAGAGATACCATGACACCACTCATTTGTAAAGCACAAGAAAATAAGTGCTGGATGTGAAGATAACACTTGCCAGGGAGAGTGGTCAGAGCAGGGAGGGCTGAATTTGAACCCCAGTTCCCCCACGGCCCCTGACACTGTCTGCTTGTGAAAAAGCCATTCTCTCTGAGCATCAGCTTCGCGGGCGACAATTTACTTCGTTAGAGTAAATTAGTTGATATATGTGAAAATTCTTCCCTCACAGCAGTTCAACATATTAACCCCTTGGAACTTCTTAAGGATCTGAAAACCCTGAAGCTCCAGGAATCCAGAAGAGAGGGAGGAAGATGATAATGCCTCTTTTAGCGAATGTCGCCCACTCTCCCCATTAACCCTTGAAGCTTGCCGCTCCCCAGTTTGGTTCTCCTGAAGCCAGAGAGGCTGCTCCATGATCAACCATGTCCCTCCCTCTGTCCTCTGTGCCTCTGTACTAAGTACCTGGAGGCCCTTGTCCTGTCCACACTCAGGCGTCACTCCGCCTGAGATAGCCATTGAGCTCCTCTAATCTTTCCCCACAACTCAATCTCCCCCTCTCCTCACCCCCCACTTCATCCCTTGTTCCCCTAGCTTCTTAATCAAATTAAGGGAAAGAAGAGGATTTAGATAGGGTTACTAAATATATTCCTGTTCAGGGGGAGAGAGAAACAGAGGACTTTGGAGGAGGAGGCATAGTGTGAAATTCCTTAATGGAATGTGCTCTGAGAGCCTCCTTTCTCTAGAATAAGCCCCAGAATCGCCTATCTGGATAGAGTTTTCTCTTTGGCAAAGTGCTTTCACAAACATTATCTCATTATGATACAAGCCCAGGTGGCAGAGTGCCCACTCCCCGGAAAGGTCTGCCGAGGCCATCATGCCTCGCAAGCTGCTGTGACCCTGGTCTATATATTTCACAGGACACCCTGGCCCCACAGGGGTGACTCGGCTTTCTGCAGAGCGTGACACCCCCAGAGGGGCCACTCACAGCTGGAGGTCACAGTTTTCCCTTCTGTGTGCTTCCCACATCAGATTCAGAATCTTTGACAAATTTTTACTTTTTTAAAAAAAAGATAAAACATTTATTGTAGAATTTTTTGAAAACACACTAACTTATAAAGGAGAGAACAAAAACTACCCGTAATCTACAACCTAACTGCTAGTAACATTTTGAGGTAGCTCCTTTAAGTGTTTTTGAAATGCACTTTGTGTATATGTGTGCATTTACAAAATGGGATTACAGCCACATGCGTTATTTGTATTCTGCTTTTATATTTAATATTATTTTTGTTTCCCATTTCATCAAAAATTCTTCTGAAATATTATTTTAAAATAGGATGAACTAGAATTTTTTTCCTTATTAAAAAATTACATGTCTGCTATGAAATAATCATTGCTCACATTGGTTGAGTCTCTTAAATAGCCAGAAACCCTGGCCACATAAACACATTTAATTCTCATAACAGCTGTCCTGGGTAGATATTGATAAACCCATTTTACAGGTGAAGAGACTGAGGCCTTGGAGAGGCAAAGAACTTACCCAACTAGCAAAGACTTAAAATATCCATGGGATTTCACACACATTTTTGGACCAAATTGCCTATACCAATGACCACATTTAATTACTTATACCATATTGTCCAAAGTGGATTAATTCACTATTCTCTTTTGCAGGACATTTCAATTTTTTTTGGTGTTATAATGAAGCAGTGATTATCTTTGCATAAAATCATCTTTGTTCACATCTCTTGTTATTTCTTTAGTCATTTCCTAGAAGAATGACTGAATCATCATTTTCAAGTCTTGTTACTTACTAACAAGTGACTTTCCAGAAAACCAGTATGCCCTCCCACCAGCGTGTGTCAGAGAAGACCCTCTTTAAAGACGGTTCAAGTTCCTCTTTGATTTGATTTACATTTCCTTGATTGCTCACCAGGTTGAGCTTTTCTCTCACGCACTCATGAGTCAGTTGTAGATTTGTGAGTCAGCCTCACAGAGAGCAACTCACCCTTCCTGCTGGCCCTTAACTTCTCCCCTGCTTTTTACTAGCTGTTTCTCTTTGAGTTTCATTCTGGACCCAGATAACTTAGGGATGCATCAGCAAGGAGAAATTGTTTCATATTCAACACACCTAGGAGGACTTGGGTCTTGATGAGCCTTTGGGTCCCCATCTTGCCCCCCACTTCCTCTCACCCTCAGTGTTAGCTCCCTCGGAATTGCCCCACCTCAGAGCAAAGGTGAGAGCTCAACATTTCTCAGGCCTTTCTAGAGACAGTATAGTTTTGTTCTCTTCCCAAGAAACTTCAGTTCCTTTTGTTCTCAGGGGAGGTGAGAAAGGGATGGGGGCAGGAAGAAGAAACCCCTGGGCTGAGGCAGCCTGTGTCTCCCCTACCGAGCTTTGTGACAGGGACCGAGCCCCCCTGCCACCCCACCGCGTCTTTGAAGAGCCCTTTGATCCTCTGAGTTAGGGAGGAATGCACTGTCATTTCCGATAGGTTGTGTAATCCCCTCTTCTGCCCAGAGCCTGAGAGGCACAGGAGGTGCAGCCAGCGCCGAGGAAGGGCAGGTGCCCGCGGGTTAGTCACGTGTGCCCTCAGTGTCCAGGAGTTCCTGCTGGGGCTCCAGCCTGAAATGCTATCCGACAGGTGTGTTCACTTTGGGTTCAGTCCTGCACTGCAGTCACCTCCAGAGGCTGCCTGCCACGCTCCATGTTGGGTTGTCCTCTGGCCACCAGTTTCTCTTCTGTGGACTCTCTCTCCTCTTCCAAGCTCCAGGTTTTAGCCCCCTCTGTCCCCCATCCTCACCTCCATTTAGATCTTCCACTCAGGTTGTTGCACATTCAGTTCTCTCAGGTGTTCTCTGCATGGAGCCAGAGGGGACTTCGAGTTACTCTAAACAGGGAAAGTGGAAAAAGCAGAAGTCTGGCCTAAGGACTGGACAATAAGACCTTCCTCAGCCTCTTGACATAACTCCATTTGCTTTTACATCAAAGTCGTGTCTTTGACTCAATTCCCTATTTGAAGTTGATGTTACAGAAGGCTTCCTTCTGTTATTCTAGCATATCTGAGCCCCAGCACATGGATAGGGATGCTCCACACCACGAAAAATTGGCACTTGTGAAGGGACAGGAATTTTGAAAAGCATCAGAAAGCCCAAAATGGCATTCTGCTTGTGCTAATAGAACTTCAGAAGCATCACCTTACAGCAGTTAGGATTAGGGAAACAAAGGTTTAGAAGACCCCTTCTGGGGTCATAGCAAGATAAAGTTGGACTGCAGGCCAAACAAGTGGTCACCCACAATGCTGTATGAATTCAGAGGAGGGGGCACCAACAGACCCCAGGCAGCCAGGAAGGCTTCAAAGAGGCAGCTATTCAAGCTGGACCTTAAAGAAAAGACATAAGATTTGAAAAGTGGCCTCGTGAAAGAGGACATTCCAACAAGGGGTAAGGAACAAGCTAAAACAAAGAAGTGGAAATGCAGTTGGCACATTTGGGAATTGCAAGATTCATTTAGCTGCTCCAGAACACGTGTGCAGGGTACCGTATCTGTCAGGGTTCCACCAGACAACCAACCAGTGAGTGAAGTGAATGGAAGTCGCTCAGCTGTGTCTGACTCTTCGCAACCCATGGATTATATTGTCCATGGAATTCCCTAGGCCAGAATATTGGAGAGGGTAGCCTTTACCTTCTCCAGGCCTCCCACATTACAGGCGGATTCTTTACCAGCTGAGCCACAAGGGAAGCCCAAGAATACTGGAGTGGGTGACCTATCCCTTTTTCAGTGGATCTTCCCGACCCAGGAATTGAACCAGGGTCTCCTGCATTGCAGGCAGATTCTTTACCAACTAAGCTATCAGGGAAGCCCCCTAGTAGGACATACAATAAAGACTTATTGCAAGCAACTGGTTTCTGTGATGGGGGCCGTCTGGTAAAATCTGAAATCCATAAGTGGGGCTGTCACGAAGGGCAGATGGAAGGAAACTTTCACACAAGAAGTGAAGCTACTCTCCACACACGAAATTTCTACTTCAAAGAAGCCTCATCTTTGCTCTTAAGGCTTTTCAACTGATTAGATCAAGAGTACCCAGATTATCTAGAATACATTCATTTACCTAAAGTCAGCTGATTCTTTTTTCAGCTTTATTGAGGTGTAATTGACAAATTGTTAGATATTTAAAGTGTACATCATGATTGATTACTGTATGCATTGTAAAAGGATTCCTTCCCATCTAGTAAGTTAATACATCTATATAACACTATATGTACATGTGTATATTTATATAGTGTGTGTGAGAGAATATTTGTTTTACTCCTTTTGTAAATTTCAGTTATGGAATTTTTATCAACTATAGCTTCCCTGGTGACTCAGATGAAGAATCTTCCCACAATGTGGGAGACCCAGGGTCAGGAAGATCCCCGGGAGAAAGGAATGGCTGCTCACTCCAGTATTCTTGCCTGAAGAATCCCATGGACAGAGGAGCCTGGCAGGCTACGATCAGACACAACTGAGCGACTAACACTTTCACTTTCATAGTTACCGTATTATACATTAGATCCTCACACTTTACTAACATTATAACTGAAATTTATACTTTTTTACTAACCTCTCCCTATTTCTCACACCCCTCTCCCCCAGCCCCTGGCAACCACTTTTCTACTCCCTGTTTTTTTGAGTTTGATTTTTTTTTAGATTCCACATATAAATGATATCACACAGTATTTGTTTTTCCCTATCTGTTTTATTTCAGTTAGCATAATGCCCTGAAGGTCCATGCATATTGTTGAAAATTGCGGGATTTCCTTCTTTCTCATGGCTGGATAGTATTCCTGTGTGTATGTGTGTGTGGGTTGCCACATCTTTATCTGTTCATCATCCATTGACTGGAACTTAGGTTGTTTCTTTCTCTTGGCTATTGTGAATAACGCTGCAGTGAACATGGGACTGCAAGGAATCAATATCCTGTTTTCATTTCCCTTGGATATATACCCAGAAGTAGAGTTGCTGGATCATGTGGTAGTTCTATTTTTAATTTTTTGAGGCACCTCCGTACTGTTTTCCATAGCAGCTGCACCAGTTTACACTCCTACCAGCACTGCCCCAGTGTCCCCCTTTCCCCATATCCTCATCAACACTTGTCATCTCTTGTTGTTTTGATGACAGCCATTCTAAGAGATGTGAGGTTAAAGTTCAGTATGGTTCTGACTTGCATTTCCCTGATGTGAGTGATATTTGAGCACCTTTTCATAGACCTGTTGGCCATTTGTATGCCTTCTTTGGAAAATGTCTGTCCATTTTCAAATAGGGTTGTTTAGTTTTTTTGCTGTTGTGTTGTATGAATTCTTTATATAATTTAAAAATTACTCCTTATCCAGATACATGATTTACAGATGTTTTCTCCCATTCTGTTGCTTGCCTTTTCATTTCATCGATGGTTTGCTTTGCTGTACAGAAGCTTTTTGGTTTGATGTAGTCCCACTTGTCTAGTTTTGCTTTCATTGCTTTTGCTTTTGGTGTCAAATCCAAAAAAATCATTGCCAAGCCAAAATGTCAAGGAGATAACCCCCTATGTTTTATTCTATAAGTTTTACAGTTTCATGTCTTAAATTTAATTATTTAATCCATTTTGAGCTGATTTTTGTGTATGATACAAGATAGGAATTCAGTTTTATTCTTTTGCATGTGGCTCTTCAGTTTTCCCAATACCAGTTACTGAACAAATTACCCTTTCCCTATTGTATATTCTTGATTCCTTTGTTGTCAATTAATTGACCATTTATCCACAGATTTATGTCTGGGCTCTCTACTCTGTTCTGCTGATCTATTTGTCTCTTTTTATGAATACCATACTGTTTTATTATAGTTTTATAATATAATTTGAAATTATGACCTGTGATGTCTCCAGTAAATTCAACTGATTATGAATGCTAATCCCTTCTACAAAATACCTTCACAACAACAGCTAGATTAATGCTTGATTGAATAACTTGAGACTGTAATCCAGCCAAAATGATAAATAAAATTGACCATCTAATTGTACTAATTATAATGAAAATAGAGAGAGAATTGTGTCAGCATGATTTTTCAAGGCATGAGACTGACATATGTGAAGTAAATTTATTATTTATTACTTCCCCATGGAATTAGATCTCCATTATCTTTACTGATTTCCAAATTCTCTGTTATCTCTTTAGTGGAAACTCAAGACCCAGAGAGGAATATTAGGTTTATCATGAACCCCATTTAGAGATGAACCTCATTTTTCCAAGGCTAAAATTGAGATAGGTCAGTTAATTGATCCAGGCTCCAGCCTACCTGTTTCCAGCAGACAGCCTCAATAAGTACTCAGCCTGAGAATTCTGGGCTGAGGGAGAAGACTGTTTTGAACCTTTTCTCCCTCCTCTCTGTCCAACTCTATCCATCACTGAAACTAGAGAATATGGTTCCAGAAGGTCTTTATGTCTCCTTCCATACCTGCTGCCCTTCCTCGCAAGTCTGAGGTGGACTTCTGAACACCAGCAGGTTGAATCTACAACTGAAACTGAATAAATCAGGCATAGGTGGGAAGTTATTCGTACTAGACCAACCCTGGTTAGAAGATGATTCACAATACCCAGGCTTAGGATTAGCAGTGAGCCAGTTTGCCCAGTGAGGTGGTTTTACAAAGAAACTATAAATTTTTGGTCTGATGTGGAGCTTAAGGGAAAGATCTGAGCAAGGACTCTATCCTTTTGTGACTTGGGACTTGAATTGTGCACGACTCTGGGCTTTTCGGGCTTCCTTGGTGGCTCGGTGGCAAAGAACCCACCTGAAATGCAGGAGACGCGGGTTTGCTCCCTGGGTCAGGAAGATTCCTTGGAGAAGGAAATGTAAACCCACTCCAGTATTCTTACTTGGAGAATTCCATGGACAGAGGAGGCTAATAGGCTACAATCCTTGGGGTTGCAAAAGAGTCGGACATGACTTAATGACTAAAACAACAACAATTGGGCTTTTCCCTTTAAGAGTTCTGTGCTATCAAACCCTTAGAGCAACAGGTGACCCTGAGGAGCAGAGAAAGGAGACAAAGTTTTTACTAAAGTTTAGATTCTGTGCACCTGGGCTTCTGAGAGCCTATTTCATCCACTTCAGTGGCCTCAAGAGCAGAAAAATGACGGAATGAGGCTGACAAACTCCTGCTGACAGGTACATCTCCTTTCTTAGAAGAAAGAGGAGGAAAATAAGAAGTGGCAACGCTTCCCAGATTTAGAAAGTAAAAAGCAACTAATAGGGAATCTGAGATGGTTTGGTGACCAGGAACTTGGGGTCTGTGCCTGAGCCCCACTTCATTTGGAATCACTCTTGGAGGGTTACCTGAAGGGGGACGGATGGGCTGGGGCTGCCAGAGTGCCGAGCACCTCCTGTGGTGAGTTGAACTAGCAGGCTAGAGAACAGATGAAAGGTGAGTTCACCAAACTGGTGGGGCAATGCAGGACAGTGTGGCAAGGATCAGAACGAAGTGGAGCACTACCGTTTTGCTTTTTACTTACTTATTTTTGGCTGTGCTGAGTGTTCATTGCTGCATGGGCTTTCTCTAGTTGCAGTGAGCAGGAGCTACTCTAGATGCAATGTGCAGGCTTCTCATTGTCGTGGTTTCTGTAGTTGCAGCTCCTGGGCTCAGGAGTTGTGACTGTTGGGCTCTAGAGCATTGGCACAGAAGCTGTGATGCACAGGCTTAGTTATGGAATCTTCCTGGACCAGGGATCAGACCCGTGTCCCCTGCATTGGAAAGTGGATTCCTTACCACTGGACTACCAGGGGAGTCCCAGTGGAGCACTACTGTTGATGGGAATGTAAAATGGGGCAGCCTCTCTGGAAAACAGTATAGAGGTTCCTAAAAAAATTAAGAATAGAACTACCATATGATCCAGCAATCTCCTTTTGGGGATATGTCCAAAAGAATTGAAAGTGGAATCTTGCAGAGATTGGCACACTCACATTCACTGTTGCATTATTCACAATAGCCAAGAGGTGGAAGCAACCTAATTGCCCATCAGCAGATGAACAGGTAAAGAAAATATGGTCTATCCAAACAATGGAATGTTATTCAGCCTTTAAAAAAAAAAGGAAATTCTGACACTTGCTACAGTGCATATGAACCTTGAGGACATTACGCTAAGTGAAATAAGCCAATCATAAAAAGACAAGTACAGCATGATTCCACTTATATGAGATATGTAAAGTAGTCAAACTCTTAGAAACAGAAAATATATGTTTTTCTGCCCCTCCCCTCCAAATGGCCAGGGGCTTGGGGGAGGGGAAAGAGGAGCAATGTTGTTCAATGGGTATAGAGTCTTAGAGGATGAAAATGTTTTAGAGACCTGTTGTCTGTCAATATGCATGTAGTTAATACTACTGTACTCTACATTTTAAAAATGGTCACAATCATAAACCATTTTACCATGCTTTTTACCACAATTTTTAAAAAAAGAGGGAGGGCACCGTAAAATCCAACTATACACGTGCCAGAGGTTAACATACTAAGCCCCTTCAGTCGTGTCCGACTCTTTGTGACCCTATGGCCTGTAGCCCACCAGGCTCCTCTGTCCATTGGATTCTCCAGGCAAGAATACTGGAGTGGCTTGCTGTGCCCTCCTTCAGGGGATCTTCCCGGCCCAGGGATCGAGCCCTCATCTCTTATGCCTCCTGCATTGGCAGGTGGGTTCTTTACCACCAGTGCTACCTGGGAAGCCAAAGGTTAGCTCAGTAACAAAACAAGGTGGAAGCCTGTCTGCTGTGTAGTGGACCCCACATGTATGGTATGGCAGGCTCACCTGTCACATCTCATCAGGCCGCCTAGTCCACCCCAGAACACAGTGTCTGGAAGACCCAAAGCATCATCTCCATACATACTGGCCATTTTCCATGATACCACAGATCAATTTTGTCCTTCCACTATTTTTGCAAATTTTTGTTATATACTTCAATAATAACAATAGTACTAACTAGCATTTACTGAAAACTTAAACAAAGGAAAGACATCATATATATGACAAACAAAGGGAAAACTAACTGTGGTCAGAACCACTCCTGGGGACTTCCCCAGTAGTCCAGTGGTTAAGAATCCGTCTTGCAGTGCAGGGGACCCAGGTTTGATCCCTGGTCAGGGAACTAAGATCCCACATGCCGTGGGGCAGGTATACCCTTGCACCACAACTAGAGAAGCCTGTGCCCCACAAGGAAGACCTAGCACAGCCAAAAAAATACTCAAAATCAAGCAAGAAAACACCCCTGAAAGTCTCTTCAATTGCCAACAATGTGTAAAATATGTGATTTAATGTAAACAACCCTCCTATACAATATTTCTCAGGCATGCTAAAGCATAAGAATTATTGTAGTAGCTCAGAGGAAAGACCAAAAGGAAAGTTTGTATGCAGATATCTGGGCATTCTGCCTTTCAGATAACTGAAATATTCCCAATGGGAAAGGAGGGTGGAAGTGAGTGAAAAATTCCTCCTGACCTGTAGGTTTTTCTTGATTCTCTTTTAATATTAAGACTCTATCAAAAGCCTGCCAGTCGAGAAATTGCCATCAGCCAGGTTCCCTGCAGTGCCAGACCCCATGGCAATGCTGACTTCCGCTTTCTTCAAGCAGCATTCTCAGTCTGAAATTGGGGGTGGGACCTGACTGTTACACAAAGATGAATTCTCTATAGTGCAAACCAGACAGTCTATGTACAGGCACCTGCAATGTAAAATTTGGCAGCTTTAAATGAAATCTCATTAATTTTGGAAGCAGAGGAAAAAACAAACAGAGCTAGGTGTTTTGGGAAGAGAGAAAGTGGAATCCTCATCTTTGATTTTATCTGGGAAACCTAACATTGGAAACTATGTATAAGATGGACTCTAGGGGAAAGGCAGCAATGAGGATCTCAGTTTTATCTGTGTTGTTTTACTTGTTTATTTTAAAAATATAGGTAACGGCATAGCAACACAAGTGAAATAACTAGAGCTACATAAGAAACAGCTCCATAATGGTGAGTAAAAGCCAGATGCAGGACGTGCACAGAATTGGTGAGGTTTATGTACAAGCTAAAAAATGAAAGATAGTGCACTTTGCAAAATTGTTTGGGGATCTGTATGTCTGTAGTCAAAAATATGAAAATATGTGTACAAAGTACCCTCTGAGAGAGTCATTAGTCTGACCTCTAACACTAAGCCCTTTCCCTTCCCTCCCCACCCCACACTTGTAATTGACATTCATTTGCCTGCAATGAGGTATCTTTCAATCCCAGTGCCCACGCCCCGACCTTGCGGGACTGGAAGGACTAGACCTAATTTTTCTTAGATTTCCACTGACTTCTCAAGTTTTTATTCTTGTTTATGAGGGGCTCAACGTGCAGGTCTTGCTTTATATCCCTTTTTGTGTGCACATGGCTTTAGTTGGGCAATTGCGCCTTTCTCCCATTATCGTTGGTAGGGAAGTGAGTAATCAAACTGTCAATTCTAAACTTCAGGGAGATAAGGTCAGCAGCTTGTGTGGTATCAGGATGGCACCCCGCAGAGGAAAAATGACTCTCGGTGGCTCACGTTGTTTTGGGGCTTGTTTGCGTTGCTGTGCAGTTGTAATGGAAAACGAATAAAAATAAAAATCCCAGGGCCCATTTTGGCCAGCGCTTGGGAATCTAATCCCACTGTCCTGGCAGAGTTCCAGCTCAGGTCACCGCATTCTGCTGGCAGAAGCCATCTTGTGCAGTTTTCAGCGGATGTAACTTTCTGCTTTGCCAGTTTCTCAGCTCCCTGTGCTCCCCACACTGGGGAGGATGTAGTTCTGCTGAATGATCTCCTCCCCTTACCTCAGTGGGCCTGATCTGGGACCAGGTAATTACCCTGGTCCAGGGACCAGCCACAGAGATATTTGCACCAGTTGAGACCTCTGTGCCTGTGTCTTTCTCTGTGTGCTTCTATGCAGTCATTGACTCGGACTCCTGGCAGGAAAAGTTTTTTCATCTAGTTTCTTTCAAAACTCTATGCGTATATTCCCTCAGTTTGTTTCATAACACTTTGTTATGCAAATTTAAAACGTTTCTTTATCTGAAGTACTTATGAATTTATCTCCCTTCCACACATTTATGCTTTTGTTGCTTCTTTTAATTGCCTCCCCCACCCCACCCCGCCGCTTAACTCTCTTTCCCATACAAAATTGATTGCATTTCAGGGTGTGAGGAACAGCTCCAATCTAACTCTTCTCCGTACACATAATCTTCTATTCCCACCACACTGTTTACTGAATGGTGATTTCTAATTGTATGATTTCTGCAAATGACTTAACCTCTCTGAGAATCAGCCATCAGTGTCTGGAAAACAGAGATGATAATGATACCTACCAGACAGGCTTGTCCTGAGGATGGAGTGAGACAACAACATCACATGCTTGGCAAATAAGGGTCTGATAAATGATGTCTTCTTTTTTGTCTCCTTTCCTTTCTTTTTATCTGTATCTGCCTATTTCTTTTTTCCAGAATCTTTGTACCTACCACCACTGAAATCAAGCCGGACTAGACCGACCCAAATGTTGTCTATCCCAGATTTTGTATTAGGAAGGCTACTAAACAGAAAGGTTGGGGGAAGTGAGGGATAGGGTGGTAAAAGTGCTTTTCTTGAAAAGACCCATCCTGACAACACATGCACTTTCTTTGCTTTCAAGTCACCAGGCTGCTTCTGTAGCCACCTCTTTCTCCGGTCAGAGAATTCTCTTAGAAGGCTGTTCTTCTGAGGCCTCAAAATGCCCGCCTCTCCAAGCTGCCATGTCAGATCTTTGAGGGGTGGGGGTGGGGGGGCGGGCGGATCTGATTTCTGAGGCCAAAACTCTATGTGTGGGTGGTTTTATTTGGGGGTCGGATGGAGGTAGAAGTTGGCCATGGGTTTGCTGCATTCCAGGAAGAGGGAGGACTCTGCTCTCCTCTGATGAGTCATGGAAGAGAAATGTATGATGTTTGCAAACAGCTCAGGCCAAGCTTCTTCTTTCTTCTACTCCACCCAGCCCCCATCTAGCAGATTGGACCCACCTGAGAAGTTTCACAAGTTAAGCTTGTGACTAGAGCAGGTGTCCTGTGTCCTACCACCCTTGGAGATGGCAAGCAGCTAAGAGAATGGGAGGCGGTTGTCTTTAGCTCTGAACTCCAGCAAGTGAGACATGAGACAGGACCTTCCAATGGATGTATCGGTCTCCAAACCAGGACAAGATCTGGGTGGTGCCGGAGGACTAATGAACTGACAGGGCTGTCCCCAGGGCACCCACATGAGAGCACTGGACAGGGGGGCTGTCAGCCCCACCTCACAGAGGGGTGGCAGATGGAGAGGAGCCCAGCTGGGAGAAAGGAGCCAAGGGATTGTGGAAAAGAAGGCAAGGCCTAGGAAGTGAGGGGAAGTCTTACAAATGAGAGAAGCCGAGAGCTTCTCCTCTCAGGGGAAGATGAAGGCTGGGCAGGCTGCAGAGGGACCGGAGAGGTGGGGGTGTGCGGGAGAAAATCATTGCCTCGGCATCAGCAGGCTGCTGGAGCCAGGTGGGGCCATGATGCATCGTCCCAGATGGAGTGGATCAGGCTCGTCAGACATGCTTCCCTCTGGATACTCGGTGTCCCCCTCCCTTCCCCTCTCCCAAATCAGAAGAGAATCACAAGG
Source organism: Cervus canadensis (assembly GCF_019320065.1). Classification (NCBI taxonomy): domain Eukaryota; kingdom Metazoa; phylum Chordata; class Mammalia; order Artiodactyla; family Cervidae; genus Cervus; species Cervus canadensis. The sequence continues at coordinate 124,074,259 of NC_057386.1, read as the reverse complement.
TGACTTGGGAGGGCAGCCAGCCTCCTGGGAGCTTTTGTGAACTATCAGGTAACTCCAGCGGGATCACAGTAGGAGACCTAAACATGCCTCTGCCAGCTCCATTTCCCACCCACCCCCACTTTTTTTCCTATTGTGAGACATCCAGGGAGCGAGCTGGTCAGCTTGGGAACAGAGATCCTGTTCTAGGAATTTGTCCACCGCATTCACAGTCCTTGAATCCCTGCCCGACGGAAACTACCTGCTCACTGTGCTACCACTACTGCTAGAGCAACACCCTGGCGCCCCAGTGGGGAAGGCAGAACCAGAGTAACTCATCACTTAAAATTAAAAATTGCATTTAATCACCGTTCATTTTTCTACCAGGCTCAGGAGGCCCTGTCATCTCCGCATTTTAAGTGTTTTGCTGTTTAAGGTCTGAGCATGTTGCGGGGCGGGGCGGGGCGGGGCGGGGTAGGGTGGGTGGGGGTTGAGGAAGGAGAGGAGAACTTTTGAAATCTTTCCACAAAAATCAAAGAACAAACCGACTGGAGGGGAAAATAGCTGCTATATTTAAACTACATTATCCCATCAGGGAGCTATGGTTTTGAAAACCATTCCACAGTACTTTGGCACTGTGCTGTATGGGTTTCTTTTCCTTAATTTTTTTTTTTTTTAATGGCAACTCTCCCCCCCCCCCAGAGCAATAATAACAAAGGAAGTGAAGGGCCTCATTAATTGATGTGGTATATGGACATGTACTGAGCACTTGCCACAGGGCCCCCACACTGTGCTAGGCACTGGGGACACAAGGGACCCTCAAAGTCCTTAAGGCAAGTAAATATCATGAGTTCATTCATCACTGTGCCTGCGTGCTTAGTTGCTCAGTTGTATCTCTGTTGAATCTCTGCAACTCCATGGACTGTAGCCTGCCAGGCTGCTCTGTCCACGGGATTCTACAGCCAAGAATACTGGAGTGGGCAGCCATTTCCTCCTCCAGGGGATCTTCCTGACCCAGGGATCTCCTGTATTCCAGGCGGATCCTTTACCATCTGAGTTACCAGGCAAGCCCAATCACTGTGCATATATCCCTTTTTTTATCTTTTTGACCATGCCATGGCTTATGGAATCTTAGTCCCCCAGCTGGAGATCGAACCTGCACCCCTGCAGTAGAAGCATGGACCTCCAGGGAAGTTCTTGTGCACATATCCTAAATGCATATGATCCCTGCTGTCCTGGAGTTTATAATCAGATGAATAGATGCTAGTGATAAGTGCCGTAAGAGTACTATTCATGTGTTTGTCCCCTTTGCTTTTCTTTCTGCCCCAGATGCTGTTCTTCTCAGCTCTGAATATGCAAATGGATGTAATAATAATTCATGGCTCACTTCTCAGAGAGATGGTCGCCCCACCCAACACACTTGTCATTCTCAGATGACAAGTCCCAGTTAAATGTCAAAGTGAGATAGCTGGGTTTAGGGATCTGAACATACAAATGGACATCAATATTTTGGTGAGGTTTAAACCAATGGACCTATGGTAAGATTCAGGTGGGGAAGAATGCTAAGTACTCAATCACAGGACACTGCACATCTCAGGTTGAGTAGGAGAGGGGGATGTGCATGAAAAGAGCACTGAAAAGGATCAGCCAGAGATATAGAACATAAACCTAAGTTACTATAGTAGAGTTGAGTGACCCCCGAGGGACACAGAATAAGGCACAATTAATTTTCTAGGTGATGAGGTTGGAAGTGATGGAGAGGATCCTTATCAGGGAAGCCCACCCCACTCGGGTGGGGTCTGAGCCTTCATCTTGGTGTTCACCAGGCACACCCAAGCAGCAGGAACAGCCTGAGCAAAGGTTTGGAGGAGCAGATAATTGTCCAGTGGAGGGAGCTTAGAATTGGAGGGGAGGTTGTGGTGGACATAGGGCAGATGAAACTGAAAGGTACCATGGAAGAATACAGGGTGTCTCCAAACAAGATTTCCAGTGCTCCGTGCTCTTTACCTCTTATTCCTCCCAACCTGTTAGATCTTTGACATTTCTCAGTGAAGTAGACATCTTTCGTTTTGCTAGCCCAACATCTGTTCCTCTCCTTCTGGCAATAGCACCAAGACCTCCCTCTGGGCTATTGTTTTTCAGGGTATGGATCCTGAATTTGCAGCATGTACATCACCTGGGAACTTGTTAGAAATGCAAATTCTTGGTCTCCATCCCAGACCTAATGACAGAATTCTGGAGCACACCACCCATACCACTGTCCCTGCCCCCCCATCCCCCTACCCCCGCTGATACACGCCAAAGCTTGAAAACCACAGCCTTGAGAACTTCTCCCCCGCTCTTTCCGTGTAGTTCAGATGGAGCTGTCCACAGTCCCTGCTTCCAGGGGTGGACACGTGACCCAGAGAAACTATTAGCCCTGTCCTTCCATTGAGAATGCTAAACTTGTGGACTGTAAACTGAAGACACTGGGGCTCTATCTGCTACCACCTGGAGAGAGCTCTCAAGACAGTAAAAAGCAAAGCAAAACAGCACAGTCAAGAGATGGAGAGAGATCCTGTTAGTTTATTTGAGCACCTGGGTCAAACTGTTCTGAATTGGATCTACTTCCCAGTAAGTCCTTTTTTCATATTAACACTTAGCCATCAAAAGAATGCTTATTAATGGGAGAGGGCCAAATTCTGGAAAAGACAATCTGTTAAGTTTGGCAAGTTCTCAAATGTTAAAGCTATAGTTTGTGGGCATGTAGAAAAAGTGGTCACTAGGCACTGACATGTGATCAGTAACACAAGCGACGCCAACCTGGATACATTTCGCTGAAAAGATCACTAGACTGTGGACTGTTGTAGAAAATTTACATAGATCTTAGCAACACATTTGACAGAGTCCTCTCGTCAAGTCCTTATGGACCAGAAAGGTGGACCAGAAAGGTGGGCTAGATAATAATAGTGGACTAACATCCCGTACATCCCATAATTACCTTGAGAGACTTTATGTGTGGCCAGGCCGCTCATGATGTCTGTTCTCTTGCTCTTTACACATCTCCTGTCCAATGAGCACCAGCTTGACGTACACCATACGCACAGGACTGACCTTCCTACATAGTTGCCCGAGCCCCCAGCCTGTGCTGGCTTATCAAAGTGGTGATGAGGAGCATGTCCCTCTGCTGGTTTCCCTGGTAACTAATAAGTCAACCTGACATCAATTTCCCATTCCCCTTGGGAGCAAAGACTGCCACCACGTCCTGCCTGCCATCTGTGGCACACAGGGTGTCGCTCTAGGACCTTGCTTCAGATGTGTAAGCTCCCCTATCCATTAAGCCACAGATGTCTCTGTTGCTGACGCTGGGCTCTTCCTTTGGTTGTAAAGCTGGGCAACTGCAGGCCATGTCAGCCCATGGAGGGCTGCTTAACAATTTACATAACATAGAATGTAATAGCGCAGGCGATTTTGCCTGGCATTCCACTCCATGAGCTTGTGTTCCAGAGTCACTAAGAGACAGCAGATGTAACAAAGTTGGATGGCTTTAATTCCCACTTACCTTTCAGTGTAAACACCTTAGTGTACCAGTTCTGGTCTAGTATATAAACATGTATTTTCCATATGGCATGATCCTCAAGTCAAGCTGACTACATCAGGTGTACAACCAAAATAATGATCTGTATAATAACATGTTACTCAAAATAAGGAGGCAGGAGAGTGTGTTGTAAGATTTTCACTTTCCTGACTTTGAGACCTGTAGTCAAGTTGATTTGCAGCAGTTGACAGAAGCCATGCTTATCAAAGTTGTGTGTAACCCAAGTTGAGGCATACAGCTAAAACATCCCTTAAAGATGAAGACTCCAAAGACCACAGTGGGCTGCAAAGATGGGCCAAAGTGAACAGGAAAACATCCCATTATAGTCAGAGTTCAGTACCTGGGTTAAAAATGATCAACAGTGCAAGTTAGACGATGGGAAGATTAAATGACTGCAGTTTATATACACAGGACTCATTTTTTAATTGATTGTTCACACAAATCAACAATGTGCAGGAGAAAGCATGGAAACAAAGGTGGACAGTGATGACTCCACTGCGAGATCCTGTCTTCAGTGCTGTCTTCAGGGTGTCTCCACAACAGGATGACAAGGATGCTGAGGGGTTGCCGACTCCTGCTATACACATCACAGCTCAGAGATAGAGCGGTTCTTTTTACCTGAGAGAAGAGACTCACAGAGCACGATAAATACCTTGAAATATTGGAAGGGATCTCACACAGAGGAGAGATTAAACTTATTCAGGGTTACTCCAGAGGGTTAAATAAGAGCCAATGTATAGAAGTTGTTAGTGGGAGGTGGATTCAGCCCAGAATGAAACTGCTTTAATGATTAGAGCTGTCCAAATATGGAACAGACTACCTTTTACATCTCCATTGTCTCATGGGAGGGTTGCAGAGCGTTGGGAGGTTGGCATGTCATTTTTTTCTACTGGGCCTTTTCTGTTTACCTAGCTTTTTTTTTTTTTCCTTCTTAATATTTATTTATTTGGCTGTGCCGGGTCTTAGTTGCAGCAGATCCCTGGGTCGGGAAGATCCCCTGGAGAAGGAAATGGCAACCCACTCCAGTATTCTTTCCTAGAGAATCCCATGGACAGAGAAGCCAGGGGCTACCATCTACAGGGTCCCAAAGAGTTGGACACGACTGAAGAGACTTAGAATGTACACATGTGGGATCTTTAGATGTGGCATGTGGGATCTAGTTCCTCAACCAGGAATCGAACCTGGGCCCCCTGCATTGGGAGCTTCCAGTCTTAGTCCCTGGACCACCAGGGAAGTCTCTACCTAGCTTTTTAAACCAGCCTGCCTACTACCAGCTTCCCAGGTGGCACAGTGGTAAAGAATCTACCTGCCAATTCAGGAGACACAGGAGATGCCGGTTCTATCCCTGGATTGGGAAGATCCCCTGGAGTAGGAAATGGCAAACCATTCCAGTATTCTTGCCTGGAAAATTCCATGGACAGAGGGACTTGACGGACTATAGTCCACGGGCTCTCAAGGAGTCAGACACATCTGAGCACATATGCCTACTACCAGCTAATATCCTCCTTTATTCATTCCTTTGAGGGTCTTTGATCAAATCATGCATCTTTCTGAATCACAGTTTCTCTATTTCCTCTCCCTGCCCCCAACTGATTGAATATACCTACAGCCCTTGATTAAATAAATAAATATATATATTTACTATATATATATTATTTTATATATATAGTACAGCTGACTCTTGAACAACACAGGGTTTGGAGTGTCCACCCTTTATGAGGTTGAAAATCTGACTTGGCCCCCATACACAGTTCCTCCACATCCGTAGTTCCAAATCCAAGGATTCAACCAACCACAGATAATGTAGTACTCCAGTATTCACTATAAGAAAAAAAGCTGAATATATGTGGACCCACACAGTTCAAACCTGTGTTGTTCAAGGGTCAACTATTTCTAAAACCCATTCTTACTTTGCTTAACCTTATTAACAAGAAGTATGTGTATAAAATCCATTGAGCATAAATTGATTTCTACTTAAGAGTAACTGGATCTTTCTGCCTTTGGAAGGCTATGTTTTGCTAAATTTTGGCAACCTCTAAACAACATATTTTAGAGACACCAATGGGTTGAGGAACCAAGGGCATAATTGGTATGTGACATAGAAAGGGCCAAGCCCAGGCTTAAAAGCACACTGTTTCAGTTTAAGGGAACACAGACAGTTCCTGACTCATGATGATTTGAATGATAATTTTTCGACTTTATGATGATGTGAAAGCAACACATATTCAGCAAAAGCTTAATTTTGATCTTTTCCCAGGCCATCAATACACACTATCACCCTCTCTTAACATGCTGGGCAGCAGCAGCCAACTGCAGCTCCCAATTAGCCACACAGATCATGAAGAGTAAACACTGATACACTTAAAGCCATCTTGTTTTTCACTTTAAATAAATCACATGAGATATTCAACACTTTATTATAAAATAGATTTTGTGTTAGGTGATTTTGCCCAACTGTAGGCTAATGTGTGTTGAGCACGTTGAAGGTAGGCTAGGCTAAGTTATGAAGCCCAGGAGTATATTATGTGTATTACATGCATTTTTGACTTATGACATTTTCAGCTTATGATGGGTTTATCAGGACATAATCCCATGGTAAGTTGAGGAATAGCTGTATTCCAACCTCCGGGAAATAGAAGACTTGTAAAGAACAGTCTGGTAACACTACCAATATGAACTTACACATATGCTCATCTCTGAGAAACCTATAATGCTGCTTCGCTTTGTTTTCATTTGCTTTAAACCTAAGCTTCACAGTCATTCACATGAGGCAACAGGGCTTCCCTGGTGGTTCAGATGGTAAAGAATCTGCCTGACATGTGGAAGACTCGGGTTCTATCCATGGGTCAGGAAGATTCTGGAGAAGGTCATGACAACCCACTCCAATATTCTTGCCTGGAGAATTCCATGCACAGAGAATCCTGGTGGGTTACAGTCCGTGGAGTCACAAAGAGTCAGACACAACTGAGCGACTAACACAACCACCTGTTTATTTCACTAATTGGAAATCAATAAACTTGAGTTCAGCAAAAACTTGCTGGGGCCCTCCCATGGCCCGGCCCTTTGCAAGTCATTGATAGATTAGGGATGGTGGGAACTCTGTCATTCACTCAAAACAGTAGGCATTCTATAAATGATAGATACCAGGGGTCTTCTTCATCCTAATGATGGACAAGCTAGACAAGCTCCTGTCCTCATGGAGCTTACATCCTAGTAGGAGGAAACAGGCAGTAAACAGCTAAGCAGAAAACACATCAGTGGTAAGTGCTGTGAAGAAAATAAAAGAATGTGATAGCCAGTGTGACCAGGGAGGGTAGCCCTAGCCCTTTACGGTAGTCAGTCAAGATATCACTGAGGAGGTAACATGTAAGCTGAGATCTGAAAGATAACATGGAACAAGGAGCTCGAAGATCTGGGGAACAGCATTCAGTACAAAAGCCCTGATCAGGAGCCTCTCAAGAAGCAGAAGTGCTGACAACTCCAAGCAGAGACTGAGCCGTGGATCCAAAGTCAAATGCTCAAGATAATTTCCAGACTGAGAAGGTTAACAATCCTCTTGCCTTTCTACCCTCACTGGGGTGAGGCAGAATGGGTAAGAAGTGCAGCAGACCTGGTCTGAGTAAGAAAAGAACCCCCAGCCCTCCATTACCACACCCCCACCATGCAATCACCTGTTCCTCCTGGAGGAGGCTCCATTCCTGTGACCTAACCAGTTTCTACCTTGTTTCTCTTAGTGCACTGCCATGCACTAGAATTTTTGTTTGTTTGTTTGGTGTAGGGTTTTGTTGGTCCTTTTCCAAGTATCAATCAAAACTGCATACCAGCCTCCACACCTTGGAAATAATTAAATGACCTGCCTGATTTTTTTCAACCCGGTAATGCACTGTGATTTGCATCTGTTAAAGGACTTTATCTTAGCTGAGGTGATTTTTGTTCTGCTTTGGCTGGTGTGGATGGTACATCATAGCCAAACACAAAAGCAGACTACATGCTTCATCCTGCCACACAGTCCCTTAAGAAAATTGCTCTGTGATGCGAATATGTTCACCTTTTGCTCCTGAACTCAATGAGAAGGTCTTTTTACCTGTTAAACAGTCTATTTATTTATTTGCCTGCACCGGGTCTTAGTTGCAGCATTCTGGATCTTTAATTGCAGCGTGGAGGAATCTAGTTCTCTGACCAGGGATGGAACCTGGGCCGCCTACATTGGGAGTATGGAGTCTTACTTAGCCACTGGACCATCAAGGAAGTCCCACTAGTCTAATTTTTTTATATTAGCAAAATTCTCTTTATCTTGATGCTACATAGTTTTAAAAAATGTTTTACTTTTTAACCTAGAATAGTTAATTTACAACGTTTTGTTAGTTCCAGGTGTACAGTTAAGTAATTCAGTTTTATAGCTATATTGTCAGATTCTTTTCTCATATAGGTTATTACAGACTATTGAGTTCCCCGTGCTATACAGTAGGTCTTTGTTGACGCAGGTTTTATGCAGACCTCTAGAGCAAATATCTGAGGTTTAAGAGCAGATTTTGGATTAAAGTCCCTTTTTTCTGCTACCAAGGAGAGTGGGAGTCTAGAAAATAGCCTGATCTTAATGTCCAAGCGACGCACCTTCTAGCACAACTCTCGCTTATTTAACAGTTACAATAGTGTAATCTGTGACTTCTGCGTATCAAAGGCTGTGTGGGATATTAAAGATAAAATAAAACCTCCTTCTTCCTCTCCCCAGAGTGGGATTCCCTCTGAGCACAGAAGGCGCTGAGGTAGGGCTGGTTATTTGCATGCGGTGGAGCTCTCGGCAGGGGGTGTGGGATGCGGTGTTCCCGAAGCGACAGATGAAGGATTTTGGCCGCGTGGGATGTGAACTGCGGAATTCCTCTCCTCGGTTCGTGAGAGGGACTCTGAAGGATATAAGATTAGGGACGCAGAGCGCGACCCTGGGGGCGGAGGGCGAGGGAGCGAGCCAAGGACACCAACCCTAGCACGCTTCCGGAAGCTCTCCGCCGACCGAGTTCGTAGGTTCTTCGGCCTCGCCTTCCCGGTCACCCCCAACTCGAGGCCGACTCGGAAGGGCAGGCAGTTCCCTAGGGGCAGCGAGTGCAAGAAACGCACCGTGAGCCCTCCACCCTCCTGGGTTCTACGTCTGCAGGTGGTTGAGCGGGGTAGGAATCGCGATCCTCAGGAGTCAAAAGGAGGCCATGGACTCGCACTCCTCCGAAGAGACGGCCGCAGAGTGCAGTGCGCGGGCGCAGCGCGCTCAGGCCTCGATCCGGGTTCCTGGGGGCGGTGCGCGGGAGGGGGCGGGGCTTGCGCGGCCGCGTGGGCGCCAGTCGCGCGGGAGGGAGGGCGCCGGAGGGAGGGGGCGGGGCCGCGCCGCCCGCGCCGCGCTGGGCCCTCTTGGCCAATGAGCGGCGTCCACATGCCGCGGCGGCGGCGAGAGGGGAGGCAGCCGCGGATAAATGCTATTAGAGCAGCCGCCGCGGAGCCGTCCCCGACGCCACCTCCTTCTCCGCCGCAGTTTCCTCAGCTACTGTCGGGGGTGCAGAGCTGAGGGGACTAGGCGAGCGCTCCGCGCACCATCCCGCCGGCTCGCCTCCCTCGCTCGGTTCCGCTCTCAAGGGTCGGCTGAGCACCCCGTCCTCCGGTCCGGGCGGGGCTGAGAATCACCACAGGAGAACGGGGAGGGGGCTTCGGGGCCGCGGCCTGCACTCCCGGCGGGCGGTTGGGGGTGAAGGAGGCCCTCCCTTCTGACGAGGGGAGGGAGGGTCAGGAACCCCCCCCCCCCCGCCTGCCCACCGTCCAGCTGTGCCCGGGGCGGGCACCGGCGAGGGCCGGACAGCAAGAGGGGCGGTTGTCTGGGGGAGGGGGCGCGGGGTGATTCAGCGCCCGACGAGGCGGAAGCGGCCGGAGGAGGAGAAGGAGGGGGAAAGACCAGTCCGCGCCTGGGCGCCCGGGGTGGCACGAGCCCGCGGCCCGAGTGCGAGGCGGAGGCGAAGAGGCCGCGGGGACTGGAGGCGAGGCCGGCAGGGCCCCCGCAGCCATGGAGAACGCGCACACAAAGACGGTGGAGGAAGTGCTGGGCCACTTCGGCGTCAACGAGAGCACCGGCCTGAGCCTGGAGCAGGTCAAGAAGCTCAAGGAGAGATGGGGCTCCAACGGTAGGTGCCCGGCGCCGGGGCTGCAGGGGCCCCGCGCGGCTCGGCGCGGGCCCGAGAGCCAGGAAAGATGGCTGACCGGGCTCCACCTCGTGGGTTTCGGCTCCGCGCCCGCCGAAGGCTGCAGGCGACGGGTTGAGCCCGCGCGCCGGCCCCGCGGGAGAAGGGTTGCAGGCTGGGGGCGCCGGGGTCGGGTCTGCGCCTCGTCTTGACATCCGCGTGGCTCCAGCCCTTGACCTTTTACCGCACGCTGCTAGCTCGGCGGCTCTTCACCAGCAGCAGCTGGCCACGGCGGAGGGAGGGATGAGCCTCCTGCATCTGGGTTGAGCCCTGCGAGACATTTTCTCGTCCCTAGCCGGTTTATGAGGCGTCGCTGTAGTTGAGAATGCCTCTGACCGCTCTCCTACTACCCAAAGTTACACATCTGGCAGAAGTGATGACAGGGCTGAAATGACTCCTTGTTTCAGAAACCGTGCTTAGGTATTGATGAAATTTCACGTTTCGGAGTAGATCAGTACAAGAAGTACTGCATACTTTCTTGGGGCAGCATTTTGATATGGTTTCTATTAAATACGGTTGAATGTTCATATATCTAGGTGCATCTTTCAAAGACAGTGGTAATTTAGTAATTCTTTTTGGAAAGACAAGAGTGCTAAATTTTTTTTCTTTTCCACGTTTCGGAGTAGATCAGTATAAGTACTGCATATTTTCTTGGGGTAGCATTGCGGTATGGTTTCTATTAAATACTGTTGAATGTTCATATATCTAGGTGCATCTTTCAAAGACTGATAATTTAGTAATTCTTTTTGGAAAGACAGAGTGCTAAAATTTAATTTTTTTTTCTTTTCCTTCTCGACACGTTGCCTGATGAATTTCTACAGAGTTACCGGCTGAAGAAGGTAAGTAATGTTAACATGTTTTTTCTCCCCCCTCTGTATGCTGATCTTAAGATGACATTTACAACAAATATGTTTCTTTCTAACAGGAAAAACCTTGCTGGAACTTGTGATTGAGCAGTTTGAAGACTTACTAGTTAGAATTTTATTGTTGGCAGCATGTATATCTTTTGTAAGTATAAAGAAATTTCTTTACTCTCCCCAAAGTTGAGACTATACCTTAGATGAAAAAGCAGGAAACAGCTGTCTATTGAGTGAGAACATTTTATTTGGAGATTTAAGCTGTGTTTTCATGTTTTTGGTTTTTGGTTTTTTTTTAAATACTCTAGGTATTTGAAAATTATAAATAGAACACGCCATTCCTGTACAGAAAATAAATGAATGCCTGACATTTGCAGTGCGCTTAGAAATTGTTGCCAAATGTGGCAAGCAGGGTCTTTATAAATTCTTGTGGTTTATCAGTTTTTAATATCAAAAAGTTCCTTATTGGAAGGCTTTTTCTGTTTTGGGTTCTTCCATTGTGTAAGATCATACTAAGATGATGTTGGGCTCTTTGTAGTCTGTAAATAGAACTTACAAAAGGAATATTCCAGTTGCTCTCCCTTCCTGGTAATGGCAAGGTGACAGTTGTTTCTGACAGTGACAAGAATGATGACGGCAGTGATGGCACCACTGTTGACCAAATTTGGTCACTGACCTTTAGGGTAGTATATTTATCTAAATTGGACCCCCGTCTTGAGTGGCTCCTAGGTTGAGAGAACAAGGTTTAGTACAACTGGTTCTAGATCTTAAGAGAAAAAAAAACATTGTTTTATCATGTTCTGTGTGTGCTTACCCGCTTGAGTCCTGTATGGTTGCTAAGAAACTGGTGAAATGCAAAGAACAGCAGAAGAAAGGTGATGGACATTGAAAAGGATAATTCTAGATTCCTACAGTTTTTTTTCCTGTTCAGCATTAATGTTTTATTGCGTTTTTTTCCTCATGAGCAGTGGACCTCCAAGTTTTCCTAAAAATGGTCATGAGTAGGACACAGATGTTCTTAATCCTAACAAGAGATGCCTTTTGTTCTTTAAAGTACAGTTTTTTATTCTTATAAAAACCAGGATGAGAAATATAACTTTTTTCAGGCTTTGCAAACGACGCAACTTCAAGGTTTCTTTTTTGTGTGTTTGTAAAAGACGCATGCAAGCCTCAGGGATCTACCTCAGTCCTTATTGACAGCCTTACCCCAGAGGGCTATTTTGAGAACTAAATACATGAAGCAATGAGCATTTGTTTACTTTAGGTAAAGGGAAAAAATTGGCAAGAGGTGAGCTTTTTTGAAATTTCTGACTCAAATTCTGCAATAAGACTGAAATATATCATGCCATGTTAGCCAAGTGATGTGTTAGCCATTAATAATTAATTCCTCACAAATGTCTTCTATGGTTTTCATTGAAGAAAATTAAGAGAGTATCATAGCAACTTATACGGCATTCTGAGTTAATCACTATATTGTATATGTGTCTGTTTGTTCTTGGTTAGTTAAAAGAAAATTCTCAGTTAGTGGCTGGTGCTTTACCAATTCAAAGAAGTAGTGCTATTTAATTAGTTTCAGTACATTGTCATGGGACAAAACAACTAATGTGTTTGAGCTAGTATAATGCTTGTGTTTAAGCTGGCTATGTTATGTTAAAATAGTCTCAAGTTTTGCAGTTTTGATACTGGGCTTCAGTAAGGTCATTGGGAACCTCTTAGAAGTTAATCGGGTGCTATATACAAGCCAAAGATTAAATTAAATTTTTATTGAGATATTTTGTGTGTGTGATTTAAGGCAGTGTTGGAACATCAGTGGCATTATTTCCACTAGACAGGCTATTGACTGTTGGGGTTGTATAGAATCTCGAGTGGCCAGTTTTGAGTGACTTTATACTAATACTTTGCATTATGAGGTAGTTTTTACTTTACTTTGTTGTTTTGGCTCTGCCTTAAGTCTTGGGGGAACTTTAGTTCCCCAGTCCAGCTATGGTAGTGAAAGTGCCGAATCCTAACCTCTGGACCACCAGGAAATTCCCTCAGATGGGTTTTTATTTTATTTTTATTTTTTTTATTTTTTTTTTTTAAATGGGTTTTTAAATACATGTTTTAATTTTGTTGTAGGATGTTGACTTTTTATAGCTTCATAGGTCTGTATTTCTCAGTTGAAGTTTGAGTTACCTTTTCGGTAACTACATGGAATTATTGCTTAAGAAATGAACTGTGTTATGTTTTTATTTTATGGGCTGCTAGACAGAAAAAAGTTTGGGCTTCCCAGGTGGCTCAGTGGTAAAGAAGCCACCTGCCAAGCAGGAGACCCAGGTTCAGTCCCTGGATTGGGAAGATCCCCTGAGGAAGGAAATGGCAACCCACTCTGGTATTCTTGCCTGGAAAATCCTATGGACAGAGGAGCCTGGTGGGCAACAGTCCATATGGTTGCAGAGTTGGACATGATTTAGTGACTAAAGAAACAGGAAAGTTTACACGTTTATTGTTTAGGAAGTACTGTAATTTTAATTTGCTTTGATTTGTTTGATGACATTGCGGATATAAACCTGTTGATTTTCTTCATGGGGATTGGGACTATTGCTGCATTGTACTTGACCTTTTCGTTCCACATTTCTTTTATCTGTGAAAAGAGCAATGAATCTTTTGTGATAATCATTTGATTCCTATGAGCTTCCCTGGTGGCTCAGACAGTGAAGAATCTGATTTTGTTGATTCTGTTCGTTTATCAGGCAAAACAGTAAAAAGTACATGTTCTTTTGGAGAAGCAAATAGGTTTATAATCAATACATGATGCATTATCAGGTTCTACTCAAGAAGTACTAGGCTTTAGTGACATATTTCAAATATCAAATTAAGTAGTAAACTGTTAACCAAAGTTAATATTTTGCTGATGCAGAAAGTAGGGAACAGCATTAATGTTTTACACTTGTGACCTGTAGGGATAAAGTTTAATTAACTTGTCCCTTGGGTTGGAAGAAGTGAGCTGTGTGTCTTCATTGCATATGAAGTAACATTAGAAATTCCTTGACATTTAGTACCTTCCTTTCCTTTCACTTTTTGTTTCTATCCCCCTTGTCCACCAACTTTGCCCTTCATGTAACACATCATGATTGCTTAATTGGACTGCCTGTTTGTTTCTCTCTTCACTGCTTTGTTAGGAATTGAGCATCTTAGGTACATAGCACGAACACTGGGGATACAGCTTGGAAGGAAATGCAGTATCTTACATGGAGCCGACATTCTAATGGAGACAGATAAAAAAGTAAAATATTTAATAATCTGTTGGATTGGATATAGTGCTGTGGAGAAAAAGTGGGTGAGGAGGGTGGTGGCGGAATGGGGGACCATGTGGAAAGAGTGCAGTTTTCAAATTGGGAAGTCATGAGAGGCATCTAAGGTGATGGTTACCTGAGGGAAGTGAGCATGAGGACTATCTGTCTCATTTGTCTGAATTATGTTCTCTGTGGTAACACAATTTGCATAATTTTTTATTTCATCCGAATTTCCCTATCTCAGCTACTTAGATTGACCCTAAGATGCTAATTAAGCTTTCTTAGTCCAAGACACTTCTCAACTTTGGTTTATATTTGAATAATTTGTCTTTCCTACTGAAACCTTTGAAGGGATTATTAATTCCTTTTAGAGCCTAGGTTAGTGCTTTTGTTAAAAGAAATACCTGGATGAGTTTGTGTTGGTAGCATTTTCGAAATACATGAAATTCATTTACTTTGCTTTTCTCAGTAAGATATATTCAAGAAGTATTTGATAATGTAGTGATTTGAAATTTTTCCTGTGCTTTAATTATTTGGAAGGATAAAATGGGCAGTTTACTGATTGGTTTAAGTAATTTATTTAGAGCCTGTCTTTAAAAGATGGTTTGAAAAGTGAATGTCTATGGGGTTTTTGTTTTATTTTAAAAAAGATTGTATTCTCAAATCTGGAAATATTGTGTTTTCACATGAACTTAGTATCTGGATTGGTAGAGAATATATAGTCTAATTCATAGCATTCTTTTTTGAAAAAATTATTTATTTTTAGTGTATTGTCATTGCTCTTTGGGGACTGGGGGGTGGGGAGCTTTCTCTAGTTGCGGTGAGCGGGGGTTACTCTCTAGTAAGGGCTTCTCATTGCAGTGATTTCTCTCTTGCGGCTCCCAGGCTCTAGAGCACAGACTTAGTTACTCTGTGGCATGTGGAATCTTCCCGGATCAGGATTCAGACCTGTGTCTCCTGCATTGGCAGGCCGATTCTTCACCACTGAGCCACCAGGGAAGCCCCCATACTATTCTTATAATAGCTGATTTTTCTCTCCCCAGGTAGTTGTTGTAACACTTATCGGTGATACTTTCTTGTGAAGTGTTTAGTTTCTGTTTTTTCTTTCTAAAATTTTTGATACAGATTTTTCCTTCATCTAACAAGTGTTTGAGTGCTCAAATGCATTGCAGATTTCTGAGGAGACAAGAATGCAGACCTGGTACATGTTTTAGGACCCTCAGTCCTAAGAATGTGCTTATCTCTCATTTTCTTTTTACAGTCTTGTTAAGAGCTCTGCATATTACTCTGACTTGTAGATAATTGAGTCACACAGTACCATGACCTAGTTTATATCAGAACATGTCTTTTTAACTTGGATTAAATTTTGCTTAATTAAATCCTGCTCTTTGACATTTTTGGCTCTACCATCAGAAGTTACTGTTGCGATCAGTCTTATAGATAACAGAGAAGGTACGCTATCCTATCTAAAGTTAACCTCGCTAGGGAATTTCCCTGGTAGTCCAGCACTTTAGGGCTTCCCTCATGGCTCAGACAGTAAAGAATCTGCCTGCAATGCAGGATATCCGGATTCAAACCCTGAGTAAGGAAAATTTCCTAGAGAAGGGAATGGCAACCCACTGCAGCATTCTTGCCTGGAGAATTCCATGGACAGAGGAGTCTGACAGGCTACAGTCCATGGGGTCGCAAAGAGTCGGACACAGCTAAGAGACTAAGCACACACAACGCAACCAGTGCGCTCACTGCTAGGGCCTGGTTCAATTCCTGGTCAGGGAACTAAATAAATAAAGTGACCTAGCAAGTGATTACTTTGAATGGGATTGACAAGTTTGAAACTTTTGGTCTTGTTAGATCTGGATAATGTAAGCCCCAGAAGTACTCTTACTGTATTAATGGTGAAAAGCAGGGAAAGGAGAAACACTGCCTAAAATGATTCTACAGCAGTCTTTCCAGGTCCTTTTGATACTGTGGATGAGTTAGTTACCTTCTTGCTCTGTGTTTAGTTCATATACTGCTAGGTAGGGACTTGTGTGAGATTTGTTTATTTATGAATCTGTATGCAATAAATATTTGGTGAGCATCGCCTATATGCCGGAGACTCTTCTAGGACCCTGTGGATAGAACAGTGAACAAAAGGAAATACAAACAGATAATCCTTTATATTCAACCTGTTCTCAATAAAGATTTTTTAGAAACATTTCCTCTCCCTGCCTCTGTATATTTTGTGTAATTTCTGGTAAACCGTAATTATGAACTGACTGTACTGTAATGCTAAAAAGACATAATAATGTGTCATCCAGTTTCCCTCTCCTTTTCACTACCCCTTCCCAAACTCATGAAGTCTTTTCACTTCTCAGCAGCATCTTCCCATTTACACAAGAGAGATTTTTTTTTTCAATTAAACAAAACCATGAAGGACTACACAGTGTGGTTTGAACATGATTGACTGTATTGATTCTTAGGAGTAAATGAAACATGGTTCATCTTTATTTTAAGTTATAGCACTTAATTCTTTGGGTTGTGGGTTTCAGAATATTCTTTGAAGTGTTTAGCAAATTGGTAGTTGTGAACGTTAAATAGGTCCAGCACTATCCTTCCACATTTTGCCCACTAGTTCCTTATCAGGCAATAATCACACATTGGACAGAACCTTCAAATAACCGAATGCCTGTGTTTCTTCCACATAAACATTTAAAGTCACATAGTGGAAGAAAAGGCTACTGCATAATACAGATGAGGGCTGTTGCATTACTGATGAATACCACTTGTGCAAAGGAACCACACATTTCTTGAAAAGTAGAAGCTGCTTGCTTGCCTGAGTCTTTGCCTTTGCTCCAGTGGATATGGAATATTGCTTTAAGTTTGTTCCTCAGGCCTAGCTGCCAAGAGGGAAATTCATACTCACTTTAACAAGGTGTGAAGCTTATCTTACAGTTGCTAATGCTTCACTGACCTTTTGGAAAGGTCCTTGCTACTCTTCAAGTTGAGCCATTTTTCTCCCCCAAGAGCTAATTAAGTTTCTTATTTCTGATATGCTCTCCTTGGCAAATGTTTGAAAGGCTAGTATCAAAGCAGCTGTGATCTTGCATCTATCAAAATTTATAACTTCCTAGAGAAGTTTTCATTCTGGCATTAGGCCTGGCCTTAACACCAGGAATGCCCTGTCGAAAGCTTGCAGCAACAATTTCTATTCATTCTGGTGTTTTTGCCTGCCCTGGTTCATTAACTGGCAGTTGTGATTGGCATCTTTCAGGACCTTGTCCTTGTGTCTCCTGGATTTTTTTCCTGCTCAAATTGCTGTTTCTTTTGTTGGTGCTATGGTAGTGAGAATACCTGTCTAACAAATTGATATTTGTTGTTAATTCACTGTTGCCCTCTTTTAACTTGGAAAATTCATGTTGGATCTTGCCTTAATCATCTTTCTGCTTGTTTGCTGTTTCTGTCAAAGCTCATCTTATGGTATTCACTAGTTACAAACTTAGTCACTAGCTTCATTATTGTCATAAATCATATCTGACAATATTCAATGGATCAAAAACAGTGCTTTCCTTGTTTACTGAATAGATCTTTTAAAGAAAAGATTTCATTGTGGAATATGCAAACATTTTAAGTAGTGTTAAAAGGCAAAGGCAAATCTTACCTCCCAGATTGAATCATGAGATGTGTTTAACATCCTTTTGGATTGGCAGTTTTCCACAAAAATTTGTTGTTGAAAATTTAACCATTTAGATGCCTCTTTTTATTTATCATTGTGTTGGATTCTCTCTTATTACAGATGTTCAATTATGAAGTACAGTGTGTCTTTCTTTTAGCTTTTAAATCTGAGAGTTATGGTTGGGTGAGCTAGAGGTTAATTCTTTGCTCATTTTTCTTGGGACAGTGTTCTGTGGCCAGTTATGACATTTTTGGGTTTAGATTGTCTCTGAAGTGCTATGTTGCTATGTCATATGGAGGTTAACCTTTAGAATACATTCCTGATCTCAGAACAGCCTTGCAGTGATGACCTTCAGTAACACCACTGAAAATATGTGGGACATTAGCAGTTTATGTACACTAATATTAAAGTCAGTGGTTAAATTACTTTTACTATGAATTTGTGCCACATAGGTATTATATGAGTATTAGCCAAATTAACAAAGTTTGATGATTGCCTTTTAAATTTAGGAATTTATTTCTTCTGAAAAATATACATAGGAAATGGATGGGATTTAGTTCTCCAAAGTATTTGTTTTGGATTTTAAGCGAATTATTACATGAAAAATAGATTAGTTCTTAAGGATATTGTTAAGAAGTTTATAGTTTTGAGTGTTAAGAGTTAGAACAAGATACAAGCTTGTCATTTATGTCATTACATTTTGCTACCTTTTGTTTCTAAGGATGATAAGAAAAGATTTTATGTATCATAATAATTCCTTTAGTGCCAGCCACTTTTGTGGTAAGAACACATTACAGTTCTAATAAATGTCATTTCTCTTTTAGGTTTTGGCTTGGTTTGAAGAAGGTGAAGAAACAATTACAGCTTTTGTAGAACCCTTTGTAATTTTACTTATATTAGTAGCCAATGCAATTGTGGGTGTATGGCAGGTAAGCAATAATTCCTGCAGTGTTAAATTTTGGTAATTTATATAAGAGATTTAAACTGTTAGTCTTTCTATTATCTGTTTTTTCTGCTGTGGAACTGCCTGTGTTTGTTATCTATTAATTTATTTAATGGCAGAATTTTAGACCTCATGCATATATACTCTGCTGTTAAAATTGCTCATGCTCCATGGTAGCATGGAATCAAGAAAAGTGATTAAAGAAGCTACTTAAGGAAAACCAGAAAATTTGAGAACCAGTATCTGTTTATATTTCCTGGTTGCTTCCTATGAAAGACTTCGTAAAACCAGTGTCATTTTTATTATCCTTGGATTTGTGTGTGGATTTAGCTATAAAAGTTATTTGAATCCTAAATAATTTCACTTTCAGAGCATATTCCTGGCTGTTTTCCCTTAATTGTCCAGTGCCCAGGCCTTATCCCCAGAATGGAAGATAATTTTCCTACAGAAACATCATGGAATCACACTTTTGCTTCACGTCTGCATGATTCGTCTCCTGCTAATAGCTAGTTTGAGAATTTTAACTTTTCTAGGACTGTGGGTCTGTTTGATTTTTGTTTTCTATATAGTTTAACAGATTCAGACTAATATTTCACAGTCATCTTTTGAATAGTAATCTTTTAGATTTTTGACGGATATAGTCACACCTCTTTGAGGACTAAAATAGAGTGCATCTGTCATTCGTGCAAACATCTTCTACACATACTTAGTCCTGTTGAAATTGTAAACTTATTAGTAAACATGAAGGCCTTTGGGTAATGAGCTCATTTAGAAAGATGCCTCCTTAGAAGAAATGTGCCATATTCCTCTTGATTTTTAAAAAAGTTGCTTGTAGTTAAGTAGATATGATACTTTTGTGCATTATTTAGGCAAGAGAAACAATACCCAGCATTAGACTGTCCTTAAGTTAGTAGTGCGTGTTTTTAAATGTACACCATTTACACAGTAGGTGTGAAAGTTGATCAGTTGTATCCGACTCTTTGAGACCCTATACAGTCATGGAATTCTCCAGACCAGAATATTGGAGTGGGTAGCCGTTTCCTTCTCCAGGAGATCTTCCCAACCCAGGGATCGAACCCAGGTCTCCCACATTGCAGGTGATTCTTCATCAGCTGAGCCACCAGGGAAGCCCAAGAATACTGTAGTGGGTAGTCTATCCCTTCTCCAGCAGATCTTCCCGACCCAGGAATTGAACTGGGGGTCTCCCGCCTTGCAGGTGGATTCTTTACCAGCTGAGCTACAAGAGTGATTTTATAAGACAGATACTCTTTGACAGATGTGACACGGACGTTCAGAGGGTTTGACTTACCAAAGGCGATATTAGGTAGTACATACATAGAGTATCTGAGATTTATACCCAGGGCCAGACTGGAAAGAAGTAAAATCTTCCAGCAGTTTTTACAGGACTTTTATGTATGTTTTAACTTAGAAGAGTAACATTGTTACATCTTAATCCTATTTACATAATATACAGAAGAGTATGTGCCAGTACTGTAGGGTTCTTGCTTTCTGAAAGTAAGGGGAGTTAACAGTGTTAAGGTAGTATTTGGGAGGGGCTGGGCATGTATTTCTGATTAGTGTCATCAAGGACAGCTGACAAGCAATTGGGGGAACTACAGAAAAATGGAGTTTTCTGGGTGGAGGGTGGGGAGAATATTCCAGAGAGGGAATGGCATGATCAGAGAAGTACAGAGTGTGTTTGAGGAATGACATTTAGACCTATTTGGATTTGAGTGGAGTAGGTAGGAGTTAAAACTTTAGAACAAAGGAGACCTCAGACGGTCTTCTAAGTTTTTGTTTGTAGTAAGTTAGGTATATTTGTCTTTCCCCAAGCTGACTTGTTTTTTGATGTAATCTGAATCCATGGTCATTTGCTTCCCTTTTCCATCCTCTGTACTATATAAATATTCCTTTTGATAGTTTGGGTTGGTGGGCGGCAGGGGAGGCTCTTTAAGTGATTTTCATTGGCATCTGCATCCTGGGGGTCTGAGATAGTTTATCTTTTAATAAAGTTTATGCTTCTAATTTAAATGTGCCTTTGCTGATTTTTAATAGAAGCAAAATACAGTGCTCCTGGACATCTTAACCTTGATCAGTCCAGTTAAACTTTACCTGACATGACCTTGAGGAAGGAGAAAATGGTAAAACTGCCATAATTCATACATTCAGGGGGGAAAATCCTGAGGAAAAAATGATTTCAAATTTGACTAATTGAATAGCAGCAGTGCTCAGAATTTATTATTTCTACAATATCAGTAATGTTTGAACTTAGCCTTAAGTAGATCTGATAGGGATTTAAATTATTTTTGTCATGAACTTCCCAAATTTAAGGTTTCCTATACTTTTTCAGGGATGCATATGTAAAAAGTGAGACACACATGCCAATAGCTTTGTTTTCTGTCATCTGAATTCTCTTTTTAAGCAGGTTTGGGGATTTAATTTTTACCACAAGGCAAAAAATGAGATTACACGGTATTGAGTGTAAATTTTATCTAAGTAAAGGTTAAATTGAAAATGTTTAGATTAGAGGGCAAAAATGTGAAAGAAATGAACAAATTTTTTCCTTTGTCCGTTAAATTGAGTAATCTCACTTGGGCACTTGCTTTGTAGACTTGCTCCTTCTAATTGCTTATTTTCTAAGAGAATAAAAGGCAAATTTGGCATATAAACTTCTGCCTCCCCTTAAAGGAACTTTCCCTTAGCATTTTTTCAACATGACTCATTTTAATTGTACATCTCTCATCTTGAAATTAGGGAAGAAAAATTGTGTGTGACCAAGTCTTGACATGTTCATATATAATATTATGGTGATTATGTTTTGTGACTGGCAGTGCTTCCAGCCATTTATTGGTCTCTGCCACTGAAGAGAGATTTAGAATTTGTGAGGAGACGTAAAACTTGGTTTTCTTAATTCATCACTCAAAGCATTTACTGTGTGCCAAAGCACAACCTAAGCATTTTATAGATAGCTTGTAAATTCTCACACCTGCTGAGAGTGGGTGGGTACTGTTAGTGTCCTGGTTTTGTAGGCAGTAAACCTTGTCTGTCATGTCACTTATCCACAGTCAACCTAGCTTTTGAGTGGAAAAGTCTGGGATGAGCCTGGGCAGTCCAGACCCAGACCATCAGCTTTCATGGGAGACAAGATTGATTTAATGGTGTGAGTGTGTGAGGTTAAAGGTGAGGGCCATGTTGCATGGTGTGCTTAGGGACAGCAGGTTCTGATAATTGCTTTTCTCCATTGATTTTGTCCTTACTCTTAAGGTGCTTAGTTTTTTCATTCTTAATACAAAATTAAAAGGGCCTAGTGTTTATTATCTTAAGATGTGAATCATTTACTGTAAATGTTATTAATGTGCATCTCTTGTGGGTTTTTTTTTTTTTAATTCACATTTAGGTTAGAACTCTAAAATTTGATTCCTAGGGCTAGAAACATTTAGCAGTGGCAGGCTGTGTTTACTAATTTGTTTTCTTTTTTACAGGAAAGAAATGCTGAAAATGCAATTGAAGCCCTTAAGGAATATGAGCCTGAAATGGGCAAAGTGTATCGACAAGATAGGAAGAGTGTACAGCGGATTAAAGCTAAAGACATAGTTCCTGGTGATATTGTAGAAATTGCTGGTGAGTTGAGTTTGGTCATTTTTTATTTTAAGGTTGTATATTTGAATGCAGTCCTTTCCTCAGGGTTCATACTTAGAAGTTTTAAAAGTTAGGCTCATGTGTATCGATTATATTAACAGATTTTTAGTGCTATCCAAACAAATTAGGGTTTTTTCTAAAAGTTCAACGTGTTTTGGGACCTCCCTTCATGTTGAGAAGATTTTTCTGTTTTACAAAAAACAAAGGTGTTTTGAATTACTGTGCTTATTATTTTCAGTACATTTTAGGAATCTAGTGCTAGTGAGATGAACTTAATCTTGATTTGACAGTTGTAGTGAGCAGTTTGTTAGAATACTAGTTAATGAGTACATGATTTTTCCTGTTTTGGTTCTTGGTACAAATAATAAGTCAGACTTGCAACTATCAAACCAAACTGATGGTTAAGGGTAATTTCATGACTTTAAAAACTCTACTTAAAAATATTTTGACATAGCACTGAGCCAGGGATGTTAGCCAGAGATTCGGGTTTGGGCTTTTAAAGAGTGAATCCTCTGCCATGCCAGAGCTCTTCACAGATTTCGGAGGTCCTCCTTGCTGTCGATCAGTGCCAAGTTTTCAGACAGCCCAGAATGCCCCCGGAGCCAGTCAGAACAGCTAATCTTTTTGCAGGGGAATCATTACATTGGGTTCTTCAAATCATTGTGGTTTTTCACACCCTCTGAGCTCAGCATACTTGTTTTCTTTTTGTGAATGGTCTTAGAGTAACACTTTCACATTGGCTTGTGGGGAAAGTGTGCTTGTCTCTATTGTCTTACTCTCCTGAGAATTCAGAGTGCTGCATCTCTTGGCTTGTGCTGTACAGTTTTGACCTTTGAAAGTAAATTACCGGGACTTCCAGTGGTTAGGACTCCGCACTCTTCAATACAGGGGTTGGGGAACTAAGATCCTGCATGCTGCTTGGTGTGGCTAACAACAAAAACCCGCTACCTTGTCATAGGTCTTCCAGAAAAAGAATAGTGTTGTCTGTCTACCCACACGTTGATTACTTAGGACTGCAAAGTTTGTGTAAATGACCTAACACTTGCTAGGTTATTAATGTTAACAGAAGTACAACTCTGAATGAAATATTTTGGCCAGTGGACTTTTTTAAACTTAGTTTTGACATAATTTCAGACTTAAAAGTTGCAAGACTAGTAAGAGTTCCCATTTAGCTTTTACCCAGATTCTGAAAATGTTTATCACGATAACTTGCCTTATCATCTTTCAGTCTATATACGTTCACACATTTTTGCTGAATTATTCCAGAGTAAATTGAGAAATGATGCCTCTTTGCTCCTAAATACTTAGTATTTATTTTATAAATCTGTAGACCTTAGTCAGATTTAACCATTTGTCACCATGGATTTTACAGCAAAACACGAGTTAGAAGGGGAGTTCTGGTGCTGATGTGGGAAATAGATCACAGTGGGAAGGCTGGAGATAGGCAGGAGCTAATGAGAGCAAGTGATATCGAGGGCTGTAGCATTAAGAATAATGAGGGAAGGATTTTGAGTTTATGAGTAGCAGTTTTTAAACAGGGATACACATCAGAATTATCTGTGGACACTAAAAGTTTTTACCAAGTCTCAACCCAAAATATTAATGTGGAATCTCTCTTGGCCATGGAATTATGGTCATATATAGTTTGAAAAGTGAGCCTCAGATTTAGGTGCTAAGTAACAGGTTTTGATAACTGGATAGATTTGGGGGTGGATGGGATTAGGGTGTGCAATCAAAGATACTGACAGAATATCTAGTTTAGGTGACTGGGTGGTGATGGTGCCTAGTAACTGAGGAAGGAAACGCTGGAGGAAGATAGTTGTCTTTCCACAGTTTTGTCATGTGGTAGGTGTACCTAAAGATCGCCTAAGTATTGCACAAGATTCTGTTTGACTTTGTACATTTTCTAGTTCTCCAGCTTAGTCTGGGAATACGTTTTCAGCCTCTCAAACTAAGATAAGAGTTTTTATCCTAGATAGACTATTTCAGTGTGTTCAATATATTTGAAAACTTAGAGAAATTACCCCCAAAGCGTTTATCCTTGGTTTGCATCAGTAGATGGCAGTGGTTTACAGCATCAGATACACCATATCCTCAAGGCATCATCATCCCTTTTGAAGAAATAAACTAAGACCAGCTTCTCTTCGATGGAAGTGGGTTTGTTTTTTTAAGTAAAGGATAATTGCTGTACAGAATTTTGTTGTTTTCTGTCAAACCTCAACATGAATCGGCCATGCTGAATTGAAGCTCCCTCCCTTTTGAAGCTCCCTCCTGTCTCCCTCTATCCCGCCCCTCTAGGTTGATACAGAGCCCCTGTTTGCGTTTCCTGAGCCATGCAGCAAACTCCCATTGGCTGTCTATTTTACATACGGTAATGTCAGTCTCCTTGTTACTCTTTCCATATATCTAACCCTCTCCTGCCCTCTCCCCACGTCCTTATAGACTTATGTCTATTCTGTTTCTTTTGATTTCTTTTTCTCTGAATTTGGGGTCTCACCAATCTTTCCCATCTGAGTAAGTCACTCTAACCACAGAGTTAACTGAGAAACTTGGGAATCGTTTTAATTCTTTCCTCTCTTATTCTGTCTCTAAGAACAGTTGATTCTGTCTCCAAGACCAGTTGATTCTGTCTCCAAAACACACCCAAATTTGCTGTTTTTTCCTAAGTCACCACACCAGTCACACCATCACCTCACACTGACATCATCAGTTCAGTTGCTCAGTGTCCGACTTTGCGACCCCATGAACTGCAGCACGCCAGGCCTCCCTATCCATCACCAACTGCTGGAGTCTACCCAAACCCATGTCCATTGAGTCAGTGATCCTATCCAACCGTCTCATCCTTTTGTCGTCCCCTTCTCTGCCCTCAATCTTTCCCAGCATCAGGGTCTTTTCAGATGAGTCAACTCTTTGCATCAGGTGGCCAAAGTATTGGAGTTTCAGCTTAACATCAGTCCTTCCAATGAACACCCAGGACTGATCTCCTTTAGGACGGACTGGTTGGATCTTTTTGCAGTCCAAGGGACTCTCAATAGTCTTCTCCAGCACCACGGTTCAAAAGCATCAATTCTTTGGCGCTCAGCTTTATTTATGGTCTAACTCTCACACCTGTACATGACCACTGGAAAAACCATAGCCTTGACTAGACGGACATCATCATCGTGTCGTATCCTAAGTGGGCTCTGGCTTCCTTTATTGTCTTCTTGCAGTTTGTTCTCTACACAGAAGCTAGACTTCCCTAAAGGTTATATTAATTCACTGGCTACAGCCTTTCAGTGGCTTCTCTCGCATCAGAAATACAATTTCTTTTCTCTTTAACCCTGAATGACCTTGCATTGTATAGCTCCTACTTCTGTGATTTCGTCTTACACCACTCAGTGTGCTCTAGTCATACAGGACTTGTTAACGTTTTCACAACCACCAAGCTTAACCTGGCCTTTTTTGGGTAGTTAAGCAAATTTTATATAATTTATTGATTTTCCCAACACATAAATCTCACAGTGGCAAAAATTTGGTTATAACCTCTGTCTACCTGATTTTCGCCACTGTGAAATTCCATTCCCTATAATGTAGCGTTTTATATATTGCTTTTGATAGTTTAGGAAGGACAGATGACTTATCCACAGTGTGTGTGTGACATAGGAGTAGTCCCTTTCTTATTTTGTTTATATTATGATAAAATATACATATTATAATAAAGTTTACCCTTTTAACTGTTTTGAAGTATACAGTTCTGTGGCATCAGGTACATTCACGTTGTACAGCCATCACTACTATTCATCTACAGAACTCTTCCGTCTTCCCAGACTGAAAAGTAACAATAATTTCTCTCTACCTCCCTTCTCTAGGTCCTGGCAACCGCTGCCTTTCTTTTAATATTTAAAAAAAAATTTTTTTAAAGATGAGTTTAAATTCTTCATCTTAGGTGAATATACTTATTACTAATAGAATTGTTCTAAGCAGTACACATACTAAACCCAGTTCTGCTTTCACCTATTTCTAATTCCTTTGTGAGGAGTCTTAACAGGTCTTGAGAGTTAGCAATTTTTTCCTCCACCTCTTCCCCTCCTGTATACTAATTGCTAAAAACATACACAGTGCTGGGATGTTGGGCTCTTGTATACTACCCTTTCTTGAATTTTGACCATTCCAAAGGATGCTAAACAGAGGTGATCACAGGTTTTAGACAGATAGTGAACATTTTGTTAAACACTATTGTCATACTACTAGGCAACATGCACTTTAAGGGGCAGAACTGTCACACTGATGATTGTAATCTTGCTGAGCATGTAAAAAGCTCTCCATAATAAATAAAACCTGAAGTCTGAAGTGTGGAGTAGGTTTAGCAGTGTAAATCTGCTTTTTGTGCAGCTTCTGTGCAGAACAGATAATTTGACGTCTCTGTGCTTGAGTTTAGTAGTAGCTGAGCTTAACGTGTGTGCCAGATACAGTGATAAATTTCTTAGTGTTTGGTTTTTAATCATCAGCCACCTATGGGTGTGTGTACTGTTAGTCACATTTTGAAACTAATAGTTGAAACCAAGTCTTTGTGGTTTATTGCTTCTGTCTTCAGCTACGGTTACTTTACTAGAGAATATACAGTATATTTAGTAAATGTATACGTATTTCACACATTAATTTGTTGGTGGTCCAGTTCACAATTTTTTAAAAATAGCTTATTGAGATACAGTTCACATGCCATAACATTTCACTCCTTTAAAGTGTAATTAAGTGGTTTTTGAATTAAGTGTAATGTCTTTATCACTATATCACTTCAGAACATCTTCCCCCCAAAAAGAAATCCTATACCCATTAGCAGTCACTTCCTCTGCCTGCTTTTCCCCAGTCCCTGGCAACCACAGTTTACTTTGCCTTTTAGGGATTTGCTTATTCTAGATATTGCATATAAATGGAATCATACAAGAAATGTGCTTTTGAGACTGATTTCCTTCTCTTAGTATTGTTGCCAGGAGTCCTTTATGTTGTGGTATAAATCATATACTTCGTTTGTGTGTATAATACTATATTCTTTATGGCTCAGTATTATTCCATTGTTTAGGTGCGCCACATTTTGTGTATTCATTCATCAGTTCACAGATATTTGGGCTGTTTCCCCTTTCTGGCTATTATGAATAATGCTAGTGTGAATATTTGAGTACAGTTTTTGTGTGAACATATGCTTTCACTCTCTTAGATATGTACTTGGACAGGAAATTGTTGGGGCTTAGAGGGGACTCGTCTAACATTTTGAGGAATTTCCCAACCATTGTCCAAAGTGATGCATCATATTCCATTCCACCAGCAGTGAGTGTAGGTTCCAATTTCTCTGCATCCTCATCAGCACTTGCCTTTTAAAATTTTCGCCGTGAAGTGTTACCTCACCGTGATTTTAACTTGTACTTCCCTAATTTCGTAATGAAATTGAGCATCTTTTCATGTCCTTATGTTCTAATGCATTACTATGTCATATTTGAGAAATGTCTAAATCCACTGACTATTTTAATTGGGTTGTCTTTATAATGTTGAGTTGTAAGAGTTCTTTATATATGCTGGTTTATCAGATAAATTGCAAAATTTTCCCATTCTGTAGGTTTCTTTTTTACTTGATGGTGTTATTTGTAGCATAAAAGTTTTTAATTTGATAGCGTCCCATTTGTCTTTTATTTCATTGCTTATGCTTTTGGTGTCATACCAAAGAAGCTGTTCTGTGATCTGATGTCACCAGAATTTTGTATATGGTGTGAAGTAGGAGTCCAGTTTCATTTTTTTGCATTTGGATATCCAGTTGTGTCAGCATCATTTATTGAAAAGACTTTGTTGAATTGTCCTGGCACCCTTGTCAAAAATCAATTGACTTCATTTCCTACTACAAATTGACTTATTCAATTGATATGTGTGTCTAGCCTCCTGCCAGTACCACACCATCTTGATTACTGTAGCTTTGTAGTAAGTTATGAAATCATTAAATTTGAGTCTCCTGGCTTTGTTGTTTTTCTAATTTTATTTTGGTTATTTGGAGTCCCTTGCATTTCCATGTGAATTTTAAGTTTAACTTGTTAATTTCTGTCCCCAAAGCCTGCCTAGATCTGATAAGAATTACATTGATTCTGTAGCTCAATTTGGGAAACACAGCCATCACAGCAATATTAAATCTCCTGATGCTTGACCAGGAGTGTATCTTTGTTTATTTAGGTCTCATTTCTTTTAACTCTCTGTTTCCAGTGTACAAGTCTTACACTATTTTTGTTACGTTTATTCCTAAGTACTTTTTTTTTCTTGGGAGCTATTTGTAATTGGAATTGTTTTTTTAATTTCAATTTCAGATTGTTTTTTTCTAGTGTATAGAAATACAGTTGATTTTTGTGTACTGATTTACAACCAGTACATTGCCTTGCAATCTTGGTGGACTCTTATTCTAATAGTTTTCCATGGGTTCCTTAAGATATTTCTCTCTGTAAGACCATGTCATCTGAAAACAGAAATAATTTTTCTAGCCTGGGTGCCTTTTCTTTTTCTTGTCTAATTGCCCTGGCTAGATTCTTCAGTAGAATGTTTACTCTGGCCTCTTCTTTTTAACATCCTTGTCTTGTTCCTGATCGTAGGGGAATAGTATTCAGTCTTTTACCATGAAGTATGATGTTAGCTTTGAGTTCCATAGATGCCCTTTACCATGTCAAGGAAGTCTGAATCACAGTTTTAATTTTTAGGTGGTCAGTATACTCTTTGTTTGGTCTGTTCTGGTGACTTTTCATGGTTTTTAAATATTTAGATCCAAATTAGAAATGGTAGTTAGATTGCCAGAACCAGTGGGTCACTGAACTGGGAAAGATGTAACCCTAAGGCATTTAAATTGATTTAGATGGAACATTTTGGAAAAGTATTTTGTGACTGCTCGACCTGGGCCAGATAAATAGCTATTTATTTTATTCAAACTTACTAAGACTATAAAAGTTGAGGCATTTAAACTTCTACTTTTATATTAGGATTAGTAATCTAGTTGACCCTATGATCTGGCATTTAACCCAATAATTCAGTTCTGTGAAACTGTAGAAATGAATTTCAGTTCTAAACATAGATCTAAATTGTTTCTTGTCAGTCTTACTCTGTACATGGCATGAAGGGATAAGTGGCGTAAATTGTGCTCTTAGACACGGTAACTTTTATACTGTTACTTAAATTATGAAATTGACTGTGAAGAGGGTTCTTTCTGATGAATTAAAAAACTGGAGAATATTGTTAACTGTTTTGAAGATTGAAGCGAGTATTTGCAGAAATAAAGAGACCTTTTTGTAGTCATTGTTTGGATGTAAGAATCATCTGACTTGAGATGATAAACTTCTTTTTGCTAACTTCTGAAAGATATATGGTAGAATGGTTCTGCTGTACTTTCTGAAGTCTAGTCTTGGTGGCTTTTTTGAGGGGGAGATGGAGGAAGCTAAGGAAATTGTATTTTTGATGTTACTATGCCAGCTAATAACATTTCCAGGAAGACACTGTGTAAGCATGCACAGCAAATCCATATGTATACTATAAGTATCTAGACTACAAGAGCCAAATAGAATAGATGTGGCAGGTAAACATGTGGTTACCCATGTGTTCATCTTCTGAAACTACAGTAAAATGTCAGGAAAATATTTCTCTGGATAGATGGAAACCAAAAGTAGTAAAATGTGAGTATAATATATAAGAAATGAACATCAGTGTTTCAGTGTTCTGTATTATTTGCTAACATCAAGGTGAATCAAGCTTTCAAAGTCATGAAAGTCTTTAAATTCAGAATTTGGGGGGCATTCAGCCTTTGCATGGGAGGGGTGTAATTGATTTCTTAACGCAACTGTTTTTGAAATTGTTTGAAACAAACTTCTTGTATCTTGGTAACCCAGAGTTGATGAATAGCACAAGGACATAAATATCCTCAGATGACTTCTGTCCTGTAGTATACTCTGGAGTAAATCATATTTTAAGATTATGTAAGTGTTAGAAATGACAGTCTCAATGTAAAACTGTATTTGCTTTACTTAGCTTCTGAAGAAATTGATTTTATATTTCCTAAATTGAAGAATAAATATTCAGCAGTCGTGCCAGCAATTTTAGGACCTATTAAAAAGGAATAATTCTTAAATTTGGTAACTATTTAAGGAAGAGAGGTTTCACTTTTGATAGTCAACTTGCAGTAATGAGATTTAATAACATGTATGATGTGGCATTTCCAAGCAGTTGAGGAAAAGGAAAGACAAAGTTGTAAAATAGATGACTGATTCATGTAAGAACCTGTATTATTATCCTAATTCCACACGACACTGAACAGAGTAAGTTAACCTAACCTCCACCAAATCGAGTAATTGGAGTAGACTCTTAAGGAGCTTTCTGGCTCAAGAGATGTGTGATTCAGATAACATGGCCTTATCGTTTCTTTAGCTAGGGCTGTGAGCCTTTTTTCTTTTCCTTTTGAAAAAAAAGGAATTGGAGCAGCCTGAATGGTCAGCAAACACTTAATTCATACCTGTTGAGCTCCCTAACACAAATATCAGAAAGTTAATTCTGTGCTGCCGAGCAGAGGGCTTGGCAGACTTTTTTAACAGAGCTACCTTAGAAATATTTTGGGTTTTGTGGCCCCAAACTGTCTCTGTAGGGGAAAAACGATTTTTTTTTTAACAAGAGTTTAAAAAATGTAAAAATCATCCTTGGCTTAAGGGCTGTTTTTAAAAGAAACAAAAACAGGTCTTCAAGTTTGTCCAGCTGCTTAGAGCTGCTTCTCTAACTTCATGTGCAAGAAAGATTTTGTTAAAATGTATATTTTGAGTACTTAGATCTGGAGTGGGCTTCATTGTTCTCCTTTTCTACCAAGTTCCATGGTGAACTACACTTTGAGAAGCAAAACTCTACAGCAGTAGTTAATCATGTCTAGAACACAGTTCCTTTAAAAATTAATGAAATCTGGACTCTTTTTCCAAATACATACGTTCAGAAATCTTGTATGCAATTTCCAGGGGATTCTTTTGTCCTTCTCCCCAGAATTCCACCCCAAGATTCTAGCTATTGGTTTTAAAAAATGAAGTTACAAGCGTATACCTAGTTTTATTGTGTTTCTCTTTATTGTATTGCACAGATATTGCATTTTTTAACAGATATTTCAACTTTTCATTATTATAATTATGATCAGTGATCTTTGGCTACTGTTGCAAAAAAATTGACCCACTGAGGATTCAACTGATTAGCTTTTTTTTTTTATTAAGCAATAAAGTCTCATAAAATTAATGTATGTACATTGTTTTTTACACAATGCTATTGCATGCTAATAGACCATAGTACAGTATAAACGTACCTTCGTATCACTCAGTTTATTGCAGTATTTGCTTTTGCTCTCAATATCTATCTATCTGGCTGTGTCAGGTCTGAGTTGTGGCACACAGGATCTTCTGTTGTGGCCCACGGGTTTCACTCTAGTTATGACACGTGGCTCTGTAGTTCTGCTGTGGGCTTAGCTGCCCCATGGCATGTGGGATCTTAGTTCCCTGACCAAGGATCGAACCTACATCCCTTGGATTGGAAGGTGGGTTCTCAGCCAGGGTAGTTTCTGCTTTTGCTTTTGTGGTTGTCTGGCGTTGAACCCAGAATGTCTCCCAAGGTATGGCTGTATACCATATGATCCAGCATTTCCACTTCTAGGATATATATTCAAAGGAAATGAAATCAGTCTCCCTAAGAGATCTGCACCCCTGCATTCATTACAGCACTGTTTACCTAAGTATCCATCAGTGGATAAATGAACAAAGAAAATGTGTCTACACACACACAAGAGTATTATTGAGACATCAAAATGAAGGAAGTCCTTCTGTTTGCAACAACATGGATGCACCTTAAGTGAAATAAGTCAGAGAAAGGCTAATGCCATGTAATCTCACTTACATGTAAATCTTTAAAAAAGGAAACTCATTCTCGCACACATGCAAAGCAAACTTAGAAACTCAGGTTGGTGGTTTCTAGCACAGGGGGTGCAGGAATTAGGTGAAGATGGTCAGAAGGTATAAAGTCCAGTTGTGAGACAGATGTGTTCAGGGAATATAATGTCCAGCGTGGTGACTGTAGGTAATTGCAGTATATACTTGAAAGTTGCTGAGAGTATGTCTGAAGTTTTCATCATAAGGAAACAGTTGTAACTATGTGAGGTTGATGTATATTAACTGATTGTAGTAATTCCATATAGTATGTATATATAAATGTTTTGTACCCTAAACTTAACACAGTGTTACAGGTTGGTTTTTATCTCAACAAAATGGGAAAAGTTGTTACAGTTAAATTGTAAAATATTGTCTCATTAAGCAGCCTGCATGGTATTGTTGGAATATTGTTAAACAGTTTTCACCTGTTCCTAAAATGATAAACATCGCTCAGAGATGTAGAAACAAAACTACATGACCAAATAAGGATTGTTGTCTTTTGTCTTTTCCCCCATACGGAGTTGTTTCACAGTGAGAAGGATGAGAGAACAGAACTAGTTAGAGATGCAGATCTGAGTCATCTGTAACCAAAAAACAGTAGAAATCATTATTTTAGTTTTTCCTGTAATTAATATCTGTTTTATAGAGCTATAAGTTCTTAATCTTAACTCGTGTATAAGCAGAACAATAGTCTAAAACAGAAATGGGCGTGGGTGCTATTAGAAACAGAGGGTTTTGAGACCTCGAGCAATAATTTATTCATTGCTGTGAGAACAGCTGAGACACTAAGAACCATGAGTTCTGAGGAACTCAGGAAGGTATCCCCAGTCATCAGATCATGATGGACCAGTTGGTCTTGAAGCCTGACCTGAATTTCACAGGACTGGCATTTCCTCATTTCCTGTAATCACCTCCTCCCCTCTCCCTGTGACTCAGTGGTAGTTACAGTACAGTCGGTGCCAGTCTTTCCAACCCTTATTATTGTGATTAAGATTTGGGGGGAATTAGAAGAAACCACATAGTGTAGGGAACACATTTCCTTCCTAAGTGTGACACAAAACCACCACCATCACCAGGTTTGACTATGTAAAAATATAAAATAACTTATTTTGAAGATGATAAAAGAGTTTTAAGAAAGTGCTTCGTGTTAGCTGCTGCTGCTGCTAAGTCTCTTCAGTCACGTCCGACTCTGTGTGACCCTATGGACAGCAGTCCACCAGGCTCCTCTGTCCACAAGATTCTCTAGGCAAGAATACTGGAGTGGGTTGCCATTTCCTTCTGCGTGGTGTTAGCAGTAGTCAGAAAACAAGATTGAGAGTATGGGAAAATGGCAAGAAAATTAATTTGGTGGTAGTATACATTTGTAGGAAAATTCTGTTTTCTGTGAATCTTTTCTCCAGAAGTAATTGAAGTGCACGAAAGGAAAATTGGAAACATGTAGATGACTGTGAAAACAGTGACTGATTAATTAATCACAGGATGGCTGTGAAATACCTGTGACGTTAAGCAAGTTACGTGCTTCATTTTCCTTATCTGTAAACAGGGAATGAAGATAATCATAGAATTCATAAAACTCTTATAGCAGTGCTTAGTATAGAATAAGCATTCTCCAAAGTTGAGCTTTAGAGATGATTGCTTTAGGTATTACTATGTAGCCATTAA
Organism: Cervus canadensis; assembly: GCF_019320065.1. NCBI lineage: Eukaryota > Metazoa > Chordata > Mammalia > Artiodactyla > Cervidae > Cervus > Cervus canadensis. The sequence continues at coordinate 124,040,516 of NC_057386.1, read as the reverse complement.
AAAAGACTGAAACAGGTAAATACATAGCAATGTTAAAGGTTTGTAATTTTTATTTTAATGAAACTTTAGTAAGTGTTATCTATAGAGAAAGGTGTTTGATAAATGGTGTTAACAGATAAATAGATGTTTGGACGAGGGAAGTGAGGGATGGGTTTTCACCTTGTAAAGAGCATGCTTTACTGTTGCAACAAAGAGAAATGCATGTTGGTATCCCAGATACCGTGTACTCTAACCTTATGTAACCTTGCTGTGGGCTGCCTCCATGGCATCTAATGAACCAGTTAGCTTCCACCTCTAGCAGCTAGAAACTTCCCAGACTAGGGAAAGCTGTGCTACTTTTATTGGCAGTTATGTATTATGCCAGTTTTATTATAAAATGTCCCTTATAAGGAGCTAAAACTTAATACTTGTCTGTTCTGTACATTAGTTTTTCTCTTTGGAGGCACACAGAAGTCTGATTCCTGATTGCTGTGATGGCCTGTTTTACCATCTTGATGGCTTTCTTTGGTGCTCATACTTGAATACAGTTAATGTAAATAGAGTCTGGTTCCTATTCTAGACCTTATCTTGCACTCTTACACATAAGGACACTTTGGCAATCTTAGTTGTCCTGTCACTTAAAACCCATGAGTCTTTTTCATGTTTCTCTTTCCCTACTATTATCTCTAGTCCTCTGCTAGCATACATGTCTTTTGTTTTCAGCCTATATTTTAAGCAGTAATCACTGTTAAACCTCATTCAGCTCAACCAAGGCTAAGATCTCTTTGATCCTGACGTTTCATTGTTTCTAACTTTGTGACAGTCTTCAATTTGATAATTATAAGTTTCTGGTGCCCCTCCCCTTTTCTTTTTTAAAGAAAATGATGTATGTGCAGGTACTTCATTCCATAGCAAATATTTTATTTGGTGTGCACTATGTTTCAGCACAATACCAGGCCTGGAAAATTAGTGGTGACTAAGTGACTGCCTTTGTGGCGCTAGTGGGTCTAGTGGGGAGGACACATCAAACATGTAACGTGAGGAGTGTTAGGAAATGGGCACATTGTGATGGATACCAACCTAATCTTGAAAGTTTGAGGAAAGCCTGGCTGTTTGTGAAGACTCAGAACTTTTGAGAAACTGAAGAGCATTGTGTTTGAAGCAAGTCTAGTAGGAAGAAGCTGTTGAAATGTTTTAAAGAGAATGATATGTCTGCATTTTAAAAAGATGTGTTTCATCATAGATAATATATCCAACAAATTGGACTGGGAACAAATACCAGTATAATCTATGGCAGTTTGTAATGTTCTTCCCTGCCCACCCTGAGGCCTGGAAATAGTGTTAAGTAGGCAGGTAGAGCTTCTAAAGTGAAGAATTTCATTCATTTTTTCCCTAACTACAAAATTTATGACTCAAATTAGGAGTGAAAAGGTTTGAGTCACAGTTAAATGTTTAACTAATTTAGGTTAATTAATTCTATTATGACTGGCTTTTCCTCAGAGCCATTTAAACTCAGAAACAATAGTGGTATTTTAGAGGTAATTTTCTGATCTTATATATAGTTAAAGAAAAAAAAGATTTGAATAAACTGGTAGAATTTGCAACAATAAGTTAGATTTTTTTTCTTATGTATAATCAGTTCAAAAAAGGCTCTTTCTGAGTTGTGCTGATTTTAACTGTCAGTGTTTTTGACATAATAATAAAACCAATGTTAACTCATCCTGGCCTTATAAATAGTCTTTCCCAGATTTTAAGATTAAGAAAGCTTGTGTTCATTCAGTTCTAAAATGTGGCCAAGTAATAATTTCCTTTAAATGGCTTTTACGTGCGTTCTTGGTAACGCAGCACAAACTATACATTAAAAAATTTGTTCAGAGTGGAAATCTGTGTTGTGATAGCGGTTTTAAAGAGCTACAGACTTAAGGAGCCAAGAGCTGAATTTTAAGTGTCAGATGTTAAACAGAAAGAAGAATAAACTCCATTATAAACTATTATTACACTGCCTGAACTCAAGAGACAAAAAAATTTTCAGAGGAAAAAATTGCAGAGCATCCCGTTGGCAAGAGTAAGAATTTTCCACTACCACTTGCCCTGAGGGCACTGACATGCCCCATCAGGGAAATATCACTGGATGTGATCATCGGAACAGGCTGCCTACTCCTCACGCACAAAACCCTCTGTCTGGAATTCACAGAAGCCTGCAGACAAAAGAAAATTATGTCTTAGATGAAAAGTAGCCATTGAATCTTTGTTTTCATGGATCTTTTACTTCTTTAGACAACCTGCTTCCTAGTAGATTTAATCCTAAACTGACTCCTCCAAACAAAAAGCAGAGTCACACACTAAGTTAAAGGAAGTCTTTCACTAATTGAAGTTCTTTAGGCAAGACTACTATTGCTACCTTTAGTTTCCTGTCTAGAATGAGGATATTAGTTGGTCTGGTCAAGATGATGCAAGGGAGTGTCTTCTCACTAAGAGAATACTAGAACTTGGCAGGTTTTTAAGGCCAGTTTGGATTTACGCTCTTAGTACCTTTTCCACACAGGAGAAGGGCATGGCAGCCCACCCCAGTGTTCTTGCCTGGAGAACCCCCATGGACAGGGGAGCCTGGCGGGCTACAGTCCGTGGGGTCGCAAGGAGTCAGACACGACTGAGCGACTAAGCACACTCGCACCTTTTCCACAGAGAGATCGTTTCGTAATGGAAATAAACGTGGAACTTTTAAGGTAGTACATTTCCCAAGTGTTAGGGACTTAGGGTCTTCTTGGCCTAGAGCGTCGCATACATGGCGTGAGAAACAACACACAGGAAAGGCTGTTCTAAACAGGCTCTTCACAGGATCTGTGACGCCAGTTACTAAGCCTTTTTCCTCCTTGTATTAATTCTTTAGTGTGCTTGGAGAATTTCTTTAAAATAATGGATTCCTGGATCCCAAATGCATTGAACCAGTCTCTTAAAGAGCAGGCCCCAAGATTCTGTAGTTTATAAAAGGTCCCCAGGTCGTCATCTTTTAGTTCCTAAATACGTAATTGTCTCCCAGTTAGAATGACTGTTACAGGATGGAAGAAAAGTTAATAAGAGCATAAGATCAATTTTTAAACAACTTCCTGTGTGGTCCTGTGGCTAAGATGCTGTGCTACCAATGCAGGGGCCCCAGGTTCCATCCCAGGTCATCTTTTTTTTTTTTTTCCAGGTCATCTTTGAGTTCCTACATACATAGTTGCCTCCCAGTTAGAATGGTTGTTACAGAAGGGAACAAAAGTTTAATAATAGCATGAGGTCAGTGTTTAAGGACTTGCCAGTCACTTGTTCCACTAGCATTTTACATCTGACTCGTTCTTGAATATTTAACCAATAATTAAACATATCAATATAATTTCTGTACAACATAGCCTTCATATATTTAAAACAGACTTTCAGGAGTAAAAATAAGCTGGTTTCTTTGTGATGCAAGTTTAAACATTAACATAATTCTAAATGCTGCATATATAGTATCAATCCCGCCTTAAACTAATAACTTAAATGTTGACTCTGTTATTGAGGAAAAAAATTAATCTCGGTATTTCTTGCCTCAGAAACATTTTTCATTCATTTTTAATCCTCTGAGCTGCCACTGAAACACAGCAAATAAATGGCAAGATACAACTTCTGGGTCCTCAATTCAAATATTAGATATGCTGACCTTAACTAAATTGTGGCCAGGTATATGAGAATACAAGTTAGAGCTAATATATGAAGTTGTTTAAAAGAGATGCAACCCCAGTATAAAATGACACCTTGTGCTATTTTATTTTATTCTTTTTTTTTCCTTTTTGGCTGCACCACATGGCTTGCGGGATCTTAGTTTCCCAGCCAGAGTTTGAACCCATGCCCCTTGCAGTGGGAGCACGGAGTCCTCACCACTGGACCACTAGAGAATTCCTGGCGTTCTGCTTTTGGCTTGGTGGTTTCCATTCAGTTTTTGCAGTGCAGATGCGCTTGTAGATTGTGGTGACTGCGGCGCCATGTTAGAAGCTTTCTGCTCCTGTAGGATCATGGCATAAATTGCTTCAGACGTTAACATTTTCAAGTAATTTTTCCACTTAGGGTCATGCATTCATCATTGAACTTGGATCCTTTTCATATTCAAGATTATGTGGGGTCAAATTATGACAGCCAGAACTAACACAGTAAAAGTTTTTTAGGTTGTTTGAGGTTTTTTTACATTTATTTTTTGCCACACTAGCAGCTTGCAGAATCTTAGTTCCATCACCAGGGATAGAATGCCCTTGGCAGTGAAAATGCGCAGTCCTAAGCACTGGACCACCAGGGAATTACCTAAGCTATTTTAAAGTTTTATCTGGATGGGGTATTATAGGTTGTGAAGGCCACTAAATTTTAAGATACAGTTACTTACTATTGTAGTATGAGCAGAATTATATTATTAATAAGCTGGAAGTTTCTAGTGTCTTCCATCTGAATATTGCTGTTTGTTGCATAAGCATTTCCAGCAGGAATTTCACCTTAACTTGTGTGTCCCTGCAGTCAAGTACAGGGATGATCTTTGCCTCCTGGGAGTAGATATTGGCAGTCTTGTTGTGTGCTGCCTTGTGACCACGTTTCTTACATAGGTTATAGGGTTTGTTTCATGAACTATACTCACCATGAGTTTAAGAGCTGTGAGTTACAGAAATATTAGAACTAAATTGAAGGTTTAACGAATGAAATCAATCTACTACTTAGAAGTGAATTTTGTCTAAGAAATAGATTGAATTGATTGAATCTACCTCTTAGACAGTTTATGTATAACCAGTGACAGTTACAGTTCTGTATGATAGCATAAGTCTGGAAAATTAAGATTTAACTTAATATATGCATTTGTAGGGGAGACAGTTATTTGTTCTGTTAGCTGTCCTTGCATAAGACTCCTAAAAACACCTTAGTAACTTTCAGAGAGTCAGGGAAAGCTGTTTTGTACTTACGTTTACTGTTCAGTTGCTTTGATACTAAAACATACTCATCTAACAATATTTGAACGCCTACAGTATTTCTGGGCATTGTTCTCAGGGTGCAGGTGAAATACAGGCTTTACCTGTTCCTCAGTTGGTGTTGTGGCATTTATTTAAAATACCGTCAAGGAAAGGGGCTAAGACATGGTCCATTTAAGAGCTAATAAAGGAACTCTGGCCCAGAAAAGAAGACTCACTTGACTTAAAGATCTCCCAGAGGTTACACAAGAGGTTTTTCATTTATCTGATAATGCGAATTTCAGAAGGTACCAAAGGGTACATACAAGGTGAAAAGTCTCCTTCCACTCATGCCCTGCTGTCTGGTGTTATAAGTCTGTTATACCTTCCAGATGTCTTTTCTCATGACAGCGGAACTCCATTGTACACAGTGCTGCACACAGTATGAATAGACTTGTCTCTTCTTTCTATTGCTGATAAAAAAAAAAACTTAACTATGTACTGCAAGCATATCTGTAGAATAAATTCTTTGTAGTGGAATTTATGGGGTAAAAAGATTGTGTTTTGCCATTTTTGTTTGGTTTTTTGTCGTCCCATGCGACTTACAGGGATCACAGGTCCCCAACCAGGAATTGAACCTATGCCCTTGGCCGTGAAAGCAAAAGCAGAGCTCAGAGTCCTGTCCACTGGACCACCAGGGAACCCCTGTGCTTTGCATTTTTGATATGTATTACCAGTTTGCCCTCCCGAGATTTTGTAAGTTTTTTTCTTTGTACTCAGCAGTGTATATAGGATCATCACAAAGTCTGGATGCCTAGTTGAATTAAAAATATTAAATGAATACTAATATTACATGGTATGTTTAGTGACGATACATTCAGTTTGTCCTTACTAGCAGTGCACTAAGCACCGAATTTTCATTAATACCTGCTCGTAAAAAAAAAAAATACCTGCTCGTGCACTTGCTCAGCTAGTAAAGAATCTGCCTGTAATGCAGGAGGCCCCGGTTCGATTCCTGAGTCGGGAAGATCCGCTGGAAAAAGGATAGGCTACCCACTCCAGTATTCTTGGGTTTCCCTGGTGGCTCAACTGGTAAAGGGTCTGTCTGCAGTGCAGGAGACCTGGGTTGGGAAGATCCCCTGGAGAAGGGAACGGTTATCCACTCCAGTATTCTGGCGTGGAGAATTCCATGGACTGTATAGTTCATGGGGTCGCAAAGAGTCGGACCCAACTGAGCGACTTTCGCTTTGACTTTTCATGCACTTGCCTCTTAAGTGATTTGTAGCTTTGGTTTGTTTTAGGTTTTTTGGGGTTTTTTTGCTTATTAAAACTAAACTTTCCACATCTTATAGTCACCCTGTATAAAGAAGCCCTGTTTCTTTACATTCTTTCAAACTTAGTGCATTTTTTTCTCAACTCCTTTGTCAATTTGATAGTTTAAAAAGTGGTCTCTCTGTGTTGTTTTTTCTTGCCTTTTTCTTATGAGTGAGAATAATTGAGCATCTTTTTATAGAGGTATTTGTTTCCTGTTTGTGATAATTTAGCCTTCCCAGTGGAAAAAATCATAGTTTACAATTCAGTCCCCCTCGCCATGCCCTGTGTGTGTGTGTGAGTGTGACTAAATAATGTGTACTTAGAGCTGTTGGCCCAAGCATCATTGTTCTCTTAGTTGTATACTTCAGATCTTGTATTTATCCAGGAAGAGTTGCTTATATTGCTTATTGTAGCAGATTGGAGGGTAGGGGGTGAGTCCCACGCAGCCTGTGGGATCCTAGTTCCCCAGGATTGATCCCATGCCCCCTGCACTGGAAGCGCAGAGTCCGAACCACTGAGCCACCAGGGCAGTCCCTGTAGCAGATTAAATTTGTGCTGTATACAGACTTGTTTATTTTCTTTAAATGGTGTGTTTGATTTGGAGACAGCATCTTCATGTAACATGATTACAAAAGTTGCTTATTTAAGCTGCTTTTTTTCTCCACAATTAGTTGGTGACAAAGTTCCTGCTGATATAAGATTAACTTCCATCAAATCTACTACTCTAAGAGTTGACCAGTCAATTCTCACAGGTAAATATTATGTATTGGAGGGTGGCTTAATTTCTGAGGGCTCCCTCAGACTCCATGCTAATAGTTGAACTGACTGTTGCCCTGCTGTCCATTTATAGTATCCCATCTTAACATTTCCAAGATGTTTATTTCATAATGCTTTATCAGTCTTTTTGCCAGTAGATGCCAAGCTATGATTTTAAAACAGTTGGCTTTCATCTCATAAGGCCTTCTTATATTTAAATTTCATTAAAAATTAGTTTTGATTTAAGAAATTTTTTTAATGGTTGAAAATTCCTTTGGTAGCCTGAGATAAAGTTGAAGCAGTGTTGTCGTCTCTCTGTTTTGTGGAAATTGAATTAATTACCTAGTGTTTTTTTCCAGGCAGGAAAAATAGACTCCAGGAATGCTAATCTCATACCTGATATACTTTGCAATAGTCAAATGTACAATTAACAAAAGTCAGCACCCTCCAAAATGGTGAACATTTACTGCCTAAAGTTTGAACACTAATTAGATTTGGGATTGTTCGGAACATTTTCCCGTTTTTGTTTGATAAAGGCACAGTCTAGGGTGGAGGGTTCATGTTAACTGGAAGTAAGGTGGTCAGAAGATTAACTTAAACACAATGCTAACCTGAATTAAATAGTGAGTAAATATAAAATTCAAAGATTTATCTGATGATTAGTTTTCAAAAACAACTAAATGTCTTAGAAGTAGAGACGTGAGTAACCTGGGCTCTGTATTTTTTATTGTTTCTTTATGAATAGCTTATCTACTAAAACTGCTGTTATCAGCAACAACCTGGAAGCTGATTAAGCCATAAAATGGTAGGGAATCGATCAGATTGTATATAAAATTCTCATATTGTGTGTACAAAAATAATTTCCATTTATATAAAAATCATACTCTAGTTTTAGGCTAGATTGAAGAACCAGAGTCTTCTGTTAAATATTGAGAGTGAAATTTGCTTCTTGAAATTTGAGTTAACTATTAGGGCCATATTTCACCCTCATTATATATACCATTAACCCTTGAACAATGTGTGTTTGAACTGCATGTGTTCGCTTATCTGCAGATTTTTTTCATTAATAAACCAGTTGGTTGAATCCTCAGATGCAGAACTGCACGTCCAGAGGAATCATATGTATACAGAGGGCCAGGCCTAAGTTCTGTGCAGATTTATGAATGCTGAGGGGTTGGCTCTCCAACTGCTGCATTGTTCAAGGGTCAACTGCATTTCATAGGAAATTGCTGGGTTGAAACCAGGTTCAACAAGGCACTGTGAAAGTTCTAAGAAGTGGTCTCTCTTATTCCATGTGGTCTTTTTTAGTGCTGCTGATTGCTGTTTTTCATTTTGGTTTATTGAAGTAGAATAGTTGATAAGTGCATGCAAATATTATCTAGAACAGTGTTTTCATTTCTCATCTTTGGCATTATTGAACAAAAACAGGCTTTCCAGTGGATGAGCCTCAGTATTCATATCTGTATCTACAGTTTATTCATTTTGTTAAAAGTAAATACACTTTCACCTTTTTAACTATTAGAGTGTGTGTATATATAAGTGTACAGCAAATCTATATCCACTATATTAGAGTATGAAATGATACTTGAAAATGAACTAAATTTGAATAGTTAAGAAAATAAAGGTAATTGACTCTAATTTTACTTCAAAATTAAATTCCTTTATTTTTATATTTTTCTTTCTTGGAAATTAGTTTCTGTTACTGAATTTTACTAGTTTCTATCGTTTTGAATGAATTGGGCCTTTTTTTCCTTTTCATGAGTGTGGTATTGGCATGAGTGAATGAGGGTACCAGGGTTCTAGGTGTGAATTGCATAGATCTAAACAAACCTCCTGTATTGCCACCTGCTTAGGTGAATCTGTCTCTGTCATCAAGCACACTGACCCTGTCCCTGACCCACGGGCTGTCAATCAAGATAAGAAGAACATGCTCTTTTCTGTAAGTACTTTGGATAAGATTTAACCTTTAAAGGGGTGTTTCCTTTAAAATGACGTGGATGATAACTGTGTATAGCTCAATTAAAAGGTGTGTGTGTGGAAAGAAAGCAGATTGTGGCAAACCATTAATAATTGGTGAGTCTGGGTGAAAAGTAAAGTAGATGTTTATTGTACTGTTCCAATTTTTCTGTTAAATTTTTTTGAAATATAAAGTTGGGAAATTTATAGTTTTTGTTTAGAATTTAAAGTGGTATTTCAAGTAGTAGGCTTTTTTGTGTGTTAACATGGGAATTTAACCGCCCATAGTAAATTTTTAATAAGTACTGCAGAGCTACAATGAAAATAATGAACTAGGAATTAAAATAGAGTGGGGAGGGAAACCTTACACTTTGAATACCAGTGCTTGAGTGGAGGTCCTCAAGGGCAGCTCCTGGTCCTGGTCACCCTTCTTATTTCAGGGATGAAAGGAGAGGTGGAGTTGTTGGAGCCAGAGGTGGAGAATGCTTAGGGTTGAGAGCCGTATAATGTTTGAAAAGTCAGGAACACAGAGGGGTTAAGCTCTGCTCCAGTCCAAAGCTCTCTGCAAGCCAGACTCAGTGAGTAGAGATTTCAGGTGGGCCAGTGTAGAGGGCTCTGGGGCAAGTGGGTACCATTCTCACTTCACAGAGAATCACAGAGAGATATACTACACCACCTACCCTGAGGTATTGTTCATCATCAAAATTTGAAGGCTTGGTTGCCTGAGTAGTGGCCACTTGAGGGTCCAGTAGAATGTGGTGAGTAGTAGAGAGGCCCGGTAGAGAGTCTGGGTGCCCTCATCAGAATCCACACAAGTCTGAGTTTACTAGTCAGGATTTAAGTAGGATATGGTGTTAATCTCTTAACCAGTTCTCTCCTTCTGTCCTAGGGTACAAACATTGCTGCTGGCAAAGCCATGGGAGTGGTGGTGGCAACTGGAGTTAACACTGAAATTGGCAAGATCCGAGATGAGATGGTAGCAACGGAACAGGAGAGAACACCCCTCCAGCAGAAACTAGATGAGTTTGGGGAACAGCTGTCCAAAGTCATCTCCCTTATATGCATTGCGGTCTGGATCATAAACATTGGGCACTTCAACGACCCAGTTCATGGAGGCTCCTGGATCAGAGGTGCTATATACTACTTTAAGATTGCAGTAGCCCTGGCTGTAGCAGCCATTCCTGAAGGTCTGCCTGCTGTCATCACCACCTGCCTGGCTCTTGGAACTCGCAGAATGGCAAAGAAAAATGCCATTGTTCGAAGTCTCCCTTCTGTGGAAACCCTTGGTTGTACGTCTGTTATCTGCTCAGACAAGACGGGTACGCTGACAACAAACCAGATGTCAGTCTGCAGGGTAAGTGGGAGTAGTTTAAGAATCTTTCTGAGTTATGGTTGTTGATCCGTCGTAAGAATATGCCCTCATGTCATTAGAAGCGTTATTGTTATTGTTAATTTTATTTTTATTGTAGTTAACAATGATTTGTCGGTTTCAGGTGTAGAGCATAGTGATTCAGAGATGTATGTGTATTTTCTTTTTAGATTCCTTTCCATTGTAGCTTATTAAAAAATATTGAGTATAGTTCCCTATGCTATACAGTAGGTCCTTGTTGGTATGCAATAGTGTATATTTGTTAATCTCAAACTCCTAATTTTAACCCCTCCCTTTCCCCTTTGGTAACCGTAAGTTTCTTTTCTAGTCTATGGGTCTATTTTTATTTTGTAATGAGTTAATTTGTATCTTTTTTTTTTTGGTTCCATATACAAGTGATATCTTATTTGTTTTTCTCTTACTTAATTTACTTAGTATGATCTCTAGGTCTATCCATGTTGCTGCAAGTGGCATTTTTTTCTTTTTTTAAAGCAGTTATTATAGTGTAGTTGATGTACAGTGTTGTTAGTTTCAGGTATATAGCAAAATGAGTTATGCATATACATAACATATGGTCACTCTTTAAAGAGTCTTTTCCCATAGAGGCCATCACAAGAGTATTTATCTGTTTTGTACATGGTGGTGTGTATGTGTCAATCCTAATCTCTGTTTGTCCCTCCCCTGCTTGTCCCCTTGTAACACAAGTTTTCTACATCTGTGACTCTACTTCTGTTTGTAAATAAATTAGTTTCTACCTTAATTTTTTTAGACTCCACATAAAACAAGTGACATTATTTTTATTTTTTATGACTAATATTCCATTGTGTATCTCTATACCACATCTTCTTTATCCAGTCGTCTATCAGTAGACAGTTGGCTTGCTTCCATGTCTTAACTGATGTAAATAGTGCTGCTGTGAACATGGGGGTGCATGTATCTTTTCAAATTAGTTTTCATCATTTCTGGGTATATGCCCAGCTGTGAGATTGCTGGATCATAAAACTTTTGATTTATAATTTGATACCTTTTTATGTGCTTTAAGCAAATTGAATTGTATCTGATAGAGGTTATCTACATGAGTGATATACTTGTATTGGGGAAGTAACTGTAAGCAGTCTGTAAATGTGTTAGGTGACTATGCTTCCTTTACTTCCCTGTTCTTCTAAGTGTATGTATGTTAACACAAGCTTCAAAGTAAGAATTGTATAAAACCAGCTAGTTACCTGCCTACATAAAATTCTAATTGGTATTTTCTTAACACATTGAATGAAACATGTTTTTCTTCTTGAAAAGTAAAGAATTGCGTTTAACTTGCTTCATTTTGTGTTCATCCTTCCTTTCTCTTACGTTGTTTTGACTATCACTTTAGGATAAAATAAACTGTTTAAACCTGCCCTAAGCAGAAGAAAGAAATAATATAATGATGCAGCTGAATGAAGTTCTTTCATGTAATTTGATTTCCATAGGTTTTATTCAAACAACTTTGAGGTAGAAGGATGAGAAAAACAAACAAACAAACAAAAGTATAAACTTCCAGTTAGAAAATAAGTGTGTCATGGGTATGAAATGTACAGTGCAGGAAACAGTCAGTAATAACGTAGTATCTATGTGTGGTGGCAGATGACAACTAGACTTAACGATGATCATTTTGAAATGTATAGAAGTATCACATCATTATCCCATGCACCAGGAAGTAATAACATAGTGTAGGTCAGTTATACTTCAAAAACAAACAGAAAAAGAGCAAATTTGTGGTTTTCAGTCTGGAGGGTGAGAAATTAGATGAAGGTGAACAAAAGGTACAGACTTCCAGTTAAGTATTAGGGAATGTCATGTACAATATGATAAGTGTAATCAGCACTGCTCTACATTATATGTGAAAAGTTGTTGAGAGTAAATCTTCAGAATTCTCATCACGAGAAAACAATCTTTTCTTATATTGTATCTATATTAGAAGATGGATATTGACTAACTGATAATCATTTCATGATGATTGTAAGTCAAATCATTTGTACAAGTCAAAGTAATTTTTCAAGAGAGACACAGCTCATAAATGTTGAATGAAATTCATGTCAAAGATTCTGTTTGGGTCATTAGTTCAATGAGAGAAAATCAGCAAGATGGTAAAACTAGTTACAGGAACATGTGAGGAAGTGCTCAGTATTAGAATAGGACTAGTGTGTGTTAGATTATAAAAACTGGTTAATATCATACAGGGAAATAAAACTAAGTTTTATCTTTTATAGAGGACAAAAAGCCACAACTTCATAAAACCTGAGCCTTTTATAATAGCACAGTGAAAGAATGTTAAATTTTCCCAGCACACTAAATCTTTAAGTGCCTGTTAAGTAATGCTTCTGATGACATTGAAAGGACATGCCATCATCCCCTTGGCCTTATCTCTGGGTTTCAGATAATGGGTTTTTTTAGCATTAGAAATTGCTCGTTTTGATACATTGAACCCTCAGACTCTTTTACTGAATTTAAATTTGTGGTAATTTTTTGATATACGCACCCTCAATTCTTTGTGGTGTCCAAAACCCAGATACTAATAGCTCAGTTGGTAAAGAAATAATGGACAGGTGTTCAGGTGGCAAGCTTCTAGCTTGTCTTAGGTAGATGCAGAGTGTAACTGAGCTACCTAAATTTTCTTTCCTTGGTCCCAAAAAATGTTGGATTTTTTCCTTATATTTTCCCTTAAATAATTTGATTTCAAATGTTCTGTTAAAGAAACAGCTTGCCTCTTTGTTCTATTCTACCTTTGGCGACAGAAAGCTGATGCTAATCAGTATTCTACAGGAGGTTTCTTGCAGTGGGTTGCATAACTGCCCTTGACTTAGGGGTACTTTCATCATGCAGTTTCTAAATGGTTTACTGGCTTGCAGTCTAAAAATGCCTGTGTGCATTCAGATTTAGTTTGTGTGGGTTAGAATTCTGAATGTCTTAGAATATTTTGTACTGTGGTGTAGACCCAAAGAGCTTCACTTTTATATACAGCGTCATTAAAGAAGTGACATGGTGTAGTCATAATGATGCCAACTTGCTTTGATAAGTCTTAGTGCAGTTAATTTTTCACATGGGACTTTGTTTGAATCGTATGGTAATACTGCTCAAGAGGTTAGAAAACATAGGCTCTGAGAAATTGTGCCATGTCTGAGGGTCCCACAACTTTTAATAGTAAGGTAAAGTTCAGTTTTCTGATAGGAGAGATAAGTAAAACCTGTTTCTCTCTCCCACTTAATAATTGTGTAACCTCGAGCACATCCTTTAACCTCTTTTTATTCCTTTTTTTCCTCTTCTGTAAATGTCAGACATTTTTGGAAAGAGCTTTCTGCCAAAATTCCTTTTTTAGATGTTGTATCTGCTAGGAAAAAAAAACTGTAGGAATTGGTGACCTTGCTGCATGTGACCTTGGACATGAATCTTTTCCTCATTTGACACACCAATTATATGTGTTTGAACTAGAGCCTTTTACCAGGAGTCATCACAGTTTTAAATCCCACAGTTTTAAATTATATATAATTTTTTTTTAATCCTTTTGTCTCACAGCTTTAGTTCAGTTCCCAGATTGATTTAGTTCTGAGTATACTTTTGAAATGAAGCTTCTGGAATTTAAAAGTACATGCTATATAATAAACAAATCTTACGAGGCAAAGGAAGTTATTTTAAAACAAAATCAGATTTTCTTACTGACTATGAGTCAGAATGCTCTGAAAAGATTTTTTTAAAGCATTACATGGCTCTTTTTTTACTTGAGTTTAACATGTTAAAAATTCTTTATTGTAGAATGGTTTGATCATTCCAAACTGGACTTCTGAATTACAATTGGAAAGCAAACCAAGAGGGGGAAAAAAAATACCCTCACCTTAAAAAACTGGCTCATGTCACTTTATTATTCTGTAAAATTAAGAATTCCTTCCTAAAGCACGCTTCCATCTGTTATCGTCTTGGTAACATCAGTTCATTCAGCTCTGCGGGCTCCTTACTATATACATGTGGTTGTGCAGCTTCATAGAAAATGAGCTATTACCACAATAAAAAGTAAGTGGGAAGGAGTAGAGAAGCAATTTGTCTTATTTTACTTGGGGAATGTTTATGCAACTCTGATATGTGAGTTTATTCTTCCTAGGCTTTTACTCTTAGCTCTAAAGCGGGGATACCTAGGTCACTTTCTCAGCCTGTCATTTGGAATTCTGAGTATTCTAAAAAGTACTACTGAGTCTTCGGAACTGATGGGCCCAGAGTCCTCATAACTTGGTTTTCATGTATATGTTCTCTTTCTCCTCTGCCTGGTGCCATGCTGCTTATTTATTCAGCACCTCAGTGATGCTGTTTTTCAGACTGTTAGATGAATGGGGGAGGCAGTCTTAATAGTGTCTAGTTAGAATAGGAACAATACTTCTCATGCTGAGCTTCGACACTTAAGTGAGAAGAGCCTTTTGTCTTAGCAAAGGTTATATGCTTCTAGCATATTTTTTTTTTTATATATCTTTTAAACACTTAGGCTTTTTTTTTTTTTCTGTAGATGTTCATTCTGGACAAAGTCGAAGGTGATACCTGTTCCCTTAATGAGTTTACCATAACTGGATCAACATATGCACCTATCGGAGAAGTGTGAGTAAACCTTCCTTGTCTTTTAAAGGCTCCACGTTGGCAGTTTGGTGCCTGTATAGACTTGCAGTGTCTCTGAAGTGTTTGGATAGTTTTCCTGATGTAGGTCCTGTTGGTTATCAAAATGGCTTACTTTTTTAAAAATAAAAATTGGTAATGCATACCTGAAAATTGATACCCAGTTGAAATAGATTGTTTAAGCCAGTGAACCTTTTTCGTCTTTTGAAGCCTAAATTTTCAAGTGTAGTTTCTGTTTAGGTGGAGTTTTGGGGGTGATTTTTTAATTTTTGTTTGTTTGCCATGCCACACAGTTTGCGGTATCTTAGTTCCCCAACCAAGAACCAGACCCAGGGCCCCGGCAGTGAGAGCACCAAGTCTTAAGCTCTGGACCACCAGGGAATTCCTGTTTTTTCTTTATGGATACCAGTGGTGGAGGAATTTCAGTAACTGAGAATTTCTGGTCTTTACTGATTAACTACTGATACCAGAGACACATTCTATTACTGTCTCCAGCATCAGATTTCTAGGAGCCATCACTTGAATTCTTTTGAATGCTTGCCAATCTGTTGTACACAAAATTCTATTTTTTAGTAAAAAAAATAAATAAAAATGACCACAGTTGACCACAGTGTGCTTTAAGAGTTATTTTTTTTCTTCTGACAGACATAAAGATGATAAACCAGTGAAATGTCATCAGTATGATGGTCTTGTGGAACTGGCGACAATTTGTGCTCTTTGTAATGACTCTGCTTTGGATTACAATGAGGTGAGCCTTCTCATAAATGAGAAACTAGACCTGGCTGTTTCTAGTTCAGAGGTGCAGTGGGAGGGATGAAAATCTAGCCTTCATTCCTCCCCTTTTTTTTATTTTTATTTTTACTTTTTTTTTCATTCCTCCCTTTTTGAAAGTACGAGTTCCTGATTTTATTTGCCCTTTCCATTAAGAGCTTGTCTCTTATCAGAGCCAGCATGATCTATCCCAAAAAAGCTGGGAGCCTTTCGTATATTCTCTGTGGCTGAGCATTGCAGTTACTCAGCTCGGAGCTGTAGCATACATGATGTTCTCTTCTGTGTGTAGCTTAGTTACTATAAATGAGTAAAATCCAGGATACTTTTTCCTGAAAGTACAGGGTGTTGATCTTGGCTTTTTCAGATGGGTATCATTGCATCCTTGAGGACAAGTTGAGGCTTAGAAGGTTGTTTTGATGATGTTATTATATAAAATTTAACCAACAAAAAACCTTCTTTCCTCCCTTTTAAAATTATAAACAGATACATTTTTTGGTTTCTAAAGGCAAGCCAGTCCCCAGCATAAACAATATAAATTATGTAGAATGATAAATAATGACATGGAATTACAAATACTATTTGCAAGCTCTCATGTTTCACTTAATATTGTGATTATTGACTTACAGTTCAGGGGAATGAAAGATGTAATTATTAGAAAAAGATCAAATGCACACCTGTCCTTTGAGTTTATTTTTAATCATTTGGATCATGTGCTCCAGGATAGGATAAAAACGACCCAGAGAACAATGATGTAATGGAGGAAAAAGTCTTTATCAAAGAAAATTTACTTGTTTTTACTACTTTTCCCTTTTTGTAATTTGTATGCTTTCTGCTACTACAGGCGAAGGGTGTGTATGAAAAAGTTGGAGAAGCTACAGAGACTGCTCTCACTTGCCTGGTAGAGAAGATGAATGTATTTGATACTGAATTGAAGGGTCTTTCTAAAATAGAACGAGCAAATGCCTGCAACTCGGTCAGTATTTGAACTTGGTGTTGTTCATGCTGCCCGTCAGTCCACTCACTCACTCTCTTAGACAACTTACTCTATACTTTATTTCCTCAAATTCTCTCTCAGTATCTCCTTCTCCATCTTCGCTATAAGGTAAATTGATCTGGCCATTTGACCAAGAAAATAATAGTTACCAATGGACAATTTCCATATGCAGCCACCTGTGCTGTGATATGTACTCTTTCTGCTCCCAGTAAAACCCAGCTGCTCCTTGTCCCAGCATCTTTTCTGCATTATCAATCTCCTATCTCTACTGGATCTTCATTAGAGAAATAATAGTTGTTTTTTATCTTAAAACTTTTTCACTTGAGCATCCTGCTTCTTTTCCTTTATGGTAAAATGTCTCAAAGAACCATTTTCATGTATTACTTCACTTTTCCCGTTTTCTTGAGTCCACTGCAGTCAAGCTTTTGCCTCCTTCCAGTCTATCAAAACTTCTGATCAGAGTTGCCCATGGCCTTGTGTTAAATGGTCTAATTGTTTATGCAAGTGTATTACTAACACATTTTAAAGTTCACAGAGCAAAAGTTGACAGAAATAAAAGGTAAACTAGACAAATTTACAATTAGAGTTGGAGACACACCTATCTCAAAAATTGATAGAACAAGCAAATGAAAAAAAAATCAGGATATGGAGCAACACTTGTAAATATACTTAATCCTTATTTCTGTTGTGCTGCTCCTAATATGCTTTTCAGATCCATAAGGAACAATTTACCAGAATACACCATATTGCTGGTCCATGAAGCAAGACTCAACAAATTACAAAGGATTGTACAGGCTGACCACAATAGAATTAAACTAGAAATCAATTAGAAAGATACATAAGTTTCCATCTGAAGAAAACGGAAAAGCAAATACAAGTAGAACGAAGTAGGAAATAATAAAGACAAGATCAAAAAGCTGTTCTGAAAGTTTTTATATCAATAAATTTGACAGCATAGAAGAAAGGAACAAATCCTCTCAGTAGCACAGCTTTCTAAGCTGACAGTTTTCTAAGAAAAATTGAATAATCCTATGCCTGTTAAATTAACTGGATCTATAATTCAAAATCTACGCTTCCCTTCAAATTATTCAGGCCCAGTTGTGCCAATACTGAAGAAATACAAGTTTTCAGGAGTTCCCTGGCTGTCCAGTGGTTAGGACTTGATACTTTCCGTCAAGCTGCACAGTGTGGCCACACCAAAAATGGCAGAAAACGAAACTTTTATCACCAGCATAACCCTGATAGCAAAACCTGACATTGATGTATAACTTTCATAATACGGAAGTAGAGATTCTCAGCACAATGTTAGCACATTGAGTCCAGTAGTAATTAAAACTTTGACATGCTGTATTTATTTGAGCAGAATTACTACAACTATGGTGAGTGGAGTAGCCATACTGGGGGGTGCAGGTGTGTCTGTTAGGTGTGTGAACACTAGACAAATGTGTGATCCCTCAGCTGTTCTCCCTTGCCTGTCAGAGCCCCAGAGCCAGGATTTTCTTAGGCTGAGCAAAGTGGCAGGCAGGATGGACTGGCCTGTTAAGGACCCAGGTGCTGGAAGCTGACCAGATGGCCAGTGTCTGCTAGCAGCTGTTGCAGATGGTTTTATTCAGGTTTAGCTGCACCAAGTGTGTGAGGCCACAGAATCCACTTGACTGGTCATTGCAGGACAGGTCCAGCATGTGGCCCCAAAAAGGGCTGGCAGATCCATGACATGGACCTTGTTCAGGTTGCTGAGGCTCAGGCCTAGTGTTTGCTGACCAACTTGTCGCTTATGGTCATGGTGATGCCAGCTGAATGGACCTAAGCAATAACCTCTGTTCTAGCCAGAGTGGTGAGTGGTTGCTTAGCTGAGAAGCAGAGTAAGCAACATGTGAACAAGATGTTACCATACACGAAGGTCAGAGTGACAGGCAGTGGCAGGTAGAATTAGAACAAGGGGAAGAGAAGAAGCCTAGATGCCCAGAAGCAACCTAAGGAAGCTCAGAAATGGAAGCTGCAGAAGCCAGAGAATACGGGTTGAAGGGACTGTGAGGACAAGCAGGAGCAGAAGAGATCTAGGAGGAAACAAGTCAGGCCCTGAAGTCTGCGTCTGGTCCTGCCCTTGCAGACCTGGAAGCACAGAGCCCCTCTGCAACAGGGTGAACACCGTCTCCCTGCAGTGCATGCAGGATGGTGTTAATGCAGTCTGCATTGGGTCCTCTAGACCTGTTCCCAGTACCCACTGCCTCCCAGCCTTGGAGTTTAGGTTTCTTCAGAGTTGGGCTGTGCTACACACAAGCTCTTAGTGTCAGACCTATATACCTGTCATCTCCAAGGGGCAGCCAGTCAGTGCTTGAGGCTCCTCTTTGTAGCACTTTAGTGCTACTGTTCCTTCAGTCAGGGTTTTCTGGTAGAAGAAAGAGAAACAGGAGGTTATAAATACAGCCTTCCTAGTTATACAAAAGCAAAGCTTATTTCAGCTATTACTATGGTGACTTTTTTTCATCCTTCCTTAGGTATCCAGGGCAGATGAGGAGGCAGTGTTTTGGGGGAGAAGGGTGGCACCTCACAGCACAGGTAGCCTAAGGTGGGCAACAGTGCATCTATTAAAGACATCAGCTATTTAAGCATTTAGTCACCACGCCAAACCTCAGGTTGTAAAAAGGACTTTGGGACCATCCAGTCGAGTCTCACACTTGCAGGCAGGGAAACTGAGGCCCTCAGTGACTTGCATACCGTCTCGCAGTGTGAGGCGGAACGGGACCTGCTCCAGCACTCTGTTTTCTCACATCAGTGTGCCTCTTTTATACTCTCCAGGGAAATCAAAACTCGTGCCAGAATGGAGGATGCCTCAGCTGCAGTATAGAATCTTTCACAGTAACTCGATTCATGCTTCACAACCAACAGTCTCACAGTCACAAGGGTCTTGGGCCTCTCCTGTGGCATCCTGCCCAGACTCATGGTTTCCATGAAACAAGTCCGGGTCCTTTGTTTCTGTTTTAGGGTATTCACCCCACTTGTCAGTAAGCAAAGCCACATTGTCTGATAGCTCTGTTATTAGTTGGTGTTTGACTAAACCCTTCAGAGGCAACCTGAAGACTTCAGCTTCACAGAGACTGATGTTTAGAATTACTTAATTACCTCTAACTACTCAATGAAGGGAAACAACTAGCAGCAATAGAGCAGGACCAGCTTTTTAAGGCCAAGTGGCCCCTTTGGATAGGACTGTTGAATTTCACAGCCCTGGTCCTGGAAGCAGTGGCTTTGTCCTCTCCACCCAGGATGTATCCAGGTGGCACTAGTGGTAAAGAACCCACCTGCCAGTGCAGGAGGTGTAAAAGATGCAGGTTCCATCCAAGGGTTGGGAAGACCCCCTGGAGGAGGGCATGGCAACCCACTCCAGTGTTCCTGCCTGGAGAATCCCATGGACAGACAGTACATAGGGTCACAAAGAGTCAGACAGACTGAAGTGATTTAGCACGCAGGATGTATCTGGTGCCAAGGTCACACACCTCACTCAGAGTCACTGCACATTCTTGCAGTCTTCCCAGAGCCATGGTACAAATGCTTAATGGAAACTAGATACATGGGAATTACCAGTGGTCAAGACTGCGCTACCTCTGCAGGGAGCACTGGTTTGATTCCTGTAAGATGGCCGTGTGGTGTGTGCCACCAACCACTGCGCGCACCCCCCCCCCCCAAAAGACAAATAGATAAGTGATCTATCAATCAGATAATGTTGAATTTAGTGATTGTCCTTTTATTGCTCTGGCTGAGAGGATGGCTTCATTCCACTCACAGTTGCCTCTGTTGGTTGCTGAGGTTCTTTGGGGTTTTTAAGGTTATTATTAAATGTTTGTCTGAATGAGGGGAAAATCCATGTAATTCACCACATAATTGAATAAAGGCAGAATATCATAAGATCATTTAAGTCAGAAAAGGCATCTGATAAAATTTGATCTCAGTTTATGATAAAAACTAAGCAAGCATCTTCTGGTTGATGGTGTAACTACACAAAGTTAACATTCCTAATGGGCAAGAGAATTTACTCTCAACATTTCTATTCATTGTAGTACTGGAAGCCCTAGTTCATGTAATAAGGTAAGAAAAAGAAAGCCAACAAAAAATTGGAAAGGATAAATAAAGTATGTTGATTTTATGGTAATATGACTGTATATATAGATAAACCAATGGCATCTGAATCTAAAGGTTAATTCTCAGTTTTTGTTTTACCTGAGCTGTCAGTTCCTCTCAGTCTCTCCCTCCCTAAAAGAGTCCTTTACTTGTTCTCCCCCCAACCCTATCTCCTTGGCTGTATCTTACAAGAGGCCCCAGGGCCCAGGCCTCGGCTTTTCTGTCTGCAGTTACTCCCTTGAACTCTTCTCTTCTTACGACTTTAAATACTGTCTCTGTGCTGACATCTAATATAGTCACTAGCTGTCTAAAAGTATTTAAAATACTGAAGTGGTGTGGTGTTCCTTGCCCTTCCTTCAGTTAATTCTTAACATAACTGCCAGAGCTTGAAACTCTCCATTGTCTTACTGTTGCACTTGTTTAAAAAGCCAGATGTCTTACAGTGACTTTCAGGATGCTACAGCCTGCTTCTGCAACCCCTGCCATTAACCCCTAACCTTTTTTGCAAACTTGGTTCCAGCCGTGTTGCCCTGGAGGCTCCTTGAACTGCTCAGTCAGTCTGCATAATGTTTTCTCTGCTCACAGTCACACATCCTTCATGTTTTGACTCATATATTGCCTTCTCAGTACTGTATGTAAAACTGTAACCTAAACATACATAATTTTCTCTTCCTTGCTTATTTTTAAATTTTTTCTCCATGGCACTTAGAATCTACTTTCACACTTTAGTGTGTCTTTCCCATACTAGAGGGTAAGTTTTATGAGGGTGGGAACTTGTCTGTTTATTGTCTATTGCTAAATCTCCAGTGTCTGTCACGTAATAGGTATTTAGTGAATGTTTAACTGTTAAAAGTTTATAGAAATTGCTATCCAATAATATTCCATATATGTTCTCTTTATAGGTCATTAAACAATTGATGAAAAAGGAATTTACTCTAGAGTTTTCACGCGATAGAAAATCAATGTCAGTTTATTGTACACCAAACAAACCAAGCCGGACATCAATGAGCAAAATGTTTGTGAAGGCAAGTACAGCAGCTTGCAATTAAATGTTCTTACCAGGATTGTTATCCCGAGTGAGCCAGTAAATAAAATTGTTCTAAATCTAACATTTCCAGGGTGCTCCTGAAGGTGTCATTGACAGGTGTACTCACATTCGAGTCGGAAGCACTAAAGTGCCCATGACTCCTGGAGTCAAGCAGAAGATCATGTCTGTCATCCGGGAGTGGGGCAGTGGCAGCGACACACTGCGGTGCCTGGCCCTGGCCACTCATGACAACCCGCTGAGGAGGGAAGACATGAACCTCGAGGACTCGGCCAACTTTATTAAATACGAGGTCAGCCAGTGGAAAGCTTCACCCGCACCCTGCGCATTCATTCTGTTTAGGTAGCCTCCTTCAGTAAAAGGTCAGATGAGTCTTGCTTTTGCTGAGAAAGGGGTGTGGTTATTTGTTTTCCTGCGGGCCAAATGTATCTTTATAATTTAAGTTGCTGCTTCAAACATACACAGTTAACAGTTTAATACAGGCCTATTACTTTCAAAGTACAATCAAGGCTAGAAACGTATTTTGCTGCTCTCATGTAAATTAAGATAATGTAAAAATCGGGGACATTTTCAGAATATTCATTAATTACTGACACATTGTTCACGTGGAAAGATTCTGTCTGCTTCTGCTCTTGGAGTTCTTTCCTGTCGGGTATGTGGCTTCCTGAAGCCTTGAACAGTGAAGTTTCTAGTTCAAATTTGATTACTATGGGTCACTGATTGGCTGCTGTCAATATGTTCCTATTCCTCAGTATTTTTTTTCCTTATTTAAGAATATTATTAATGAAAGCTCAAGAATTATTTGGTAACAAGAATGTAGTGATATTTTTGCTTCTGATTTATTAGAGTTAATACTATTCTTCATTGGATGTATATTAACATCAGTGGTGTGAATTCTGCCATAAGAAAACACAGAAACCTTTGCTCTCCACATTAGGGGGCAAAAACTAGAATTTCCTGTTTTGACAAAAGGTGATTCTTTGACTATAGACCAATCTGACTTTCGTCGGCTGTGTGGGCATGCTGGACCCTCCGAGAATTGAAGTGGCCTCTTCTGTGAAGCTGTGCCGTCAGGCAGGCATCCGAGTCATCATGATCACGGGCGACAACAAGGGCACTGCTGTGGCCATCTGCCGCCGCATTGGCATCTTTGGGCAGGACGAGGACGTGACAGCAAAGGCCTTCACAGGTCGAGAGTTTGATGAGCTCAATCCTTCAGCCCAGAGAGAAGCCTGCTTGAATGCTCGCTGTTTCGCTCGAGTTGAACCTTCCCACAAGTCTAAAATTGTAGAATTTCTACAGTCGTTTGATGAGATTACAGCTATGGTGAGTGTCTGTAGACATGTACAGGTAACACGCTGCACAAATACAGCAGATTCTAATTCTGATCATTAAATTTTTAGTAATAGCTCCCATATTTGGAAATTCTTTTCTTGTCATGATCTGGGCTGTTTCTCAAGGATTCTATTGGCATGCAAGATTCTGGGGAAGTTTAAGACCTAGAAGCCTGAATCAGTCACAGGAGAAGTATTTGTCATGGTTAAAATGTATGTGTTTTTATCTCACGTTTCTAAAAGCTGATTTAGGACATAACTACTCCGTACTCTATCACACATTGGGAAAACCTCCTCTGAAATGAGATGGTACTGGTGATGCTTTCTCTGAGAACAACCTGTTGATGAAGCATTTCCCATATTCTTTCCTTGCATATGATTTTTCACTAAGATGTTAACATTGTGTCATGCTTGCTTTTGCTGCTTGTCTATGAAAGGTTTCAGTTTTTAAAACAATTTTGTTGCTGAAAACCAGCTATTCTAGTTGTCTTCCTCTTTCCTCCCCTCCCCTTCTTTCTCCGAGGAAAGCACCATTCTGAATTCAGTACTGGGTGTTTAGTAAAAGTATAGAAAACACACACGGGAATGATAGTTTTGTATCTGTAGACGATATTTAAGTATTTTTGCCCTTTTTTGGCTGAAGATGGCATATTTTTGCCATGTAAATGGCATATTGTAGTTTATGTATTTTTGAAGTCTGCGTTGGCTCTATTTGAGATTGATCCATATGGATACAAGTATTTTGTCTTGACTGCCATGTAGGTTGTGTTGTGTTTTGTTTGGTAAAATAAGTAGTAGAGATTGTTTGAAGTCCCTTTTGTTCTACTTCCTCTGAAGTGTCACCTGTAAGTTTTGTTTGGCAGTTTCACATTTCCCAGGTTAAAATGTGTTCTGTGACACCAGCTTACAAAAACGAAAACTCTCCCAGAAAACTTAGCTACCCAGAGGTCCAACAGCTCCATTCATTCCCTGGCTTCGGGATGGCCAAGTGATTGTTGGCAGTGTGTGTGTTAGGTAACGGGTGTGCAAATCAGTGGTGGGTTTCTTGGCCTTTCAGACTGGAGACGGTGTAAATGATGCTCCTGCTCTGAAGAAATCTGAGATTGGCATTGCTATGGGCTCTGGCACCGCGGTAGCCAAAACAGCCTCTGAGATGGTCCTGGCTGATGACAACTTCTCCACCATTGTGGCTGCCGTGGAGGAAGGACGGGCCATATACAACAACATGAAGCAGTTCATCCGCTACCTCATCTCCTCCAACGTCGGGGAGGTTGTCTGGTGAGTCCCTGTGAGACTGTGCGTTTCCCTCAGCTGGGGGTTCACGTGGCAGCAGCTTCGCTCTTGGTGCAGTGGGAGGGGTGGGCGGCTGGCGGAGGAGGTGGAGGCCTTTGTGGAGGTAAAGGTGCTTCTTCTGGCCCCCAGGAGGGCTGCCTACGACTGTCCCAGTGTGCAGAGGACACACTTGAACATAGAAGGGGGTTTAAATTAACTGTATAACACAACGTAAGATTCTTGGCCTTCTAAAAGTTAATTTGGAATTTGGGTATAATAAACGTTTTATGATTACTTGGGGGTAAAGTTATTTCAAGTAATCATTGCTGTCGACAGATTTTTATGGAAGAGGAGGGGATGTCGATGTTAAATAGTAGGCAAAAATAATTTGGGGTTTTTCTCTTCTTTCCTTGGGTGGACACAGTATTTTCCTAACAGCAGCCCTTGGATTTCCTGAGGCTTTAATTCCTGTCCAGCTGCTCTGGGTCAATCTGGTGACAGATGGCCTGCCTGCCACTGCACTGGGGTTCAACCCTCCTGATCTGGACATTATGAACAAGCCACCCCGGAACCCAAAAGAACCACTGATCAGTGGGTGGCTCTTTTTCCGTTACCTGGCTATTGGATGTGAGTATGGTTTTTTATGTTATTGGTTTTTTAAAAAATACTATTTATTTGGCTGCACTGGGTCTTAGCTGCGGCATATAGGATCTTTAGTTGCGTCATACAAACTCTTGCAGCATGTGGGATCTAGTTCCTGACGAGGGATCGAATCCCAGCCCCTGCATTGGGAGCACGGAGCCTGAGCCACTATATTACTGATTTTTAAACAAAACGTTTATGAGTCCAAACATGTCATAAATTCATCCCTTAAAAGCACATTTTTTTCCTATCCCCATATTAGGGTAGCAAAATATGGCAGCTGTCCTCTTTCAGGTTAATGAGCTGTAAATCCAGTTTGCAGTAAGGTTATCCCTCATTTTAGTGCTTTTGTTCTTCCTTTGGCCTTTTTGAATTAGGTTCTCAGATTTAACCCATGGGCAAAGGGGAATACAGGGGCAGCTCAGGCCTTGTATCACCAAGCTTCCCTTTCCCTGAGTGAGAGAAGGGTTCTGTGCATTTGTCAGCAGTGTTGGCTCTCCTCCACGTGTTGTCACTGTCCGCCTCATCCTGACCCCGGATGCTGCTGCTCGCTCTCTCTCATTTCGCAGGTTAGGAAAGTGAGGTCCAGAGAGGCTAAATGACCTCCCTAGGGTCCCATAGGGCTTCCCTGATGGCTCAGTGGGTAAAGAATCTACCTGCAATGCAGGAGACGCAAGTTTGATTCCCGGGTTGGGAAGATCCCCTGGAGAAGAGCATGGCAACCCAATCCAGTATTCTTGTCTGGAGACTCCCATGGACAAAGGAGCCTGGCAGGCTAGAGTCCAAAGGGTTCCAAAGAGTCAGACATGACTGAGTGACTACACACCCACAGGGTCCCATAGGAGACTTTTTCAGTAAATTGACATGACTTAACACTCAAAAGCATAGAACAGGAGGACTCTCAGCCAGCCAATACCCCTGCAGCACAGTTTATCATGTGTCTTCCCAGCAAATAGATCTATCTTATGTATTTATTTTCGCAAGTGATGGCGTGCTGTAAGCACCTGTATGCTGAGCCTCGTCTTCGCGTTTTTCTCCCTCTTTGTTGGGTAGTTTTATGTCAGTGCACCACCTGCCCACTGTTGCTGCGATTGCTGGACTAGAGGGTGTGCGCGCTTGGAGCTTGAGTGGCTACTACTGCACTGGGACAGTCTCTTATTCTCAAGTCCCCGTGTTCTCTACTACCCTTTGTTGCTTCTTTGTAATTTGAATTCAGAAGTAATTGCTGGGGGATATAGTCCCAGAACTGGCTTTGAGCACTGTCAGGCGCTTGGTGTTCTGCACTAACTGCTCTAATGGCCTTTCCATATGAAGGTTCTGCCAGGCCTTTGATGGAGCAAACACACTAGAGTGTAATTGGAAACCTAAGTTTGCCAAGCAATCGTGGAGGGGCGATCTGGTGCTCTGGCACAGCGTGGCATCACATGGAGGACAGGTACCTGCAGCCTTGACATACTGGCTGCTGGTCAGAGAGGGCATGACTGGTGTAAAGGTCCTCCCAGTTCTAGTCGTTCTAGTAGGTTCTTTCCTTCGCAGATTCTTAAAGGAGAAGCTGCATGGTTCTTTTGTACCACAGACATCCCCTCATTGTGGAGACCCTCTAACTGCTTTAACTGATTCGAGTTAGCAGGTGTTGGTGGCGGCACAGGCTCAGTGACACCACGTCTCTGATCTCCGTCCCAGGGGTTGGCCCGTGAAGCAGTACCTGCAGAGATGCTGCAAGCTGTAGAGCCCCGTGAGCATCAGTGTCCTATCTGTTCCCAGGTTACGTTGGCGCTGCCACAGTGGGTGCTGCCGCGTGGTGGTTCATCGCTGCCGAGGGTGGTCCGAGGGTGTCCTTCTACCAGCTGGTATGTAGCCACCTTTCTCTCTGTACCTTAGATGCTGATGCGTTGTAAGCCTCACATACAAGGGTGTCCTTGAGCTTTCTGTGGTTTGGATGTCTATCAAATACTCTTAAGAACTGAACAATAAGCAGTTGCATCTAAGATTGTTCTGAAAGACCAGGGCTTCTCTGAGAAATGGGGTGAGATCCTGTGTGGGGCTTTGTTCTGGGCTTAGTGTGGAATTTGTGTGTGGACCTTGGAAATATGTCTTTGGCTGATTGGGAACTTGGTGTCGGGCTTTTGTTGCAGAGTCATTTCCTACAGTGTAAAGAGGACAACCCGGACTTTGAAGGCGTGGATTGTGCGGTCTTTGAATCCCCATATCCAATGACAATGGCGCTCTCTGTTCTAGTAACTATAGAGATGTGCAATGCCCTCAACAGGTCCGTGAGTCTTCATAACGTGCTGGGGGGTTGTGTGTGTGTGTCATGGTTGATTGAGAGTCACAGGAAAGCTCTGCCCTCCCTAAAAGGAAGAACAAGCAGCACCAGTTTTAAGAGCTTAAGTCATCATCGCCTCCAGGAAGCAGTGGGAGTGCTTAGCCACATGTTCCTTAAGAGACGGCAGAGGCCAAAAATAGGGACTTCAGTGCCCACAGGGAAGGAGCTGTTGCCCTTTAGCATCAAGACAAACGGTATCATCTAATTATGCCAGTGACAAAAATGGAAATTTCAAAATAGCCTAAGTGTCAAGGGCAATCAAGAGCAGCTTTGAACCCACTGAAATAAGAGCACTCTGCCGAAGCCTAGATTTAAATTGAAGTCTGTCCTACATCTGAACGTTATTCTTTAACTTTGCCACCATAGAAACTTAATACAGTTAGGTCAGTGGGCAATGCCACGGCAGCCATCACCTTATTGAAGTGTGGTTTCAAACATACTCTGTCAGTGAGGGCGCATGCCTTTGCCCTTTGGCGGGCACGTTTCACCTGCCTCTCCTTGTTCCGCAGCTTGTCTGAAAACCAGTCCTTGCTGAGGATGCCCCCTTGGGAGAATATCTGGCTCGTGGGCTCCATCTGCCTGTCAATGTCGCTCCACTTCCTAATCCTCTACGTGGAACCCTTGCCAGTAAGCAGTGTGGGGAGCCCGGGCTGGGGCCTGTCTGCCTGTCCAGCAAGTTGGGGAGCTTGATGAGATTTCTTTGTACTTCAGCTTATTTTCCAGATCACACCTCTGAATTTGACCCAGTGGCTGATGGTGCTGAAAATCTCCTTGCCTGTGATTCTAATGGACGAAACCCTCAAGTTTGTGGCCCGCAACTACCTAGAACCTGGTAAAGAGTGTGTGCAGCCTGCCACCAAACCCTGCTCGTTTTCGGCATGCACCGATGGGATCTCCTGGCCCTTTGTGCTGCTCATAATGCCCCTGGTGATCTGGGTCTATAGCACAGACACTAACTTTAGTGATATGTTCTGGTCTTGACTGACAGTTTTGCATAAAGAAGATGTTTAACTTAATCAATTAATTTTTTTTATTGTTTAAAGCAACTGTCTATTTCTGCTGAATTTTCACATGAACATATTGGCTGGTGAAGGAAGTTTCATATTCTAGATTTTGTTTTGCTTTTTCTGACTCCAGTGGGGCAAGATTTTCCTTTTTTATACACATAATTAAAGTGTCCATTGACATGTACAGAGAACTAACACTATTTTATGCAAATATTTTTTTGTAGATGAAAAAAAGCATGTACAGTGTTCTGTTTAATACTCATCCTTGTAAAAAAAAAATAGTTGAGCCAGCAGACATTGTCAGCAAATTAATTGGCAGCAGATTTTAGGAAATGAATGTGTGTGGTTTTTTTCTAAAACTAAATAGCATGTATTGTGTCTTTTGCATGATCATCTGGATTTAATCTGAGATCACAGTCTAATTTTTATTCATAAGCCAATTTTTCTGCACTGAGCAGAGTACTGCTACCTCAGTCAGTATTTTTTGGTTTGCCACCCCCTTCACCCCTCAGCCCTGTGTTCACCTCCACCCCCACCCCCACCCCGCTCGGCTGCTTCTCCTGTAGGGTTTTGATGGTTCTGTTTACATCAGTCTTAACAAGAGGTATGCTTGTTCTCGCTTGTGCAGAAAACATTGTTCCAGATTCAATCGACTGGGTTCATGTCCCCTCACATAGTTTTTAAGGTTATTTATTTAAATGTCTAATGTATTTTATTGTAACAGACATTGTTTTGCCAACATTGCCTATTTCAGTGGCACTTCACAATCTAGTTTAAAAAGAAAAATAAAACATTTTAAATGGACAGAGAAAAATAACCGTCTTGTTTTTAACTATTAAGTGGCTTAGTTCTCTTAGATTCTTCCTAGCTCAGAATTATTTACTGTGCTCAAGGGGAAGAAGGATCCTGTTCTGCTGCATAGGTCGTTGTAGGTATTTTATTTTTGGTGTATAGGCACTAATTGTCATCTGTGATACATTTTTATGCAAGTTTCTGCTGGCCTGTTTTGGCCTGGTGTAGAGGACATAAGGGCGTGTGTGTGTGTGTGTGTGTTTTGTAAAATCTGTAAATAGCACATGACCAAATGAACATATTGTATAGAACTATTTTTATTTGAATGTGGCACTAACCACCACCATTGTTACTATGATAAATGTTTGCGCATGTTCGAGATCAGTCTTATCAACAGTGTATAAGTCATTAACAGTCCTAACTGTGGTGTTTTCCTCCAATGCCTTCCAACATCCATCAACTAACGTGAGTATTCCCTGGAATTTGGATGCTTTAGCCTAAAGGTGACTGCCACTAAGTGAGCTGGCTGTATAGACTGATGAGTCAGGCACCCTGAGAGGGGCAGGTACACGGACACCACCTGCGGGCTGGAGTGGCTGCTCCAGACCCCGCCACTGCCTTGGCCAGTGGCACAGCCAGGTGTCAGGGTGAACCTGGGGGAAGACAGAGTAGTTCTGCTTTGGTCAGACTGACAAACCTTCACAAACGCCGAGATGGGGATTCACAGAAAAACTTTTCAGTTTCTTTGATCTTTGTTAGCAGCAAGGACTGGTCCCGGAATCTTGCTACCTGGATCATTAAAAAGCAAAAAGCAAGTGAAAGCAAGTAACTGAACCAGTAAACTCCTGCATCATTTTGTTCTCCCCACCCGGCCACAGCACACGGCTTGCAGGATCTTAGTTCCTGAAATTGAAGTAGGGCTCCAGCAATGAGAGCAGAGTCCTAACCACTGGTTTACTGGGGAATTCCCTGGTTCATTTTTAAGTTGGTCATCTTTTTCCACCTTCTGGGTCACATCCTTTGTAGCGAAGACTTGTCTTTTCTCTCCAGGGTACGTTAAAGCAGTTACTGGACCATAGCCGAGCATTAGCCAAAGTGAAGGGCCTAGGCAGTACATATTCATGCTGGTAGCTCCCTCCACATGAAGCCCCCGGTGTTCTCGTGGGTACCTGAAGTCCCGGATACAGGGCCACCTGAATAACATGTAAATGCTGAGAGCATGAGGAAAGTTAACAGGTATCAAGCAGAACAGGGTGCTGCCAAGTTTGAGAGGTTTCCGTGTACGGGGGGTAGAAAGGGCACATGAAGACAGATTCTTAACGCAGAGTCCTGGTCTGGCTCCCTGAGGCCTCAGAGGAAAGGGAAGCTGGTTTGCTTGGCAGAGAATATAGGAGGTACATTTTGCCAACTTTAGCATTATGAACTGCAGAAAGAAACAAGTTGAGCAGATCAAATGCAAGGAGTGTCTTGGCTGCAAACCAAACCAGGATGTCTGAGCTTGTTGGGTGGGGTGCTATTCAATGGTCAACTTTTCCTGACTCAGTTCCTTGATTTATTGGCCTTTACAAAAGAAAGTGAATGGCATGGGTGGCTGCTGCCCTGTGGATTCTCAGCTTCAGGCCTGTCCAGCCCACAGGTGGTTTGGGCACCCACTTCCCTCAACCCAGACAGCTGGGAGTGGGGGAGACCCGGTGCTACAGAGCCTTAGCTGCTCTGCTTCAGGCTTTGCCGCCAAAAACCACGTCTGCACTGGCACTTCCTCGGTAGCTGGTGCTGCTGTGGGCACACCCCTGGCCCCTGACTTGCGGGGAGCAGGAGTCCAACCATCCTCACCAGGTACCTGCAAGGAAGGCAGTGTCAGCCTCGCCCTTACTGCACATGGGCTCCCAGGCAGCTCCTGCCTGAAACTTGCTCCAGGCTCCTTCCTGTCAGCAAGTGGGCTGAAGGCCCATCCCCTCAGTGTTCTGTTTTTTGCCACCCCATACCCAGGCTGACCTCTTTCCTTTGCCCAGAAGATGGCACTCTTACATGTTCCCTAAATGGGGTGCCATGCCAGCAACTCCTTCTGCATCTACACAGAGCAGGTGGCACGCCGGGCAGGAGGACTGCACAAGCTCAGACATAAGCAGGGCAGCCGCCACCTTCCCTCACACGTGGCTGCTTCCACTTACCTCAGACTGGGGCTCAGACCCCTGAATGTCCATGTGGTGGGCAGACCTCAGGAATATCTGAGACCACAAGCCTTAGCTCAGTGTCTGCCAGGCCCACTGTGTTCACAGTGTGCATACAGCACATTGAAAAACCACCACCCAGCAGTTAACAATTGAGGGTAATCTGCAGCCTTTTTTCTTGAAAGGGAACAGTGATAAGCAGTTCCCCTTCTACGACTGGGCCTGGCTGGGCCTGCAGCCCAGAGGCTGGTCCCAAGGGAAGGAAGGGATGGGAGCTAGAGACTTGGCGCTGATTACCATAGTGCTCACTCTGCTTGGCCTTCCTCACCCCCTGCACTGCTAACCAAGGACTTTCTCAACTTAATCTATTAAACTTGAAGCGATTAAGTGTCTGCCTGGTGGGATACTCTGTAGCCAAATGACAGGAGGGACCTGTGAGTTAATCAGAAATGCTGGTCAGAAATCTTAAAAGATCAAACTGAACATTCCTTTTCATCTGTCACTATTAATCCCAGTCTTAAATTAGTTATTCTAACATTTCCTCCCCATATTTCATAAAGCTGATTTCCTCTCTCTTTCCTTTTCAGCAATACTGGAGTAACCGCTTCCTAAACCATTTTGCAGAAATTTAAGGGTGTTCGGTTGCGTGCATGTGCGTTTTTTAGCAACACATCTACCAGCCCTCTGCATGATTGATGTTGGGGGGAAAAGAAAATTAGAAAAAAGTCCCCAACTTGTTGTGTATTATGTGGAGGAAATGTGTATTACCAGTGGGGTTTTAGCTTTTGAATCAAAATAGTAACAAATGTACAATTTAACTTAATGAATCAGAAAGCCTCTCCAGAGAAGTCTGGTTTCTTTGCTGCAAGAAGAATGAGGTTCTGAAACCTTATCCAAGAACTTAGAAGCCATCAGCCAAGTCTCCGTATTTCTCTGTGCAAAATATCATAGCTTAAATAAATGTACAATATTCAATTGTAATGCATGCCTTCAGTTGTAAGTAGCCAGATTTCTCTATGGTGTCATTGAAACATGCTACTTTTTAATTGGCCCTGTACAGTTTGCTTATTTATAAATTTATTGAAAACACTACAGGTGTTGAATGGTTAAAAATGTAGGCTTCCAGTTCATAACTTCAGTTATTTTCCTGAGTGTGCAAACAGCTATTTTGCACTGTATTAAATGTAACTTATTTAATGAAATCAGAAGCAGTAGACAGATGTTGGTGCAATATGAATTATTGTGATGCATTTATATCAATAAAATGCTAAATGTCAGTTTATCACAACGCATGTTTGACTTTAGACTGTAAATAGAGATCAGTTTATTTCTGTGCTGGTAACAAGCATTGCACAGACATGGTTTCAGGTAAATAAATCTATTCTACGATAAGTTTGCAGCGTGGTGTGGACTGTTCTGCGGGAGGCGCAGGTGGGTGGTGTGCACTGAGGGCCTCTGGCCCTGGCACCTGAGCAGTTGTGCCCTTGGGCAGACAAAAGGGACAGGAAGTTCCTGTTGACACTCTGCCAGGAGGAGCGCAGAGGGGTAGAAGGTTTGCTTGTGTGACATGAGAGCTATAAAACATTCCTGCCCTGGTTCTACTGTCTCAAGTATGAGGAAGCATGTGTGTCATCAGTGGGGTTTTCAGAGATAATTAACATGATTTAAAAGCTGTCAGCAGCTTGGGAACTATAGTGATGGAGAGATGCTTGTAATACTCATATCAAAATTAAAATTCTGTACATTCCCACTAGATACAGAAAAGAACTAAGTAACTCAGCTATACTGATTTTTTAAGTAACTGAAATTAACCCTACATATATGGGGGGAAAAGACTTTTGGAGGGGTGAGGGGGAATATTTGACTTAACATCTACTTTGATGTCCCAGAAGTGTTGGCTTCCAGAATCACACTCACCATCTACCATTCCACAACTTAGTGCTGGTCTGGCGAGTCACCACAGTCAGACAAAAGAAGGGGAAATAAATGCCTAGGGGCAAACAAAAGGGAGCAGTGGTCATCCTGGATCAATGAGAACCCCTCACGTTTAGGAATGTATGAATGTACACAAGTCATGCATTTTGATACTAGACTGATTCTAATAAAAATGATTTAAAAATGTAAGAATAACATGGAAGCAGTACCAAACCTCAGCAATAAACCTATAATCATTAAATGCATTATCTGAGAAAGGTGGCATCTTTAGCTTAGTATGTGAAAGCTGGCCTATCCATTTTGTCTGCTTATTCTGGGGGAAAAAGGACCATGTCTCCCTTATGCTCAAATGAATCAAAAGATTTGAAAAACTAAGTTATACCCCCAAAGAAAAATGGCCAAGTGATATAAACAAAAGAATTTATATAAATTCACAGATGGGTCTTCTAATACCAAGGATGGGGAGACTGGGCCATCCTTATATTGTAGAGCAATTTGGTAAATTTACAGATGCTGTTAACATATAACCTGGCAGGTCCTTACCTTAGAGAATTCCTCACAAGTGCTGGAAGAGCCATACTAGGATGTTTCTAAAAGCACTGGAAATGACCTAAATGACCAACAATAGGAAAATGAGTAAGTATACTTGAGATATGTTGAGATCACTGCATCAATGAAACTGAATAAACCAGGCATCAAGAGCTAATATCAAGTACAGTTTATATTAAGTTTAAGATACACAAAAACCATGTCAGTCTATTTTTATTGACCACGCTGCCCAGCATGCAGGATCTTAGTTTCCCAACCAGGGATCAAACCTGTGTCCCCTGCATTGGAAGCACAGCCTTAACCACTGAACCACCAGGTAAGTCCATAGCCATATCAAACTCCTTATGCTAAGGCATGTGCACTAGCTTCCCTGATGATAAAGTCCAGAGCACAGAAAGCTAAACAGCCAGGTGGCGGATTCACTCAGTGCAAGCTTCTCACCTTTGTGGACCGGAACAGATCAGTTACAAGCTCAAAGGCATCAGCCACAGGGACAGGAAGTGAGGAGTCAGTGGTTCCAAGAGGGAGGGGGAGCAGTTCCATTTAAGTAATGCTTGGATGTTATATATGGAGGGGTTCATTATGCCTGTCTGCAAGTCCAAGTTTTTTGTTTTAATACAAAAGTACCAAGAAGGAGGGGGAAAAAAAAACAGGAAAAAAATGGAAATGAAAAGCATAACACAAAATCCCAGATGAGTGATAAACTGATCACATAAAAATGTAAACTTTTGGGGGTAGAATATACCTCTCGAGTTAATTGTTGAGTCACTAAGTCATGTCTGACTCTGACCTCCATGGACTGCAGCCCGCCAGGCTCCTCTGTCCATGGGGTTTTCCAGGCAAGAATACTGGAGTGGGTAGCCATTTCTTTCTCTGGGGGATCTTCCTGACCTAGGGATCAACCCACATCTCCTGCACTGGCAGGAGGATTCTTTTCCACTGAGCCACCAGGGAAGTCCCTCTCACATGATTAGCAAAGATCAAACTTTGATGCTCTCTCTTCTGCAGCTGGCGTTAGGAAGCGGCTCATGCTGATCGTAAAAATATAAATTGACCCAACATCAAGAGGGCAGTTTGACAATATAACATTTTTAAGGGCTTCCCAGGTGGTGCTAGTGGCAAGAACCTGCCTGCCAATGCAGGAGACGTAAGAGATGCAGGTTTGACCCCTGAGTTGGGAAGATCCCCTGGAGGAGGACATGGCAACCCACTCCAGTATTGCCTGGAGAATCCCATGGATAGAAGGGCCTGGTGGGCTACAGTTCACAGGGTCACAAAGAGTCGGACACAACTGAAGCAACATAACAAGGACATGCTCAATGACATGTTTAAACACCCATACCCTTTGACCAACCAAGCACTTCACCTTGGTGAAATCCTCCCACATGTTCACAGACACAATCCTGCTGCACTATTGTTAGCAAAAGATGGGAAATAACCTGCATGCCCATCAACAAGTTAGCTGTTAGCCATGGAATATCACACAGCCTTCAGAAAACCCAGGGTTAGATCTATGAGTCAACAAGGAATGATATCCAATATATATTGTTCGCCCAATGAATATTTAAGTGCAGGTTCATCCATGTTGTTGCAAATGGCAAAATTTCATTCTTATGACTGAGTAATGTTCCATTGTTATATTCCATATCTTGATCCATTTATCTACTGATGGATACGTGGGTTGCTTCCATGTTTTTATATGTAACATCCCACAGCAAAATATACACTCGAGTACATATGGAACATTCTCCAGGATAATCATAAACCAAGGGTTGCTGGTAAATCATGTCCGACTTTGCAACCCCATGGACTGTAGCCCACCACGCTCCTCTGTCCATGGGATTCTCCAGGAAAGAATACTGGAGTGGGTAGCTGTTTCCTTCTCCAGGGGATCTTCCCAACCCAGGGATCAAACCCAGTCTCCCACATTACAGGCAGATTCTTTACCATCTGAGCCACCAGCGAAGCCCCGAAATTTAAGAAAACTGAAATTATAGCAAGTATCTCTTCTGACCCACAATGCTATGAGACTAGAAATCAACTATAAGCAGGGGGCGGGGGGGGACCAGCAAAAGAAATACATGGAGACTAATGTTCTCAAAATGTTCAAAATCCTTCAAGCTAGGCTTCAACATTAAGTGAAGCAAGAACTTCCAGATGTACAAGCTGGATTTAGAAAAGGCAGAGGAACCGGAGATCAAATTGCCAACATTTGTTGGAAAAGCAAGAGAATTCCAGAAAAACAAATGCTTCACTGACTATGCAAAAGCCTTTGACTGTGTAGATCACAACAAATTGTGGAAAATCCTTAAAAATATGGGAATACCGGAACACCTTATCTGACTCCTGAGAAACCTGTATACAAGTCAAGAAGCAACAGAACTGGACATGGAACAATGGACTGGTTAAAGATTGGGAAAGGAGTATGTCAAGGCTATACATTGTCACCAGCTTATATGCAGGGTACATCATGCATAATGCCAAGCTAGATGAATCACAAGCCGGAATCAAGATTGATGGGAGAAATATTCAACAACCTCAGATAGGCAAATACCACCACTCTAATGGCAGAAAGCAAAGAGGAACTAAAGAACCTCTTGAGGAAGGTGAAAGTGGAGAGTGAAATGGCTGGCTTAAAACTCAACATTCAAAACACTAAGATCATGGATCTGGTCCCATTACTTCATGGCTATTAGATGGAGGAAAAATGGAAACTGGCAGATTTTCTTGGGCTCCAGAATCACTGCAGATGGTGACTGCAGACATGAAATTAAAACACACTCCTTGGAAGAAAAGCTATGACAAACCTAGATAGCATATTAAAAAGTAGAGACATTACTTTGCTGACAAAGGTCCATCTAAGTCAAAGCTATGGCTTTTCCAGTAGTCACGTACAGATGTGAGTTGGACCATAAAGCAAGCTGAGTGCCAAAGAACTGATGCTTTTGAACTGTGGTGTTGGAGAAGACTACTTTAGAGTCCCTTGGACTGCAAGGAGATCAAACCAGTCAATCCTAAGGGAAATCAGTCCTGAATATTCATTGAAAGGACTGATCTTGAAGCTCCTGAAGTAGCTGACTCTAGGACTGAGGCAGAAAATGAACAAGTGCCTGGAGAACACTGGAGTTCGAGATAGTAAGGAAGTGCTCAAAAACAATGATCAAAGAAAGATGAAGTTATATCAAAGGGACACAGAAGCCAAGTGAAGCAGCTTTGAATGGCCAAAGCCAGAACAATTAGAATAACAAAGTGGTATTGGATTATAACCCAAAGTATGAAATATCCATAGTTCATACTGATATAAATAAATGGGAAAAAATGGAAACCTCCCATGTACAAGTCCAAGTAGTTTCTATAGAAAACCTGCCATCAAGGAGGTGAAGCATAAATCCCCATCCCTTAAGCATGTGCTTAAATCAAATAGTGACTTCATTCCAGTGTACATACAATGTAGACAGGGGAAAGAGTACCTCAGTGGACAAAGTTGGCAGACACTACCTCAGCTAAGTGATGTCATCTTGAGAGCATGTATCCTTGGTATGAAGAAAATGGCATGTGGTCTTTCTCCCAAAACACATAACCTCAGTCTAGTCAAAGGGAAAACATCTGACAAGTCCCAGAAGACATTCTGTAAAATCCCTGACCAATGCTCCTCAAAACTATTGAGGTCATCAGAAACAAGGAAAGTCTGAGAAACTTTCACAGCCAAGAGAAGCCTACGAACACATGATGACTAAATGCAATATGGTATCCTGAATGGGATCCTGGGACAGAAATAGGGAAACTAAGGAAATCTGAATAAACTATGGACTTTAGTTAATATACGTATTATGATTAATGTACCATATTGTTGTAAAATGTTAATAATGGGAAACTAGGTCTGGGGTTATGAGAACACTGTACCATCTGCTTAATTTTTCATAAATCTAAAAGCATTCTAAAAGTTTATTTTAAAAATGCTGGGATATTTATTTGGGTATAATTTTAATAATTTTATTTTTCTTCCAATTCTATTCAGATGGAATTTACATACATATATTAAGGTGTATAATAATTTAACTTATCTACATCATGAAATGATTACCACAATAAATTTAGTGAATATCATTTAGATAAAACATTAAATAGAAAAAAAATTTTTTCCTTGTGGTAAGAACTGAGGATTTACTCTTAACTTACATATATCATACAGCAGTGTTGTCACATTGTACATTACATCCCTGGGACTTACTTATAAGTAGAAGTTTGTACCTTTTGACTACCTACAACCAATCACTAAGATCACGGCATCCAATCCCATCACTTCATGGCAAACAGAAGGGGAAAAAATGGAAGCAGTGACAGTTTTTATTTTCTTGGGCTCCAAAATCACTGCAGACAGTGACTGCAGCCATGAAATTAAAAGAGGCTTGCTCCTTGGAAGGAAAGCTATGACAAACCTAGACAACGCATTAAAAAGCAGAGACATCACTTTGCTGACAAAGGTCCATAATAGTCAAAACTACGGTTTTTCCAGTAGTCATGTACAGCTTTGAGAGCTGGACCATAAAGAAGGCCGAGTGTCAAAGAATTGATGCTTTCCAATTGTAGTGCTCGAGAAGACTCTTAAGAGTCCCTTGGGAAGAAAAAAAAAAGTGCCTTGGACAGCAAGGAGATGAAACCAGTCGATACTAAAGGAAATCAACCCTGAATATTCACTGGAAGGACTGATGCTGAAGCTCCAACTCTGGCCACCTGATGTGAAGAGTTGACTCATTGGAAAAGACCCTGATGCTGGGAAAGATTGAAGGGAAAAGGAGAAGGGGGCGGAGGATGAGACAGTTAAAAAGCATCACCAATTCAGTGGACACGAATTTCAGCAAACTCCGGGAGATAGTGAAGGACAGTGGGGCCCTGGCGTGCTGCAGTCCATGGGATCACAGAGAAGAGGACACAACTTAGCAAATGAACAACAGTCCAATCACACCAATCCTCATCCTTCACCTCTGGTAACCACAAATCTGATCTTTTTCTCTGTGACTTTGTTTTTTAAGTACAACTGACCCAAAACACTTCATTAGTTCTTGGTACACAACATAGTGATTTAGTATTTCTATGTATTTCAAAAGGATCACCACGATTAGTTATCATCTGTCACTACACAGAGATTATATTAGTATTGACCATATTCCTCACACTGTATACTTCATACCTGTGACTCATTATTTTGTAACTGTAAGTTTATACCTCTTAATCTCCCTCACCTATTCTCTCCTCACAACACATCCATCCCCTCTCGCAATCACGTTTGTCTCTTTGACTCTGTTCTCCTTACGTTTCTTCATTTGTTTTTCAGATTTCACATGTAAGTGAAACTATACTGTATTTGTCTTTCTCTGCCTTACTTCACTTAGCATAATAGCCGCTAGATCCATCCATATTGTTGCAAATGGCAAGATTTCATTCTTTTTGATGGCTGAACATACAC
The DNA here is from genome assembly GCF_019320065.1 of Cervus canadensis. Taxonomy (NCBI): domain Eukaryota; kingdom Metazoa; phylum Chordata; class Mammalia; order Artiodactyla; family Cervidae; genus Cervus; species Cervus canadensis. The sequence goes on along the minus strand of NC_057386.1, from coordinate 124,001,146 downwards.
ACACACACACATATATATACACACACCACATTTTTATCCATTCATCCACTGTAAAGCTGGTTTCATGATTTTGTGTGTGGCCTATAACAGTGGAGTCTCTTATTTCCCACAGCCCTCTGACTCTCCCAAAAGTAAGTCCCACTGATCTTCAAAGCCAGATGTTTTGGAGATTCACTTTCCTAATGTGGGATCCCTGGGCTAGGGAGCCTGATGTGGGCTCAGACCCCTTCCTCCTTGGGAGAAATGTCTCTATCTGTGATTGTCCTCCCATATGTGGTTCTGTAAGTCTTGACTGTACTGCGTCTCAACCGTTCCTACCTGTCTCATGGTTCCTTCTTTTTATCTTTAATTGTAGATCTTTTCTGCCATTCTTCAGGTCATTCCCAGCAATAGCTGCTATGTAAACAGTTGTAGTTTTGGTGTGCCCATGAGAGGAGATGAGCTCAGGGTCTTCCTATTCTACCATGTTGGCCACTCCTCAAACTTTAAAAAGAATCCTCATAGAAGAATCAAAGAACTGTAAGACAGTCCTGAATTTCCAGGCAAAAATCTAAGAGAAAGCAAAAGAGATAACAGAATACCCACTAGGAGAAAATTTTACCTTTTTCTCTTGGTGGCATCTACCTATGCAAATAAACTGAGCCGTGAGAGCAAGCAGGGACTCTGAGGGCTCACACAGTGAAACAGAGAAAGTCGAGTCCAGGGCCCACCAAGAGTGAAGTCTCAAAGGACATTAAGCTGTGACCCCTGAAGGGCTAACATCTCAGGGTATAAGCAAACCTTCCCCTAAACTCAAAGGACTGTATGCAGCATTGCCTTGGTGCTCAGCAGAACCAAGAAAACATGTACACCGCTGAGAGAGTGTAAACACTCACTCTTGAGGATCTGTGGCCCAAACTCTATCCTGGCAGTGATCTATGAAACCTCAATGCATTTAGTCACAGGCAGTAATCCTAAGCACCAAGCAGAAATAAATGTAAATCCTATCATGTGGAAGGTACCTTCATTTTATGCCTTAGATAATTGCACAATTATTTTTCAAAGCAGCACACAGTAGAAAGCAACCAAGTACATAATAAAACAAGGTACCGTGAGAGCCTGCAGAAACGCACATCACAGATCCATCCAGACTTCACATATGGGAAGTATTAAATATGAAACAGTCACACTTACTTTGCTTAAATAAAAATAGATGAAAATCTGCAGGACACAGGAAGTTACTACAAGTGAACACAGCAGGGCTCCCCCAGAGGTCCAGTGGTTAAGAATCCACCTTGTAATGCAGGGGACATGAGTTTGACCCCTGACCGGGGAAGACCCCACATGCCACGTGGCAACGAACCCTGAGCACAGCTACTGAGCCTTTGCTCTGGAGTCCAAGAGCTGCCGCTACTGAAACCCATGTGCTGTAACTACTGAAGGCCACAGAAAGTCATTGTTCACGCTCAGCAACAAGAGAAACCACTGCAATGAGAAGCCTGAGCGCCCCAACTAGAGAACAGCCCCTGCTCTACACAACTAGAGAAACCCTGTGGGCAGCAACGAAGACCCAGTGCAGCCAAAAATAAATACATAAATATTTAAATATTTTAAAAAGAGTTTTTAAAAAGGTGTATACAGCAGAGGAAAATTACATGGAATCCTAGAAATGAAAAGTACAATCACCAAAATTAAAATTAAAAACTTAATGGATGGACATGATATCAGGGTGGACACTGCAAAATAACAAAGCGAAAGACAGATGAGAAGAAAATACCCAGAGTGCAACAGAGAAAGGGGAAAAAAAGCTAGAAAATATAGAAGAAAGGTTAAAATACCTGGAAGATAGACTAAGAAAGGTGACAAAGTCAAATGCACATTTTACCAGTCTCAGAAGAAGAGCCTGAGAGAGACATTTAAAGACAGAATGGCTGAGGATTTTCTAGAACTGGTAATCCATAGATGCGAGAATCCCAACAAATTCCCCAAAGGGTAAATAACAAAAAACCCAGCCCGAGAAATAGTATACTGAACTGTAGAGAACCAAAGACAGAGAAAATCCTAAAAGCAATGGTGGGGTGGGGGATGGGAGCTCGGGGAGAAGCACTACCTTTAAGGAGTGACAGCCCACTGCTGACTTCTCAACAGCTAGTGGAGGCCAGAAAACAGTGAGATGACAGCCACATGTGCTGAAATTACTGGCAACCTAGAATTCTAAACCTGAAGAAAATATACAGTAATTAAAGAATCAAAGTCAAATAAAGATATTTTCAGACAGAGTTCTTCACCAGCAGACTCACACCAAGTGAAACTCTTGATGGGGGCAGGGATAAGCAGCACAGGCCTCTGTCACCCAGGTGGATGGCAAAGTTACTGGCTAGCTCCAGAGGTAGATACTTGCTATTTCCTAAACACTAAATGACAGAAATAGAGGTAAGACTAACCAAAATCAGTAGAAATTATAAAATATGTTTTTAAGTCTGGGAACTAATCAAAAGTCTTTTAATTCAGGACTAAGAGTACAAAAAGTTTAATATTTATATCTCTTTGATATTTATACATTTGACCTATTAAGAAAAATCCCACTGAATATGCAAAGTTTACTTTTTAAAATATACTCTACTGATGTATCATGCAAGTACAAAAAGAGGGGTAGTAGTGTATACACAAACTCAGGCAATTTCAAATTATTTCTGAAAAAATACACAAAGAACTAGTAATTATGATTGCTTCTGAGAAGGGAATTAGGAGAAGAAAGAGGATGGGGAAGTTTCACCCTACGCCCTTTTGAAAATTATGAATCTAACTTAAGAAATGTATCAGACTGTCTGCCCTCTTAGCGCAGTAGGTAGCGCGTCAGTCTCATAATCTGAAGAAATATGTCAGACTATCTAATATTAACAATTAAATGGAATGGATACATGTATATGTATGGAGGAGTCCCCTCACCTGAAACCATCACATTTTTAGTCACCTATACCCCAATAGAAAATGTTTTTGGTGTCAAAAAAATAAATTGAAAAAAAATTTCATGGAAGTACAAAGAACTAAGAATAGCCACAACACTGGCTAAGAATAAGATAGGAGGTCATGCTCTTCCAAATATCAATACTTTTTATAAAGCTGCAGTAAAATTAAGACAGTGAGGTATAGGCGCTGGGATAGGAAAAACTGACCAATGGTATGGAAAAGAGAGCTTAAAAACAGAGGTGCTCCTCTATGAACATCTGATCTGCAACCCAGCTGGCATTATAGATCAGTGGAAAAACAAGTAACTTTTAAATAATATGTGGTTATCCACGTTTAAACATAAATTTTCAAAAATCAATAAAACTGGATCTCTATCTTGCACCGTGTATACTAGAGAATTTATCTTTGACCTTGCGATGAGGAAAGATTTCATAAGAATTAGAAAATATAAAGACAGAGAGTTCCCTGGTAGCCTATTGGTTAGGACTCTGGACTTTCACTGCCATGGCCCAGGTTCAATCCCTGGTCAGGGAACTGAGATCTGGCAAGCTGCAGATCGTGACCAAAAAAGAAAAAAAAAACCCAATAACAGACACATAAAAAGAAAGAAAATACAACCTTGAAGAAAGAAAGAGTGGTAAATTAAGTACATTAAAATTAAGAACCTCTGTTAATCAAAAGATACTATTAAAGAGAATGAAAAGGCAAGTCACAAACTGGAAGAAGATGCAAATGCAACTAATATTCTAAATTATATCTAGAATATTTTTCACAAAGAACTTTTGTGGAAAATATAAACAATGCAATAGAAAAATAGGTCAAAAAAACTTTCAAAGAAGAGGAAGCAAAAATAATTCCTAAATATATGAAATGATGGTCAACCTTGTTACAGAAACTCGTGGGAATTCCCTGGTGGTCCAATAGTTGAGAATCTGCTTGCCAATACAAGGGATATGGATTCTATCCTTAGTTTGGGAACTAAGACCCCACATGCCCACAGGGCAACTAAGCCTGAGTACCGTAACTCCTGAGCCAGCACTCTAGAGCCCACGCTATACAGTAAGAGAAGCCACAACAGGAAGACCGAGCACCTCAACAAGAGAACAGCCCTGCTCGCTGCAACTAGAAAAAACCCGAGGGCAGCAAGGAAGGCCCAGCACAGCCAAAAATAAACATATTAAAAAAAAACAAAACAGAAACTTGTAAATTAAAATCACATTATCCTACTTCCAGGAGAAAATTATGGTTTGACAATATCAAATGCCAGTGAGGAACTGGGACAAAGGGCTGCAGGTGTGCTCATAAATTTGTACTTCTTGGAAAACATTTTTACCACATCTGGTAAAAGTGAACATGCACATATCCTACATATGTCAATTCTACCTCTGAGTATAACTCTATACAACTCTGTGCTTTTATGCACAGAATTACATATGAAAATATAACAAAGCAGCACTGCTTGAAAAAAACTAGAAATAACCAAAATGGCAGAATCCATCATTGGCAGAATTAATATGGGAGTGTTAGAGGCACACAGTGGAATATTATATAGCAATGAAAGTGAACATAGTATCCTACACAATGGACTTCCCAGGTGGCTCAGTGGTAAAGAATCTGCCTCAGTCCCTGGGGTTGGGAAGATCCTCTGGAATACAAAATGGCAACCCACTCAGTATTCTTGCCTGGAAAATCCCATGGTCAGAGGAGCCTGGCAGGCTACAGCCCAGGGGTCACAGAGAGTCAGACACAACTGAACACACAGAGCACATCCTGTACTGTGTCATGTACAGATGTGAGAGTTGGACCATAAAGAAGGCTGAGTGCTGAAGAACTGATGCTTTTGAATTGCGGTGCTGGAGAAGACTCTTGAGAGTCCCCTGGACTGCAAGGAAATCAAACCAGTCAATCCTAAAGGAAGTCAAACCTGAATATTCATTGGAAGGACTGATTCTGAACCTGAAGCTACAATATTTGAGAGCCGACTCACTGGAAAAAACCTCCATGCTGGGAAAGACTGAAAGCAAAAGAAGAGGGCAGCAGAGGATAAGATGGTTAGAAAGCATCACTGACTAAATGGATATGAATGTGAGCAAACTCTGGGAGCTAGTGAGGGACAGGGAAGCCTAGCATGCTGCAGTTATGGGGTTGCAAGGAATTGGACATGACTTAGCGACTGAACAACCACCAAAAAAAAACTAAGATTTTAGAAGGGAAAACTGTGTGCAGGGTATACGGGAATTTTCTGTACTACCCACTCAATTTCCCTATAAATCTAAAACTGTCCTAAAAACAATGTCTATTAATTAAAATATGAATTTATAGGAGTATTAATATGAATCAACTTAATAATGTTAAGTAAATGTATCATGGAAAAATATTAAAACATGACTTTTTAAGTTCAAGAGTAGCAAATAAATGTTATTTAGGATAAAAACAATAAAACTGAAAATAAAAACAATGGAAAAACAGTATTACAGGTGAGAAAAATGAGCTTTTTGTTCAAGGTTCACAGAACTTCTAGGGTGAGAAAGTATAGTACAAAAACAAGATATGGAATAGTGGTTACCTCTGGCAGGGCGAGCGGGGAGAAGAGGGCAAGAGGAGGGAGAGAATGGGATGTGATCAGGTTTGAGCACAAGGAGCCTTCTGAGACTGTTCTTATCCTGGATAAAGTATATATGTATGTTTCTACATCTTTTCTTCTATATGTATGCTATATTTTAAATTTTTTATGCTTATTTAAAAAGAAAGGAAAACTTTACCTGGCCCTGGGCAGGCTCTAGCCCTAGTGTCCCGGCACAATTATTCTTCATGGGAAGCTGCTCTCCAAGATCTGGTTAGGGGTCTTCACACGGCCTTGTCCTCTGAGGTGGCTCCCCCTGGCCTCCCCTAAGCTGACAGAAGCTGCCTGCCTGATCAGCGCACTGCTGGCTAGAGTAGCTCCAGCTGGTGGTCATCTCTGTCCCTTCCTGTCAAACGGCATCAAGCTAAGCAAAGCGGCAGCATGGACTGGGGAGCAGTGGGGACCTGTGGGGGCTTTGGGGATCAGTTTGTTTTAGTCCATCAAGGATGGGGCTGACAGAGGCCTCTCTCAGGAAAGGTTCCTGCTTGCTACCATTCCTTCCCAATTCCTGGACAGAATCCTCACTGTTCTTGGGGATTGACAAGGGAGATAGGCCAGTGAGGAGAGTGGACTGAAGTCATAAGTGGATGATGATCCAAAAATTAAAAATAATTTCCCCAGGGCCACAGATCTACATAGGACTAGACCTGGCACTGAGAGATCAGGACAAATCTGTTGATCTTACACCAAAGGGGCACAGCCTGTGGGCCAGAAGGCAAAGACTCAAGTCCACAGGGATGCTGACCCCCAAAAGGACCAAAATTTAGCCTTGGGAGGCCAGACTTCTCCCACAAGACCCACCCCAAGATTCCAAAGCTAACAGCCCTACCACAAAACCCCACACACCAGATGATCCAGAGAGGGGTCCTAACCCCCTGAGAGATTAAGGGCCAGATAGCCATTGACCTGAGCCTTCTTCCTGGTGGTAGGGAGACATCCTCCCTTTGAGAGGCTCAGGCTTCCTACTGGGGAGAGTGGAATTCCTCTGAGGAGGCAATGAAAGGATGGAGGCTCAGAGAGGACACAAGTAGCCAGCAATCACCATCACACACTCACACACACACACAATAGGAGGCTCAGAGAGGACACAAGTAGCCAGCAATCACCATCACACACACACACACACACAACAGGAGGCTCAGAGAGGACACAAGTAGCCAGCAATCACCATCTCTCACACACACACACGATAGGAGGCTCAGAGAGGACACAATTAGCCAGAAATCACCATCACACACACACACACACACGATAGGAGGCTCAGAGAGGACACAAGTAGCCAGCGATCACCATCTCCAAAACACACACACACACACACGCGTACGTGATAAACCTTGTCAAGCAGTCTCCCTCAGTCCTAAAGTAGATATGACCTCAGTCCAGGAAACACCCTCCAACCCAGAGCCAGCAATGGCTGTCTCATGGGGGAAGGGGTCCCAACCCAAAGGCCTCAGCAGACCTCACCAGAGTCCCCCATAAGCTTCCACTCCAGCAAAGGGAAGTGAGATGAGAGTTTCAGAGACTGGTAAGCTCCTGGTTCACCCCTAACTTGCAGCCCATGGATGGACTCCCGACACAGACCGGGGCAGCTGGGACACACCAACCACAGACAGGGAGGCTGCAGGGCTGGCCTGAGCTTACAGATTCATGTCACAGAAAGAGGTCCAGCTAGTTAGCCTCTCCGAAAGTTCAAAAAAAGATCATTATATCCTTTCGCTCTGAAATCCCCCTCCTGGGAATTTACCCAAAGAAGGAAAAAGTTGAGAGCACAAAGGAGGTCACCAGTGTTGTTTATATAAAGAGACAGACACTGGAAGATTTAAGTGGCCAGTGAGAGCTGCATTGTGAAGATACTGTCCCTGCCAGACAGTTTGGAAGCTCTTAAATCCAGTAAGCCTGGATGGACAAGAAGTGCTTAGAGCCAATTTTCTCCTCACAGCTACAGAGATCACAGTCAAAAACACAAAAACTCTAGGGTGAGAAATCCTGGACAGATGAAGACTGTTTGCTCATCTATGAAGTGTGGCTAATTTAGTGATGATGCCTCAGGAGTGTGAGGCTAAGATGTGATAACACAAGAACAGACAGGGCTTGCCTCATACCTCAGGCCAGACGAGTGCTCAAGAAACAGCAAATCTAAATGATACAGCTTTTATTACCCCCAAGTAATTTATTATCAGTAAAAAAAAAACAAAACAAAATCACTTATGACACCATCAAGTGTTGGTGAGGTTCAGGCAATAAGCACTCCCATCTATTGTTGGAGTGCAATCTGACAGCATCTATGAAAGCCTTAAATGCACGTACTCTGAGACCAGAAATTTCACTACAAGGACTTGGCCTCTGCAAGTCTTTGGCATATTACGTCAAGACATGTTCAAATCCCTCACAATTATACAGTGGAAGTGATGAACAGATTCAAGGGATTAGATCTGGTAGACAGAGTGCCTGAAGAACTATGGATGAGGTTCATAGCATTGTACAGGAGGTGGTGACCAAAACCATCCCCAAGAAAAAGAAATGCAAGAAGGCAAAGTGGTTGTCTGAAGAGGCCTTACAAATAGCTGAGAAGAAAAGCAAAAAGCAAAGGAGAAAGGGAAAGATATACCCAACTGAATGCAGTTTCAGAGAACAGCAAGCAAAGATAAGAAAGCCTTTTTAAGTGCAAAGAAATAGAGGAAATGCAAAGAAATAGAGGAAATGCAAAGAAATAGAGGAAAACAATAGAATAAGGGAAAGACCAGAGATCTCAAGAAAACTGGAGATACCAAGGGAACATTTCATGCAAAGATAGGCACAATAAAGGACAGAAATGGTAGAAAAGATTATGGTGACAAGAATATACAGAACTATGCAAAGAAGGTCTTAATGACCTGGATAACCATGACGGTGTAGTCACTCACCTAGAGACAGATATCCTGGAATGTGAAGTCAAGTGGTCCTTAGGAAGCATTACCACGAAAAAAGCTAATAGAGATGATGGCTGAATTCTGGCTGAGCTATTTCAAATCCTAAAAGATGCTGCTGCTGAAGTGCTGCACTCAATGTGCCAGCAAATTTAGAAAACTCAGCAGTGGCTACAGGACTGAAAAAGGTCAGCTTTCATTCCAATCCCAAAGAAAGGCAAAACCAAAGAATGTTCAAACTACTGCACAATTGCACTCATGACAGTGAAGACTGTAATAATTACATGCAAAGCTGGAACCAGGTGTCTACAAACCAGAGAAGGGTTACAGAAGTAGTTCAGGAACACAATGGGATTCTTGGAACTGTTAAGACAAGGAAGAGCAGAGTGATAATGCTGGCAGCAATTTCTATGTTTACAGCATGACCAGTTTAACTTCCATATATGTATCATTAGGTAAAAGCTCAGAACTATTTTTCTAAATGTAGTATTGAAAAATTATTTTGTGGAGACACTGGGATTCAGTAGAGACTGGGAAGTAGATGTATTTTTAATTTTATACCTTTCTCTCTGAACTTTTAACCAAGTGTACATTTATGTAACACATAATACATTACAAACACGTGTTAATAGGGTTACCTGAATGGCAGAATTATAGGCCATTTATTTTTTTGATACATTTATTTTTTTTAACCACTTTTAAGTAGTTTGTTATACAACCATCATCCATCTTGAGTTTTCTCAACATTCCAAACTCATACTCATTAAACTCCCCATTCAGTCTTCCTCTATGCCCTGGTAAGCACCACTGTCTCAATTAATCTGCCTCTTCTAGGGATCTCAAACAAGCAGAATCATTCTACTGTCCTTTAGCAGCCGGCTTATTTCACTCAGAATAATGTCCTTAAGGTTTATCCACGTTTTACCATGTGGCAAAACTTCCTTCCTTTTTGAGTAACAAAATATACTATGTTTTGTTATTCTACTCATATGACAATGGACACTTGGGTCATTTTCATCCTGAAAAATGTTGCTATGAATGTGTGTATGCAACGTTTGAGACGCTGTTTCAATTCTTTTGGGTATACACCAAGAGAAATGGAATTGCTGGCTCATGTGGTAAATGTTTTTGAAATTTTTGAAAAAGTCAGACTATTTTCCATAGCATCTGTATTATAGTCCTACCAGCAATGCATGAGGGTACGTGGTTATTTTTAAACTGTTTTCTTCTAATGGCTGCTAAGGAGACTGACATGATCTTCTGGCTTTTCTTGGTGTTGCTGGTACCGTGTAGTCTGTGAATTAAGTAACATGTTCTGTGATGGCAACTGATATCCTGCACACACCCAAGCCCCAAAGGTGTAGGCAGAGCAGGGCAGAACTTCTAGACAATAGAAGCCTGCCCTCTGTGGCCCATGACTGGTACCCCCTTCCACTACCCCAGGGCAGGGAGGCTCCTGGGGGAAATGGAAAACCTTAGTAAGGCACTTACCTCAATAAGCCCTCCCAGTGCCAGGGATTCCTGGCAGGCCTGGTTGTGGCTGCTGTCCCCAGAGGCCGAGGTGGGGTTCTTGTTGAGTCAGGCTTCACCGCCTGTTGTCGGCAGAGATAATGCATTTCACTATGCAGCAGGCAGTGCCCACAGCTTCTGGGTCAGCAAGCAGGCCTAGGCATGGCTCCAAAGACCTGGTTATGGGAGGTGACCCCACCCACAAGCAACTACACGGTGAGGCCCCCAGGGGCTGTCTAAAGTCAGGCCTGCAGTTTCTGGGGCCCTCTAACTCCCTTCTCCCAGGTTTCTCAGTATTTAGAGCAGGAACACCTGCATCAGAATAGTAAATTGGGATGAGACTGAAGATGCAGACTTTTCGGTCCAAGTCCCAGACTTGGATTAAGGTTTGGTGTCAAGCCTATTAATCTCGATCACTGAGACACATAATCAAGTTCCAGAAATACAGATTCAGGCAAAAGCTGGCCTCATTCTCTGAGGAAGAATTCAGAGCCAGGTATGTGGCAAGGAGGCTGGCAAGGAGAGCACCTGACACAATGCTGCAGGGACCACATCTGCCAGATTCCTGGCACACAGCATGCGGTCAGAAGTGAAGAGTGACGGCCCAAACCCAGGGGCACAGAACACCCTTCCTTAGGACGCTGCCTCCCTGCTCAGCAGAAGGATCTCCAGGAGAGAACAGCAAGGTTGCAGGGTGACTCCACCAATCCCTAGTTCCCCAGGAAAGAACTGGCATTCTAGAATCTCCATTACCCTGGTGAGAACAATGATGTTCGTAACAGGGACCATGCTGAACTCCTCACAGGATTATTCAGTCCTCAGTCCAGGGGTGGAGGAGGGAGCCCAGAGTGTGCAGGCTAACCACCTGGCCCCTGACCAGCCACAGCACTGACAGGTGAGTTGAAATGAGGTAAGACTAAGAACCCAGTTCAGCCTGCTCCAAACACATGCTTCAAACAATCTGGAAGGAGTCAGGAGGAACAACACGCATCAGGTTAAAACATCCCCGTTGGCTGTGTGGAGATCCCAACAGCAGAAGACTGCAGGCACATGGAAGACCATCCCTTAGCAGGCTGCTTGATCTCCTGCAGGTGGCTCAGTGAGACAGTCAGAGCTGAGCTGCCTGATCCTGCCCCTGCTTCCTGGGGCTCCTCACTCTTGTAAGGTTTTTTGTTTCGGAAAGCAAGTAACAGTGGCAGGGAGAGCTTCATGCCAAGTGAAACTCTTCCAATTCTCTGAAGTGGACCAAGGGTGTTTTCAATCCTATGTCAGGTGCTCTAAAAATACAGTATTGTTACCCCAACACTGTCGTGATGGACATGCTGGAGCTGCAGGCATGAAGGGCCTGAGGAATCCAGCGCAGGGTATTGCTGGGGTGAAGGGGCCTGGGGCGGACAGGCCAGACTAATCCAGGGGCTCCCAGCAGAGATGAAAGGGGAGGAACTTCGTGAAGCTGCTGACTGAAGGCAATGTACAGGCCTGGGTTCCAAGGCACATTCTGATCCTGAGACAATCTCAGGGTTCGCAGTGATGAGCCTGACATACAGAAATAAGATCAGGAGGGTAGGGCTGGGCTTCCTCCCCAGAAGAGAGGTTTCACCTCTTCTCTCAAAGCGCTGACTGATCATGGCTGCTCATGGCAAGCTGAGGAAGGACATGAGCCTGCAGTTTCTTTTCTGGGCCGCATATTCACCTGGTCTGACTCCAACTGCCTGCTGGGCTCTTTACAAACTTCTCTGTCAAATGATGCTACTCAAGCTTTGGTTCTCATAGTGAAAGATACTTAAACAGTAACTTTTTGCCCACTTTAAATTGCAGTTACCAAATGTTCTAGGCTCCTAAACTATTGTACCCTAGACGTGAACAATAGTTCTGTTTAAGACAGAACTTCCCATTTATGTCAAATTCATACTTTGTACTACCTTTGACTAATTTTGTTTTAATGAGAATTTGAGATTAGTTGCACCACCCCTCACTACCTTGACCTCTAAAAGCATCATTTTAAAAGGAGGAGAGGGTGGGTAAAGTCTCCCAGCACACGAGCCCAGGAATGAGACCCCTGCTGATCCCACAAAAGAATGTTGAAACCAGACATCGACCTCAGCACCCCTGACAGAGACTGGCAAAATCAATCTAAAATCCGGCCAGACTCTTCCCAGGAAGTTACCAATGGAAAATGCAAACAGATGAACCAGCTCAGTATACCTGAGGTTCCCAATCCTTCTGGCTCCCAACACTCTGGGAAGAAAGGGAGTCTATTTAAGGCAAATAATTCTACGGCTGAATCAATGCACTGTAAAGGAGAGACCAAAAAGAGAATCTATAAAGGGCTTCCATTCTGATCAACCCAACACCATTACTGTACAAAAAACAGTTTTATTAATTACCCCAACTGCGCTCTGTTCATGCTCTCGGTCACACTTGTTTCTCAGACTCAGCCCAGGCTCACAGGCAAGTTACCAGGTTAGCAAATCGGAAACTGTTCTGCAAAACAGCAACTGTCAGCTTAAGGCATTACTAACATTGCAGAAGGAAGCAAGGTTACTAGGGAAGTTTGGACTACTCAGGATGATGATTTCTGGGACAGGAAACCCTCCCTGAAAGGGCCAGCCCATGCTGCCGCCGGGAGATGACTCTTGCTCTGGATGACAGGTCGCCCCTTTAAACCCATCCACAGTATCACAGACAAAACACTGTCTAGTCCTCGAGCTTTCAGATTTTGAAACAAAAAGCACTCTGTCCCAGAAGCCCCGACATGTCCATGGGCCTCTCAGAGCACTCACTTGGTCCTCCCTGGCAGGAGCAGGGGAGGATGGAGGGCTGGTCAGGCTCAGTTTTTAAAAATGAAGTCACTACTAGAAATATGGAGTAAGGGGCAGGGACCCCTGCTGCAATCACATGCTGAATCATTGTCCTCCCAGAGAGCGGGCTCCTACAGGTTCCTTCAGTCCACGGAAGTGCTCAGAGCAGGGCAGGCCAGTGTGGCCTCGGAGCTGCTGCCTGCCTCACTGCATGCCGAACCACTGCTCCTGGTCAGCCCACTGGGCCGCCTCACTGTCGCTGCCCTCCAGGTCCCCTTCTTCCCCACTCCCTTCCATGTCGTCCACATCCTCCTCCTGAGTGGCATCCGTGGGACTCTCCTCCTTCTCCATCTTCTGCATCCCCTCTAGAGACTTCTGGTCATTGGGGTCCAAACTAGGGGACAACAAAACAGAGGAGAGGCCTGAATCTCTGCCTTGCTTCTTGCTGGCTGATGTGTCATCTCCCTCGTATGGCAGTGAAATGACCACCCAGTCACAGAGAATCTGCTAATGCCTGGCCTCTCCAGACAACTCCAGTTCCATAGGCAGGATTGAGGGAGTCCACCACTAGAAGTGAAAAAGGCGTCTTGTCCTAAGTTTTAGAATTCTCAATTTGAATTTTCTCCATATAGTTCTTAAATTTTTTCACACCTAAAACCCCTAGCATTCTGCCAGAGGAAGATACTAGATAAATGAAAAAGCAGCAAGCAATCATTAACAGAAAAATTCAAATATAATTTAACAGTATGGGATTTCTAAGTTACATATTACAAAAAATACTTATTTTTCTGTGCGTTAAAATTGTTTCATGTTCTTACAATTAAACATATCAGCATTTCAGAAGGCAACCAAAACCATCATGCTTACCATGAACCAGATTTGTCAACTCCTAGGTTAGACCCCAGGACCCAAAGTTACCCCTACCTGGGCATTTGACTGTAGGAGCAAAGAGTACCGCATATGTCCAAACCCTCAAAGTTCAGAGGGTCCTGAACATTTATTTACTTGGTTCCTAAGCAATCTTTCCTCTTGCCTTTGTGACCATCACTGAGGCCAGCTGATGTCCAATCTCTAGCAAATCCCACCTCTATATTTTATTTTCTCATTTATTTGCTTCTGGGCTTTCAAAAAGCAGATGAAATCCACGTTGGAATCCTGTTCCTACTTATGTAACTGTAGATGATCTGTATCATCTCGTCTCTGAAACTTCCATACAGCTCTCACCCACACCCATGGATTCCCACCCTCTGCACTCCCACCTTGCCTTCTAGAGATTGCTTTGAAAGCACTCAGCACACGGTATCTATCAGCCTGCACATCTGAGACTGTGAGCTCCTGGAATCACAGCATCCCCAGTGGTTACTGAGATGCCAAGCACATGAGTGGTGCTCAACTGCTGAACAAGTAAACGGATGTGATCAGACTCCATTAAAGACAAGCCTTCACCATAACTTTATAGACACACAGACAATCCTCAAAGAAATCACTTCTGTATTAAGCAGTAAGAATACCACTATTTATTTAGTATTTACTATGTACCAGGCACAGTGCTAAGAGCTTTACATGAAATAATCATTTAATCCTCATTTAATCATTTAATACCTAATAAGGTAGATAGATATATAGACAAGGAAATTTGTTAGTAACTTCCCAAGATAACAGGTGGCAAAGGCAGTATTCTTCAGAGCTTAAGTTCTTAACTACTACAGTAGATAGAAACATGGGAAAGTACTTACAATATGCTGATTTGAAAAAGCAGAATATAAAATATATACTACATATAACCCTATAAAAATATGTATATGTGTTGGCAAGGCCAGGAAGATGATCTACACAAATGAAAACAGATGTTATAGTGGTGTGGCTGGTTATGAGTGAAACAGTTCTTTAATGTTGTTACTATCACTTAAGACTTTAGAAGTCATAAATTAACAAACACTATCATTACTATTATTACTGTGTTTTCAACCGTGGGCACAGAGTGTGTGTGTTTCCAGAACTCCTGTTACACTGATCCCTGCCTCCTCTACCCCTCATGACCTTCCCCCCATGGGAGGCTAAGTGCCTACCTTAGTGCTATACTATACTGGTCCATTGCTTCCTGATACTCATTGACAGCTACAAGGAAATCTCCTAGGATCCGATGCAGGACACAGTCACTCTGATTAGCTAGTGCATTCCTCAACAAAGCAATTCCATCTTCATATTTCTGTTCTCTGCCTGAAAAGAAAAAGACCCTCATTTTCCTACTTACACATTTCAAAATATATTCCCATTTGCAAGTCATATACATATAACCACAAAAATGATCACAATCCAAATATCTATTTATAGATGTCAAGAGAACACTGATGTGGCAGGAAATAAGAACAAGCTCATTTGAATCCCTATTCCATTAGGAAGTCAGCAGTTTGAGTTCTGATTTTTAAAAACTTATACTTAACCAAAGTTCATATAAAAAGCCAAAATGGATTTTATTTGCCAAACTAGCTCAAACTCAGTTCCTCACAAATCAGGATTTAAAAAAACCAAGGCTGAAAGGGAAGTAGGAGAATCATGATGGGTTAAAACCAGTTGTATTCAGCCCAAATTAGTTCAGGACAAAGTGAGCTGAATAGTTACTAACCAAGTATAGCTGGCTTGAGCCACTCCAGAAGTAATTCACTGCCAATCCAAGAAGGTCTAAGCCAATTAAGTTTGGTTGTGCTAAATATAAACCAATTCAAATAGGCTCAGACCGACTGCAAAAGCACACACTTGTTTGGTCATCTGTAACCGACTGGGACTAGAGAATCCAACTGGACTCAGGTGTTACACAATTAACTAGGAACAGGGAAGTAAACATTAAGATACTTACTAAGTAGTTCTGCTTTTTTCACCACAGCCTTAATGTAATCCGGCCTTTGGGTCAGGGCTTTATCTAATAAGGTTTTGGCTTTCTCCTGTGTCACCGGGTCTTCAAGACAAACAGTGGCTAAAAGGGTAAGGGTCTGTGCATTTGCTCCTAGAGTTTTGTAAACATTGTTAGCCATTACCATTGCTTCACGAATACTGTTGGAGGCTAAGTAACATTCGATGAGACCTGAAAAAATATAACACACAAAGTTCAACCACATTACCATTCCAAGCCATGCTTCCATTCTGACAGCCTTCCAAATTGCAAACCTTCAAAGTTTCAAACAAAAGGCAGGTCAGGGGAAGACTCGGATGGTGAGATCAGACTGAAGGGCATGTTAATGAAACAGCTAAGAGGTGCTCTTCCCAAGAGCACTTGATGAATGTAGAAAAAGCCTGTAGTGCAAACACACCTTTAGTGAAGCAAACAAATATGCATAAGTAAACAAAGCATGTAGCCAGCTCAGCTGACTGTTAGAGGAACAAATGTGACACTACTCATTAATTGATACTGTGAAAAGATGAGGTTTCCAACAAAACCCAAGGTCTTGCTGCCTTTTAACAAGCTGTTAATTTCCAGCACTGCTCAGTCACCTTTAGTCCTAAATTTAAGGGGGAGGGTTCCTATTGTTCACCTCTAAAAACTGAAGGAACTAGGGGGCAACCTAGGGTCTCCCTAAACTGGATGAAAAGGGCTTATCACAGAGGTCAAACACACAGAGACTGGCGGCTCCGTCTTTACACCCACAGCAAGAGGCTGATGCTCCATGGGGACATTTCAACAGTCAACTCTCAAATCTTCATGCCAAAAAATCGAAGAGAACAGAGGAAGTACTCTTTTGTACAAAGCACTCATCAAAACAGAAAAACAGCTTAAACTCCAAACCCACACACTCCCTGGCAGATTTTCTCTGTATACACTCCTCCACCCTAGTGGCATTTATAACATTTGTGCACATTCTACCACACACTACAGTTACTTAACTAGAAATTACCTAACTCTTAAGGGCAACATGGTGGACTATGGAATATGGTTGGTTGTAACTAGTTGAATAGTTTTACTTTCCTGCTAAAGCCCCATAGGAAATTCAAAGGGAAATGTTAAGAACACACTTCACCCTTAATCCAGGGCCCCCATCAGTAAAGGGAGCTCAGTTAAAGGCTGCCAAGATGCATCAGACGGCATTACCTAGTCACCCTGATCCAAATCTCCAAATGGGAGCTTGAGTGAAGTCATCTCATAAAGCTTTACAGGCCAACTGGGGAAAAACTCGAACTATCCTGTGTCCAGCCACTCACTTGGGTAATGGAGATACTCGACTGCATTCCTGGGCTCTTGTGAGACAGGCAAACAGCAGAAGGGAGTTAGTGTGATAAAAGCAATTGGAGGATAGGGAAACTACAGTTTTAGGATCAAGAATTTAACCAGAAACCAAAAGCTTGGCTTGCTGCAGTTAATCTTTAAGAACAAATCCACAAGCAGCATAGATCCCTGGGTATCTAAGCAGATTTGTTTTTCACTCCAACTTCCAATTTTCTTTCTTTCTTTTTTTAATCTTTTGGCCATGCTGCAAGGCATGTGGAATCCTAGTTCCCTGACCAGGAATCGAACCCACACCCCCTGCACTGGCAGGGCAGAGTCTTAACCACTAGACCACTAGGGAAGTCCCCAAATTATAAATTTTATTTCTCAAATTTGAACTCATCTTTCTGTAAGAGCAAATCACTCCTAGATTCCTGGCTTTATTTTTAAATTCTTATAAAAATATGCTTTGGAGGAACTGCATCTTGTTAAGATCTATTTTAATGTCTGTGACTGAGTCACCAAATGCTGCTGAAGCTGGCACAGCTTTGAACCCCTAGGGTCAGTTCACACGAACCTAAAATAGTACGTAACAAAACAAAGCTTGACCCTGATGAGGCCTACTCTGGAGGTCACAATGAACTGACCAGTTCCCACAACCAACACTGACATATGGATGTAGAGTTATCCTATGAGTAGTATTTCTGACCCAAGGTAAGACAACTGCAAAAAAATAAAAATAAAGACATACCAACCAATCCAGCACAGTGCTGGCACAGAGATTCACATTAACAAGTGAGCCACATCTGAGAAACAAAACAACAAAAAAACCACCAAAACTATACCCTCACCAAAAATCAGAAACAAAAAAATAAGAAAATGAATTACGAAAGTATGGAGTGAAAAGTCCAGCCCTAAATAGATGTGTAATGCCTAATGAAGTGGTTCCCAAATATGTCTGCATGTTGGCATTACCTGTGATCATAAAAAAGTACTGACGCTTCTGGTCCAACAGCAAATATTCTGACTTAAACAGTACTGAAATGACCTAGCATCAGGTTTTTTACCCCCAGAGGACTCCAATGTGCAACAGAGTATGGAAATTGCTGACCCAACAAAACCTTCCATCTGAGTGCCACATCTACAGATCCACATCATCTATAATTATCTTACCTTCATAACAATCTAAGCGACAAGGTGCAAGACGTATAGCCTCCCGAAAGTGGATTATTGCTTCCTGGACTCTGCCCATGTTTCTAAGTGCTGCTCCCTTAAGTAGCAAAGCTTGAACACTGTTACTGTTCAGCTGAATGGCCTTGGCTCCTAAATAGAGGGCTCGAGAATAGCGTTTGCTATAGAAGCTGTGACACCTGGAAGAAAACACAATCAAAGTTATCTGAAAGAAGACCATAAATAAATTTCATTCAAAAGGAAAAATCAAAGAGACGGCCTTCTACATGATCCTTACTACAAACCCCTTACAATTCTAGCATAAGATATTAGTGAAAAAAAACAGAACAAAAATCTACTGAATATTTATTTTTAAGGGTGAAATCTTGATATGGAAGGGAAAATTACAAAAAAAAATCTGATGATCTGGATATGTTATCAGATCAGAGACATTCAGAGAATTTGTTAAGCCAGGTCAATAACAAAGCAGCACAGCTCCTGGCCTGCTCACTGATGGCTTCCTGTGAGCAGGTCCAGAAGTGAGCATGATGTATTCACTCAATAAACACTTACCCCACAAAGCAGGGATAGTATCCTCATTTTCCAAATGAGAAAACAGACCGAGAGAAATGATGCATCCAGAGTCACAGACAGACCATGACTTGAATTCAAATCTGATTATTCTTTAAACCAGTGCTTTCAAATCTATATTCTATTTAGGTGAAACCACAATTTCCTAAACAATCTACTAAAACTGGGGAGAAAAGGGAATGTATAAACATACCCAGAGACCACCCAGGGTTCTGCATGTTGGTCAGAAATATTAAAAAGGCGGCAGCCAAGGTTCTCCACATCCTCCAGCCGCCCTTCTCGTGCCAGGAGGTAGCCATACACATCCATTCCTACAGAGGAAGACGCTCATTAAAGCAGCAGGGGTCTTTTCTAATGGAGCTACAACCTTCATCAGAGCCCACACAAGGGCTTCTCAGGGTCTGAGCCCTCTCCAATATCATAAGCTCCTCCCTCCAACATTCCCATTTTCCTACAGAATGACTATTAAAAAGACAAAACACATACAAAAGTAAAAATAAATAAATAAAAATAAAAAGCAAAGGAGTAGAAGGACCTACCTCACAATTTGAAAGCCTGTAATTTTCAGGAACTATTTGTCCCTACATCCTGTGGCATGATAATACAGCCATAGTTATCCTAACACATAACCAGAAAAGGCCCAAAAAAGCATCAAATTAAGTTCTCTCTTCCAAGAAGTCTAGACACAATCAGGAGTATATACTTAATATGCCAGTTAGTCTCAGAAAAAAGCTAGTCTATTCTAGAAAAAGCCATCCAGTTCTTTCTGGAGCCTATTTCATTTAAGATCACCCCCCTGCCCTCCCCCAACCCTACCCCTCTTTATTTTCATTTATGTTCTATTTAAAAAAAAAAAAAAAAAGGCCTTAACTCACTGTCACCCATCTCTTACCACCATTCCCCTCCATGCCTTACTATTCCTTCAGATTCTCAAGAAAATGTCTCTTAGACCAAATTACTGCAACATTCCCTGCTGGCCCCTGGACTCGGGTCTGAGCTTCCAATCTTAAGCAGCTGACTACTGTCAGGCTAGTACTTCTAAAATGCCATTTTCACCATGGGCACAGGCAGATTGGTAAAGAGGAGTAACACTGGGCAGTAACACTGAGCAAACAAATTCATCTTTCTGAATCTGTTTCCCTATCTACATGCTTGGGAAGGTCCCTTCCCTGCTCTGTCATTCTTGTGGCTTAAGAGTCTACAGAACTGTTTATTGTCACAAGGCCATATTTTTCTGATGACCATTTTTGGGCCTTTGCAAGCAGACTTCTGTGTATTTATGCAACGTTATTTCCCATCACTATTCCTGCACACATTTCCTTCACTCACTGCCAGTCACCAGACAGCCATCCTTTGGAAGTACAGATCTGCTAAGCTTCCCAGTAGGTCCACACTATCTCTGTGAACCTGTGGCTTACCTCTTTAGCAGCAGTCTTCTTTTACATCAATGACTTTCTTTTTTTTAATTGTTGTTCACTTCGAATTACTTCTTTTAATCATCTTATGACTTTCTTAATATCTGTTCACTTACTCCTTTTTAAACTAAATTTAAGGACATAGTGAACCTAAATTCCCTAAAAGGAAATTATGATTCTGGGGATGCCATCCAAATTCTCAGTCAGACACATCATAAATTTATAAACCATAAGAAAGGGCTGTGATCCCTCCCCAAAGAAAAAAGTCAAGTAATGATCTGTGGGGATATGACACCTGAATCCAAGCAAAAACAACTGCTCAAAATGGAATTACCCAAGTGTTAAGAGATATTGTCAGGACCTTAAAAAAAAGGCTACTCGAATACATTTTATGAAAAGCTGTTATCAGAAGACCATGCTACATCTCCCTATCTTCTGATTTGACCCTGTACAGTCACCTCCATCCTGTCCCAAGAATTACTTACCTTTTATCAGATACGGATCCAACATCTGTGCCTGTTCAAACTTGAGGACAGAGTTTTTATTGTCTCCAGCTCTGAAGTACAGATCTGCTAAGCTTCCCAGTAGGTCCACGTTATCTCTCAACAAGGACTTTTTCTCTAGTGAACTTTAAAATATTAAACATGAACCTTAAAATATATCTTAAGTCTCTTAGTTGTTGAATCTGGGTGATGGGCATGATCTTACACAATTTTATGTAAGATTTTTCATAATGAAAGACTTCAAAAACAAACCATGTAACTAATTTTCTTAATTTTGAACTTGTAACTTAAAGTTATATAAGATAGGATAGTAAATACACAGAATAAAGCAGAAATCTCTCTCATTACCTAGAAAGAACTTTCTGGTTGCAGTTTTTCAGAAGATAATATACACTGTATAGTGTTAAATATAATATCAAAGTAACTCAACCAAATGACTCGGCCTAATACAAGTCCCAGTCTGATGACCTTGGACTTTACGTAACTAGAAAGAAACACCCCAGTACTGAGGCAACCCAGGTCAGATGGTGCAAAAACTAAGCTTCTGGGGCATCCAAAAAGATGTTCTTTCAGGTTCAAGTATGACACACAGAGTTAAACTTGGTCCAAGTTTACATTTAACAAAAATTATTACATCTGGGGCCACTGAGTACATTAAGAGATTAACAAAACCCAGGGACAACAGGCTTTAACAACAAGAGATAAGCATCTCATTTCTCCATTTTGCTAATTTAGATACATCAACTTCCATATAAGGGTCCCAAGAATATTAAATTAACTTTGTGGTTCTCACCAAATGGTATTGATTGCTCTTGCATTGTCACCAACATGCACAAAAGCATAGGCTTTGATCCACACAGAAAGCCAATCCAAGTTAGGCACAGTCTGGATCACATTCATTGTCATTGATGCCACCTCTGCACCTTTTACAGAAAGAGACAGCAAACCTAATCCAACAGAAAGTAGGAGAAAGGTGAGGCATAGCATCCTTCTACAATGCAAGAAGCTACACTTTTTCTAGGCTAAAGCAACCCTTGCCCTATTTTAAGATGCATATGACAGAACAACTTATTTTTTCAGCAGTGAAAGAATACACAGCAGTAGTAACCTAAATTATTCTAATGTACAGCCAAGATTAAGAATCACTATCTTAGAGAGTAAACACTCCATGAAAATAGGGGAAGAATGACTTGTACCTAGAATCGCATCAAGGGCTAATGGACACTGCCTCAGCACTTCCTTATAGCTGGTGACTGAAGGTCGCTCCTGACCAGCCTTCTTGTACAGGTTTGCCAACATCATGTTTATCTGCAGTAAAAACAAAAGATAATAAGGTAAGTATTTAAAAATAAAATCTTATCATCAATCAGTTCTGATTTTCATTATTAGCTATTCTACTTTTTACTGACAAATCTACCCACGGCCCTGTGGAAACAAAGTGCAACCCCACTCTTCAAACAAAGAGGAAATTACTACCTTTGCTTTTCTATGTCCTCCCATTACCTCCCAAATTCCTCACACTTACCCAACCAAAAGGCCCAATAATATCTGGACCAAAGATGCTGCCTCTGGAAGTGGAAGTAACATTCATTTGAGAAATGTTACAGAATTCTAATTATCTTGATTTTTAAAACAGAAGATGAACTATGTTAAAAATGTTTGTTTACATATTTTATTTTTTAAGCTTAATATCACAGTATAAGAAAGTGAGGAAGTCTTAACAAAGCTAGCTAAAAAAGATCAGATGAATTTTCCCCAAAAAGGAAATGATGGACACGAAGTAAAACATCTGACTCCTATCTGACAATTAGTCTAGCAGCTAGACTCTAGCTTTTCTAACGCTTAAAGCTTTGACTCACAGGTATTGTCTGACTCAAAAAAACACTACAAAAATCAAACTCTAACTGATCTCCAGAGGTGACAATGATCCAGAGATTAGCTTTATTATTTAAATCTAGTGAACGCATTTTTTAGCACAACTCAATTATGGAACTCAGTCTGGGCGGGGGGTGCAGGACAACTTCCTAAAAACGCAACAGGGAAAATTTGAGAAAACCTAAAAGTTCCAAAGAATACAGAAGTTACAGAGAAGAAATAAATGATCTTAATAGTACAAAAAGTACACAATATTCCAATTTAAAATTAATAGATCTTAAATGGAACACAATGTTTGCCAGATCATTAACCTAAGAAAGCAGTCAAGGGGACAAAAGAAAAAAAGCCAATCCCCAATCTCTTCAATTATCTGTAGCTTGGTATGCCAAATATTTACTCAAAAAATTACTCTGAAGATGAAAAACATCTGTTCCAATTATGAACTCACAGTATATAAAACAATCTAGTATGGCATTAATCCATACTGATTCAATGAAATAATGAAATACTAGAAATTAAACTATTTTTTATTTGGCCTCAGATTTTCCATTTTAGGCTATGTTGAAATGCAAAAAAAAAAAGGTACTTAAAGGAAAACTCCAGTATTGGTGTCAATACTTGAAAAAAATAAAATTAAATTTAAAATCCTTTCTTGACTGCTTGTTATTAACAAACTATGACTGACGGGCCTTCTATCTCAACAAATATTAAAAATTCCCTTTAAACTACCTGACACTTTGAGTTTTGAGAACTACCTAGTTAGAAAGTCAATTCTTTTTAAAAACAGAGCCTTACTTGGGGACATCATTAAAGTTGCATTCCACCAGTTATAAATATAAGCAGTCATCATTTTCTAAAAACTGAGTGACAAATTGTTTCTTGGTATGTTTCTCTTAAAAGCTGAAGATTTTCCAAGACATAATAATCTCACACTGGAATTTTCCTTTAAAATGTGAAGGAATGTGTGGCGGTGTTTACCATACATTAACAGACGTTCATTTAGACGTATTTTGACTCACTTCCTTGTCCTTTACACAGACTGAGAAGCCAGTTAACTCCCTAACGGACAAGAAAGAAAAACTGTAAATATTATAGGTTTATGTTTGAGGCACACATCTTTGTTTGCTCCTGGCTACAACAGCTCTATGAAGGATATGTACTCCTAACGTATGTGGACTCCTCTAGTTCTTCCTAAAATGACAACTGTAAACACCAAAGTGTTGGATACCACAAGGCTCACTTTCTTGGCCATTACTCATTTTTAAAAAATGCCCCCAAACTCCCTCAAGTCATTAAGAAGAAATTATGGAACGTTTCCAGTAAGATAAGGAATAGGTATCCTTCAAAGCTTACAATCAAAGCAGCATTTTCCAAATGAAGACACTCTTCATATATACAAAAAAATTATCTTTAGGGTAAGACTTTCATAGCGTACCAGAATATAATTAAGTGCCCAGCTTATTGTGAGGCAGGTTAGTCTATAATACACTTACAAATGTTTTAAATAACAATTATCACCATAAAATATGAATAAATAGCTTAATTTTTTAAATTCAGAAAATATTAAATAAATCTTCAACATGAGGCGATGCTTAAACATGTTCTCATCAAGTGTGACTGGTTACTTTCAAAACTCAGTGAAAAAATACTAAATACACCTGGTCCCTACTGCTTATAATTCCTTTTCTTTTAATGGCAGGAAGATGTGCACTATACCTATAAAAGTTCCTATTGTTAACTACACTGCAGTTTTTCAGTGAAGAGAGGAAGGTAGGTGACATGAAAGCATGTGTTAGAATATTAAATAATGATGTGAATTCACTCCTAACAGCTAAGATTTTCATTGTTTTTCTAAACTGGACTTCAAAGAAAAGCTGTAATCAGATGCCTAATATAATAGTCCTTATAAAATAATACTTTAAAAAGTATTCTCACATACGTGAACTTAGTTTATACCAGGGGAAGTATTATTATCCTCAATAAGGAAAAAAGTAAAGCCAGATTTTTAACTTGCCCAAGTTCACACTACACGCTGCTTGTATGCCCTAAATGCAAAGACAAGAAACTAGATCTTTTGATTTCAGTTGAAGGTGTTCTATATACTATTATTGCCAGATAAAACACAAATACTATCCTACATACAAATATGTACAAAGAATCTTGAAGTCTTAATTCTGAAAATCAAAGGAATACACATTATCAAATGGGTATACCTACAGAATGCAAAAAATGAGATTCTTAAAAAGTATTGTTGCTACCTCGAAGTATATTGCAAATCATGTTTCCTACAATAAGAAAAACAAAATAATTAAACACATGTAGTACTCTCCAGCTACCATTTTCCTCAGCAGAATTTTCAGGGTCTTATAAGAAAGTCACTCCTCTCTCTCCTCAGGGAGAACAGGGGAACAAAGTGGGAATCAGAGACAAGGTTTGTAAAATGTTCAGATGTAGTCCCTGAAAACACAGAGGAAGACAGCTGGAAGGACTGGGGAAGAGGAAAATATGTAACCAAACTGTTAATTCAACTTACTTTGGGAGTTCTTTGTCTTGAAGGGATCCCATCAAGTATAGCAATGGCATCTTTATCTTGTTTTAGCATTGTATAACATTCAGCCATTTTGTATTTTACTTCAATTTCAGATGGAAGACACTTAAGAGGAAATGAAAACATCTCTTCAATATTACTTCAGCAGTATGGCAGTTCTTCAAAATGCTAAACATGATTACCATATGACCCAGTAATTCTGCTTCTGTGTATACAGCCAAGAAAACTGAAAACATATGTATGTCCACACAAAAACCTACACACAAATGTTCATAGCATCATTAATGAGAAAAAGCAGAAACAACACAAATGCCCACCAACTAATGAATAGTTAAAATATGGCACAGCCACACAATGGAATATCATTCTGCAACAAAAAGGAATAAACAATTGCTTCTTTATTATGTGCCATAATATGGATCAACCTTGAAAACATACTAAGTAAAAGCAGCCAGCCACAAAAGGCCCCATATTGCATTATTCCATTCATATAAAAGGTCCATAATAGGTGAACCCACAGAGGCAGAAAGGTCAGTGATTTCCAGGGGCTAGAGAGATAAAGAACACAAGGCTTTTCTAGAGGGATGAAAATGTTCTGGAATTAGACAGTGGTGGTAGTTGCACAATTCTGTGAAAATATTAAAACCCCTGAACTGTAAATATTATGTTGTAAACTGTATCTCAATTTTTTAAAAAACTCCTTCAAGATTAAATAAGGTTTAGCATAGTGCTTAGCATACAGAATGCCCCCCAAAATTACTTCTATGAATTATTCTATGTGGATAATACACATGACTTTCATTCAGGGTCAGAAAACAATTCCTGGCAATCAGCTCTTTAGTAACAAAAAACAAAGGCTCTACATAAAGAGAAATAAAACAAGAGAATGTACAGGTGCTTTAAAAAAAAAAAAGCAATTATATTACTTTGTCTTTTTTTAATGTGGAAAAATACAGAACATGATTCATAATTCCACTTCAGTTCATTCTACTGACATTCCTTTTAAATGTAAATTGCATGTATAATTTAAAGACAGGTTCTAAAAATAAATAAAGACAGGTTCAAACTGAAAGTCAAGGTTCCCCCCTCTCTAAAGTTTTGTTAATTTTCTTCACATACACATGCTAAATTTTCCATGTATATTATCCACATATATTTTAGGCATATACCAGGATATATATCTATAAACTATCCCCTTTAGGGAATTCTCTGGCAGTCCAGTGGTTAGGACTCCACACTTTCACTGCCAAGAGGGCCAGGGTGGCTTCAGGTTCAATCCCTGGTTAGGGAACCAAGATCCCACAAGCAGCACAGTGTGGCCAAAAAATTAAAATAACTACCTTTAAACAGAAAGAGTAGTGAACACACTGCTTAAAAGCTTATTTACTAATATATACAGTCCTTTCCAAATCAGCGCATATACCGCTATATTTCACTTCCTCAATATTCCCATTCATATCCCATCCTAGGGCGACACTATAACTAGATCCTACTAATAAACACTTTTGCTTGTAGTTTCTTACCATTATAAACAGTGCTATAGTAAGCAGCCTTACTTATATACCCTTGTAAACCTTTTGTGAATCAACTATTACAGTAAATATCTAGCAATGGTATGACTGTCAAGTGGTAAAATTAGTTTTTTACCCTTCATTTATTTAATCATCAAGCAACCAAAACTAGTAATAACTCCTAAGATTATTTCATATGAATTTCCCCAGGTACTCACAATCCTAAAACTGACTGACATTTTCAAAGTGTACTTTCATTAAATTAAAAAAAAAAAAAAAAAAAAAACCACTTTAGATTTTTAAATTGTTTGTATAAAAGGGGGGAATAATGCGTGACTTTGGTTGGAGCCCAGATAATTCTATTTTTCAATTCATCCAGAATGAACTTTGTTTTTAGCCCTTTGTGCTTGGTTGGATGAATTCTTATACCTAAGTGGTTTTTAACCTTTGTTTCTCCAGTCAGCTCCCCTTTAAAATTACTTTAAAATTTTTTAAATTTATTTTTGGCTGTGCTGAATCTTCATTGCTGTGCGGGCTTCTCTCTAGTTGCAGTGAGCGGGGGGCTGGTCTCTAGTTGCAATGCACAGGCTTCTTATTGTGGTGGCTTATCTTGTCAACCACAGGCCCTACAGCATGTGGGCTAAGTGAGTTGCCGTTCCTGGGCACAAGAGCATAGGCTCTGTAGTTATGGTGTATGGGCTTAGTTGCTCCGAGGCATGTGGGATCTTTCCAGATCAGGGATCGAACCCGTTTCTCCTGCACTGACAGGCAGATTCTTGACCACTGAGCCACCAAGGAAGTCCTTAAAATTACTTTATCTTAAAATTATTTTTTATTTTACATCTTCTACATCTAATCAGCAGTCTTTTAAATTCCTTCCACCTCTCCTGCTCTCAATACAAACAAACCAAAAACATATCACACATCTATCTCCAATTACCTGACTCTGTGGAGTGGATGCAGAATTTCCAGTTGAAGGTCTCACTTTTGAAGTTTTACTTAGGGCTTTCTTCTGCTGTAAAGCCATAGTATACTTACTCACAGCATTCCGATACTCCTTATCATGAAAGAGAGAATCTGCATGATACACCAAAAGCTGGTACTTCTGAGATGGGGAGAATAACTCACTAGAAAAACAAAGAAAGTATACCCCCTACATGGGTTATTTTGAAATGTCAGAAAGAACACCCTCCTTAGTGTCTACATAAGCCAAAAAACAAAGGCAATGTACTTTAATTGCTAGTCCCTAAAAAAAGAGGCAAGACTCATACTCCATGTTAATATGGTCAGCATATGTAGAAAATTGCCTTAAATTGTTGTTTTCCTCTACTTACTATGAAAACAATGATACCTCTAAATCAAATTCAGTAATACAGAAATATACAAAGAGAAATATTGACACAGCTGACCCTTGAACAAACAAGGCTTGAATTACAGGGTCCACCAATATGTAATTTCTTTCTTCAATAGCACACACTACAGTACTATATACCATCTGGGTTGAATCCGTGTATGTGGAACTGCAAACTCAAAGGAAATGCATACATAAACAGCCAAATATAAGTTATATATCGATTTTTGACTGTGAGGAGGATTGTCACCCCTACCGTCCTCTGAAAGTTGCTCAAGGGTCAGGTGTACATCTTTTCCTCCCCTTCGTTAACCAGAGCCCCCTTAAGAGTTAATACTCTCACATTAACATCAAGTTTTCAGGGTAATACAAAGGAGAGCAATCATGACTTAATATTACCAAATACTGCCAAAGAAGGGTTAAAAAACTGGAAAAAAGAAACTCACCACTCTGAATCTTTTTTATCTACGTGTTAACAAAAAGAGGTTTGGAGGGAATTTGAAACTCTTCCAATACTGAAGAAAATGGGAATACTGAAATACAGGAAAAGACTAGGACAAGCCAATGGGACAGAGAGGAACAGATGAGAGGATTAGCCGTATTTGAGAGTAGTTGTTTTTCTCTCCATACGTAAGTAAATTTTACTGGGGCTTCCCAGGTGGCTCAGTAGTAAAGAGTCCACCTGCCAAGCAGGAGACGCAGGTTCAATCCCTGGGTCTGGAAGATTCCTAGAGGAGGAAATGGCAACCCACTTCAGTATTCTTGCCTGGGAAACCCCATGGACAGAGGAGCCTGACAGGCTACAATCCATGGTGTAGCAAAGAGTTGGACACAACTTAGTGAGTAAACAGCAGCAGCAAGTAAACTTCACTAGCACTAGAAGATGACTTCCTTGAGTCTCAGGGGTTTAAGGACATAGTAACAGAACCAATACACTTCAGAATGTTCCCTTCAACCTTGAATATTGCTTGCAAGTGTTATAGGTGCCTAGAAGTGGCCACCAATCTTAATGGGAAACTTGTATTTTTAATCTCCAATCCCATCCCTCCTCTAGTTAAAATTTACATTTTTTCTTTGACAGGGACAAGCTACTACCACTTAAAAAAAAAGAACAGTCCAAGAACTCTGTAGATGGTTAACTGCTCAGCAAATGAAGGATACTCAAGAATAGGTACCATGGATTAGTAACTGCCAAGGGCTGGGGCAAGTGGGATTGGTGACTACTAACAGATTTGGGGTTTCTCTGGGGATAATACATATGCTTTAGAACAGACATTGGTGATGGCTGTACAACTCTGTGAATATACTTAAAACCACAGAAATGTATTCTTTAAAAGCATGAATCTGATGGTATGCAAATTTTATCTTAATAAAAAATAATTTTAAAAAAAGGATAGATAGGCTAAACACTATATAAAGTGACAAAAGTTAAGGATTGAAAGGTACAATTCAGACAGTTGAGATCTATTCCAGCTCTGACATTCTATTTAGGGAGACATAAGATTTGAAATAAAACTTGATAATACTACACTCAGAGAAAGCATTCAGGTGTTTATATATTGTAACTTACATGACTACTTACTGCATCCACAAATTATTTCTGAAATGATACATGAAAAACTGTTAATTTGTTGCCTCCAGAGAAGGGAAAAGGTGGGGCGAAGTTCAAGACTCCGGAGTGGACACTTATCTGTATACCCCTTCAGTACTGCTTTTTTTTTTTTTAATGGCATATATTGGAGATTGTCATAAACTTTAAAACAGAAATTGGTAAAGGTCAGAATTTAAACACCTCCTGAAAGTAGGAAGCAAACTGCCAGTTCAGCCTAATATAAAGAAGAATGGGCTAAATCTAATCAGAAGACCAACCTCCTTCTAATTATCCTATAACATCTGAAAAATCAAGAATAATGACTGACCAGTGTATAAATTCCCAATGGTAGACACTGTATACTTGGACAAATCACTAAGAACCAGGTGAAAGGCTCCAGAATAAACAAGGCTGACAGAGACCAGGGCTCCTCACTGTCAACACTAAGTGGATGCTGGTAAAACGATGGGCCTCACATAGTGAGGTCTAAAAGCACACTAGTGGAAATGAAACGGAAAAACAGCTGCAACACAGTTAAGTGGCCCAGACAGCTTCCAGAGCAGGCCAAAGGCAAATGGGGCCACACTGAGTAGATTATAATGCCACTTGACACAGTAGACTATGGAGGGTCAGAATGAGACTTTCAAGTCACAAGGACTAAAATCCAGACATTGTGGCTCCTCCACACTAGATGTGTGAACTTGAACACCATGTTTCAACTTCCTGAGGTTGCACGTACTTTCCTTAGCACATCAACAGGCACGCTGCAGACCTCATTAGGTGTTAAGAGAAAGAATACAGAAAAAAGAATATAGAAAAGTTCCCATCACAAGAAAAATATTTTTCTGTAACTATGTGGGGTTGTTAAATGTTAGCTAGACTTACATGGTGATCATTTCACAGTATTTACAAATAACAAATCACGTTGCACATCTGAGACTAATAAGTCAAAGATATCTCAAACAAACAAACAGTGATGTATAATATACAACAGGGCAAAGGGATAGAATGCTGAGGGCTAGGGACAATTCTGACGGCCAGACAAGAGTTCTCTAGGAAGAATATCTGAGTTGAAACCTAAAGGAGGGAGCTCTGAATTGGACTCTAAGCAGAATGGTAAATGCAAAAGCCCTGAGCTGAGAACGACCTTGGGCTAACAGAAGAGCATAACCAGGGAAGGTGGAGTACAGAGAGCAGAGTAAGTGAGACTGAGTCGGAGAGAGCTTTCTGGCTTTATAGGCCGTGGGAAGAAATTTTCATTTAAATTAAACACAACGAAGAAATTTAAGCAAAGGAGTGACAAGCAGTCAAAGCCAGAAATAACCCACCGCTTCATCCGCAGTGTGTGCTAAGTCGCTTCACTCGTGTCCGACTCTTTGCAATCCTATGGACTATCTGAAAACGTGAAAGGGTCACTGCGGGTCCTTAAAAACGCGCCACTCCCACCCAGCCAGAAGTCTCCCGTCTTCAGGTGTTTGCAGGAACGAGAAAGCAAACGCTACTGACACACTCAAGGGGAAAGAAAAATCAACCTCAGACATGGGACAAGGATCTAAAACAAAAAACTAAGTATTTTAATCAGACGCCAGGGGACAAGGCTTCTTTGTCCCCTGAGAGAGAAAACGTTCTTCGGCAAGAGAAGAGTTAGCCCAGAGAGGTGACTGTCGCTATGACTGGCGACAGTGCCTTAGCGAACCCTCTGCTCCCAACTTTCTGGAAATCTTAGCCAGGGTCACTCCGAGAGCCTCCGCCTTCAATTCTTCAAGCAGCCGCTCGCCGCATCTCCCGCAGGGAGCGCGTCCCAGCGCCCTGCACAACGCGGGGACCCGGAGAACTCAACTTGCGTTCCTAAGTGTGCTGCGCCCGACGAGGCCCTTTGCTGACCTCGGAACCTCAGCCGAGAGCTCGCATCCGCTCCTTCCCGCCAATGCCCAGGCCCCCACAGTCCCCGCTCCCAAACCGGCGCCGCTTTCTCCAGAGCCCCAGGCCGCTCCCCGCCTCAACTCACGGGTTGTTATTACTCATTGTAAGTAACAAGCTGCTCAGGAGCCGCACGTTGGAGTGCAGCCCCGCGGCCGCCATGTCTCGCACATGGTCTATCACATTCATTCTGCCCAGGAAGGCTGCAGATAGCGGCGGCGGCAGCGCGAAAAGCCGGCTGAAGCTCCTTGGGGAAAGAGCCCAAAATGGCGGCCTCACCGGGGTCCATCGGGTCTACACGCGGCCCCGCCCCCAGGATAATAGGCAACTTCTGAAATGCCTGAGGAACAACAACAACGGCAACAAAAGCCTCCGTTCCTTCCCTGCCAAGTTCCCTGTG
Organism: Cervus canadensis; assembly: GCF_019320065.1. Taxonomy (NCBI): domain Eukaryota; kingdom Metazoa; phylum Chordata; class Mammalia; order Artiodactyla; family Cervidae; genus Cervus; species Cervus canadensis. The sequence goes on along the minus strand of NC_057386.1, from coordinate 123,969,285 downwards.
AGGTGGTACAATTTGGGGTTGTTTGTTTGTTTTTAGCAAAAGTTACATCATTTTAAGTTGCAGCCTTTCCTGAGGGCTTACGGCGGGCTGGGGACAAAAGGCACTTCAGGATCAACTGAAATTAGACTTTAAAATTAATTAAAATGTATTAACATTTATCATAAATAAAAATTAGTATTCTAGTAAGGTGAGGAGGGAAAATCCCCAACAGTTGGAATTAAATATCTTAATCAGGCGCCAGGGGCAGTCCTAACTGCTTTAACGGTCTCCCCCGAGCTCTAAGTGCCACGCCCCCTCCTCTCAGGTGCTGCGTGTGTAGTACCTGCGGGAGTCAGGCTTCGCTGTTTGGGGACAAAAGGGCGTTTTCCTGCCCTGTGAAATTAGTCATTAGCTCAGAGTGAATAAACAGCTGGTTGAGTTTTACCATCCTAATATGAGTGCAGTGTTATCTATTGTGATTTTAATTTGCCATTCTCTAGTGATTTGTGAAATTGAGCTTGTTCTCCTATGCTTTTGCCACCTGTGCATCTTCTTTGGTGAAGTATCTGTACAGATTTTTTTGTCTGGTTTTAGTCGTGGTTTTTTTTTTTTTTTTTTGGCTGCCCCAAGAAGCTTGTGGGATTTTAGTTTCCTGACCAGTGACTGAGACTGGGCCTTCAGCAATGAGAATAGAGAGTCCTAATCATTGGACCTCCAGGGAATTCCCAGGGTGTTCCTGGTCTTATTGTTCAGTTTTAAGGGTTCTTTGTGTATTTTGGATAGCATCTCTTTATCAGATTTTATCAGAAAATATTTTCTAGTCTGTGGCTTTTCTCAGTCTCTTGGCCACTCCTCTTTTATTCTCAGTAATAGCCCTGAAATAAGATGACCAACAATAATGGTCAGAAGAATAAGTGTAAATCTATGGCTGATTCATATCAATGTATGACAAAACCCACTGAAATGTTGTGAAGTAATTAGCCTCCAACTAATAAAAAAATTAAAAAAAAAAAAAATAATGGTCAGAAGAGAAACAGTGAAAATAGTTGAGAGTGAAGGGTGAAGTAGAAAAACATTGCTTTATTGCTTTGCCAGGCAAAGGGGGGACACAGTGGGTTCCTGCCTGGAAAAACTGTGTCCCAGTCTGGGAGGAATTGATGAGGAATTTTTTTTTTTTTTTAATGAGAAATTTTATAGCAACTATTCAAAGGTGGGATTGCTGATAAGAACAGTGTGTGTACTCCTTTAGTTTGGTCTCTCTCTCTTAATCTTAATGAGCGGCTCTGGTTCCTCGCCTTAGGTGGTCTTCTTTCGTATGAACACTGATATCGTCCATTTGTTGGGTCTTAATTCTGGTCTCAGGACTTAATGAAGCTCAGGTTCTTGATGTCTCATGGTAGAAAGAATTCAGTGAGAGACAAAGTGATAGGCAAGAAGTGGATTTATTCAGAGAAAAACATGCCACAAAGTGTGGGGGCCATCTCAGAAGGTGAGAGCAACTGGCTACACACCAATATAAAATAAAAACAAACAAAAAAAAGAACTGCAAAGAAATCTGAAGCTTTCTTAATAAGGTAATCATTAGCTTCAGAATCATACTATGTATTACATATGCATGTGGTATAATAATATTACTACCACTATAAATTAGTATAAGGCAAATTACAAGTATATTAATGATAACAGAAACCAAGATTTTCATTGAAAGATAAAAGAGAAATAAGATTTTTAAAAAGTCAAGAGCAGCATTTTATTAAACTTTACCTAAATAATATCAATCAAATTTTTAATGAAAAATAAAACTATTATACAGGACAAAAAGGTACTGTATTGATACTTTTTAATTCTATTAATATATTTTTAAATACATGTGGATTAGCAAAGAAATGAATAAGATAGTTTCTGGCTCTGATCCTTAAATTCTGCAAACTTATCAATGACTCCTTATCAATTTATAATGACTAATCAATGATCACCTTTACATATTCATGTTTCATACACAGGGTAAACAGATTTGTCAATCATTGGAGCACAGCCATGAAAAGACATGGAGAAAACGTAAATGCATATTACTAAGTGAAAGAAGCCAATCAGAAAAGGTTACATTATGTATGATTCCAACTGTCTGACATTCTGGAAAAGATAAAACTGGGGACAGTAAAAACATCAGCAGTTGCCAGGGATACAGGGGAGGGAAGAACAGGTGGAACACAGGGTATTTTTAGGGCAGTGAAACTATTCTATGTGACATTACAATGGAAGATACATGTCATTCATTTATCAAAACTGGTAAGATGTACATTACCTAGAGAAACCTAAGGTAAACTATGGACTTCAGGTGATAATGGTAGAGTCATCTTTGTAACAAAAGTATCGAGTGTGAAATGCTGATAGCGGGGGAGGCTGTGCATGTGTGGGGGCAATGAGTATATGGGAACTCCCTGTTAGGGGGACTGCTTGAAAAAATTAAACTTACCTAAAAAGAAGAAAGGGGATGGCGATGTAAAAACTGACCTTCTCTGAGTGTCAAACATGCTAGATACACCACTGTATCTAACACACTTAGAACAAAGGATGGCACACAGTAAGCATATAAATGCTTGCTATTATATATTTTTCTACTGATACACTTGAAATATTTCATAATTAAAACCATATCTAAAAAAACCCACCATATCTAATAATAGCAAAAAGTGGAAACAATTGAAATGTTCACCTGGTCACTATATAACCAAATATGGTATATTCATACAATGTAATCCTATTCAGAAAAAAATTAAAAATGAACAAATTGCTGCTAACATGGATGAATCTCAAATATTATGCTAAATGAAAAGTCATGCTAGATAAAAGAAACCAGACCAGAAGAGATATCCAGAAAAGACAAACTGAAAGCAACGGAAAGATTTGTGGTTACTTGGTGAGGGTGGGAACAAAAACAAAAGTACATGGTCTTATGGAGCTGACATTCTAATGAAGAACAATAAACAATAACTAAGTAGTACAAATATTATGTGAGATGGTAATAAAACATACCATTCACCAGAGAAACAATGTCTAGCATTTATTTTTAAATATTCCTGGGAGTGGAGGGAGATAGATGAAACAAAATTAGCAAAATGCTGGTATCAACTGAAATTAAGTGGCAGGCACATGGGAGTTCATTATGCTATTCTTTCAACTTGTATATATATTTAAAATTTCCAGGACTTCCCTAGGGGTCCAGTGGTTAAGACTTCACCTTCCAAGGCCAGCAGCGTAGTTTTGATCCCAGGTTGGGGAGTTAAGATCCCACACGCCTCAGAGGCAAAATACCAACATAAAACAGAAGCAATATTGTAACAAATTCAATAAAGACTTTAAAAATGGTCCACATAAAAAAAAAATCTTTAAAAAACATTTTGTTAAAAAATAAAATTTCCGAACTTCCTTGGTGGGCCAGTGGTTAAAAATCTGCCTGCCAATGCAGGGGACAGGGGTTCAATCCCTGGTCCAGGAAGATTCCACATGTTGCGGGGCAGCTAAGCCTGTGGGCCATAACTACTGAGCCCAAGCGCTACTGAAGCCTGCATGCATTAGAGCCCATGCTCAGCAACAAGAGAAGTCACCGCAACGAGAAGCTCACGTACTGCAATTAGAGAGAAGCCACTTGCCACAACTAGAGAAAAGCCCTCATAAAGCAAAGACCCAGCACAGCCAACAATAAATAAATGAATAAAATTTAAAAAATAAATAAAATTTCCCTGTTTTTTTTAAAGGTGCTTAAAAGGTAGAGAAGAAAGAAGGGGAGCGTTTGGGGCAGGGAATGCCATTTTTAACCAGAGAAGTCTACACTGATTGGGTGACATATGAGTAAAGAGGGAAGGGAAGTGGGAGCCATGTAGAAATCTAGAGGGAGGGAGGGAAAGGATCCCAAGCAAAAGAAACAACAAACTTGGAGGTCTGAGGCAGGAGTAATCTTACCAAGTTAGAAGAGTAAGGAGGTAAGTGGGCTGGAGCTGAGAGAGGTGGGAGAGGAGTTGGAAACAGGCTCATGGATGTCAAGAGTCCTAAGCAGAAAAGTAAAGTGATTTGACTTGCTTTTTGATGGTGGTTCTGTCTGATGCATTAAGTAGACTGAAGGAGGAAATCAAATCCAAAATGTCTAAGTGTCAAAGTTGAGAAGTCCTGTGATAAGGGGAAGGAGCAGGGGGAATGAGTGATAGCAGGCAGGGGAAGCAGAATAAAGAGAGGGTTTGTTGGGTTTTTTTTAAGATGGAAGAAATAACATGTTTATATCCTGACGGGAATGAAGGAGAATGTATCACTAGCTAAATGGCAGGAGAAATGTTGATAATTTCAATAAAGAAATAGTGGTAAAATACATCTGTGTAGTTGATAAACCACAAGAAGAATGCACGAAGCAAAATATTTATAGAAAAAAAATAAAGAGGCAAAGGAGAGTCCACCTCCTCTGGAAATTTTTTTATAATCCTCTTTAAAATAAATTACTACAAAATAGGATGGATTCATCCATAGTTAATCACTCACCCATGGTTAACCATTCATCCAAGGTTAAGTTCGATTAAACTCATGCAGGTCAGATCATACTGATTTTCATAACATACAAATGACACATGTTAAACTAACACGGGACACACAAGGGGACAAGGCCTCCTCTTTCTCATGGAATTTTCTAAAATAATAATTTTGTAACTGGAGGGGTGTTTTTAGACACAGCTGGCTATGAACCTTTAGCTAAGCCACTTAACAGATGCAGAATGACATGGATTCTGTGGAGTACTGAATAGAGAAACAATTTATAAATGTAAATGTTCTGTTCCACTTAAGTTCATTTCTAAATGTCCAACAGCCACCTAAGAATGAAAATCTTTCCCAGCTGCATTAGACATTTTTCTTAGATCTGTCTTTTGTACAAGAGGAAAACATAACACTTGTAAATTGTTCTAAGGGAAACATTACTTAATATCCCTTAAGTGTCTCCTGGCAGTGATAGCCTTCCTTTCATTGGAAAAGTAACTTCAGGATGAAGAATTTCCCTGGACAACTGGAGGGAATAAATACAGTCATTTTTCCAAATGATTTTCCCTCTTCTCAGTAATAGTGGCTGGCAAGGCAATATATTGTAGGGTTCTAAATTGTCCAGATTGACATTTTATTTATGAGATGGTCAGACAAGTAAGGATACAGCAACTAACTCATTCATACACAAATGCAAAACCAAGGTTTGCCAAGTGAGTTCAACTGCCATAAAGGTTTTTGGAGATTTTAACACTATCAACAACCCCTTCCAAGGAATTCCTCTCTAGGATTCCCACACTTTATTAATCCACCGTTTACTCTGATTTACTCTAATTTAATTAATTAAGAATCTTAGGCTGATTCTTTGCTGAGTCCTTCATTCTTCCTGATTTCTAGCTGCTGACTTGTCTCAGGGATCAAATTCAGTCTCCTAATTCTGCTAGGACCTCCTGTCTCTCAAGTGCCTCTTGTATGCACCTCATTGTTCTAGGCACTGGGGCTACGAAAAACTTAAATAGCAATATGACAGATAATGACTAGTTCAGGGAAAAGTCTTCAGGGGGGACTTGTAACAAAGTGGCAAATGAGTGATCTTTAAAGCACTGTTGAGAAAAAAGATTTTGAACCGACACTTGTACACTGATGTTCATTACAGCATTATTCACAATGGCCAAAATATAGAAACAATCCATCAGCGGGTGAATGGATAATGGGATATTATTCAGTCACACAAGGGAATGCTACAAGTGAACCCTCAAAACATGATGCTAAGTAAAAGAAGCCAGTTACAGAACGACAAATACTGTGAGATTTCCCCTTATATGTGACATGTAAGGAAGCAAATCCAGAGACAGAAAGTAGATTAGACGTTAACATGGTCTGGGGGTAAGAGGAATACGGAGTTACTTTTTAGTGGGTTTGGGATGATAAAAAAGTTTCAGAAATACAGGATTATATTTTTCTCCTTCTAGACTGAGTTGATGTAGTGTATTCTCGGTTATCAAAATACTCATAGCCTTTGGATTGTGAAATAATAAATATTCATGATGTGTGAAAAAGCATGATACATAACTATGATGTTAATTACATAAAAATGGATGGTTTCTTGTGTAAACACACAAATGAAACCTAGAAGGACACATCAAACGGTAAGCTGCTTGTGATTATGGATGACTGCTTTTTGTTTCTTGTGTTGTTTGGTTTCCTATTATGCACATGTTAACTTTTAAGAAATGTCAGAATATAATGTCACTGAATTGTACACTTAAAATGGTTACAATGGAAAATTAATATAATATGCTACAAGCCATTGAATTGCATACTGTAAATTGGTGAATTATATGATATGTGAATTTTATCTCAAGAAGGCCATTGTTTTTTGTTGTTTGTTTTTTTTAAAAAAAGCACTTGAAAGTAGTGCACAGAACTATGGAATGGTTTGGGGGGAAAGTGGGGCAGGAAAAGTGATGATGAATCAGGCAAATAGGGGACTTCGCTGGTGCCAGTGACTAAGACTCCGTGCTCCCACTACAGGTGGTCCAGGTTTGATCCCTGATCAGGGAACTATATCCCACATGCCACAACTGAGTGGCAACTAAAGATCCCTGGTGTCTCAACTAAGACCTGGTAAAGTCAAATAAATATTTTTTAAAAATCAGGCAAATTGTTCTCACGTGTGCATGCTCAGCTGCTCAGTTGTGTCCGACTCTTTGCGACTCCATGGGCTGTAGTCTGCCAGGCTCCTCTGTCCATGGAATTTTCCAGGCAAGACTAATGGAGTGGGTTGCCATTCCCTACTCCAGGGTATCTTCCCGACTCAGGGATTGAACCTGCATTTCCTACACTGGCAGGCAGATTCTTTGCCACCGTGCCATAACGGTCGGTGAAAGCAGAATGGTGCCTTTGTGTGGAGGTACTGTCATGTCCTTGTCCCACTAACAGAATACAGTTTAAAGTTCTAACCCTGACCCTGGCTCTCAGAAACATGGGTCCTTCATTATTACCTGCTAGGACAGCTTTGTCCCCATATTCTTTGCGCTAACGTTGCCTTCATGCCAGGCTTGCTTATGTCAAAATATACTTCTCTCTCATTTAGCCTACCTGATTTGGCTCACCTGTTCTGACCTCAGTTAATTTAACTGCCATCTTCACTAAGTCTTCCCCAACTGACCTCAGTAATACCAGCCTGCCCTTTCTCTGGGCTTCTACATCACTGAACAGTCATGTCAATCTTTCAATGTTTCTTGGCTTTTATCTTGTTATACATATTTCTCATCAGAAGGCTAAGAGCCTGGGAAGCATAGCTGCTGTTTACATTTCTTGAACATCTGCAATCTCCTGATTTTATTGCCTCAAAGTTTTACTAGAAGTTGCAATGTAGCCAACTGACCATCTTATAATGGCTGCGAAGGCCAGCCCTAGGTTTGGAAAGACTTAGGTTTCATTGCCATTTCTGCCAATTTCCAAGTGTTTGAGTTTGGGCAAGTTATTTAATTCCTGTAGGCATCAGCTTCTTGATAGTACCTGTATCCGCCGCAAAGACCCTTGGGAGGGTTAAATAGGATTTAAACATGCAAAGTGTTTAGCAAGCTGCCAGATCACCTGTAAATTGGAGCTGCAGTGTTAAGGCAAAGTGGGAAATTGTGATTGGTGATTTATCTCAAAATCAACACAGAACAGATGTGGCCCTAAAATTACACTCTCCTAATGGAATGGTCTTCCAAACTGCTATAAACAAAATGAAGGGAGAAATGAACCAAATGGCTTTTGGTATTACATCCCTTTCTGGACACAGCTCCAGACTTTTTTTGATTAAGGTCTCCAGTGCTAATAATTTTGGAGGAAAGGAAAACGTAGAAGAAAATAATTCTCATAAATCTTATTCAAGCATTTCCATGTGCCATTACTATACATATGACAGTAATCAGTGGCATATTAAAATAGTAAATGTAAACAGCATGCTTAAGAAAAGTACCAGGTGACTGTTGTCCTCACCTTGTTTATAGCTAATGTAGTTCTTCTAATATTTGACTTTCTATCAATATTTTTTATCAATATTTTTTTAAAGACTAGATTCCCGCACCCTCAGTTATTAAGTAATACACATCTTATTGAATTACAGCTTATATGACTTAAAATGTACAAGTCTTTGTAACTGCCTTTGATGCAAAATAATCACTCTTAACAGTTTGGTGTTATGTATCTCTGTAGTTTTTTTGGGAGTACGTACAATCAAATAAACAAGGATGGAATCATACTATAATGCTACCCTCAACCTTTCTTTTAAACTCAATGGAAAAAAAAAAACCTCAATGATGTATATCCTAAGGCATCTTTACATGACAGAACAGATACAGCCCCTTATCGTTTTTAATGGCTGCATATTTCATTTTATACATGCATCATGATTACTTCTGTATCCAATACTCTATTGAAAAATGTCTGAATTATTTCCAGGTTTGTGTGTGTGTGTTCCAATATTCAACAATACTTCAGGCTGAACTGCTGAATCAAAAAGAATGAACACTTAACAACATAATACAATTTTAAAAAGACAAAACAACCTCAATAACTACTGAACTGCCTTCTCTAAAAAGTTGTACCTTGTAATCATCTTCTTTTAATGTCAACATTGCATTTTGATTAAAGCTGTATTTTTTGAACCCATTATGCTATACTGCATGTATAATTTACTTCTAAATCCTTTGGAAAGTATTCTCTCTGGTATGTTAAAAAACAGAACACGTAACCATCATACAGCACTAATGGGAAATAATTTAGAAGCCAGGTTTTTAACTTATTGTCTGTGCTCCCCCTGCTGGTACTAATGAAATAGGCACCACAGTGAATTGGTTTCTATCACAGTGTTTCCACAAGTAAAAAAAAAATAGAACACATTTGTTAGAAACAAACCTTTGATCTTGACATCAATCACCGTGGCTTGCTTTATTTTTGACAGGTCTCTGAGTCTATAACAGAAGTTCCAACCCAAACACCTAGAATCTGATTTGAGATAAAAGTTTTAATTAAAAAACAAAAACAACCCAGAAACAGTCTTTTGGCTTCAGGACTATTCTTTTATCTATCTATGGAGTACATTTTCTTGGGTATGTGAAATATGGTACTTAACTTTGTCCATAATTTAGATCTCCAGTGAACAGATGCTCAAGACTTATAATTTAACTCAAACATTTTAATTACATTTTAACCCATAAAAGCCAAAATGAAAATTCTCTAGTCAATCAAGTTTCACTGCAAAGCTCCAGTTTTAATACCATTTGAAATTTAGTTCTGCTCTTATATGCATTCCCTTTGCCCTTAGCAGCACAATACAAACAATCTGGGAGGCAAGATACTCAGTTAAAACTTGCCTCTTGGGCTTTCCTGGTGGTCCAGTGGTTAAGAATCTGGCTGTCAATGCAGGGGACAACAGTGTGATTCCTGGTCCAGAAAGATGCCACATACCACAGGGCAACTAAACCAGTGCTCTGTAACAAGAAAAGCCACTGCTATGAGGAGCCCATGCAGGACAAAAGAGTAGCCCCACTCGCTGCAACTAGAGAAAGCCCATGCAGCAACGAAGACCCAGTTCAGGCAAAAATAAATTAAAAAAACAAAAACAAAACAATCTTTCCCTCTTTGCAGGTTCCCTTGTAGCTGGAGACCAAGACACAAGTGCAAGTCTGGGCAGGATTTCTGGGAAGGTAAGTAAGGTGGCACTCAGCTGCTACGCTCCTTCAGCCCTCATGCTCTCCTCTCTTCCTCAGCGGAGCTGAGATGCAGGAGCATCAAGAGAAGATGAGGATGACAGCCACACGCAAAGGAGAGTGGAGTGGGAAGACAGGAAGAGCTTGGGCCCTCCACAACAGCTTTAAATGGCCACCCCATCTGGGGCTACTTCCAGATTTTAAAAAACAGGGGCTTCCCGGTGTTTTAGTAGCTAAGACTCCGAGCTCCCAATGCAGGGGCCCTGAGTTCGATCCCTGGTCAGGGAACTAGATCCCACATGCTGCAACTAAGAGTTCACATTCCACAACCAAGAGATTCCACATGTTGCAACTATCCCACATGCAACTAAGACCCTGTGCTGCCAAATGAATAACTATTTAAAAACAAAACCAACAAAACCCCCAAGGCACTGTAAATTGGGTTTTCTGAGCTTGTGGCCAAGTACAATTCCAACACAGATACAAAAACAACTGCCTCTTAAAGTAAAAATCAAACACATAAAGGTATAACAAAGGTGAGTGAAAGTCACTCGGTCGTGTAAAACTCTTTGTGACCCCATGAACTATACAGTCCATGGAATTCTCTAGGCCAGAATACTGGAATGGGTAGCCTTTCCCTTCTCCAGGGGATCTTCCTAACCCAGTGGCAGTGCAGTAACTTTATGGCCAGAAGTCTTGAGGCACTTTCTAAAATACCTAATTTATAACCTTAACATACCTGGAAAATACATGGTCCCATAAGTTTTTAGAAGAAATCATGTTTACTGTCAGCCTAACAATGAAAACCTTTTAAATGCTAAAAACTGGCCAAATGTAAAAATGAATGCCACATAAGGACAGAAAATAGCATGTAAAAATAAATCTATACATTTATGTTCTGCTGATCTATGATGAGGGAGTCAATACAATTCAAAGAAGAAAGGATAGTCTTTTTCAATAAATGGCACTGGTACCAATGGATAGTCACATGCAAAAGAAAAAAAGTTAGACCCCTACCTCACTTCATATACAAAAGTTGATTAAAAAAATGGATCAAAGACCTAAAATTTCTTGTTACTCTAAATTTGTTACAATGTGGGGGAAAAAAAGACCTAAATATAAGAACTAAAAGTATAAAATGCTTAGGAAACATAGGTGAAAACTGATACTTTGGGACAGGTAACGGTCTTTTAAGTATGAACCAAAAGCATAAGTGACCAAAGGAAAAATAGACAAATGAGCTTTAACTCAAATTAAATATATCTGTGCTACAAAAGACAAAACCAAGAAAGTAAAAAAAAAACAAAGACCTACTATACAGCACAGTGAACTTAACTCTGTATCTTGTAAAAACCTATAATGGAAAAGAATATGAAAAAGAATATAACAGAACACTGTAAATTAACTATGAAAGTGAAAGTCACGTCTGACTCTTTGTGACCCCATGGACTATACAGTCCATGGAATTCTCCAGGTCAGAATACTGGAGAGGGTAGCCTTTCCCTTCTCCAGGGGATCTTACCAACTCAGGGATCAAACCCAGGCCTTCCACATTGCAGGTGAATTCTTTACCAGTTGAGCTGCAAGGGAAGCCCAAGAATACTAGAGTGGGTAGCCTATCCCTTCTTCAGCCGATCTTCCTGACCCAGGAATTGAACCGGGATCTCCTGCATTGCAGGCAGATTCTTTACCAACTGAGCTATTAACTATACTTCAATTAAAAAGGAACAGTTCTTCATAGAAAATAAACATTTCCTTCAAGGTATATAACAAAAGAAAAAAAAAACCCTATGGAATCGGAGAAATTATCTGCAAATCACGTATCTGATAAGGGTCTAGTATTTACTATATATATTTAAAAAAACCCTACAACTCAACAACAAAAAGACAAACAAAAAACGAGCAAAGAATTTGAACATTTTTCAAAAAAAGATAGACAAATGGTCAATATCCACATGAAAAGATGTTCAGTATCATTAACATAAGGGAAATACAAATCAAAATGAGATACTTCACATGAGTATCACAAAATGAGATACTTCACATCCACTAGGGTGTCTATAAACAAATAAGAAGTGTTGGTGAGGATGTGGGGAAATCAGAACCTTCATGCTTTGCTGGTAGGAATGTAAGACAGTACAGCTGGTGCAGCCTCTGTGGAAAAAAGTCCCAAAGTTCTTCAGGAAGCTAAATATAGCTATCATAGGACTCAGTAATTCCACTTCTAGGTATATAACTGAGAGAAATGGAAACATGTCCACACAAAAATTTGTACATGAATGTTCTCGACAGCACTGCTTATAATAGCCAAAAAAAAAAAAAAAAAAAAAAAAGAAGCAACTCAGATGTCCATATGCTGATGAATGGACAAATAAAATGGGGGGTCTAGTCACATAATGGAAAATTACAGAGCCATTAAAGGGAATGAAGTACTGACACAGGCTACAACATGCATGAATCTTAACACCCATGCTAAGTAAAAGAGGCCAGACACAAAAGCATACGCATTATTTGATTTCATATCTATGAGGTGCTGGGAAAAGGTAAATTCTGACACTGAAAGCAGATTAGAGGCGACCAGGAATTGGGAATTACAGGTACCTGGGGTTTAATGGTTAGTGTTTCTGTTTGGGGTAACAAAAAAGTTTTGGAAGCAGATAGTGGTGATGGTGGCACAACACTGTATGTAATTAATACCAGTGAATTATACATTTAAAAGTGGTTAAAAAAAAAAAAATAAAAATAAAATAAAAAAAATAAAATAAAATAAAAGTGGTTAAAACATAGTAAATGTTATACATTCAGTTCAGTTCAGTTCAGTCACTCAATTGTGTTCGACTGTTTGCAGCTCACCAACTCCCAGAGCTTGCTCAAACTCATGTCCATTGAGTCAGTGATGCCATTCATCATCCTCTGTCATCCCCTTCTCCTCCTGCCTTCAATCTTTCCCAGCATCAGGGTCTTTTCCAACAAGTCAGTTCTTCGAATCAGGTGGCCAAAGGATTGGAGTTTCAGCATCAGTCCTTCCAATGAATATTTAGGACTGATCTCCTTTAGGATTGACTGGTTTGATCTCCCTGCAGTTCAAGGGATTCTCAAGAGTCTTCTCCAACACCACAGTTCAAAAGCGTCAATTCTGCAGTTTTCTTTATAGTCCAATTCTCACATCCATACATGACTACTGGAAAAACCATAGCTTTGACTAGACGAACCTTTGTTGGCAAAGTAATGTCTCTGGCTTTTTAATATACTGTCTAGTTTGGTCGTAGCTTTTCTTCCAAGGAACAAGCATCTTTTAATTTCATGGCTGCAGTCACCTTTCTGCAGTGTTTTACCATAATTTTTTTTCAAAAAAGGAATGAGGTACTGATATACATTATAACATGGACAAACCTTGAAAACATTGTCCTGGGTCAAAGAAATAAGACAGGAAAGAACCCTGTTTTACAATTCCATTTATGTGAAATGTTCAGAAAAGGCAAATCAATAAGAGACAGTGGGAGGAAGGGGTTGGGTATGCTTGCTAAAGAGTACATCTTTTTAGGGTGGCGAAAATTTTCTGGAATTAGTGGTGATGAGAAAAACTTAGTGTACAAAAGGAAATAAACCATGAATATTCATTGGAAGGACTGATGCTGAAGCTGAAGCTCCAATACTTTGGCCACCTGATTCGAAGAGCCGACTCACTGGAAAATACCCTGATGCTGGGAAAGACTGAGGGCAGGAAGAGAAGGGGGCAAAAGAGGATGAGAAAGTTGGCTGGCATCACTGACTCAATGGACATGAATTTGAGCAAACTCTGGGAGACAGTGAAGGACAGGGAAGCCTGGCGTGCTGCAGTCCATGGGGTCACAAAGAGATGGACATAACAGCGGCTGAACAGCAACAACAATGTATTATCAACTGCTGAACTGTACACTTGAAAAAGGTGAATACGGTCCCCCCAATTTTTATGTAAATGTCAAAGATAAGCAATGGATTTCTTCTGACATGAAATGTTAGAAATTTCTTTATTATTATTTATTAAGCACCAGCTTAATACTGCAGACATTTCAAATCACCAGGCAACAACTCATTCTTCCCCACCCATCCCACCCCAAATTCTTGATAAAGAGCTCTTCAAGTAAAGACACACGCTCTTCTCTCCTCTGTATAAAACTTTATGAAATAAAGGCAAAGAACTGTGTACATCTTGCTGTGAATGCTGCCCACGGCTGTGAAGCCAGGGTCCACCCGAGGTCGGCTTTATTGTCCAGGTCCTGAAAGACTCTTGTTCATGAACTGTCTCTTCACAAAGCAAGTCCACCACTAACAAGGGGGGACAAAACAAAGAACAGTGGTGGTCAAATCACAGTGCAGGTTCAAGGTAAGGTCAGAATATGAATTTACATAACAAGAAAACTTAACAGTGGTCTGGCAGCCCTTACATTATATAAGCTCTTTGAAGGTACATGTAAAATTTTCTTTTCTTTCTCTTTTTTTTTTCTGCAGTGACTCACAGGTCACTCAAAATTATGACAACAAAATAACTACATTAAAGCTGTCTCACACAATACCCGTTCTATTGGTTTACAATGCCCCAACCTAAGAACATACAACCAAAATTTCTTATTACATGCAATTCATTATTCTCTGTGACTCAGGGAACTCCTCCTATGTATAAGGTACCGAAGTTAAGCAATACTGCAATGTGAAAACTAAACACCTTAGTGTGTTTAACAGTGGCTACAGGGTAAAAGGTGATTTATCAACTAAATAGGCAATGAAGAGTTTTTACCTTGCTGGGTTTATCATTTTGAGGGTCAAAAACTTTTTCACAAAGTCTCAGTCCAGTCTCTTGCCTCAACTGTTGTAAGTAGGCCCTCATCACTTCTAAAATCAAGAGCAGGTAAAATAAAAAATTATATTTCAGAAAGCATCCCAAATGTGCTAGCTGTTGATTTAGACACCGACCTTGGCAATATTCTTCAACATCTGAACAGGATAAGAAATAGAAACAGCAGTTCAAATGGTTTTAAGATTATACTTATTTTGATCCAGTGTCATACTTGTTGCCAAGGATCTTTTGTGAGAGTGACTCTCACAAAGTAGGATAGTGCATGAGCTAATGATTCCACGCTCAACCTGTACAACAATCAAGTTAAGAAAAGGAGGGGGGTAAAAAGTCCAGTGGAGAAAACTGTGTGCCACATAGGAAGGGGGAGATGTTCTTACCATCTTCCTGTTTGTTTGCAGGTTTGGCGTAAATGGCATTAAGTGGAAAACCAGGCTCTCCAGGAATGGGAAAATTAGTGATTCCCAGTGTATACATTTCTTTCTCGCCTTGGCTTTTAGAATTGCACTTAAAAAAAAAAAATTATATACACAAACAGGAAAAGGGATATAACATTTCAATTTGCAGTTTTTTTAGTCTAAGTGGCTAGGTCTGCGGTTATGATTTTGTGCCCTTTTGTAATCTGGTGAAGCCTATAGGCTCCTCCTCAGACTAATCTTTTAAATGAATAAAATAAAACAGGACTACACAAAAATCCAATTGTAATGAAATACAATAATTACAATATTTAAAAAATCAAACTTATGACATAGCCACACATGTGCTCTTTAATGCACTAAATAACAAAACTCAGCAGTGGACCTAACAACTGAATTTTGAAGCAGTAATGAATGTAAATAAAATTTCAAAGTATCTTCAATTCTAAATGTAGTATGAAAATGCTGCAGAAAGTCACAGGTATTGCTAATGCTATTGTGGGTTGCTACCTACGTTAATAATTAAAGTAAATGCTAGATTTCAGTTGGAAGTTAGTGAAAAGATGTAATCTTTTCTCCATTTAAGTTCATGTACCCCTGAATTCTATTCCTGGACCCCAGGTTAAGAACCCTTGAGCCACGGGCTTAAAAAATAATATTTTGGTCAAGATTTCAGCCTTGGAAAAATATATGCATAGCCTTAAAATACCATCATCCTTATCTTCTCATTAGTCAACTACTGTAAGTTTAGACATCTACATTCAGATTTTCCTCTCAAGTCCATGTTCTAAGTCAGAGGAAATATTTTCTACTTCTCCTTAAAGTCTGAACAAGTCTAAATACCTATTGTGTTCCTGACAAATGATCATCCAGGCTTAATTACCTTTTGGAGTTTCTTTAGACACTCAGAAATGTAGAGAGTTATATATATCAAGGTCCGATCAGCTTCATTCTATGGGAAGAAAACAAAACTTAAAAACAGTACTGATCAAAATGCAACAATTATTTGCAATAAAAGAATTTAATCTTTGTCTTTTGATTTATTAACTGAAAACTGAGCGCACAGTCACGACAGCATCAAAATTCCCATTCTCCACCAGCTTCCTCCCTGAGCTGTGCGGCTGCCCCTGTTTTCCTCAGCTCCCCTTGCCCTGGGTTCCTGGGCAGTTGTACCAATAACTTCTCCTTCTTGGAAGGAGAGCTAACAAAGCCGCCTGGAAAACCTGAGGTGAACCATATGGCTGGTTAATCTTTAAAAGCTCTTTCACTTCAGGATCTCTGCCCAGATTAGAAACATGTATGACTCTAAAGGAGGAAGCAATTATTTCACAACTGACCTATTCTTGAAGAGCTCCAAAAGTCCAACTCTTGACCTGACCCAAAGGAAATGTGGAGAAGACAAACGGATGCTAATCAAATGTGGCACGTACTTCAGGTCACATTTTATATAGATTTATAATTTTAAATAAACAAACTACACTTTTCCCTATTTTTAAGAGTCTATGATATTCAAGAGAGAATGAAATGTGGTGGAATTTTAATTACAAACACCATACTTAAGACCATGCATTAGATTAGAAACGTCCATAACATCATAGATCACGGTTTATTGTCCAAGAGTCTACAAATAAAGATTTCACACCCTGTTGGATTCCAAGAGATTAAAGTTTGGCAAGGAGTTGAAAGAAGCAAAAAGTAAAGGAGAAAAGGAAAGATATACCCATTTGAATACAGAGTTCCAAAGAACAGCAAGGAGAGATAAGAAAGCCTTCCTCAGTGATCAGTGCAAAGAAATAGAGGAAAACAACAGAATGAGAAAGACTAGAGAGCTTTTCAAGAAAATTAGAGATACCAAGGGAATATTTCAAGGAAAGATGTGCTCAATAAAGGACAGTAATGGTATGGACCTAACAGAGGCAGAAGATATTAAGAAGAGGTGGCAAGAATACACAGAAGAACTATACAAAAAAGATCTTCACAACCCAGATAACCACGATGGTGTGGTCACTCACCTAGAGTCAGATATCCTGGAATGTGAAGTCAAGAGGGCCTTAGGAAGCAACACTATCAACAAAGCTAGTGGAGGTGATGGAATTCCAGCTAAAAGAAGTCTTAAAAGATGATGCTGTGAAAGTGCTACACTCAATATGCCAGCAAATTTGGAAAACTCAGCAGTGGCCACAGGACTGGAAAAGGTCAGTTTTCATTCCAATCCCAAAGAATGCTCAAACTACCGCACAATTGCACTCATCTCACACGCTAGTAAAGTAATGCTTAAAATTCTCCAAGTCAGTCTTCAGCAATACGTGAACTGAGAACTTCCAGATGTTCAAGCTGGTTTTAGAAAAGACAGAGGAGCCAGAGATCAAATTGCCAACATTCGCCAGATCATCGAGAAAGAGAGTTCCAAAAAAACATCTATTTCTGCTTTATTGAGTATGCCAAAGTCTTTGACTGTGAGGATCACAATAAACTGTGGAAAATTCTGAAAGAGGTGGGAATACCAGACCACCTGACCTGCCTCTTGAGAAGCCTGTGTACAGGTCAGGGAGCAATAGTTAGAACTGGACATGGAACAACAGACTGGTTCCAAATAGGAAAAAGAGTACATCAAGGCTGTATATTGTCACCCTGCTTATTTAACTTATATGCAGAGTGCATCATGAGAAACGTTGGGCTGGAGGAAGCACAAGCTGGAATCAAGATTGCCGCGAGAACGATCAATAACCTCAGATATGCAGATGACACCACCCTTATGGCAGAAAGTGAAGAAGAACTAAAGAACCTCTTGATGAAAGTGAAAGAGGAGAGTGAAAAAGTTGGCTTAAAGCTCAACATTCAAAAATAAATAAATAAATAAAGCTCAACATTCAGAAAACTAAGATCATGGCATCCAGTCCCATCACTTCAGGGCAAATAGATGGGGAAACAGTGGAAACAGTGGCAGACTTTATTTTCTTGGGCTCCAAAATCACTGAAGATGGTGACTGAAGCTATGAAATTAAAAAATGCTTACTCCTTGAAAGTAAAGTTATGACCAACCTAGACAGCATATATATCTATATTTTTAATATTTATTTATTATGTGGCTGTGTTGGGTCTGAGTTGTGGCATGTGGGATCTTCCTTGTGTCATGGGGGATCTTTCATTACGGCACACGGATTCTCTATTTGTGGTGCAAGAGCTCAGTAGTTGTAGCACACAGGCTGAGTTGCTCTGTGGCATGTGGGATCTTAGTTCCCTGACCAGGGATCGAACCCATGTCCTCTGCATTGTAAGGCTGATTCCTAACCACTGGACCGTCAGGGAAGTCCCTAGACAGCATATTAAAAAGCAGAGATATTACTTTACCAACAAAGGTCTGTCTAGTCAAGGCTATGGATTTTCCCAGTAGTCATGTATGGATGTGAGAGTTGGGACTATGAAGAAAGCTGAGTGCCGAAGAATTGATGCTTTGAACTGTGGTGTTGGAGAAGACTCTTGAGAGTCCCTTGGACTGCAAGGAGATCCAACCAGTCCATCCTAAAGGAGATCAGTCCTGGGTGTTCATTGGAAGGACTGATGTTGAAGCTGAAACTCCAATACTTTGGCCACCTGATGCGAAGAACTGACTCATTTGAAAAGACCCTGATGCTGGGAAAGACTGAAGGCAGAAGAAGGTGATGACAGAGAACGAGATGGTTGAGTTGGCATCACCAACTCAATGGACATGAGATTGGGTAAACTCCGGGAGGTGGTGATGAAGGGGGAGGTCTGGCGTGCTGCAGTCCATGGGGTCACGAAGAGTTGGACATGACTGAGTGACTGAACTGAACTGAAATTCCATAATCTAGAACATTATCAAGATTTAGTGACATTCCTTGTAACTTGTTCATAGCAGCATCTCAGAGAACTTCTTTCCACTTCTCCCTTCCTCCTGAGATCACAAGAACTAGAAGGTGGAGGGAAGGGTCCAGGACAGAGAAGTATATAAACATCAGCATGCAAAATTTTTTGGTTTTGGACTCATACAAAGTAGGTGCTTAATACTGCTGAGTAAATAAATATAAAGAAGTGTCTAGAGAAGGGTCAATCTCTTCAGTATAGGACCAAACAATATTTTAAGCTTTGTGAGCCACAGTCTGTCACAACTACTCAACTCAGCTGCTGTGGCATGAAAGCACCCACAGGTGATGTGTAAACAAATGCAAATGGCTATGTTCCAGTAAAATTATTTACAAAAAGATGTGGTAGGCCAGATTTGGCCCTTAGACAGTAGTCTGCAAAACCATGGTGAGCTAAGATTAATATAGAATTAGGCACTGTTCTGGATTTTTAAAATCATACAATCTAATTTCATTTTACTTATTCTTCACATTAACTCTGACTGCCAAGTAGATACTATCCCCATCAGAAAACTAAAGAGCAAAAGTTTTGTACTTTACCTTAATTTCATAGTTTTTGAAGAAGACATTGGCCTTAAAGTAATAGATAGCTTCATCCACAATATCTGTATCTTTTGCTAAGCAGGGCAGGATGGGAGAAAGGCAGAGGATGTTAGCCAAATGTAAAACATAACATTTAAAAAGCAATAAAGAAAAAAAAAAAAAAAAAAAAAAAAAAAAAAAAAAAAAAAAAAAAAAAAAAAAAAAAAAAAAAAATCAAAGCTCAACAGTCAAGGGCTTTGGAATTGAATAACATAGAATCAGGCTACTGAAACAAAGTCTTTAGAAAAAATTTCTAGAAAAATAAGCACATGGTTTATTCAGACAGCTTTATTGTCTTTATAAAAATTATACATGCTTATTATAGAAACAAATGAATCAATACAGGAAAAAAAAAGTAACTGTCACCCTAATCCCACTACCCAGAAATAACTAGTCTCAGCATTTGGTGAACATCACTGCAGACATTTCTCAATGCATTTACAAAAACAGACTGAGACACAGACTAAATTTAATAAATTGCTTTCTTAAAAATATTTGGATGGTGAAAAAGTTCATTTGGGTTTTTCCAAAAGATGTTACAGAAAACCCCAATGAACTTTTTGGCCAACCCAATACAAAGAATTCCATACAATTTTATTTGAACTTACATACTATAGCTTTAGGGGAAAAAACTCTCAGCTGTTCATTTAGGAATGTACTGGGATTCACACATACATCTTTCTTTTTACAAAAACTGTGACTTCAAATATGTACAATCTGTTCAAGGTGGCTAGAGACTGAGAAAAACCAGAAGTACTGTTGTAACAAAGACAGATCTCATTACAAAATTTCTTTGGCTTTTTTTGGGTTTTCCTTTTTTTATTTTAAAAAGGTCACAGTCCCAGGGTCTTGATACCCGGCAGCTGGTTTTAACATTGCAGAAACAGTTATTTTTATTTCGCAACCCTGACTGCTATCCCTCTCACACAGCAGAAACGCAGGTTTCATACTCTAATCCAGCTGTCTTTATCTTTGCCCATTCCCTTGCTGGAGAATTTTAACAGAACTCTTTTTTTTTTCCCTCCTTTAAGAAAAATTTTTTTGGACATGTGGGATCTTAGTTCCCCATCCAAGGGTCGAACCCACACCCCCTATAGTGAAAGCGTGCAGTCTTAACCACTGGACCACCACAGAAGTCCCAAACAGGATTCTAACTCTAGACGTATGTTCCCTATGATCTATTCTCTTATTTGCAAAAAAGAAACTTCCTTCTATGATCCCACAGTGCTTACAAAAGCCAGCTAGCTCTAGTGTCATGTTGCAGAGGAAGGGAAAAGAGGCTAGCTGATAGGATTCAGGCTAGCTGATAGGATTCAGAACACAGAAGAGCATTTGACATATATAAGGTGTTCAAAAGATATCTGTTGAATGTAAATAACTAGATTAATGCTAACAGTTACTTAGTCCATAGCACAGGCTTAGATTTCTCCATAATTCCAATTCAGTCCTATTCCAGCCCCCTAGGGAAGAGTAACAAGTCACTCTTAACTATAGAAATCATGAAGTTCCAGTTTCCTGCAGTCCCAATCTCTCTCAAGGGCCCAAGAATTGCAAAGGTGGTAATTAAATTTACTTCATCCTTGGTCAATTATGTCTTCTGATATACTATATGGTACTTTGTCACAATCTGAGAAGTAATCTGATCAAACACTGATCCTTATTCTTCCTCTGCAAAAGAATAATGTCATTCTTTTACATTATTTTTCCTGTTTTGGTGGCTTTTTTTTTCCATCTCAGAACAAGAGTGTGGTGACTCACCAAATTTATTAAGTTTACTGAGCTTTAAACTGGTATTGAAAACAAAACTAAATTAAGAGGAAGTCAAGTCAAATAAACTGGCCAGAAGAATGGAGACAGGGTCAGTACAAAATTAGTAATCTAAACTATGGTCTTGGAAACCACAAATGGAACTCAGTACAGACTCTTCCTGGGTGCAGGGAAACCATGTCTAATATAATACAAATTGCACTGTTGGCAGAACATCTCAGAATGTCGTCAGAAGAGTCTCAGATAGTATCTGAAAAGAAGGAGGCATTCTGAACAGAGAAAAAAAAACCTCCAAAAAAAAAAAAAAGGTGAGTGCCAAGAAAGAAAGCAAAAGATACAAAATTCAGAAAAGAGAAGAAATGAATAATGTTATACAGGACACTTAAGACTGAGGTATTGGTAAAAAATGGGATCCTGAAGAATGGACAAAGGAAGTAGATTTAGATAAAGAAAGAGGTTAACCAATATGCAAAACAGAAAAAGAGACACAGATGTATAAAACAGACTTTGGGACTCCATGGGAGAAGGCAAGGGTGGGATGTTCTGAGAGAACAGCATTGAAACAAGTATACTATCAAGGGTGAAACAGACCACCAGCCCAGGTTGGATGCATGAGACAAGTGCTCAGGGCTGGTGCACTGGGAAGACCCAGAGGGATGGGATGGGGAGGGAGGCGGGAGGGGGGGTCGGGATGGGGAACACATGTAAATCCATGGCTGATTCATGTCAATGTACGGCAAAAACCACTACAATATTGTAAAGTAGTTAGCCTCCAACTAATAAAAATAAATGAAAAAAAAAAAAAAGAAAGAGGTTAAAACACACTTTGTTTTTTCCAGCTTGATGACAGAGAAAGGATGGGGACACAGTGTTCTACAGAAGCAGCAGCATTAGATTTTTAAGAACTGACAGTGATGATAGGGAGAGTGTTGAGAATTAAGCACATTTCCTCCTCCCTCTCAACAAAATATCCCAGAGAAAATGGCAGCAATAATACAGTTTCTTTTTTTTACAGTTTCTTATTAAATGCAACATCTACCCAAGATTTGAGAAGGTGGAAAGCACAATATCCATCAAGCAAATAGAAAATATAAGAGCAATCTGAGAAAGTATTTCCCTGATGTGCTAACATCAGAGGGTTTCATACCAAAATGTGAAAATAATGGAAAGGGGTTTTGACTTACTCTCTCTAGGGGCAGGTCCTTTGAACTGACTTCTGATAGGCAATAGTGCCATGTTTCCAATGAGTTTGGTGTCAGGGTCCATGAGGGAAGAGTGGTAAGCCTGTAGGGACAAGCCAGGTAAGAACACAGAAGCAGAAAGAGAGCAAATGTCACTGGGGCAAACAAGTCCTTTTTCCTAAAGGAAAAAAAAGAATAATCCAAGATAAACTGGCTCATGAAAACTATCAAAGTTTGAGGAATTCTGAGAAAATTTGAGGCAAGCTGATTGTTGAACACAGCCATTATTAAAAATAAAATTATATAAATTTTCAATTAAATAAATTATATTAAAAACAAAGGTAATAAATATTTGACACTTTCATTATTTCCTTTTTCAAAATTATTTTACCAATGTCTGTGATCTTAAGGTTAGTTATGTCTTTTGTACCTACAGTGGAAATACTATGATAACGTGCTACTGTGCTTCCCTTCCAATTTCACATTTGGTGACAGCACATTGGTAACTGGCGGGGTATTCACACTATAGAAATAGGCAAACACTATATAAATCAGAGGTACCCAGGAACCCAGCTGTTGTTAAAACCACAATCCAAGCACTGGCTCTTCAGCTCTGCCACTTCCTGGCTTTATGCCTTTTGACCGAGCCATCACTTTTCTTCTCTTAGCCTATTTCCACATTTGTAAAATAAAAACATATATACTTGTTTTCAGTGGGTGGATATGAGTTAGAGGAGGGAGAAAAAAATCACATTTATGAGAACAATTTATAAGCCAATTTCTAGTTCGGCATTTTACAAGATGTCTGGCTTTTTGTAAGACAACATGGGCCCCAGTCATTTATTCATTCATTCATCAAAAGATTACTAAGTACCTTCTGTGTGCAAGGCATGTGGATATACTGGCATGCATGACCAGCCCTGGCTCTGTCAGGTGAATAGAGGAGACAGATAATAAGTAAGTGATCACAGGGGAAGTCAAGGGTGCTCTTTGTGCACCTGGAATGATGAGCACAAGGCGTCAGGGTTCTGGCTTAAAATCTGGCTTTATCAAGATTTACCAGTGTGCTTATGTATTTAAGGGCTTCCCTAGTGGTTCAAATGGTAAAGAATCTGCCTGCAAAGCAGGAGACCTGGGTTCAATCCCTGGGTCAGGAAGATCCCCTGGAGGAGGAAATAGCAACCCACTCCAGTATTCTTGGCTAGAGGAGCCCAGGATTCTTGCCTAGGACAGAGGAGCTTAGTAGGACCCATGGGATCCCAAAGAGTCACTCGACTGAGTGACTAACTTTCACTTTATGTGAAAATGGATTACCAACAAGGACCTACTGTACAGCACATAGAACTCTACCCATTGTATGTGGCAGCCTGGATGGGAGGGGAGTGTGGGGAAGAACAGATACATGTGTATGTATGGCTGAGTCCCTTTGCTGATCACCTTAAACTATCACAACATTGCTAATATACTACACCCCAATACAAACACACAACACACGCACACACTAGTGTGCTACTTTGGGCAAGTTACTTAACTTCTCTGAGCCTCAACTTCCTCCTCTGCAAAATGAAAAACCACTAACATATCTACTTCATAATCACTCTGAGGATTAATTAAGGAATTATTTATACAAACTGTAGCTCAGAGCTGGCCTGACATGCATCAGGAGTCAAATGGTAGCTGTGGGATTTACGAAATATATAACTATGGTTTGCTCCTTTTCATTACAGATACGCTTCATCTAACGCAGCCCCTATCCTCCCCTGCACTAGCTATATTGTCTTGTTACCCACTTATTACCTTCATGACATTTGTCACTATCTGAAACAATCCCCCTTATTTTATTTACATTTACAGATTTATTATGTCTCCTCATTAGAATGTAAACTCCTTAAGAATAGGGATTTGTTGGCCTTATTCACTGCTATAATAGTGCTTTGGCATGCAGCAGATGCTAAACATCACGTTACTGAACATGCTTTTTCCTCATCTGCAAAATGGAGACCATGATGGTGACAAATCTACCCCTGTGGCTGTCAGAAATTAAGAACAACCAAACCATCATCAATTTTAACTCCTACTCTGATGCACATGAAAACAAACATTTGGAAACTAGGCGCAGACCTTGCACCTGCTCTGAGAGCCCTAAACCCAGCGGCTCAGGTGTGGCAGCCACTGCCGGGGCGACAAGGGAGGAGGAGTTCGGGAAGCGGGGTCGGACAGGCGACAGGCAGCATAAGGGACCCGCCTCCAAAGGCGAAGGAGGAAGTGGGCCTACAGAGGAAAAAAAAAAAAAGAAGAAGAAGCCGGGCCCTAGCTGAGATATGAGAAATTAAAAGGGCAGCCCTTGCCTTCGCGGCTCTAGTGAGGCTTTGGGAACTCTAGTGAGGCTCTGGGAACCCCGCTGGAATCGGGGGCAAGGGGAGAGGCACAAAAAACGATAAAAAGGATCAAGCTTGGAAAGGAGAGAGCAGAAGACTTGAGGCGGTCTCCTCAGCAGGCCCCGGGTCTCTACCCCACTCTGCCGTGCGCTGTTCCTCCATGGCCGGCCGACACCCCCGGGCCACCCTAATCCCACAGAGGCCGGCCCCTCTCCTCTTGCCTTTCTTCTCAGGCCCCTGCTTTCTCTCTGCCCTCCTCGGCCCGCTTTTCTCAGCGCAAGCAAGACTTCTCGCGACTCTCTCAAATCCCCGCCGTCTCCCGACACCCACAGCTTGGCCCCTTTACCGGCATCTTGGAGGCGCCCGGGTCTCCACCCCAACGAAGAGAATCTGGTCAGCGCTCGGCGGTTCCGGTCTGGCAGCCCGGGCGGGGTAGGCGGAAGTGAGCCGGAAGGGGAGGGCGAGGGCAGGACGCCGCGCTTCCGGCCTTGCAGTATGTGGCTAGCCGCTGCAGCTGCGCGGACCCGACAGGGCACCAGGGGGCGCTCGAGCCCTAGGCAGGGGCTCTGAGTATCGCGCCTGCGTCAAGTGTGGGCGAGAATGAGGTTGATTTCAGGGTTACAGAATCGTAGATAAATCACCTCTTTTGTTTTTTCTCAAAGATCACCTTTTCAGTGTAGCATTCCCTGGGTCATCCTAAATTCAGTCCAACTTCGCTCCCCTTTCCCTCAGTTCTTATGATTCTTTTATGTTTTACTTTTGGGTTTTGTCTCCCTACATTCGTATGAACGTCAAAAATGCAAGGATTGTCTATTTTGTTCACTGCTTATATCCCTATGCCTGTAACAGGATGGTACATGGTAAGCATCAATAATATGTGTTGAGTGAAAGAATGAACTCAATCCACTGATTTTAAAAAGGAAAAAACTATCACAGAAGAGATTTGTGTATTTGTGCATTACTGTTGTGTGATTACGTACTGCGATTCTTTGTGTAACGGTTGAGAAAACAGACTGTGGGTTTGATTCCAGCTCCAACATTTATTGGCTGTGTCACTTTGGGCAAGTTAACCTCCATACCTCAGTTTCCTCATCTGAAAATGGAGATAACAGTGATTACCTCAGTTTTGTGAGGATGAAATGAATTGCATGGAACGTGCTTAGAACTTAGGCCTGGAACATACTAAAAGCTAAGGAATTCTTAATCTTTACTGGAAAGCACCTCAAGTTAAAAGCCAAGTTCACTGCTGCTTCTGGCCATTTCTTTTGCCAGTCCCACAGAATGAATTACTTTGTCCCATGTTCCCACAACTGATCTCTCATTTATATTTCTGGCCAAATTGCACCTTTTAGGAAGAGACTTCCTTGGTGGTCTAAGATGGTAAACATAGTCTTCCCTGGTGACTCAGATGGTAAAGAATCTGCCTGCAATGCAGGAGACCCGGGTTCAAGGTTCTCCAGGGAAGAACCCCTGGGCATGGGAACCCACTCCAGTATTCTTGCCTGGAGAATTCCATGGACAGTGGAGCCTACAATTCATGGAGTCGCAAAGAGTTGGACACGACTGAGTGACTAACACGCAAGAGGAGGCTTCTTTGATGGGAGCAAAGTAGCCCCACAATCACTCTCCTTTTCATTTTTTTCTTCTTCACATTCCTTATCAGAGAGTTCCTTGTTTATAATTAGTCTTAAGGGCCCAGCAGATCAGCTCGATGAGACTAAGGTCCTTTTTGGCCTCCGCATTCCTATTCTTTCCCGTACCTGGCACCTACTCATAAATTTGTCTGAAGAATCATGTCAGGCTCTCCTACAAGGCAGTGAAATCTTTCAGGACTGGAATTGTCATATTCATCTTTTAAACCCCCGTGTCCAGAGGGGAAGGAAATGGAATCTGGCCGTTCACTTTTCCCCACAGGACACGCCAAACTCCCCATAGGCTAAATGAGGGAGCTATCGCGCAAGCAGGATGAGGGCAAATGAAAAGCTGTCTTATCTTTCCTCCTCTCACACGACAGTGACATTTCTAAAATCTAGCAACACTGAGAGATCAGGGTGTTTTTGCCCTTTGCATACTCAAGGGCCACAGAAAAAAGAAAAAGCAAGTTTCAGAAAAACATCTACTTCTGCTTTACTGACTATGCCAAAGCCTTTGACTGTGTGAATCACAACAAACTGTGGAAAATTCTTAAAGAGGTGGGAATACCAGACCACCTGACCTGCCTCCTGAGAAACCTGTATGCAGGTCAGGAAGCAACAGTTAGAACTGGACATGAAACAACAGACTGGTTCCAAATAGGAAAAGGAGTACATCAAACTGCTTATTTATTGTCACCCTGCTTATTTAACTTATAGGCAGAGTACATCATGAGAAATGTTGGGCTGGAGGAAGCACAAGCTGGAATCAAGATTGCCGGGAGAAATATCAATAACCTCAGATATGCACATGACACCACCCTTATGGCAGAAAGTGAAGAAGAACTAAAGAATCTCTTGATGAAAGTGAAAGAGGAGGGTGAAAAAGTTGGGTTAAAGCTCAACATTCAGAAAACTATGATCATGGCATCTGGTCCTATCACTTCATGGC
This sequence comes from Cervus canadensis, assembly GCF_019320065.1. Classification (NCBI taxonomy): domain Eukaryota; kingdom Metazoa; phylum Chordata; class Mammalia; order Artiodactyla; family Cervidae; genus Cervus; species Cervus canadensis. The sequence goes on along the minus strand of NC_057386.1, from coordinate 123,941,953 downwards.
AAATAGATGGGAAAACAGTGGAAACAGTGACAACTTAATTTTTTTGGATTCCAAAATCATTGCAGATGGTGACTGTAGCCATGAAATTAAAAGACGCTTGCTCCTTGGAAGAAAAGTTATGATCAACCTAGACAGCATATTAAAAAGCAGAGACATTACTTTGCCAACAAAGGTCTGTCTAGTCAAGGCTATGGTTTTTCCAGTAGTCATGTATGGATGTGAGAGTTGGACTATAAAGAAAGCTGAGCGCCGAAGAACTGATGCTTTTGAACTGTGGTGTTGGAGAAGACTCTTGAGAGTGCCTTGGACTGCAAGGAGATCCAACCAGTCCATCCTAAAGATCAGTCCTGGGTGTTCACTGGAAGGACTGATGTTGAAGCTGAAACTCCAATACTTTAGTCACCCTGATGCAAAGAGCTGGAAAAGACCCTGATGGTGGGAAAGACTGAAGGCAGGAGGAGAAGCGGACGACAGAGGATGAGATGGTTGGATGGCATCACCGACTCAGGGGACATGAGTTGGAGTAAACTCCGGGAGGCCTGGCGTGCTGCAGTTCATGGGGTTGCAAAGAGTCGGATACAACTGAGTGAATGAACTGAACTGGGCCACAGAAAAAGCCCCTGAGAAGCCCAGTCTGTCCTCATGTTGTCTACTACTCATGTTCTCCTAAGTGCCCCTGTGAGAATTAGCTCACATCAGCAGATCATGGTGCAAATACCCAACTCTTGCCCCCAGCCTGGGCCCCTAGGCATATTGCTATCAGTTACCCCTGATAGCTACGGCTCCTCACACTTTACATCTTTAATGAAAATGGATCAAATTTGACACTGTAGGTGTACTTCTGCTATCTAGGCCCAAGAATGATTAAAAATTTAACCTGAGTTGCAGGTTTTCTACAAGGACTTAATCTGCATCAACAGGAAGATCCAACACCAGTGGAACCTGGACCTGCTGTGAGGATTAAATGAAAGAGATTCTGCTTTCCGTAGCAGGTTCTGGGTTATTAGTGGGTGCTGGAGAAGTATCTGTTGACTGATTAGCCATTCCCCAGTACCTATCACAAATGAACTTAGAAATACTGAAAATAAACAACTCAATGTGGCAAGAAGGTAAAAAGAAAAAATTATGTTTTTTGCATTTTTGTGTGCATTTGTTATTAAAGGAAAGTATACATTTTTAAAGTGCTCAGAGACTATAAACCACATTTTAAAAAACAAAGTCACTGCCTACATTTTGCCTGCATTTTGACACTTGGGGAAATTTACTCATTCAAAAATTTGCCTTAGTTGAGTATTTCAAATTCTGATTGGAAAACAAGAGTGTGATGAAAAGTTAGTGCTATTTTTCTTTTATTTATATATATCTTAAGACACAGTTACTTTTTTCATTTTTTAATTACACAAATAATACATTTTCAGTGTATGAAAACTAGAAGCTACTGATAAGCAATGGTCTTATCTCTATCCTTCCAGATTTTATTTCTTTGGACACATAATGTATATTTTGTTACAATAATTCCTGTCCCTCCAAAAAAAGCTTCAAAAATAACAAAGATCAACAGTGAAACTAAAAGTAGACTGGTCTTAACTGTACCCCAGGTCCTAATTTATATTATATATACAAATCTATGTACATTCAACTTCGACTTTTAAAATCTAAATTGATGCTGTTAAAATAATACCAAACAATGCCACTTTAAACAGAAGCACTTTCAGAATACCTAAGAACTTGATTCAGGCACGTTGATGATTGCTGATAAAGAGTCAAGTTTTTTTTTTTTTTTTCATTAAGTAAGTAGCTTTCTCTAGCATTCCATCTTTCAAGAGAAGAAGGTTCTGCCAGTTCAGCCACAAGCTCCTCACATATATAGTTATTTTTTAATAAACTCTTCATTCATTCTGGTGTTCTTGAAAATATTCGTCAAACATAGAAGACGACTCATCTTCATGTTCCTGACACCAAGGAAACACAAGATAGAAAATATATTTATTTCAGAACCTCCCTGATGGTCCGGTGGCTAAGAATCTGCACTCCAAATGCAGGGGCCCAGGTTTGATCCTTGATCAGGGAACTAGATACCACACGCTGCAACTAAGAGTTCATATGCCACAACTAAAAACAATCCCGCATGCAGCACAGCCAAATAAATAAAATGTAAGAAAAAGAAGAAAATATACTCATGTCCCCTCAGTTATACCTAATATGTGCTTACTATTTTTAGGCAATGCTCTATAAAGAGCTAAGGCCCAGCACCAGCTCCAGGTGTTGTTCACAGTAATCAATAATAACAAAAAGAATGATGGATAGAATGTTTCCAGATATGTGATAAATTAAAAGGCTTTTGGGGAGTCCCTGGTGGCTCAGACAGTAAAGAATCCTCCTGGAATGCAGAAGACCTGGGTTCAATCCCTGGGATGGGAAGATTCCTTGGAGGAGGGCACGGCAACCCACTTTAGTATTCTGGCCTGGAGACTCCCATGGACAGAGGAACCTGGCAGGGTCGCAGAGAGTTGGACCCAACTGAGCAATTAAGCATAGCATAGCAAAAGGTTTCTGTCCCATTAGAAGTAAACTCTTACTTGAATTTACATTCACATCAATTCTCAGCTAATGCGTTGGGAGAGGGCCCCACTGACATTTGTGAAGGCAGCCCAAGGCCAGTTGAATTTCACCTCCTCTTTGCATATATGCCCAAGCTCTGAGTACAAAGAATTTAACTCAGTAATATGTACTAACTCAATGAAAGGCAAAGTAAAACTGGTATTGCTTGTTTAGCACAGGTATCAACTTCAAAGATTACCTGGAACAGTCTAGCTTACTGCCACCATGAAGACAAAATTTAGAGTTGCTGGGATTATGCAGGAGGCCAGAGTGCTGGTAAACACTTTTACATATAGGCAGTAACACCCCAAACCAGAAATTACCTTTGGTTCTTTAAATTCCAAGTCTTCTCCATACTGGATGGCAAAATCAATATGCTGTAATACAATGTTCATGCTTTCTTCATCTGACTGATCATAAGGCAAAAATCGAACCATGCTGTAGTCATCAATCTACAAGTTGAGGATTTCAGAAAAGGTCATTCTGAGGTATAAAATACTTAATTTTCAAATTATATTAGAGTTTTATAACCATTTACAACTTCTGATTAAAATCAGCTGTGTGTGTGCTGTGGGGAGGAGGGACAGACAGAGACAAAATAACAGCAAATCAATACTGATTTTTCTGACCTCTGACCAACTACAACACTTAACTAGACATTGTTTCATAGGCATTTACCTGAATTAAAAAACCACTGGAAATTTCCTAAGGGCAAAGACAGTTCTGAACTCCCAAAACAGCTTGGAGTAATAGGTATGTCAGTTAGTTCAGTTCAGTCGTGTCCGACTCTTTGCAACCCCATGAACTGCAGCACGCCAGGCCTCCCTGTCCATCACCAACTCCTGGAGTTCACCCAAACCCATGTCCATTGTGTCGGTGATGCCATCCAACCATCTCATCCTCTGTCGTCCCCTTCTCCTCTGGCCCTCAATCTTTCCCAGCATCAGGGTCTTTTCAAATGAGTCAGCTCTCTGCATCAGGTGGCTGAAGTATTGGAGTTTCAGCTTCAACATGAGTCCTTCCAGTGAACACTCAGGACTGATCTCCTTTAGGATGGACTGGTTGGATCTCCGTGCAGCCCAAGGGACTCTCAAGAGTTTTCTCCAACACCACAGTGCAAAAGCATCAATTCTTCGGCACTCAGCTTTCTTTACAGTCCAACTCTCATATCCATACACGACAACTGAAAAAACCATAGCCTTGACTAGATGGACCTTTGTTGGCAAAGTAATGTCTCTGCTTTTTAATATGCTGTCTAGGTTGGTCATAACTTTTCTTCCAAGGAGTAAGCGTCTTTTAATTTCCTGGCTGCAATCGCCATCCACAGTGATTTTGGGGCCCAGAAAAATAAAATCAGCCACTGTTTCCACTGTTTCCCCACCTATTTGCCATGAACTGATGGGACTGGATGCCATAACCTTACTTTTCTGAATGTTGAATTTTAAGCCAACTTTTTCATTCTCCTCTTTCACTTTCATCAAGAGGCTCTTTAGTTCTTCTTTGCTTTCTGCCATAAGGGTGGTGTCATCTGCATATCTGAGGTTATTGATATTTCTCCCGGCAATCTTGATTCCAGCTTGTGCTTCCTCCAGCCCAACATTTCTCATGATGTACTCTGCCTATAAGTTAAATAAGCAGGGTGACAATAAATAAGCAGCTTTGATGTACTCCTTTCCTATTTGGAACCAGTCTGTTGTTCCATGTCCAGTTCTAACTGTTGCTTCCTGACCTGCATACAGGTTTCTCAAGAGGCAGGTCAGGTGGTCTGGTATTCCCATCTCTTGAAGAATTTTCCACAGTTTGTTGTGATCCACACAGTCAAAGGCTTTGGCATAGTCAATAAAGCAGAAATAGATGTTTTTCTGGAACTCTCTTGCTTTCTTGATGATCCAGCGGATGTTGGCAATTTGATCTCTGGTTCCTCTGCCTTTTCTAAAACCAGCTTGAACATCTGGAATTTCATGGTTCACGTATTGCTGAAGCCTGGCTTGGAGAATTTTAAGCATTACTTTACTAGCGTGTGAGATGAGTGCAATTGCGCAGTAGTTTGAGCATTCTTGGGCATTTCCTTTCTTTGGGATTGGAATGAAAACTGACCTTTTAATTTACTGGCTATTGCCAATGATTGCTTCTAAATTCAACTGCTGACCAGCCAGTCCACAGACTCCCACCCTCACCCCTTTGCAAGGAAATAGGGTTGGACTGTGCTTTCCAAAATGGTGGACACTGAAGCGATGCTGATAAACACCTGACAAGGCCATAAAAAACAAAACTCAACAACTTCAAAAGCTTACCAGTCCACATATAGCGTTAGTCAATTTTTTGAATTTTTTGCTTCTTAAGTCACTTGTAGAGTCATCTAATAAAGAATACATGTCTGGATCTAGAAACCTTTAAAAGTGAAAAAGAAGATAAATAAAAGTAAGAATAAATTAGGAAACGAGTTTTATAGTTTCACATCTAAATGAAGCTTAGAGGGTTCATCTCAGCAATGGAGATATGATGATGACGGAAATGAACTCACTTCTCAATTTCCTTTTTAGCTTTCTTACTCAGCAGATCCATTTTCGTCATGATGTTAACTTGAGGAATTTCTAGAGAGATCATAGCACTCAGGGCTGCCAAAATGCCAGAAATAAACTGAAGGAGGAAACAGAAAAGGGAAGATGAGTTAACTTTGTATGAACAAAGTTCCCTGGTCTCTGCACAAAGCAGAGGTTCCTGCTCCTCTCTGAGCAAAACTGGCCTAAGTAAAAGCAGGGCTAATTCTAAAGAAAGGACAGTTCACTAAACAGATGGCTGACTCCTGGTTTCCCAGGGTGAGGATGAGATGGGAAAATGTAGATATAAACAACATTGATCACAAATCTCAATTTAGATGATATCTTTAAGCATTCCCATAAAATATTCCTTAGGGGCTACTAATGAGAAGTAAAGTTTGCTTTAGATAGTTCATAAACTAGACAAACCATTATCAGAAAAACAGATGTATATATGCACACATCTGCCTAATTTTTCTTCAGAAGTAGTACTCCCAAATCTGTATAGTATAATTTACCATATAAATTTAAAAAATACATGATTATAGCAACCTCCTTGGCGGTCCAATGGTTAAGACTCAGTGCTTCCACTTCAGGAGGCACAGTTCAATCCCCAGTCAGGGAACTAAGATCCTGCATGCCGCAAAGCATGGCCCCCCCAAAAAAAAAAACTTATTATAATGATTTAGTAGTAAGGGATATTAAATAACTTTGGAGTATAGTTTGGGAAATATCCAGAATCAAAAAACAATTAAAGGAGATTGCCATCTGCCTGTACCCATGACTAAAGAATTGACAACAGATATATTCTCAAACCTTGAACGACTCCACCATGAACTGAGAATCAACAAGAAAAACTCCACAGACTCGAAACTCCCACTGTTCCAGCTGCTGGACCAGCTGTTTCATCACAGGCAGGTGAGTATACAACTCGATCTGACCTACATGGAGAACATTATGAGTCTGTTACAATCAGGACACAAGATAAATTATCAAATTACAGAAAAAAATTTTGCCGTAAGACAACTGAGGGGAAAAAAAAGGAAGTCAACCTCTGGTGGTAATTTGTTCAACTTTTAAGGGGTCTTACAGACTCTTAAAGCAATCACAATACCAGGAGAATCCCAAGGAAACTATTCAGTTTTATATAGAAAGTGAGGTTCTTCACACTTCTGTTTTAGCTAATCAAAAGCAAGTACTATGAAGGTGTGTTAGGTTTGGGAACATTCATCAAGTTGTACACTTATGACATCTGCACTTTTCTGTGGGTGTGTGTGTTCAATTAAAAACAAAGGGGAAACCAACACAATATTGTAAAGCAATTTCCCAATTAAAGATAAACTAAAAAAAAAAAAGGGAAAAATATGAGAGTCACAAATGATCAAAACTAGGTTAGGCTCAAGTCTAAAATTCATTTAGCTTGAAAAGCTGGTGTGATCATTTGTCCCCTACCAGTCTCACCTCAGGACACTTCCCTTTGTTTACTGGGCGCCTCAGACCCACCTGGCTCCTTTCTGCCTCAAGGCCTTCAGCCCATGCTTTCTGCCTGGAGCACAGTCTCCCTCGCCTCACCCTATGGCCTGGCTCACATGCTACTTGGTCAGAAACCTTCCACCTCCCTGCTGCATAATGGTCAGTGCTACTCCTGTGAGGAGCCTGTCACAAATACTAAATTATCATTTGGGTGATTTCTGATTCATACTGCCTAGCATTCCCACTTTCCTATGAGCTCCATGAGGGCAGAGACCATGGCTACTTTGCTCTTTAGGTATTTCCAGTGAACAAAATTAGCACTCAGCAAACTTGGTGAATGAACAAGAGACGATCAATGAGAGAATGGTACCTTACAGCAGCAGGGTTTAGAGCTACAAATGCTAACTCCACTGTCTCCACTGAGGACTGAAAGAGCATGATCTCAAGGAAAATGACACATTCAAATTGCTGACTTACCTGGACAATCAAAAAGGATGTAGTCATCCTCTACATGGCCAAGACAGTTTTCTAGCCAGTCAAAATTATTGGCAAAGTACTCCATGCAAAATACCAATCCTCCATTGGGACCAAAATGCAGAGTATTGTCCTCCATCACGTCATCCACCTCAATCAGTTCCCGGATGTCTGAAAACAACAGACAGGCCCAGAACACAAGAGCATCATCCTCATTGGTGATAATTAACAATTATATAACAACTCACATGTATGAAATGATTTCTGTCCATGGCCATTCACTGTAGTGTCCATGGAAACATTAAATACATTTTTGTATAGCCAATAGAATCCTGTGCAGCCACAAAAAGAAGTTCTTTAAGTACTGATGTGATATAATCTCCCAGGTATACTGTTAAGTGAAAAGTGCAAAACTTTGTGTTAGAATGCCATCATTTGTGTTAAAAAAAAAAAGACAAAAATTTACTACATATACATATATATACATTTTATTTTACATGCATAGACTATGGAAAGATACCCCAGAAATTAGCAACACTGGCTGCCTCAAAGGAGGGAAGCCACCTTCCAGGACCCAGAGCTAGGAGGAAGACATTTTCCTGCATACTTACTCCTTGTACCTTTTGCAGTTTGAACAATGTGAATATACACTACCTATTCTTAAACTTATGGACAGAGGTTCGTGACATTGTATAGGAGGCAGTGATCAAGACTATCCCCCCCCAAAAAAATGCAAAAAGGCAAAATGGTTGTCTGAGGAGGCCTTACAAACAGTTGAGAAAAGAAGAAAAGCAAAAGGCAATGAAGAAAAGGAAAGATATACCCATCTGAATGCAAAGTTGCAAAGAATAGCAAGGAGATCAACACAAAGAAATAGAGGAAAACAATAGAATAGGAAAGACTAGAGATCTCTTCAAGAAAATTAGAGACACCAAGGAAACATTTCATGCAAAGATGGGCACAATAAAGGACAGTAATGGTATGGACCTAACAGAAGCAGAAGATATTAAGAAAAGATGGCAAGAATACACAGAAGAACTATACAAAAAAAGATCTTAAATGACCCAGATAACCACAATGGTGTGATCACTCATCGAGAGTCAGATATCCTGGAGTGAGAAGTCAAGTGGGCCTTAGGAAGCATCACTACGAACAAAGCTAGTAGAGGTAATGGAATTCCAGCTAAAAGAAGTCCTAAAAGATTATGCTGTGAAAGTGCTGCACTCAATATGCCAGCAAATTTGGAAAACTCAGCAGTGGCCACAGGACTGGAAAAGGTCAGTTTTCATTCCAATCCCAAAGAAAGGAAATGCCCAAGAATGCTCAAACTACCGCACAATTGCACTCATCTCACATGCTAGTAAAGTAATGCTCAAAATTCTCCAAGCCAGGCTTCAACAGTACGTGAACCGTGAACATCCAGATGTTCAAGCTGGTTTTAGAAAAGGCAGAGGAACCAGAGATCAAATTGCCAACATCCACTGAAAAAGTAAGAGAGTTCCAGAAAAACATCTACTTTTGCTTTATTGATTATGCCAAAACCTTTGACTGTGTGAATCACAACAAACTGTGGAAAATTCTTAAAGAGATGGGAACACCAGACCACCTTACTTGCCTCCTGAGAAATCTGTATGCAGGTCAAGAAGCAACACTTAGAACCGTATATGGAACAAGGGACTGGTTCCAAATTGGGAAAGAAGTACATCAAGGCTGTATACTGTCACCCTGCTTATTTAATGTATATGCAGCGTACAGCATGCAAAATGTCAGGCTGGATGAAGCAAAAGCTGGAATCAAGAGTGCCAGGAGAAATATCAGTAACCTCAGATATGCAGATGACACCACCCTTATGGCAGAAAGTGAAGAGGAACTGAAGAGCCTCTTGATGAAAGTGAAAGAGGAGAGTGAAAAAATTGGCTTAAATTTCAACATTCAGAAAACTAAGATCATGGCATCTGGTCCCATCATTTGGCAAATAGATGGGGAAACAATGGAAACAGTGACAGACTTTATTTTCTAGGGCTCCAAAATCACTGAAGATGGTGACTGCAGCCATGAAATTAAAAAACACTTGCTCTTTGGAAGAAAAGCTATGACCAACCTAGACAGCATATTAAACAGCAGAGACATTACTTTGCTAACAAAAATCCGTCTAGTCAAGGCTATGGTTTTTCCAGTAGTCATGTATGGATGTGAAAGCTGAACCATAAAGTAAGCTGAGCACCGAACAATTGATGCTTTTGAACTCTGGTGTTGGAGAAGACTCTTGAGAGTCCCTTGGGCTGCAAGGAGATCAAACCAGTCAATCCTAAAGGAAATCAGTCCTGAATATTCATTGGAAGGACTGGTGCTGAAGCAGAAACTCCAATTGTTTGGCCACCTCAGGGGAAGAACTGACTCACTGGAAAAGATCCTGATGCTGGGAAAGTTTGAAGGCAGGAGGAGAAGGGGATGACAGGATGAGATGGTTGGATGGCATCACCGACTCAATGGACATGAGTTTGAGCAAGCTCCGGGAGTTGGTGATAGACAGGGAGGCCTGGTGTGCTTCAGTCCATGAGGTTGCAAAGAGTCGGATATGACTGAGCAACAGAACTGAATTGAACTGATAAACAAGTAAAACAAAATCAAACCAAGAAAACCAATTCCATTTCTTAATTTGATGGCCTGGGGTTTCCCTGGTGAAGCAATAGCTAAGAATCCACCTGCCAATGTAGTGGACACGAGTTTGATTCCCTGCTCCAGGAAGATCCCACATGGAGCAACTACTGAGTCCAGACAGCCAAAGCCTGTGCTCCACAACAAAGAAACCACCACAATGAGAAGCCCAAGCACCACAATGAAGAGTAGCCCCAACTCGCCACAACTAGAGAAACCTCTCACAAAGCAACAAAGATCCAACGCAACCAAAATAAACATCATTAAATATATATATATAAGATGATCCTACACTGACTTGTCTTCCTCCCCAGTAAACAGGATCATGCACTCAACAGCTCAAGAAACCTAACAATGTCAGAATGTCAGAAACCTGACAATGACTCTTGAACCCTCCCTTTCCTCCAACCGTTTTAGTTCAATCTCCCACAAAATACTGCTAATTCTATTTGCAAAATATATACCTGTCTGCACATTTGTATCTCCAAATTGACCACCCCAGTCCCCCTTTTACTCTTGACTCTATCTAGAGTCCATTTTTCATCTGAGAGCCAGAGATATTTTTAAAAACATAAATCAGATGTCAGTCCTCTCCCCTGCTGGAAACCTTCTAATGGCATTTCACAGTTGAAAGGTGCTATGAGTTGAGGGGGTTTTTTTGGTTTGCTTTTTTTTTTGCTCTGCTGCACGCAGTCTGCAGGGGGTCTAATCCATGCCCCTTGCAATGGCAATATGGAGTCCTACCCACTGGACTGTCAGGGAATTCCCTTATGAGTATTTGTGTCCCTCTAAAACTCATGCTGAAAACCTAATGCCCAGGGTGATGATATTAATTGGTGGGACTTCAGGAAGGTGAATGGGATCAATGCTCTCATAAAAGAGGTCCCAAGAGAGCCCTCACCCACTTCCATCATATGAGGACACAGTGAGAAGTCGTCAGTCTACAAGTAGGAAGAGGGCCTTCACCAGAACCTGACCATGCTGGCAGCGCCCTAATCTCGGGCTTCCAGCCCCCAGAACTGTGAGAAATCCATTTCTGTTGTTTAGAAGCCACCCAGTCTGTAGTATTTTGTTACAGCAGCCCAAACAGACTAACAGGGTGAAAAAACAGGATAAAAACCATACTCCTTCTGTCCTACTAGCTGCTACCCATCTCTTTCTTTCACTTCTTATGCCCCAGCTCATCAACACCTTTGCTTTTTCTGGAACACACCAAACCCTTTCCCATCTCCTGGCTATATACTGACCTTGATGTTCCTTCATCTTGGAAAGTCTTTCGCCAGCTTGGTGAGCATGTTACCATCTTCAGGTCTAGGCCCTAATAGCCCCTCCTCAGAGGTGTCGTCCCTGACTATGCTACCTAAAGCACTCTTCCCTAGTTATTTCTTTACTTATAGCAGCACTTATCACAATCTGCAACCGATTTTATCATTTTGCTTATTTCCCTTGCTAAAAGGCCCACAAAGGCAGGGATAGTATCTGTGTTGTTCTCTGCTATGACCCTGGTGTCCAGCATAAAGCAAGTGCTCAGTAGACATCTGAATAAATTAAAAGATTAAAAACAAAACAACATACTTAAAGTTGCTCACTTATAGTATAGTATGATCAGCAGTAAAACAGATTTACCAAACAGGAGCAAACATAAAAGAAACAGAAGGGAAGGGTGGTGGGGTGGGGGGGTCTACTCACTTTTCATTCCTACATCAGAGACTAAGAAAGGATACTCTCACACACATCAACATGAGCTGATGTCACCACATGACATTCAGCCTCATGTTTTTCACCATGAAACCAGGGAACCACACTGCATTAATTTTCAGCTTTTGTGCGCAGCAGCCAGCACTCACTGCCTCCCCACTTTCCTATTTTTCCTGAAGGAGGGGGAAGGCTCTGCTCAGGACTTACCAGCCATCACGGAGTAGTTGAAATGTTCTGCTGCAGGATCTAGGTTCACAACTTGGACAGACCGATTGAGGGCTTCGCAGTGCTGCACCATGGTGGCGCAGTAAGTGCTCTGTAAGGTCACAAGGCACAAGGGGTTAGAGCAACACTGGTATACTGCTTACCCGACACCTCCAGAAGGACTCTCCACCCACCCTGGGCAGTGTCTACTAAGGCCAAAACTCTTCCTTCATTGACCAAGAAGCTAAAAGGCGTTAGGCTGGGAGTCAGGACACCTGACTGGGCTGTGGATCCAGACCTGGCTCGGACTCATGGGGAAGTCGCTTTTGCATTCTCTCCCTAAATTTTCTTGTCTCTAAATGTGATGGCTTCCATGATCACTAAGGCTCCTTACTGCTCTAATCTGCAACAAGCAGAATTTAAAGGGAAGATTTCTAATTACACTGTGCAGCAACTAACACATGATGTCTCCACTAGGATTGGTACAGTCCAAACAAAGCTTTAGGTAGGCTGGTTAGGGATGACGTCTCTGAGAAGAGAGTATCTGAGCTGAGGGACAGCAATATGCATTCCAGGCCAGTGGAATAACAACCCAAGATGAGAGAACATTAGGCCAATAAACAGCCTGGCAATTCGCTATCAGTTTACACCTTCTGGTTTACAGAATTCTTCATCCCTCATATACTACATTAAGGCTACTTGTCTGTCTCTCCCACCCTCTATTAAAAGGCAGGGATGTGTCAGGAATTCCCTGGCAATCTAGTGGTTAGGACTCAGTGCTTTCACCACTGGGGCAGGGTTTGATCCCTTGGTCTGGGAACTAAGATCCTGCAAGCTGCCTGACATGCTCAATAAATAAAGAAAGGCAGGGATATGTCTTATTCAGTTTTATAAGCATAGGGGCCATAACATACTTCCCAGGTAGCTCAGTGGTAAAGAATCTGCCTGCCAATGCAGGAGATGTGGGTTCAATCAATGGGTCTGGAAAATCCCCTGGAGAAGGAAATGGCAACCCGCTCCAGTATTCTTGCCTGAAAAATCCCAGGGAGAGAGGAGCCTGGGGGGCTATGACCCATGGAGTTTCAAAGAACTGGACATGACTGAGCAACTGAGATGCACGCAGGAGATATAACAGTACCTGGTACATATAAGCACTTGATAATTATTTCTAATTGATTAATGTTTGAATAAACTCCATCAGGGCAGAGGATTTTTGTGCGTGTATTTTAGTCATTACACAATCCCCCAGAGTATTTCTGATAGTAGGCATCAAAAGTTTATAGAAAGATACTTATTTAACACAGTGTGAAAGTTAATCTAGAATATAAAAATAACCTCTATCACACTTTTATCTTTCTCCTCAGTGAGTTGACACACACTGTTCTCTCTGCCTAGGAAGCCGTCTCTATATATCACATTGCATTTTATTTGACTAGTCACCTATAAGTGTGATAGTAGTCTACTATTCACTCCAGTATTCTTGCCTGGAGAATTCCATGGACAGAGAAGCCTGGTGAGCTATCATCCATGGGGTCGCAAAGAGTCGGACACGACTGAGCAACTAACACACACACACACATCTCAAATAAGACTACTGGCTCCAGAAAAGCAAGGGTCATACCATAGTCACATGTGTATCTCCTGCATCCAGAACAGGCCAAGAATCAGAGGAACCAGTTTGTCAACTTAAAAACTGAAGTCACACAACACTTTCACAGACTCCAGTGTTTCCCACACTCCTGTTATTTGATCAATATCATCACAATTTCTACCATATTTAAGAGCCTCTAATAGGATTTCCTTAATAGCTGCTTACAAGAAAAAATTATATCTCTAACCAGAAAAGCAGCTGTGCTTATCATAACGTGAAGATAACCATATAAAATAACACAACTTTAAAACTCTTTTAGTTCTAGGTAAATATAATTGCCTGTCAAAAGCTCTGAGTCTAAGATCTGCTCTCCAAAAAGTAGAATTAAAGAAGTGTTGAAGACACAAAGAAAGGTAATGCCAAAGAATGCTCAAACTACCGCACAATTACACTCATCTCACACGCTAGTAATGTTCAAAATTCTCCAAGCCAGGCTTCAGCAATATGTGAACCGTGAACTTCCAGATGTTCAAGCTGGTTTTAGAAAAGGCAGAGGAACCAGAGATCAAATTGCCAACATCCGCTGGATCATCGAAAAAGCAAGAGTTCCAGAAAAACATCCATTTCTGCTTTATTGAGTATGCCAAAGCCTTTGACTGTGTGGATCACAACAAACTGTGGAAAATTCTTCAAGAGATGGGAATACCAGACCACCTGACCTGCCTCTTGAGAAGCCTGTATACAGGTCAGGAAGCAACAGTTAGAACTGGACATGGAACAACAGACTGGTTCCAAATAGGAAAAGGAGTACATCAAAGCTGCTTATTTATTGTCACCCTGCTTATTTAACTTATATGCAGAGTACATCATGAGAAATGTTGGGCTGGAGGAAGCACAAGCTGGAATCAAGATTGCCAGGAGAAATTATCAATAACCTCAGATATGCAGATGACACCACCTTTATGGCAGAAAGCAAAGAACTAAAGAGCCTCTTGATGAAAGTGAAAGAGGAGAGTGAAAAAGTTGGCTTAAAATTCAACATTCAGAAAACTAAGATCATGGCATCCAGTCCCATCAGTTCATGGCAAATAGGTGGGGAAACAGTGGAAACAGTGGCTGATTTTATTTTTCTGGGCCCCAAAATCACTGTGGATGGCGATTGCAGCCAGGAAATTAAAAGACGCTTACTCCTTGGAAGGAAAGTTATCACCAACCTAGGCAGCATATTAAAAAGCAGAGACATTACTTTGCCAACAAAGGTCCATCTAGTCAAGGCTATGGTTTTTCCAGTAGTCATGTATGGATATGAGAGTTGGACTGTAAAGAAAGCTGAGTGCCGAAGAATTGATGCTTTTGAACTGTGGTGTTGGAGAAAACTCTTGAGAGTCCCTTGGGCTGCAAGGAGATCCAACCAGTCCATCCTAAAGGAGATCAGTCCTGAGTGTTCATTGGAAGGACTGATGTTGAAGCTGAATCTCCAATACTTCAGCCACCTGATGCGGAGAGCTGACTCATTTGAAAAGACCCTGATGCTGGGAAAGATTGAGGGCCAGAGGAGAAGGGGACGACAGAGGATGAGATGGTTGGATGGCATCACCGACACAATGGACATGGGTTTGGGTGCACTCCAGGAGTTGGTGATGGACAGGGAGGCCTGGCGTGCTGAGGTTAATGGGGTCGCGAAGAGTCCGACACGACGGAGCGACTGAACTGAACTGAACAGAACTGAAGACACACTAGCACCAAACTGATGATTTCATCTCAATGCAAACTGAAAAAAAACTGAAAAGGGAGCGACTCTCAATATATGATTCAATGTTCATTAATGTCAGGCCCATGTATTTCCTAAGTACACCGCAAGTCCACGTCTCAAGCTTTGAGAAACAATGATTAATGAGAACCCACCTTAAATTAGCCTCCTGGGTTAAAGACAAGGGCAGATTCTGGAGTTACACAAAACTGGATTCAAATTCCAGCCGTCACTTACTAACTGTGCGATCTTGAGCAAAAACTTAAGTCTCCTTTTCCTTACCGGCAAAGTAGGAGTAACAGGACTCAACTCACGGGTTTGTTGTGCAATAAGTTTAAGCGCAGTATCTGGGGCTTAATTATGCAATAAAAACTAGCAACTATCACTAATTTCCTCTCAAAATAACAACAAAAAGGACAGTGAAGCCCAGGCTGAAGAACCAAGCTGCCCAGGTCTCAGGGTCCCCAATACAACCGCCAGCCCTTCCCTCAGGACCCGAACCTCCCTACCTCCCACAAACTCCGACATTTCCCTCCTTCGCCCGCCAAATCCTCACCTTCCCGCTGCCGGCGGGGCCCATAACCAGCTGAGCGTACCGAGGCATGGTAGCTCCCCCGGTTCCTGACGCCTCCAGTCGCACAGACTTAGAATCTGACCACCACGCTCCCTTCAGCCTTCGCGCGACGCCCACTAAGTTCCGGTAACACGACGTAGAAACCAATCGCGATCCAAATTCCTTGGCGTCTTCTGTTCTGCCACGCCTCCGACTACGGAGCGTCCCGAAGGCCAAATCCCAGGAGAAACGCGTTTTGCCAAAAGTCCCGGGATATTTTGCGCGTGCGCAGAAGTAGTTGGCGGAAATCAACCGTTGGGATTCTGGCAAGGTCTGGTTACCTTGGTGATAACGGACAACCGACAACGCTCCGCATCCCTCAGCGAGGTGCTTTGGTCCTTGGTTTGCGTACTGCTGTTTGACCTATATGGTGACCCTCAAAATTTGCAAATTTGCAGAGGGTCTGAATACTGAGGTGAAAGGCACCTTTCGTTTTAGAGGGAAAGTATACTTCCTTTCTGCGACCCATCCCTTCCACAAAAAGACGCAAGTGAACAAACGCGCAATGAACTAATGAACTCCCGCCCCTCCCCCAACTTAATTCCAGGATCTTGGATCTGCCCTCCCCGCTTTCCCGAAGCTATTCGGGCAGTGTCCGGACTTCATCGGAGGGGGCTAGAATCCGGCGTCTGCCTCTTCACCCCCAATATCTCCCGGCCTGACGCACGCGTGCTGACACGGGAGGGGAGAGGGGAAATCTCTCGCACAGAGCTCGCGGTCAGGGTACCCGAGAGGAGATGTCCAACCAGGGTCCAGTGTCCGACTGGACGGAGTGCAGTTCCTCCGCAGAGCCGCCCGCAGTGGCCAGGGCCGAGGGTGGCGGCGGCGGGTGAGGCTGCGGGGCCCTGAGGGATTTGGGAGGATGGCCGTCAGCCCTGGGTCGTGATCCCCGGGTAGAGGAGGGGTTGGGAGCTGGCTGCTCCTGTGGACTGGTCCCTAGTGTACTGAAGTGAGAGGAAGGGGGAGCCTTTGTTGTGCCCGACTCACAGTTTAGGGGACGGGCTTCTGAGGAAAGCTGAGGACAAGGGTTGGTGCAATCAATGACTGACTAAACGCAGTGACTGCGACAGTCGTCTGGGTGCTTCTTGTGCCTCAGGGGGCGCTGCGAAATCTGCTTGAACGTTTGCCGTCTGGCCACTGTATTTCTACAAAAAGGGGTTGGCAGACTGGGGGTGGGGGCTTAGGGAGGCACCAAGGGAATAGAGGCTCAAAGGAGCGCTTCCAAATCAACAAATCATTTCCCTGTGTGACATTAGTCACCTTTATGTCAGATTGAGATTCAAAATCTGTAATGAGACAAGTTTTAGAGGCATCTTGATTTTGGCGTTTTCTTCACTCAATAGTTCCTTTTTCATAAATCCATTTTGAGCAGGTTTTTACTTTTTTTTTTTTAACTGCTTAGTGGGGACTTTTTTGTATTTTAATTTTTAATTGAAGAATAATTACTTTACAATATTGTAATGTTTTCTGCCATGGGTTTTTATTATTATTTCCTGGACGCTGAAGATAGTTAGTTGGTGAAATTACTGTTGGAGACAGTACCTCATCCCTTGCATCAGTTATTCCCTAAAAGTGAGAACTGCTGGATGTTCCTCTCAAGCCCACAGTCATGGCTCCTTCTGCACCCATGGCCATCTTTAAAAATATATATGTGTGTTTGGTGCATTGATGACTTCTAAAGATGGAATGGTGCCATGTTCCTCTTTTCTGCTCCTCAGGGTGTTTAGCAAAGTTCTGGATCCTAGTATATCAGAGCATCAGTGAATGGTCATTGAAAAAATTGCAGGAAGAGGAAAAGGGGAGTGTTTTGTCTTAATTTGAGAACAGAAAAAATGAACTGTACAAACATTCTAGACCAACTTAGTTCCAGTACACCTTAAATTACATATAATAATTTTATTAAGAATAAAGGGAAAAAAATAAAGGAAGAAAATACCATGGATAGCACAGAAGCCAAATTACTTCATTGAGCTCAGTGTAGGAATTAGATTCTGAGGCTGTAAAAGTAAGGCCAAATCTGGCTTAAAGTAAATCCTTTATATATATAGTATGGTAAAAATCTCTGATAACTCACTTTGAAAAAGCCTGGAGTCATTAGGATATAACCAGAATTATAGGAGAAGGTTTTGCAAGACATATCTGATAGAAATGGAAAGTAAAAAGCATATGTAATACTGTCCTTATTTTTCATTTAAAATACTTTATTTAATGCTTATACAACTTTCAATTGTTACATATTATATACATCCTTTTTTTCTTAAAACAGATCAGCTGGACATTCTTATTACCAGAATTCCAAAGGTACTGGTGAGTATATAAAGCAGATAATATGTATCAATAATATGGCTAAGAGAAGTAAATTTTGCTATAACTACTAACACAGTGGAGTTTTTAAAAGCCTTTATTAGCATCTTTGGTAAACTCAGTTTTTAAGATTTTCAAAGAACAATCCAGCAGGTTCTTTGTCTCCTGCTAATATATCTCACATCAGGGACTTCCCTGGTGGTTCAGTGGCTAGGACTCTGTGCTCTCAGTTCAGGGAGCCCAAGTTTGATCTCTGGGCAAAGAACTAGATCACATGCTGCAACTAAGACCTGGAGCAGCCAAATAAAATAATGCACATCAAAAGAGTACTTCAAAATTGCAGTGAATCTGAAAAGAACTGTTTATAACTGATGTTGGTTGAAAGGACAGAACATAACCTGGGGTTTATAGTAATACTAATACAAAGATTGAAGGAAAAAATTCTCAACTGTACAACTTCAAAGAACATAAAATATTATTCAGTGCTGTTTTTTTCCTCTCACTTGAAATTAAGGATATAGCTGCTGGAGGTAAGAGGTTAAGACAGGCCCCCAAAGACCTCTCACTAACTTTTTGTGGGTGAGCAATTTCAATTCAAATGATACATAAAACTTGAATTCACTTTGCTTTTTCTTGGAAAATTTATAGTCCTTACAGTTACCTAGGAAAAACACTCACACATATTTGTGTGTGTATGTATATATCCACATTATTTTATATACATGTGGGTGTTTTAAAATGGAATTGCTGAATCACATGGCAATTCTGTTTAATTTTTTGAGGAACTGCCATACTGTTTCCTCAGCAGCTGCACCATGTTGTATTTCCAGCAGCAACACACAGAGGTCCAGTTTCTCCACATCCCAGCTAACACTTGTTTTCATTTTTTGATGAGAAGGAAATGGCAACCCACTCTAGTATTCTCGACTGAGAATCCCATGGATGGAGGAGCCTGGCAGGCTACAGTCCATGGAGTCAAAAAGAGTCGGACACGACTGAGCGACTTCACTCTCACTTTCTCTCACTTTCGTACTTATGGATATGAAGTGATATCCCATTGTGATTTTGATTGCATTTCCCTAATGATTAGTGATAGTGAACACCTTTTCATGTGTTCATTAACCACTTGTATATCTTCTTTGAAGACATCTAAAGTCTATTCAAGTCCATAGCCCATTTTCAGCTGGGTTGTTTGTTGTGTTTAACTATTGTTTTTAAAGATTTCATTTTCTGTAAAGAAATGCTGCTAAGCTTCTGAGGAATTAAATTTTAGTCCCAGTCCTAATATGCACCTCAGAACTATTAACAAGGACACACAAAATATATTCTTAGATAATTACTCCACACTTATGACTTGAAAAGGCTTAAAAAATAAACTTTTAGTATGTTGAATTGGTGTTCATTTTATTATTACAGATTTCAAATTATGTTTTAAGGATCATAATAACATAATTTCTGGATGATTTTGTATTTGTTGGTAAATCAGCTAGTCCTTTAGTATGCAAATGTAATTCTCAGTTATCTGCACTAACCATCCAATTTCCCAAAATCTTGAAGAAGTAACTAAATTTAAGGTTTAATATGTAAAATTACAGTGGCTTTGTTATCAATAATAATTGAAACAAAACTGTGCTTATTTAGTTTACCTAGTACAGATTTTTAACTTGGAATTTGTTCTGCCAGCTTTGTTTGTAATAGCCCCAAACTGGAAACAACCCAGATTTGCATCAAGAAGTGGATGGATAATCAAATTGTGGTATATACATGCAATGGAATAAAACCCAAGAATTAAAAGGCACTATCTATTGTTACACATTACATAAATGGATCTCAAAATAATTATGTTGAGTGAAAGAAGTCAGACAAAACCAGAATATATACTGTATGTTTCCATTTATAGCAAACTCAAGAAACTAAGCTATAGTGATAGAAAACACATCAGTGGTTGCTTGGAGAGAGGAAGTGTATGGGGAGGATAGGAATGTAAAAAAAGAGTTATTTTCTGATTAAACTTTGCCAGGCACTGTTTTTCCCCAAACTGCTAGTAATCCTGAGTTATCTTAACATATGTGAAGCTAAAAACTACTTTCCATTCTTCTGGGAAAACATCTCAACTTTTTTTTTTTCAACTTTTATTTTTATTAAAAGCAATTACTTTAATCTACCTACATCCATATTTAAAACAATGAAATAACTGAAATTATGTAAAAATAAGTTTTAATTAATTTCTGCAAAGCTCTTCATTTTAACACTGCCTTATTAAAGGGACAAAATGTGTGTTATTCTATGTTGTGTCCAATAGAAAATTTTGAAATTACATACCGAAGTCAAATGAATGATAAAATATTTTTGAAAATCTTTTAAAAGCACAAGTCCTGCATGTATATTCCTGTTTAGTGTGGTCTGACATACAATGAACTAAAGCAGTATACTGTCAACAGTTTGCATCTCAGCTGAGTTCAAAATAATTTTGTCCAGATGTAATGATTATATATAGTAAATATTTATAAATATCTTCGATTTTTTGTGTGCTCTAAAACCAAATGGCAATCATAAAGTCTCTTCAAATTTAAGTTTGACTAAAATTAGTACTGCAGAATAATCATTTACACATGTAAACAGATAGATCTTAATAATTGTTAAACCAGTCTTTGCTCATGAGATTCACATTATAATGTCCTTGCCTACAGACAGAATCAAAGATGGACACAAAGTGAACTCACCTAGAGCCAAGCTGCAAGAGTTATGGAAAATGCCTCAAACAATTCACACCCCTAAGTCAATGACAGAGCCTTTCTCTCTAAAGGTATGCTAATTAATACCAATATTTTATTTAAATGCTAATAGTCTGTATTCAGAGTTGAACTTTTTATTGAATCTAGTTAAGAGGGTAAAGCACTGTAGAACACAAGTATACCTAGCACATTGTCTAGGAGTCCATAAATATCTGCTGGGTAAACTCATGAATCAATGCAAGAATTTTATCATTATAGATTCCCTTTCATATGAATATTTTCATGCTTTATGATACTTTGGCTTTAATGTACATTTCTTCACTCTAGAAGCTTAGTGCCCCAAGCACAAAGATACCTGAGGAAAGTTCCACTCTAGAGATAGAAACCCAACCCCGTAGATTTTGCTCAAGGACTATAAAATTAAAAGCAAGCAAGAAAATGGCAACAAGCATTTCATGACTGTTGATCTGTATTACCCATTAAAGATCATAGCTGTCAGAATTAACCTCTCTAGACCAATGTAAATTAGGGTTATTAAAGAGGTGTGCAAATTGGTAATTCTTGAGCCAGATTAATACAGTTGAATTTGCATAAGTAAAATGTACAGATGGTACAACACTCCTGAACATTTCATCCTTTCAGATATGGAATATTGCCAACCTCTGTTCTACAATGCAGCCTACAAATCTTGTTTTGTCTTTTAGCATCCAGACCTCACCTTAGTCCAGAAGCGCTACCTGTGTAGCATTGCTAAGATCTATAATGCAAACTATCTGAGGATTTTAATGAAGAGGCACGACATGCATGTGATCCAGCGCAGCTCCCAAAAGCCAGGCAGGTGTACCTTCAGGTAGTTTTTCAATAGTTCTCACAAGAAATAAGAGAGCATTCTAACAGAGGTGATTTGTGTACAGGTGTCCTCACTCACCACAGGGGCCACCTCAGTTCTCGTTACTCACAGCAGCAGCATTACCCCTGTACTACATGGCGACACCAGCTGGAGGGAGAGGACTTGGGGCCTTCTAACATTGCAGCTGCATCTGCACCTGAGATGATACAACATTCGCTTTGGCGACCAGTGAGAAACAAAGAAGGGTCTGTTTCCTTTTGTTTCCGAGAAAAAATGTACCCCCAACTTTACTTGAAGGGTAGCTAAATGATGTTATATATCATGCTCCCTGTAAGTTCACTTTAAGTTCAGAATAGGTTGGACACAAAGACACAGAAGAATGCTATCTTATGGCCTCTTTATTGAGCTGACTGGGATATGCTGCTGCTTTTATTTTTTTATATGTAATTTTATTTATTTATTTTTGGCTGCACTGGGTCTTTGTTGCTTTGCATGGACTTTTCTCCAGTTGCAGCGAGCAACTCTTCATTAAAGTGCACTGGCTTCTCATTGAGGTGGTTTCTCTTGTTGAGCACAGGCCCTTGGTGCACAGGCTTCAGCAGATGCAGCACGAACGCTCCAGTAGTTGTGGCTCAGGGGCTGAAGAGGGTGGGCTCAGTAGTTGTGGCTTGTGGACTCTTCCTGGACCAGGGATCAGATCCATGTCCCCTGCATTGGCAGGCAGATTCTTATCCACTCTGCCACAAGTCCTGCTACTGCTTTTAGAATTTTGTGGAATTGTAAAAATTTCAATCAGCTAGAGCCCTTTTAAATGATTCCCACTTAAATTCAAAATACAAACTCTTCCAAAAGGAGAAGTATATGGTGGCTTCTGCACAGGGGAATACTATAAACCAAAAAGGAAACATGAGATTAAGATGCCTGATTATTCAACCTATGCTACAACTGATAGTTTTGCATCTCAGGATGCTTCAGGATGCAAAGTCATGTGAGAATTCAGGGGCTAAAAGGGTCTCTTTGGTGATGCTGGCAGCTTAATAA
Organism: Cervus canadensis; assembly: GCF_019320065.1. Classification (NCBI taxonomy): domain Eukaryota; kingdom Metazoa; phylum Chordata; class Mammalia; order Artiodactyla; family Cervidae; genus Cervus; species Cervus canadensis. The sequence goes on along the minus strand of NC_057386.1, from coordinate 123,919,421 downwards.
AAATTTGTATGGTCTTCCACATATATTAGACAGTCTGTGCACTTTGCTAGTTCCAATTAAGATGCTTCTCTTTCTTACAGTTTAAAAACTGGATATGCATCTAAAACAAGATGTAAGTCATTGAAGATTTTTAGAAAACCAGGCAGAGTGTTCATGCCATCAGGTAAATGTGGAATTTTTAATATATGTTTTTAAAGATGTTATGCTTTAAAAATATTAAACCCAATATAGCTCCATTTCTATTAGAGAAGACATTAAAAATTTTGAAGTGTGATTTGCTCACATTGCTCCAAACAAAACTAAACATGAAGTCGATTTCTGTTTCCACATAAAAGAACCGTGGTCAGGGAAGTTAAGATTCAATATATTTCTAAGTAAAGATATTATAATCAAGGCCAGAGACTTAACAGAGAATGAAATTTGTCAGAACTCAGAGCCATAAACATGACCTTTTCATGCCACAGCACTTCTTTTATGAGATAGTGTAATTTTTTGACAGACAGCATTGAAAACATTTTTTTGACTACTTGTGCAGCATTAGAGATCTTAGTTCCCTGACCAGGGATTGAACCCATGCCCCCTGCAGTGGAAGCAGAGTCTTAACCACTGAACCACCAGGGAAATACCCTGATAGCAAATTTTGTATGAATCAAATAGTTAACAAAGGGCTATATCACCTATACCATTTTGTTTAATATTCAACAAACCAGAGGAAGCAAACCAACCAATTATTATTAGCAAAATTTTGCAGAGCTACTCAGATAAATCCACATTTAGGAAGGATTGGCTTAAAGGATCCTTCTACCCCAAGTGTGACAAAATGAAAAAGGCAAGAGGAAGGAACACTGAATGCTCAGAGATATTTCTCAGAATTGATAAAGTGGAAAGGATTAAGTGGAAATTAAACAATTACCTAGTTACTACCACAGTAGGACGGAAGTAGGTAGGAAGTAGGGAAGTTAGGCCTTCTGAACCCCTATCCCACGGCTGTGTGACAGCACTGCTCGGCTCTGCTGTAAATACCATACTATGCCTACCCAAGAAATGAGGGAAATGGCAGGGTAGAACATAAGTATTGTTCCAAAAAGAACACCTGAAGGAAACCACAGACAGAGGAAAAGTCCCTGTGGTCCCCAAGAGAAAAGAAACAAGAAGAAACTTAAGGAATGGAGAATACTACAGCTATAACTTCCCCCAGTCAAAAGATTTTTGCAAAGCAATGGAAAAACAGGACTTAGTAGCAAAGAATTTGCTATAATATAACCTGATTAGAATACAGTATTAGGCAACTTACTTTTAAAAAGATATTTAAGGGGAGGGGGAAGTCATGAAATTTTGAAAATTATAGGAAGTTTATGGCAAACGCTTATTAATAAGGTAGGTCATTTTGAAGCTTGTTCTTAAATACAAATCTCAATTTTCAGGATGAAATACTTTATTTCCAAAACAGACATTATAGACTCTTATTTTCCCTTTAGTTTCTACAAATGATTCTGAATCATACATGAATGAAGAAAAAAAGGAAGAAGATTTACTAAATAAGTGTATGCAATCAATGTCAATTGAAGAACAGGGAGAACATCTGATGTTAACTTGACAACTTGAGTATTGATGATGTGCCAAAGGTGGGGGAAGGGATTGTGAACTGTGTCCTCTCTCTACATTTAGGGCAATATTGTTATTCAAGTAATTTTAGTTTGTTCAGAAACTTTTACGACAATATAAAAAGTTTGATGTAGTTTCATGTACTACTGATATTTATGTAATAAAATTTATGTGTAATACATGCTTGTATTCCTAGATACAATTAAAATTTATTGTCACCTAAAATCTGAATTATTTTTCTTTAAAGCTGACAAATGTATTGTATAATTCTTTCTGTTTACAGGTCCTAAAATAGCAACATTAGAATATCCTGGAAGTATTTTCCTCAGGCTGAGAAAAACTCTGAATATCCTGATATAGAACAGCCTTTGATAGAGATAATACCCTGCCTTGTAGAGAAGGTGCTCAATAAGTATTATCTTCTTGAACTTAGAAATATCAATTTGCCCTATTTTATGAAAACTGCCAAACACTTGGACTCTCAAACTAAAGATTTAAGTTTTAATACAACAGTACTAAAAAAAAAAAAAAAATAATACAGCAGTACTATAATTAGTACAATAGTTGTACTAACAAAAGAACTAGTCACATTTTCACTCTAGTGTCCTTGCCTTCTAAACATCAGTGTTTAAAAAAAATTTTTTTTTAATTTTTTGAGGTATAGTTGATATACAATATTATATAAGTTTCAGGTATACAACATACTGATTCACAATTTTTAAAGGTTATACTCCATTTATAGTTATAAAGTATTAGCTATATTCCCTATGTTATACAATATATCCTTGTAGCTTATTTGTTTCTATTTTAAGTTTGTACCTTTTGATCCCTTTATTCCTATCTTGCCTCACCCCCTGGTAACCACTAATTTGTTCTCTATATCCATGTTTCCTTTTTGTTATATTCACTAGTTTATTTTTTAGATTCCACAAACAAGTGATATCTATAGTAATCTGTCTTTCCCTGACTTTATCTAGCATAATACCCTCCAAGTCTATCCATGTTGCTGCAAATGGCAAAATTTCACTCTTTTTAATGGCGAGTAATATTCACCACATCTTCTTTATCCATTCATCTGTTGATGAATCCTTAGGTTCTTTCCATATCTTGGCAATTGTAAATAATACTGCTATTAACACTGGGGTGCATGTATCTTCCTGAATTAAACATTAATGTTTGCAAAATTTTGTTAAAACTTAAAAAGAACAGGGCATTTAAAAGCAACAGTCTGAAAAAAATCTCTGGATTTACTATATCAATACTCTTTAGAAAATAAAACCTGAGTCCAACATTGTGATCTAGAACAGTTGTTAAGGAATGAGCTCTGAAAACTCATATCTCATCTACCTTATCACTGGAACACTTGTCTGCAGTTTCTTTTGGCCTCTTATTTTCATGATTTTTAAAAATTAAAACACAGTTTAATCAAGAAAGTATAAATGAAAGGTAACTGTTTATTACTGGAGAAGAGAAAAATGTATACAAGAAAGTCTAGATTCTTCCTCTTCATGCACTACTGGTAATAAAGTTCCAAATATCAACTATGAAGATATTTACAAGGATAAATTTTTCTTAATGTGTGACCATTTACTGTGTGGTGAACATTTTTTCATAGAAATCATATAGTTAAACTAAATATAATCTTATAGTTTACAAGAAGCTCTAACATCGTATTAACAGAAGACAATATATTTTACTGCAAAATATTATAAAAGTGATACAATTTTGTGGCTCTTAAATGTTTAATTACTTGAGTTGAACAGGGGAATGAAAAGAAAAAAAAAGCCCAGCAGAAAAATCAACAGGACAGGCCTGGCTTTAAGATTTTTTGTATTCGATTCGTTCTACTTTCACATCATCTCCAATTAGCTGATACACATAAGTGACAACTGTAGAAGCCTGGATATCCATCAACACAAATGAAGGAATAATGTTTCTGGAAGAAAATATAAATAATGTCATTGTTTTGTATTAAAAAGTCATAGCATTATAAATTTCAACTTAGGATGACAATTGGGTTTCAAGGAGAAATCTGGTTGTTAGACATATTAAAGATAATCACAAATAGAATACTGCCAAAAAGGCTGTAATTATTTAAATAATCACATTTATCTTTTACGAAATGTCACATGTGCAATTATTAACTTTATAAAACCCCCAAATTGCATACTACTCACGTTTCCAAGGCATTATATGCTCCAGTGGCAGAACCTGGATTAATGTAGAATTTGTTTTCATGCTCAAATGCTTCAAATTTATGTGTATGTCCTGAAATAAGAATGTCCACATCAAACTGCCTCTGCAATAGGGCTAGGCTGGCCATATCTCCCCATGGAATAACTTGATGTCCATGGATCAAACCAATTTTGAACTGCCCAACAGTCACAACTTTCTGCTCTGGATAATTCAGATTCTAAAATATGAAATAGACATAAAAAAATAGTTCAGAGATATTGATGTTTATAAATAACTTTCTTTTAAATATTCAGTCTCATATGGGTATTTTGAAACAGTGTTCCACAACCAATAAATCTGTTAAATATCTGATTTCTTCTCAATCTCTAAGGCTATAACTGCTCAAAACATAACTTCCTTCAGGAGAACTGGAATTTATCATGCAATCTCCTTACTAAGTTTATTTTCATAGACTATGAGTTCTTTACAAAGTAATTCCCCCAAATTTGTGTTTCCTCTAAGAATCCAAGGAATATGACCTGTAAGCTAGGATGTGTTGAAATTACATCCCAGGCTTTAATAGTTACATAGATGGCTTAGAATAATAATGATAGTTAACACTTATGTAGCACTTAGTATGAACCAGGCACTCTTCTAAGAGGTTATAAATGTCAACCTATGTAATACTTACAAACAACCCTAAGAGGTAGGTTTCATTTTGACCCCCATTTTATGGATGAGGAAAATAAGGCACAAAGAGGTTAAAATAGCTTGCCTAAGGTCACAGTTTATTAACTGTTTAAGCCAAGATCTAAACCTTGGAAGTATGGCTCCAGGGTTGGTGAATTTATTAGCAAATTAGAAGCAAAAAAAATTTAATTCTTGCTACTGAAACTAGCATATCACAAACAGAACTCCTAATATATTTTTAATAATCCAAACCTATACTCTGTTGACAAGATGTCTGCCCTTTCCCATTTCATCACCCCCAACCCTCATCCCACCTTCATGCCAACAACTATAGTTTATTCAAACTTAACTGCAAAAAAAAAGGAGCACCAGTGAAGTTAAATAATTTATGAAAAATCTTCTATTTCCATAAATACAAAATAAAAATTTCACACTAGAGTCAGGTTTACTAAGCTTGACCATACGGTGTTAACACTGGCAGGGGTCTTAAAAATCATCTATTCCAATCTTACTTACATAGTAGGGAACTAAGAAGATACAGCTTGCCTAAAATCTCAGTATTAATTAATAGGCAAAGTTTGAACTTTAGGACTCCTTATTTTTTCTCTAAGGCAAGATTTGTTGAGATATAACTTCCATACAGGAAAATTACTCTTTTTGATATACAATTCAAGAAGTTTTGAGAAATACATATAGTCGTGCTGCCACAATCAAGATTCAAAAGTCTACCCCCTCCTCAAAACTTCTTCATGCCTGTTTATAGTTAACCCTTGAGATACAGAGCCATGGCAGGATTTTTAGCAGAGAAGTGATGTGATCTTACTTCACCTATAAAAGGTCACTCCGGCTACTACTTGGAGAACAAACTATGGAGGAAGCAAGGGTAGAATCAGGAAGTTGGACATAGTAAAGTGATATGGTGGCTTAGAACGGGATAGCAGAGGTGGTGGCAGTTAAACTCCTAACAAAAACTTTGCATTCTAAATGATAACACTACAAAAAATAGTAACAAAACCGTATCAATTCAGTTAGAACAAGCATGTAACATTTAATAAGCAGTCTAAAATCAGGGATTTTCAAACTGTACATATAGTAATTTTTCACTGGAACACTAGGGAAAAAAAAAAAGACCTTAACAGTTGAGAAACTCTGGTCTAAAAAATAAAGCTTATACAAATATAAGAAGAAAAGGAAATATTTCATGAATATATAGTCAACGCAACAGGAAAAAAAAAAAAGAAGAAGGAAGTATTTGGGAAGGCAAAGGGAAGTACATCACCTCATCGAAGTCTCCTCTCACAATATGGACATCGCCAGCCAGAGTCTTGAGATAGTCATAACTCTCTTTGGTGCAAAGGTTTCCAGTGCAGAGAATGTGCTGAATCTTCCCTGGCACCAGCAGTTTTTTGAACTTAGCTGGCAAACTGTTGCACCGATGTGGGATGTGCAGGTCTCCTAATACCAACACCAACTTTAAAGTGTCAAGGTGAGAAAAGGTGTAATGTTAAACATGATTTCAAAATAAGATATTCTCCCATAACTCTTTTATCTTTTTTCCCCATAACTCTTTTAAATTAATCAGAGACTCCAGAACCCCAAAGAGCAGAACTTATTCACACAGTTCCTATCATGAACATTTTAACAATACATGTGATTCTAAATCAATCTTAGTTTATTTTGGTCATAAATAGGTGTGCACACAATACAAGTAACCATTCTACTCATTGAGAATAAAACCAAGCTTTCTAAAGTAATTCATTTAGAGACCTATAAAATTAAACTCCATAAAAAAACTGAAAAATATTCTGAGTCCTATGGAATTTGACATGATAATTCATATTTCTGCAGTTTTAAATGTAAAACATATTGATTCCAGGGATATTAACAAAAAGAATGGTTAAAATTATAATGATAGAGAAAAAAGTTAATTCTATAATTTACTATGTTGACAACTATTTGGAGGAAGAGTAGCCAAAATTTACAATATTTGTTACTTAAAATATTAACTATACCATTACAGAAAAATAAAAACAGCCTATACCTCAAAGAGTTTCAGCAGGACAAATGTGCTTTTGAATTATAATCTTTGTTATCCTCTCTTTCTTTCATCATTAGAAGTCCTGTCATATTTTTGTCTGGCTTAAATATCCTCAGTTTAGTTCCCAAACTTAAAATAACAAATCACAATTTTCATGTACATTAGAGCATTAAAAAAAGAAAGGAAGATCAACCAAATAAGTGATAAATTCAGCAGGAGGTGGTTTAGAGTTGGAACATAATCTCAGATGATAAAAACAAATTCTGCACATAAATACAAAAGAATTAAAAAACCTCAATTCTGTGAATTTTTAATTTTAAAATTTCAAGATTTGACATGTATACATCATTTAACAGAATATTGTCAAAAAGGTCATATAAAAATAGTTATCTGCCCTCCAAAGGACAACAGAATCAATTTCTCCATGTGGATTAGTATAAGCACCTTCAGATGAGATCAGGGTGGTATGGCCATACAGTATGCTGCGGCTGCTGCTGCTAAGTCGCTTCAGTCGTGTCCGACTCTGTGCGACCCCATAGACGGCAGCCCACTGGCTCCTCTGTCCCTGGGATTCTCCAGGCAGGAATACTGGAGTGGGTTGCCATTTCCTTCTCCAATGCATGAAAGTAAAAAGTGAAAGTGAAGTCGCTCAGTCCTGCCCGACTCTTAGCGACCCCATGGACTGCAGCCTACCAGGCTCCTCTGTCCATGGGATTTTCCAGGCAAGAGTACTGGAGTGGGGTGCCATTGCCTTCTCCAATAGACAGTATAGGCACCTTCTTTCTACAACAGGATGTCTTCCCACAGACGTCCCATCCATAAGACCTTTAACTGGTTTCAAAGAAGGTATGACTATTCCTTAATATTACCAAAGAAAATATTAACTGTCTTAAACAAGATAAACAGAAAAGTTTGGCCACCACAGACTTTGTAAATTAAAATTAATCAAAAGGTGTAAAATTAAAATTATTACCACAATAAGCTTGGTTCACCTTGCAACAAATATCAAAATGATCACAAACAAAAGGAAATGTCAACAGAACATACAGTAACCAAAGTAACACAATGTAACAAAACCCATGCACTTTAAAAGAAATTATTAAATAAGCTTCTTTACAAAGAGTAGTTTCAGCTGGTATTTGCTCTATGACTTCTATTGTTTCAATCCAGATCTCAGTGGACAAAACATCTATAAAACTAAAAACCACCACATAGTTTCCACCCTCAGTGGTAATCAATACAAAAGTACCTGCAGATAGAACAATCTTCATCTTTAGAGGGGGATCCCTTCAGATATGGATTGAAGTGCATAGTTAATGTGGGAAGCTGGCATTTAAGAAAAAGGTAAAAAAAACATATTTCTATATTAAAAAAAAAAAAAGAACCTCAAACTCATAAATTAAGGGTATATGACTGTAACAGGTTGAAAATGTTTGGGACTAATCATGAATGAGCTGTTCAATCTAAGTGTGGCTGAACAAACATTCATAAAACGTGATACTTTATAATGATCAATAACCTGAATTCTATAACGTACTGTGGATTATGCCCAAGTGTACCTACACTATTGGCAGTTTAAAGATGTAACAATGAAAGGCTACAAAGAAATTATTTTAAATTAATAAGGATCCTTACTAGGACTCTGGTTTCTTGCAGCTAATGATATTATATGGGGAACAGTGGCACATAACAAATGTCATACTTGAGCAGCATCTTTGCCCAAATTCCACACTTTGACAGTGCAGGTTAGACATAGATTACATAGAGTCTTTTAAGATGGCAAAAGATTCTGGAAATGGCAGTCTTGTTAAATTCAAATAAAGAACCAATCTAATCAAAGCACAGAAAATTTGGTTACTTGCTATTTGATAGACTGTAAAAGGGTGAAATCCCAGTAATCAGCCACCCCACCACCACTGTTAGTAGGAGCTAAGAGAAGAAACTTACTCTGTGCCCAGCCTTAGTGGAATGAAGAAGTTGATTGCAGACAGGGGAATGAAAAAAAAAAAGGGTGAAACATGACCAATGTTAAAAGAAAGCAACGAAAAGAAACAAACCAAAAAAAGAACAAAAAACTCATCAAATGAATAAGCCAACAATTGTTAATGATTTCTGAGTGTTATGAAAGAAAATGTTAAAAATCAGCTTTGCTCAAAACAATACCAAAAGAACCATTTGCTGTACTATTAAATATCACACACACACACACATTTACAATCTTTTCTAATTTTCTTAATCTCATTCTCCACTTTGACACCTATCCCTTTTGTTTGTTGTTCTGTTTAGAATTTTACAAGACAATTTGGAGAATTCACCACCGATAGCTTAAATGAAAGCTAACATTTTCTGGATTCTTTAGGCTTAATTATTCTTTACATGCATTGATTTTAATTCTCTTATGTTTAAAATTCTAGTAGTTGGAAAATTATGCTGCAGCTAGGTCATTATTTTGTACAGAAGATCTAACACAGCACTATGAATACATCATCAAGTCACCAGATACTGGATGATAGAAGCAGACACCCTCCTCCAGCTAAAACTGGACTTTTCCCCACACATAAATTTGTCGCCCACAGACTCTGGATACTGCTGAATATTAAACATTTTTAGTCTCTTTACCAAATAAAATGCTTTTAATTGTAAAAGAATCCATCAATGCCAAACCTTGCCCAGTTCTATTTCACATGAAAAGTGATACTTCAGTACAACTACCCTGAAAAACTACCTCTCAAAAAAACCTCAGGAACATGAATACTTAAATCTTGTCAGGTAATTTCATCTTCTCCCCGCGATAAGATGTCTCAAAATTACTGTTAACTGGACTGCTCTAATCTGGAGTCAGAAGCAAAAATCATTAAGTGAGATTAGAGTCTCTAACTTATATAAAGAACTAAAGAACCACAGACCACGAATGTCACGGTTATAAGGCACCTTAAAGGTTGTTTGTTATAGAATTACGATTATCTTAAAAATGCACTGGATGTTCATCACAGAGAGAAGTCCCTTTTTATCAACAAACACCAAGATCATCAGAGCCCCTTTTCAAACCGTTCTTAACTTTTCAGAGAATCAAGGGCACTTTGAAAATCTGATTACGGCTATTAGGCATCTCCAGCAGCAGCTCCCAAATTTTCACGTAGGAAGGTCTTAGGGGTACCGACTTATTGGGGGTGAGGGGTTGATGGGCCGGTCCGGGGCAATCCGATGGACAATGAGGTAAAGCTTCCCAAACTCCTCTTGGCCGCCAGTAATGGCCCTTTAACTAGAAGAACATAGGTACTCACAAAATCAGCTCGAAAACCATTAAGGAATTCTATTGTAAAGGGTCGTAGTATCCTGAAGCAGCAAGTAGTACCAGCAATTCTAACCCCCCCCCCAAAAAAAAGCCAAATCCAGTCCTTTGAGGGTACACCGCCACATTTCAATGGCATCTGCACGTTATTTCAGGGAAGAAAGGAGACTTCTTATCCCCTTTCCCCAGATAGCAGATTAAAATGGGTAGGGAATTCTACTCGCTTCTTCCCGTTTTGCATCCGAGAAGCCAGTTTTCGCCACATGGGGGTGGTAACCAGTGGGTTACCAACCAGCGGGAGGTGCTTTTTGCGGGAAAGGAACTAGGAAACGTCTGGAAACGGAGGAGATCCCGTGGCTCGTTTCTCGGGGACTCCCAAGACACAGGCCCAAAGCCTTTCCCGGCTCGCGCGTGCGGGTCTCGTGACAGAAGAAGCAGCTGAGAGTGGCCCTTTCCGCCTTCGGACGTCCTCTGGCCCCTGAGGCTGGGATGCAAGGCCCGGGCTGGCCGCACCCAGAGGTGGCCGCTCTCTTTCCTCCTTTGCCTTTCCCCAGGCACCAGCCCAGGCCGCGGTCGCGCCCGTCACGACCTGCAGGATCACCCAAGCCCTCGCTCAGTGACTCCCAGCGGCTCCCAACGACGCAGAACCTCCGCCGAGAGGCAGGCCTCGGTGGTCGCAACTGCGGTACTCACCATCCTGTCACTGGGCTCCGCTCAGTCACCACAATCGCCGCCGCCTTCTCTTCCTCACACTTCTCGGCGACCCGCCTACCTCGCTCAAAACCAATGAAAAGAGAGGTCAGCAAGAGACCGTTCTACGGAATCCCGCGTGGGCCCTTATCCGCCGTAAAGCGAAGTTGTTCTTTGGCAAATGGGGTGGGGGCAAAATCGCGAAGTTTCGAAGCGCGGGCAACATCCGGGCAACATCTGGGGCCCTCGGTCTGAGGCGTCCTGTGTGACTTGACTTTTTAGGAATTGCAGCCATGCTGAAATGTGTGATGAGCGGCAGTCAGGTGAAAGGTGCAGAGGCCTTTTTTGCCTTCCTGTGTAAAAAAGGGAAAGCTTAGGGTTTGTGGGCGTGGGGACGTTTCCACCGGCGTCTCATTTCTTGACCTTTGTCTTTATGCCTAAGGGACATAAGACCTGGCCATAGCCAGCATCCACTCACCCAGGGTCTTCTTAACTTCTGAGGAGCAAATGAAGGCTCATCGGCTTTTATTTATACGTATTATTTATATTCGTAGATGTCCATGAAATGAAGTTGAACCACCGGGACAGGTAGTGGAAGGGTAGGCTTCAAACTCGGGGTGATAAGGAATGTGTGGGAAATTGGGAAAAATAACCCTTGGGCAGTTAAAAGTATTTTAGCGCGATAAGAAAAGCATAAACCTCGTTTTTATTCCAAATTCTAACATTTTTTAAATGTATGACCTGGGACAAGCCATTGAATCCCTTCAGGGCTCAGTTTCCTCATCTGTAAAACGAGAATAATAACAGCATCTTCATTATAGTATTTGTTGTAGTTTCAATTAGCGATAATCGTGCCTCGGATAAACCTCATTGGCTACGGTACTGCCACTGCGCAAAGCTTAGTATTTGTTGTAGGAATGAAATGCGGGTAAAGAGCTCAGTAACAAATGGTAATGTACAAGAACTAATCCTTATTATAAATGGTACTTTAAACATGTAAGTTACTCCAGAAAGTCTCTGTTTAGGAAAGTAATGGTTTTCTACAGATCATAATCTGAAAATGATCATTGAAAGGCATTTGTGTCGCAGCTGGCTCCCGCTATGTTGAGAGCATCTATGGAAAAATATTAATGAGCAGGAAAAGAAAGAAAAAGATCCCCATTGTTGCATGTTTTCAGAGTTCTAGAAAGTTCTCTTTTGCAGTGTGTACCTTGGTCTCAGTAAGTGATAATTTGTATGATTGTTTTTGTTTTTTCTCCAGAACCTAAGCACTGTGAGGGTGGGAACTGTGAACCTGTCTTGTTCATTGCTATACCCCCATTGCCTTGGCTTATACTCTTGGAACCTGCTAGGGGCTCAGTGAATATTAACTGAATGAACAAAAAGTCTTCATTAGCTAGCTCCAGGAAAGAGTGGTGAATGTGAAGTATTAAAAAAGGGCCACTTTTTTTTTTCCCCTAGTCATCCTATGTTGTGAGTTTGAAGCCCGCACCTCCAGTTCTGATTCTTTTTCCCCCCCTCTCTTTATTAGCATGCCATGTGGCTTGTGGGATCTTAGTGCAGAGTCCTAACCACTGGACCAATTATAGTATGATGCTCCCAACTCTGATTCTTAAGCATAATATGATTTTACATTCTAGAATTATTTTTCCTTTTTTTCTACTTTTCCATGAATTGATATGGCCATCCTTTTTTATTGAAGCATAGTATCCCATATCTGTTTGCCGTATTTTTTTTTTTTTACTTATTCGTAATTTTTAAGAACACTAATGGTGTCATACCAAATCAGACCAGTATTTCATCCAGGCCTAGCTACTCTTTATGACAGGGCATCTAACTGTGTTTTCTGGCGAGATCTGGCATGATCCATGCTCAAGTATCAGAAATATATCTTGAATGCCTCTAAAAAATTTCTCTCTTATAACTTGTTTTGACTTTGCCACCTGTGAAGTTATGAAAACCTTTTGAACCATTTTCTATATGCTCTGTTTTCACAGTTTTTTTTTTTTTTTGCAGTAAGGGATATACATTTAAACCAAGTTTAAAAATGCTTTAGTATGGACATTAGCTACCACAATAGTTCCGTGCAACATTTTTAACATCTAGAAAGAAAGGATTTTGTTGCATTTTATTATTTCACACACCCAATCTGTGAATTTATTGAGCACTTATTATGTGTCTGGAATTTTGCCAAGGCCATTATACTGTATTTCTTAAAGCAGTTTGTAGCATTAGTCTATAAAACACTGTTCTTTGTGAATTTATCCTGAGTCCTGTGAATGCTGAAGTAGTTCCATGGTTTATTTTTATTGTTTGAAAGAATGTAAACAGCATCTTTCTTTTTCTCCATAGTATTTGGGAAAGCAATCCAAGCTCTCTCACGAATTAGTGATGAGCTGTGGCTAGACCCCTCTGAAAAAGGAGTAAGTAAGAAATTTAGCTCATAGACCATCAAGTCAGGGCAAAAGATGATGTTTAAAGATCCCAGTCCAGATTGAATGTTAACTCGGAAATCCAGAAACTGTAATTATCCCTTCCACTGTTGATTTGTATTTTACATATCTGAATACATTTAGAGCATGGTAAACTTAAAAAAAATCATACACTATTGATTTAAGCCAGAATCACAACCTGGTGGTCAAGAGGCTAGATATGACTTGCAGAAACGTTTTGTGGGGCCTGTGCTGTTTTTTTAAAAATTGAAATATAACACAGGGAGTGTGATTTGGTGCTCTGTGATGACCTAGAGGAGTGAGATGGGGGAGTGGGAGGGAGGCTCAAGAAGGAAGGGAATATGTATACTTACAGCTGGTTCACATTGTTATACAGCAGAAACTAATACAATATTGTAATGCAATTATCCTCCAATTTTAAAAAATTGAAATAATTTTCTAACAGTAGTTGAGAGAGTCCACATAAATATCTGAATTTCTTGCTTCTCTTGAAAACTCAGGGGAGGGGGGATCGGGATGGGGAATACGTGTAAATCTATGGCTGATTCATATCAATGTATGACAAAACCCACTGGAAAAAGAAATAATAAATAAATAAAGGAGAAAAAAAAAAAAGAATAAAAAACTTTAAACAAACAAAAAAAAGAAAACTCAGAAGATCTGCTAGTTTGGGGCCTGCATTCCCAAGTGGAAGTATTAATGGTTGACTGACTAACAATTTTTTACCTTAGACAAAGTAAGACTGCCATTTTGCTGCAGTCTTTTTACTTCCTTTCGTATTATTGCCTTTGATCACTTTGTACTTTAAAGTTAAGGTGCCTGTGAGCAATTACATTTTTGCAATTAAAAATATGTTCTTGTTAGCAAAACAAACAAAAAATACAAATTCAACATGCAGGATTTTAGTCTTAAAACCTATAAGTCTAGTATAGATATGGACACATATGTGTATACATATACAAATTACAAACACACTCTAAAGGGGCTTCTCTGGTGGCTCAGTGGTAAACAATCCACCTGGCAATGCAGGAGACACTGTTTTGATCCCTGACCCGAGAAGATCCCAAATGCTGTGGAGCAACTAAGCCCCTGTGTCATAACTACTGAGCCTGTGCACTGAGGCCCGGAAGCCACAACTACTGAGTCCAAGTGCTACAACTGCTGAAGCCCATGCTCCCTAGAGCCCATGGTTTGCAACAAGAGAAGCCACCACGTTAAGAAGTCCGTGCACCGCAACTAGAGAGTAGCCCCCGCTTGCCGCAACTAGAGAAAAGCCCATGCAGCAATGAAGACCCAGCACAGCCAAAAAAAGATAAATAATTTTTTAAAAACACACTGTATAATGCAGTTCATATTATATCAGTATTATAATTCATGTGTATAATGTGGTCCATATAATGCAGTTAACATCCCATAGCTTACTTGAATGCATTTCAATGACATGCTAAACATATTAGATTTTTTTAAAATTAATCATTAAAGAAACCTGATTTGTTTTCCTGTATGACTGTTATTTTGTTTTTCTAGCTTGCTTTAAGATCTGTGAATTCTTGTCGGTCAGCATATGGATGTGTCCTCTTCTCTCCTGTGTTTTTTCAACATTATCAATGGTCAACTTCAGTGAAAATGAATGATACTGACATAATATTGAATTTAAATTGCAGATTGGGAATGAAGGTAAGTATAAGAGGGCCTGATTTCCTCTTGTGTTGTAGAAATGCTCAATATATAGGGTATAACACCTATCCTGTTCTTAATATTTGGTTTAAATTGCATACAAGACAGGTCTGTTCATTTAAGAATATAAATACTCTCGTTAGATTTTTTTAAAGTAATCAAGCAACCATGTGAAGTATGTGCTGTTCTCTCATGTGTTTGCGTTACAGTCAATTCTGCCCATCTTTAGATGTCTGAATTCCCTAGAGAAAAATGTGGAGAAGTGCAAAATATTTACCAGATCTGATAAGTGCAAAGTAGTTATTCAGTTCTTCTGCCGACATGGTAGGTATAGTTAAATCTAGTTTAAAGTATGTGCATTTTTTGTTAATATTGTTCACGTTTAGAATATTCAGACTGCAATATTGCTTTGAATTTGTGTAGTCTATGGTAGGGAGGTTGTAAATATTATGGTACTTTTCTCTGTAGAAGTATTGTGAGATGACTGGTATTAATTCTTTCTTTTTTTGGCTTGTCAGTGGCACAGGCTATGCCTACATACAGACCAGTTGGGTTTTTTTTTTTTTTTTTTGCCATATAGGATCTTATTTTCCCAACCAAGGATCAAGCCCATGCCCCCTGCATTGGGAGCATGGAGTCTTAACCACTGGATTACCAGTGAAGTCCCCAGACCAATTTTTTAAATGTTCATCTGAACTCTCACAATTGATTATTCTAAAATTAACTAACTGCTGGATGATATTCTGTAAGCGTGCCTTGGTAACAGTGTTCCTTGCAAAGAACAGAAAAAGAATAATGCCTACTTGTATTAGAAGTGCCCTGAGTCCAGCCCCTCAATTGTAGGAGCCAAGACCTTCATTCATTCTCTCTGATACACCAAAGAGATTTCCTGCCTCCCAGCCTTGCAAGGTAGATATTCAAATGTTGTAGTCATATAGGATTTTACGTAGTTAAATATATATAGCATAATAATAAGGAGCATGGCGTCTGGAGGCCCCAAGGCCTGGGGTGGAACCCTGCACTGCTGCTTCCTTGCTGAGACACTGGGCAAATTATTTTACTTTGTGCCTCAGTTTCCCTTATGTAAAATGGGGACAATAGTAATACAAGCCTTCTAGGGTTTTTGTGAAGATTCAGTGAGTTATAGGAAGTTATAGCTCTGCAATGTTTAAAGAAATACCTGGCATAGTTTCTAAGAGGTATCACTAGTACTAAGTTTTCAGTTTTTTAAGTATGTCTCAAGTGACTTGATTAGTGTCCAATACATATTTGTGATTAGTAGATTTTTAATAACTTTTGTTGGGAAATTGTACGAGTTAGGATGCTCTAAGTTACAAGTAACAGAAAGAAAGGAAAAACACCCAGAAAATCCAACTCAAACTGACTTAAACTGTAAAGAGGAATTTTGGTTCATATAAGCTAAAAGTTCAAAATTAGATCAGAGGAGTGGTTTGATCCAGGCAGCAGCAGCTGCTTCTCCTTCCTTTTAAAATTCTCTCAGCTCTACATTCCTCCATGTGATTTATACTAAGTCCAACTTCTCTTATAAACTTTTAATAATAAGGTGACTTCTAGCAGCAGCTGTTGGGGCTACATGCTTGCTCTTTTATATCCAAGAGGAGTGAGAGTCATACCTCATACATGCATTGAACAAAAGTGTTTGGCTTGGCTCTGATTGGACCAACCTAAACTAATCCTGGGGGGCCACGGGAATTCCATTCTCTAATTGCCTTGGCTTATTGCCATATCTGGACCAAATTCAATCACAAAGGAGATAAGATTACATCAATTGATTTATACCAATGAGGGCCCACAAGTGATGCTTGAAGTGAAGCTGGTGCTTCCCAAACCTCATGGCGGCTACACAACAGGGAAGGATGGCTCAGAAAGGAAGGGGAACAAAGGCAATAGATGGTAGTATAGTAATTGGGGTAAATATTAATACTTATATTTTCCAAAACTGTCTGTACTCAGGAAATTATGCTTGCAATTTTATTTCTATAATCTGGCGGGGAAACAGTGTTCAAATTTAGTTGAGAAAAATCACCTAGGCAGAGATATCCAATAAATTGCTAGAAATACATGTTTGGAATTTGGGAAGAAATTAAGGACAGTGAAGTAAATTTGGCTGTCTTCATTGATAGAAAACAGCTGTGAAAATATGAGCCACTAAAAAAGACTAATTTCTCTGAATCTAACCACAAGTAGTTCCCAGAATGGTGATTTCTTAGAGTATTTAGCATCTATTAATAGAAAAAAGATGATTTATGTCATCAAGAACCAAGATTCATATGAAATATTCACCTGCCTAATAATAATTCTATGAACTCTCTGTATTTTCATTTGCGCAAGTCCCAGAGTAGCTAAAAATGAGTCAGTGAGTTGTCCCTGAAGAACATGCTCTGCTGATCCAAAGCACCTGGTACTAAGTTCTGTTCTGATCAAGAAAACAGGTCTCCAACAGAGAGGGGATTCCCTAAGAGGGGGGCACTGGCTATTTGAGTGAAAATAAAACCCTGATTTGTACATGTATATTAATGACGTGTGTCAAGAGGGCAGGATCCCCACTTCAGGGTTTTAAGATTTTTTGAAAGGTCATTTACAGATGTACTCATGACTAAACTTCGGTAACAGTGAATGTAAAGGGATTAGGAGCATCCCTTCTAAGATTTTTGAACTATCACTAACCTCTGAAATTCCAAACTCCACAAATGGAACATCTCCAAAATAACACTTACTCCTTAGCTGTGCCTCTTCAGGTCTGAGAGAGTTCTCTGGAGCCACTGAAGGAAGTTGCAGATTGAGCTATGAAATAGCAAGCAGAATTCTATCATAGCATCAGGTATCCCATTGCTGGGAGCAGATGGTACAGACCAGTGCTATCAAGTGGTCCACGGACTGGCGGCTGGACCTCAGACTGTTACTGGTCTGTGAGAAGATAAGGAACTTAGGCCAGAATTTAAGTCAACACTACTAAGCATTCTATTTAGTTCAGCTGTTTTGTTTTCATTGTTGTTTCAATAATAAGACTTTCTTAATGAAGGAAGAAATTCTGGTGAAAATTCCGTGTCTCATTACAGTCCAGTACTTTGTGCAGCACTAGAAAAAGTCAGTAAATGACACAGAGTAAACAGGACTTTAAATTTTTATCCCATTTGCATTCTATCACAGAAAATTATTAAACTAGAAGGTTAGAAAAAAATGCAATGAAGAAGTACATCAAGCCAAGTTATTTTTTTTTAAGATTTATTTATTTATTTTTGGCCAGGCTGGGTCTTCATTGCTGCATGGGTTTTCTCTAAGTGCAGCGAGCAGGAGCTACTCTCTGGTTGTGGGTCACGGGCTTCTCGTTGTAATGGCTTCTCTTGTTGCAGAGCACAGGCTCTAGGTGTGTGGGCTTCAGTAGTCGCAGCAGGAGGGCTCAGTTGCAGCTCAAGGGCTCTGGATAGAGCACAGGCTCAGCAGCTGTGGAGCACGGGCTCAGCTATCCCACGGCATGTGGGATCTTCCTGACCAGGGGTTGAACCTGTGTCCCCTGCATTGGCAGTGGTTCTTAGCCACTGGACCACCAGGGAAGCCCCCAGCCAAGTTGCTTTTATTTTTATTTATTTATTTTTAAATGTACTTTCATTAAAGTGAAAGTGAAGTCACTTAGTCGTGTCCGACTCTTTGCAACCCCGTGGACTGTAGCCTACCAGGCTCCTCCATCCATGGGCTTCTCCAGGCAAGAATACTGGAGTGGGTTGCCATTTCCTTCTCCACCAAGTTGCTTTTAAAAGGGTACAATGGTGCTCGCTTCGGCAGCACATATACTAAAATTGGAGCGATACAGAGAAGATTAGCATGGCCCCTGCGCAAGGATGACACGCAAATTCGTGAAGCGTTCCATATTTTAAAAAAAAAAAAAAAAAAAAAAAATAAAAGGGTACAATGGATGTACTTGAGAGAGAAAAGGTGAAGAGGAAAGGTTTTGTAGGTGCTGGCCTCACATCTGGGTACATTTCCAATGGTCAGAAATGGGAGGGCATTCTACTATGAGGAAGCAGTGTGATCAAAGGTCTAAACTGAAAGTGTCTTGTTTGTGTTAACGAAAAAGGGGAAGGAAGCAAGCAGCAAGAAAAAGAGCCTCAGGGGTGACAAAGAAATAAGGCATCTCTCAACTTGGACATCCTTGGTAACACCAATACAATATTCACCTGAGTCAGATATTTGTTACAGAGGTATGATTGTGCTTGTATATGCATGGACTGTTTCTGGAGAACACCTAAGAAACTGGTGACAGTAGTTACTCTGAAAAAGGTTCTGGGGTGGCAGGAGTCAGAGGTGGAGGGTGACTAACTTTCATTGTCTATTTTTGGTAGTTTTTAAATGTTATGCCTTACACATCTATTGTCTTCTATTATATATCCATCTAAAAGTAACTTAAAAATATTTTTTAAAATAAGTAAGATATGCCAACTTTTGAGCTTCATATCTTTCCAAAATAGCAGCCACAGTAATACCTTTAAAATAGGTCAGATTATGTCACTCCAGCAAAAAGCTCACTGTTGTACCCAAGATAGAAGCTGAAGATCATACAGTGGCCTGTGAGGTCCAACATGATCCAGGAGCCCCAGGCATGCTTTCTCCTCAAGGGCTGGGCTGCTGTCCTCTCTGCCTAGCAAGCTCCCTCTCCAGACAGCGCATGGTTTGATCTTTTGAAGACCTCCTTCAGTCTTTGCTCAAATGGCATCTTTTCCATGAGGTCTTCCTTGAATTCCCTATTTAAAATTGCTACCCCCACCACTGGCACTCCCAGCTCCCTTTCTGCCATTTAAAAAAAAAAATTCCTGTGTACTTACCACTTTGTGACATGTGTGCATGCATGCTAAGTCGCTTCAGTCGTGTCTGACTCTGTGCGACCCTGTGGATTGTAGCCCGCCAGGCTCCTCTGTGCATGGAATTCTCCAGGGAAGAATATTGGAGTGGGTTGCCATGACCTCTCCTCCAAGGGATCTTCCCGACCCAGGGATCGAACCCATGTCTCTCTCCTGCATTGGCAGGCAGGTTCTTTACTGCTAGCGCCACCTGGGAAGCCCATTATGTGATATACCAATTGTTTCATTAATACTTATTTTCTTATTGTGTGCCTCTCTTTACTAGAACGTAAGCTTTGTGAGGTCGAAGATTTTTGTCCAAGTTGTTCTTCACTGGTCCATAGCTCCCAAATCGTCTCTAGTATGGTAGATTACAGAAAAAAAAAAACAAACTCATAAATTATCTGCAGGCCTTCCCTTCAAAAGCTGAAGTCTGTTTCCCCACTTCAAATCTCAGCTGGCCTTGGACTTGCTTTGATATCAGTAGAATGCACTAGAATTGATGTTGTGTGAGTTCCAAGCCTAGGCCTCAAGAGGCCTGTCAGCTTCCGTTGTTAAACTAAGAACATTTCCATCAACATGAGAATAAGCATAGCCTGTGTAGACACCTGAAAGATTGAAGACCATGTGGTGTGAGGCCATTCAAAACGATCCGGCCACTGTGAAGCCAGCCCAAACCAGAGGAGTCACTTAACTGAATTGTGAAAAATAACAAACGCTTGTTATTTTGAGTCACTGTATTTTTGATGATCATTAAAAACTAATTGATAAGCCTGACAGACAGTAACTGCTCAGTAAATATTTGTGAAAATAATAAATATTGCTGTTATTAATTCAGTTAAAAAAATGAGTTGAAAAATGCTATTTAGAATGAATCTTTTTGATTCTCATTGTAACATTATTATGCTGTAGAAAGTTGTAGCCTACCTGGATTTTATTACATGGGCTCTATGTTCAAACTTAGATTCAGGGAAAAAAAAAAAAAAGATAAACTTAAATTCAAATTCTGACTATACTTATTAAAACAGTTTAGCTTTGAAGTCATTTAACCAAGCTCAAGCTATAGTTTCCTCTTCTGAGATTAAGTACCTACCCCATAGAGATATTGAGAGGATCAGAGATAATGTCTGTGCAATGTATACTGTAGTTGTGGGTACACTGGACCATAGCCATTACTGCTCCCCACTCCTCTCATCCTCTCAGAGGGAAAGAACACACCGATTCAGTGCTCCAGTTTTATTTTCAAAGGTCCCATCCAGAAATATCAACCTTGGTTGAAAAATTCTGAAAGAGGTCATAGATACCGGATTGGTAGTGGGCAATTACTATTTTACACACAATTTAAGAAATTACCCATATTTCAAAAGAACGTGGGAACTCTACTGCCTAATTGTTTGGAGGGTGTGACATGTTACATAGTGTCCACTAGGGAGCGATAAACACACTCATTTAGGGTTAGTGTTTCTTGTAACTTATGTGCACCTGCTAGATATTAAATATTACTTTAATTTTATTATTTTAATCTGAACTTAAAGTGTAAAAGTCTTTAAATTTTTTTTAATTTTATGCTTAAAATTATTAACGGATTGTTTTACTATTTTGTTTTTGTTTTACTATTTTTAAGGTATTAAAAAGATTCATAATGTGTGTTTTCAAGAAAGTCAGCCTTTGCAAGTTATTTTTCAAAAGAATATGTGTGCTAATACGCTAGTGATTCAGCCAAGGTAATGAGCTCTCTGTTGTTGTTTTTCCTTAATATAGTATGGTCACAGAGTAAAGAATTAATGCCCTAGAACTTTTAAATCAATTATATTTTTTAAAGCTAACATTAGACTTGGAGAAATCACCTACAGGATCAAGAGGAAACCTGAAGAAAGATAATAGTAGATAATAACTGCCTAATGGTAGAAATAATAATTTATTGGCCAAGAAGTTTCTAGAAATATCCCATCAGTGGCTTTCTACATCAAGTGATATTAAGAGAAAAATATATTATCTGATAACACTTTGCATTCGTATGGTGCTTTTATAAGACACTGTGTGTCTTAAAACACACAGCACAAGGAGATCTTAACAGTTTTTATGTGATTGATTTTATCCCTGTTTGTTTTTTCCTAGAGAATGAGTGAGATGTATTTGTCAGTGAGGGAGAACTCAATTTTTCAGTTAAACCATAGCATTAAACATTAATTATTTTGTAAGCCAAAAGATGTTTTACCCTTACTCTTTTTTATTTATTTATTTATTTTTACCCTTACTGTTTTTTAAATTACAGAAGAAATACTCCTTGTAATGCATCTAAAATTTATAGAGAAGTGCAAAGATGAAAAATGAAAGTCTTTCTCCTCTACTTACCCCATATATCGCACTTGGCAGGCGTAACATATATTAACAGTTTGGTGTATATCGTTTTACCTCTTCTATTTATAGTCAGTTTGTCTATAACTTTCCCTCTCCCTATATCTATGGATACCTTTCTCTCTTTCAAAATTGTATCACATACTTTATTGTTTAGTTGCTAAACTGTGTCCAATTCTTTTGCAACCCCATGGACTATAGCCCACCACGCTCCTCTGTCCATGGGATTTTCCAGGCAAGAATACTGCAGTGGGGTGCCATTTCCTTCTCCAGTGGATCTTGTTGACCCAGGGATTGAACCCACATCTCTTGGATTAATAGCAGATTCTTTACCACTGAGCCACCTGGGAAGCCCCCAACACATATTGAATCCTGGAAGTGAAACTGCTGGGTCAAAAGCTTAAACAGATTTTAAATTTGCATACATATGGACTAGCCAATTGCTATCTGAGGAAAAGTTTGTGCCAATTTACATTCCTACCAAAAGTATAGGAGAATCCTTCCAAGTTAAGGATTATGATTAATCTTCAAAAATTTTGCCAACCTGTTGGGTAGAAAATGGCATTTTAATTCTTTACTATGTCTGTTTTATTACTAGGGGGCTTGAGCATCTTTTTACATTTATTAGAAGTTTGTATTTTTCTTTTTTGAATTGCACATTCATGTTGTCATTTTTTGTATCAGCTTGTTTGATATCTTGTACAACACCTCTCCCTTAACACTGGAAAAGTTCCCAGATTAATTTGGTAGGTGTTCCTGACATTTTGGCATTGAGAGACACTGCTAATCTAAAATCTAGCGTCAGGTTAACAAGAACGTTACAGAAATTCTAAGAATCTCATTTTTATCTAACCTCACTTCAATTTAAAAAATAAGCCAGAAATTTTAATTCAATAATAAAAAGGTAAATAACCTAGCTAAAAAAAAATGGGCAAAGGATTTGAATGGATATTTTTCCGAAGAATATACGCAAATGGCCAACAAGCATATGAAAAGTGATCAACATCGTTAGTCCTTAGGGTAGCGCAAACCATACAGCTTTAAATCTGAGAATTGTGTAGAATATGAATTGTATCTCAGTGAAGGTGTTTTTAAAAAGGGAACCCAGGATGAAAGGGCATTTGGGATGTCAGGACAACCTGGACCAGAGATTGAACCCAGGCCCTGGCAGTGAAAGCATGAGTCCTAACCACTGGAACACCTTGGAACTTCCAATGGTGTAATTTTAAGATATACAAAAAATATAGCAGGTCATGTAGAAGAATTGAGATAAGTCTTTTGGGTAGATTCACCTATTTATTTCCAGATTAAAGATTTGAGTTCCATTTCATAAGATAATTTCTTTCTGTTTCTTCTTCAGATAGTGTAATATTGTTTATTGCATTTTGTAGGGTGCTTGCTGAGGCAATTGTTCTTTTTACATCGAGTCAAGAGGAAGTTACTCTTGCTGTTACTCCGCTGAAGGTTTGCATTAAGAGTTCTAATGAGGAATCAATGGGTAAGGATTATATCTGTCACTGTGCTTTGATGGAATATTACTTCCTGGCTTTCCTGATTACTCTATGGTTATACAGTAAATATTACTGACATAATATTTATTCTTGACTAAAAGGCAGTAAAAGTAAAATATAGAAAGATCATCAAAATTTTCAAGAGACCAAAGAAATTTGTCAACCAGTAATTGAAATACCTGGCTTTGAAATTCAAATTGTTTTAAAATTAGGAGAATGGTTACTGAGAAAAATATTTTTTCAGTTGAAATTTTAAGGTCTTTTTCTTATCCTTTGTATTTAGCCTAAAGGAAAGGAAGAGGCCAGCCATCCAATGGAGATGATCTTTGACCACATAAAAAGGAAAATTAACTTTAAGTTAGAAATGTAGGATATTCCAGATGGCAAATATATAGGGCAGAAAATGTGAATATTTCTCTAGTTCACTCTTCTAAGAGCTATCCAGATGTAATGGAGACACTATGGCATGATTAAATCTGGAGTTTTGCTATTAAGGAAATTTACTAAGGTATTTTTGGCATAGGCTGTTTGAGATTCTTTGATGTTGGATAATTTGGGGGGTGATAGCAGTAAAGAAAGAATATAAAGGTAGAAACATTATTTGAAAGTGAAAAACTAGTATAACTAGGGCTTAAGGTGGGTCACATGACTTTGTAGTGTTTAGTTTGTGCCAGATGCTGTTCTAAATGGTTTACATTTGTGAATCCATTTGATCTTTGCAGCAACTCTATGATGTAGCTACTGTTAGTATCCTCATTTTCCATAGGAACAATATGAAGCACAGAGAAACTAAGTGACTTGCTGCTGTCACACAGTTAATATGTGGATTGTGATCTGAATAGGGGCTGTCAGGTCCCAGGGCTTAGGCTTATTACCACCGTGCTCTTATTGCTTCTCTCAAGTCTCATCTAGTATTCTTTTTTGGCACTTAGAAGTGCATGATCTGGAAGATATATGCGTGGCTAGTGAGAGGGTCTGTTTTATATTCATAATGCCATCTCTGAATAAAGATGGCCATTTAGTAACCAGGAGACGCTATCCCTTGTGAGCAGCTTTCTAATGAGTGGTTATAGTTATGACTGACTCGGAACCCAGTTGTTTAATTTTATTATTGAACCTACTCTATGCCAGCACACTGGGAGTGACATGAGCCTTCTTTTCTTAATTTATTTTTTTAAGTATTCTTTTTTTGTATTCTTTTCCATCATGGTTTATTGTAGGATATTGAATATAGTTACCTGTGCTGTACAGTAGGACATGCTTATCCATTTTACATCTAATAGTTTGCATCTGCTAATCCCAAACTCCCAGTCCAACCCTCTCTTGCCCTCCCCCTCCCCCATAGCAACCACAAGTCGTGACATGAGCCTTCTTGATTGAGATGAAAGTATTTGTAAGGTATTGTTTGGTCCTTTTAAAATATAAATACTATTTCTCCTTTGTTCTTATGCTTAAATAATTCATGTTCGTTGAAGAAAATTAAAAACATACAAAAAGCACTAATAAAGTCACCTGGAATCCCCCTATCTGGAGAAAAGCACTTAATATATAAAAACACTTTTCTATATCTTAGATCTGAGAACAGGAGATTGGTTTAATTGGTGAAATACAGTGAAGCTATTATTAAAAGTAGTCTTGGGAGTTCCCTGGTGGCCTAGCAGGATTCCAGGCCTTTACTGTCATGGGCCTGGGTTCAGTCCCTGGTTGGGGAACTAAGATCCTGCAAGCCACACTGCACAGCAAAAAAAAAAATAGTAGTCTTGTTTGTGTGTATATATACATTTCTTTCTCTCTGGGTGTGTATATCAAAGATGTTTATTGAAGTTAATATTGTACAGGAAAACACAAAACACCAACACACACAAATAATTTGGAAAATGTACTTATTGACATAAGGGACTGAGCTTCCCTCATAGCTCAGTTGGTAAAGAATCCGCCTGCAATGCAGGAGACTGCAGTTTGATTCCTAGGTTGGGAAGATCCGCTGGAGAAAGGAAAGGCTACCCACTCCCAGTATTCTGGCCTGGAGAATTCCATGGACTGTACAGTCTATGGGGTCACAAAGAGTGGGACACGACCGAGCAACTTTCAGTTATTGATGTGGAAATATAGCCAGGATATATTATTGAATAGATTATAAAATGGTATGCATAGTGTGATCATATTTTCATTTTAAAAATGCACATGACATTTTAATAAAATATTAGAGAACAAAATTCACCTGTTATTGTCTGTCTTTTGGATCATAACCATCCTAGTGGGTATGAAGTATTGTCTCATTGTGCTTTTGATTTTCATTCCCCTAGTAACTAATGATGTTGAGTATCTTTTTGTGTGTGCTTATTGTTTATTTGTATATTTTCTTTGGAGAAATGTCTGTTCATATCCCTTGTTTATTTTTCACTTGAGTTATTTGTCTTTATTGTTCTGAATACTAGTCCCTTATCATATGTGCCGTGTTGTGCTAAGTCGCTTCAGTCAACTCTGTGAGACTCTGTGGACCAGCGCCTGCCAGGCTCCTCTGTCCATGGGCTTCTCCCAGCAAGAATACCAGAGTGGATTGCTGCGCCCTCCTCCAGGGGATCTTCCCAAGCTAGGGATCAAACCCGTGTCTCTTATGTCTCCTGCATTGGTAGGCGGGTTCTTTACTACTAGCACCACCTGGGAAGCCCCCCTTATCATATATATGATTTCAAATATTTTCTCCCATTCTGTGAAGTTGATTTTTTTACTTTCCATTTTTTAATTTTTTGGCCACCCCTCCCAGCTTGTGGGATAGAGGAAGTGGAGGTGGCAGTCTCTTAATGCCTGGGCCCACACCAGAAACCAGCACTAGATCACTCCACCACATACTATTAGTGAGAGTAGACAAAAGCCCACTCACCCCAAGGGGAAGGGACACAGATATAGACCCTACCACTCAACGAAGAAATGTCAAAGAACTTGCGGCTATTTTTAACCTACAATTTATGGTTATCTTTACTTTTCTTTTTAAAAAAATATTTATTTATTTGGCTGCACTGGGTCTTAATTGCAGGATCTTCCATTTTTGTTGCACTGTGTGGGATCTTTAGTTGCTAGCAGGGGAACTCTCAGTTATGAAATGTGGGATCTAGTTCCCTGACCAGGTATTGAACCCCAGCCCCCTGCATTAGGAGTAAGGAGTCTTAGCCACTGGACCACCAGGGAAGTCCCTGACTATATTTTCTTATTAAAATTTCACAAATACCTATGGAATTGATGTTATTCTTTATTTTCCTCTTGAACAGACCTGACCAATTCTGTATACAGTGAGATGTTCGTTGGTCCAGATGAGTTTGACTTCTTTCAAGTTGGAATTGACACTGAAATAACATTTTGCTTCAAAGAACTGAAGGTAAAACCAAAAGTAGTGTCCAATTAGAATTATCAGTGGCAGTTTTTAATAAAGATTTCATATTTTTTTCCCTTCTTTTCCTTTCAGGGAGTGCTGATATTTTCAGAAGCTGTACATGCTCCTATAGCCATTCATTTTGACTTTCCTGGGAAGTAGGTCTTTGGAAAATTTTTGAGTTTATTTCTTTTTCTTTTGTCGTATACTAGTAAATAAAACCCTTTGGGTCATGTTGAAATTAATTCACACCTCAGGAATTCCTTAACTTTACGAGCAACACTTCTCAAACTAAAATTTTGAAAGATGTTATAACCTAGTGTTCTTTTGATTGGTGGCTTGGTTTAGAAAGATACATTATTCTGCAGAGTGAAAACATTTATAAACTTGATATATTGAATAAATTGCCTAATTAGAAAATTATATATGGCTTAAACAAGTTAAATCTCTATGAAACTATGGTATGTTATAAGAACTAAAATGTCAAAGAGATTGGGTTAGGATAAATGTGTCTTATAAAATTGGATGTGATGATTTTTAAGGGCTCTTTTAGCTCTAAAGACTATCTCAATTTGTGAAAAAACAAATAAGACTTCTACTTTTACTGTTTCTTTTTACTCCAAAATTGAGTATCATTTTCTAATGTTTTCCCAGTGTCCATCAGAAAATGAGTGTGGTTTTTGCTCTCGTTTTGCCTTTTTTAGACCCATGGCTTTAAGTATTGATGATATGTTATTGGAAGCCAACTTTATTTTGGCTACATTAGCTGATGAGCCAAGTAGAGCATCTTCTCCACAAACACTGTGTCTTTCACAAAAACAAAAAAGGTAAGGCTGTGTTTTTAATGTCTTATTGGTTGGGATAAAGCCATTGCAACCTTATTCTGCAATAATTCAATGGCATTCATTTAGGAAACAACTGAGAAGGAAAACATTAGAAGATCTGAAATTTTAACTGAATCAGGAAGAACTCCAGGAAGACCTAACTGTAACATAGAAATAACACCCATCTTTCACAGATACTTGCTTTTTTCTCTTATGATCACAATTTAACAGAACTGTCTGGTTTATCTTTGTCATTGCCTAAAACTCATTTCTGTTTTCAGTGGTTGTTTTTTAGGAGTGATATAGTGTGAAGTTTCACATGAAGGTTTATATTCATTACCCAGAGCTCTCTTTCTTAGACATATGGACAGGCAGCCATTGTTTTTCTTTCTTTCTTTTTTTCCCTTTTGTCTCTGTCTTTTCTTTTTTTTAAATTTTGGCTGCACTGCATGGCTTGCAGGATCTCAGTTCCCTGTCCAGGGATTGAACCTAGGCCACAGCAGTGAACTGTAATGTCCTAACCACTGGATATCCAGGGAACTCCCCCTTTTGCCTCTTAACTTTTTTTTTTTTTTTTGGTGAAGGCTACTTCATAGTAAAAATAACAAATTTCTGTGGGAAATTAGGAAAATGCAATAAAGTACAAAGAATAAAGTGAAAAACACCCACACTTTTACCACCTAACGATAGCCACTGTTAATGTTTGGCACACTGTATTTTCTTTCAGACTTTTAATTTTGCATATGTTTGCATTTTAAAACAAGATTGGCTCATATAGCATATGTAGTTTTGTATCCTGTTTTTTTCCCACAAAATATTATATTGTGAACATTTTCTGATATTGCTGATAATGACTTGGAAAGATGCTTTTTAATGGTTCTATACAATTTTATCATACAAATGTATTGTAATTTATTTGACTTTTTTTTTTTCCTACCTGTGTTATAAGATTGTCTCATGCACACTTGGGTTGCTTTACTGAAAAATTTGAATCTGCAAGAGAATTTCTAAATAATCATATATTTGAATCGTAACTTTCAAACAATTAGTTTGATGTTTTTTCAATATATTCCCTAAACTGTGTTATCATTGTCATTTCATGTTGCTCCTTTAGTTATATACAAATATATATTTCAAAGTAAACAGTTCATTCATTTAATCTCTATTAATACCTCAGGTCAGAGCCGATACATTCAAATTCAAAGGCTGGTGAAAATGCAACCAGCAAGGTCCCAGAGTATATCTCAAGAAAAGTAGAACTGAAAAGGCTGTATTCTGATGAGACTCCCACGAACACCTCTACATTGGAAAATTGTGGCAGCCCTTTAATGAAAAGAGCGAACAAAGACCTTACTGAAGTACCCGAAAGCAGTGGAGGTATTAGTGAAGTCCCAGAGAGCAGTGTCAGCGACACGGAAGAAGTGCCAGGGTCTCCATGTCTCAGGAAGGTAAAGGAGCAGCAGCACTGAGACACAGCTAAGCCGAGGCCAAGGGCTCGCTCTCGTTGTCCGTCTGCCTTTCCAATCTCCCTGCCGCAGCCCACCCCCAGTCCCCTGGAAATTAATTTCCTTGTATTTTGATGGGGAGAGCTGAAGGCAGTCTGAGATGGAGAAAAGGTTGATTTATACAATGTCAATACAAAACAAATTGCTCATTGAGTAATTCTAACAAAGTATGTTTAGAGACTTGAGTCACTTGTTTTAAAGAACAAATTATGATTGTTTACAGCATATTTATCTTTGAGTACAAATATTGATAATATGTTAAAGTCATATACTTTGTTTTCTAAAATAAGTGTCCTAATTTTCTTTTTCAAGTTTGGTCAAGAAATCTCTTATTCATGGTAGCACAGATACAAATTTCATCACAAGAAACATCACAAATTTCTTTGTAGTAGAGTCCCAGTTAATAACATTATTGTAATACCAATATTTTGCTATTATAGATGGATGATAAACTTTACAAAATGCTATGATGTTAAACCTTATGAAATCTATTGAACTGAAGATAAACATAATTTATTAGAAGTATCTTAAATAATGATAGTCCGCATTTTACATGTTTACATTAGTGTTTTATTCAAGCTTGTTTTGCTGTTGTTATTATTGGTTTGGAAATATGAGTTTGTTAGAGTTAGAAATCTGAAAGGAGAAATAATATTGCTAGAAGTTACTACTTACTTCTCACTAGTCCTTTTCAGAATTGATAGTAATTAGCAAAATGGACCAATTTAAGTTGCATTTCCAAAGTGTCATTAGGATGGCAGTCAGTTTTTTACTAAGAGAAAGAGCAGGGAGCTGACACTTCATGTTACACCCCCCTATGAATTTTACATTTTTTACTTTATTTCATTTTTAAGTCACAATATCCACTGCTACTGGGCTTTCCTGGTGGCTCAGTGGTAAAGAATCTGCCTGCCAGTGCAGGAGATGCAGGTTTGATTCCTGGGTTGGGAAGATCCCTTGGAGAAGGAAATGGCAACCTACACCAGTATTCTTGCCTGGGAAATCCTGTGGACAGAGGAACCTGGCCAGCTACAATCCACAGGGTTGCAAAGAGTCAAATACGACTGAGCAACTAAACAATAACAATGCTGTAATAAAGACTTCTAGGGTCGTAAAATTGGACAGTAAACTCCATTTATTAAGTTTGATGCCATAAGTGTTTATTGAATACCTGTTATATGCCCAGTACTTATGGCAGTTTTCTCTTCTTGTGAATTACTAACTTGGTCATAAAAGAAAACTGAAATCTGTCTTTTCATTATGCAGAAACATTTTCCCCATCCTGTTTTTTGGTTACACATATTGTGCTTACTTTTATTTTTTTTACAGACAACAACAGGAACACATTTCCCTGCTGCTTCATCTCCCTGAAATTCACTAAGATTGCCAATTTCCTCACTAGGGAAAGTGACATTTAGAGCTGTAAGCTCCACAAGTTTCATTACAGCACTCTTTTCTTTTCTATCATGTCACTTAAATCCTAAATTCTAAAAAGAAAACTCAATTTTGGAAGGGAAGTTTTTGCCTTAACTCCTGCAAAAATGAGATTACATTATGGGTAAATGATTGAGACCCCCATCATCTATCTGAACTGCGGTGAGCCTTCTGACTGGCCTCCATACCCCCATTCTTCTGCACTCTGGTTTTCCTCCACACTGTACTAAAAGATTCTGTTTGGACCTTACAGTGAGGTATAGGGCTCCTGGGTTGGAGTCTCTGTCTTGCCACTTGTGTGACTTGGGCAAGTTACGTATCTTTGCTTCAGTTTTCTTTCTGTTAGTAAAATGAGGATGATAATGATGAATTGTGAGATTGAATTGTTGTGAAAATTAATTGAGCTAATAGATGGAGCTGGCAGATGGTCAGTGCTCAGCATCACTCTCCTGCTTTTAAATCTCTTGAATCGTCCACTTTTTCCATAGAATTTCACCTAAACTCCTTGAAATGGCATTAGGGGACTTTCCCTAGAGTATTTAATATAATCTTCTCATTTCCTCCTCTGAGGTCCAGTTCTAGTCCTTCAGATTATGTTTTAATGTCTGGTAGACTTAGTATCCCTTTGTAGATTTTGTCAGTTTTTTTCCTGGTTATTCCTGAGTATATATTTTTTTATTTGAACTTTAATATCAATGTATCCAACTCCATAAAAAAAATCTATTTTTTTTTATTAGGATTTCCTTAAATTTCTGTTAACTTGAGGATGTTAAGTGACATCTTTATGTTGTTGAGTCATTCTGTCTATAAACACCGGCAATGTATTTCCATTTATTCAGTTGTTCTTTTGTGTCTTTCAGGAGTGTTTTAAAATGTTTCTCATACATTTACACACTTATTGTTAAGCTTATTCCTAAATAATTAACCTTTTATATTGCTGTTGTGAATGGATGTTGTTTTCTGTTTTCTCACTGCTTTTTGTGTATATGAAGGCTATTGTTTTTTCGTGTTAATTTTATATTGTACTACCCTGCTGACTTATGTAATTATTTCCATTAGTTTTATCACTGATTCTCTCAGGGCTTTTAAACATACTTACTATATGTCTCTTTTTTATATACCAATTGTTTCATTTCTTCTTTAATGCCTCCAACTGACTCTTTTGTTCAGCTGCATTAGCACATAACCTCTAGTACAACATTTAGAGTGGAGAGAATGGGCCTGCTTGCTTAGTTCCTGATCTTAATGGAAACATTCTGCATATACTTTTGTGTTCTACTTTTGCTCATATTATTGCGCCTACATTTCAGGGTAGTAGTATTCCTCTTTTCACTGTTCAAACTCCTACCCACCTTCAAAGCCCAACTCAAATGATACATCTCCTTCTGAAGTCTTCTCATTCTACTCATTTTTACTGTCACATAATAACTTGATAGATATGCTTGTTATTACACTAGGTAGATTGTGAGTTCATCAAGGGCAGACCTGAGTCTTATTCATCATCTCTGTATTCCTAGTGCATAAGCCAGTAGTTGGCAGACCTTCAGCCCTGGTTTGCGATAGCCTGAGAAAATTTTTAAAATCCCTCCAATAGTATCACAACGTTCCAAAATGAAACCAATTTTTTAATTCACTTTATTAAAAAAAATAAATACATGGTAGTATTCTACTTTGGGGAAGGGGGTTTTCAGAATTAAACTGCTGTAGAGAAGTATTGGGCTTCCCTGGTAGCTCAGCTGGTAAAGAATCTGCCTGCAATGCAGGAGACCCTGGTTTGATCCCTGGGTTGGGAAGATCCTCTGGAGGAGGGCATGGCAACCAATTCCAGTATTCTTTCCTGGAGAATTCCATGGACAGCGGAGCCTAACGGGCTACAGTCCATGGGGTTGCAAAGAGTCAAACATGACTGAGTGACTAAGCACAGCACAGAGAAATATTGCTGTATTCTCAATAATGAGCAACATTTTGTCTGTTGTGGATGTTCAATAAGTTTAATCAAGAAGTTATACACAGCTCTCAGGGACACCAAAATGAGGAAAAATATCTAGTATTGTTATCTTTTTTTACTGAAATATGATTGACCTACAACACTTTGTAAGTTCTATGTGCATAACATAATGATTCAGTATTTCCACACATTACAAAATGATTACAATGATAGAAATTTAGAGCGATTTTCAAAGACCAAAGCCCCATAAAAGTTATGATAATATTGTTGACTATTTCTTCATGCTGTACATTTCATCCACATGACTCATTTATGCTGTAACTGGAATTTGTACCTCTTAATCTCCCTCACCTAGTTCACTCACCCACCCCCACACCTCTCCGCTCTGGCAACCACCTGTTTGTTCTCTGTATCTATGAATCTGTTTCTGTTTCATTATTTTTGTTCATTTGTTTTGCTTTTTAGATTCCATACATAAGTGAAATCTTATGGTGTTTGTCTTTCTATGACTTATTTCCCTTAGTATAATACCTTGTAGGTTCATTGGTTTTGTTATAAATGGCAAGGCTTTATTCTTTGTTGTGGCTGAGTAATATTCCTTTGTATATATGCACTGCATCTTCTTTACCCATTCATCTATTGATGGACACAGGTCGCTTCTATATCTTGGCTATTATAAATAATGCTGCAAAGAATATAGGGGTGCAGATACTTTTTTGCATTCGTGTTCTTATTTTTATTTTTTTCAGAAAAATAGCAGGAGTGGAATTGCTGGATTGTATGGCAGTTCTATTTTTAAGAAAACATGTATACTGTTAAAAAATTTTTTTATAACAATGCACCTTCTTACTCAATTCGTGTAGAACTTGGACTCATTGCAAGTTACATAGCTATTCAGACTTTATGCATTAGAAGACTGTTAGACACTAGGGAAGGGCTTGATCATCCAGCCATGAACGATTTAGAGACTGAAGAGTAGGTGGGGGACAAGAGGGGGTAGCAAATGACATTTGACCTTAAGTGAATGGCAAATTCAGGGCAGCGCTCAAAGGCCATAGTAAACTAAGATTTTCAGCTTACCAGTGTATTAGTTTCTTATTGCTGCTATAGCAAATTACCACAAGCTTAGTGGCTTAAGACAACACAAATTATCTTTCAGTTCAGAAGTCCAAAATGGGTCTCACTGAGCTAAAAGCAAAGCATTGGCAAGGCCGTGTTCCTTTGTGGAGACTAGGGAAGAATCTGCTTTCTTTCTTTTCCTTTCTTCTTGAGATCATCTGCATTCTTTAATCATGGTTACCCTTCAGCTTTAAACCAGCAATGGCTGGTGGAGTCCACTTTACATTTCCTCACTCTGATGCTGATTTCCACATTTAAGGATCATTGTGATTTCCCATTGGGCCTACCTGGATAGCAACCTTATTCCACTTGCTCTTTTAATTCCCTTTTGCCTTGTGATATATTCACAGGGTCCTGGGATTAAGACGTGAACATCTTTGGGGGTGAAGGTAGACCATCATTCTGCCTACCACAGGCAATATCACAGCTAATTTGGGGTGTTTCATCTGGAGCCAAGGTTCAACAACTGCTGTCTGAAGTGCCCCATGCAGAGGGCATCTTCAGTTTCTGATTTGTAAGGATGAACCAAGAATAGGGATCGTTTGTTTATTCATGCTTGATACCTACCATGCAACTCCCACCAGTATTTGTTGAGGGCCTTGCGTCATAGACATGGGGTATACAATGGTGTGCAAAGTAAACAAGAAAGGTTCCTACACTTAATTATAGACTGGGTATGGGGGTGGGGGAGGTAGACATTAAACAAATAATCATATGACTAAACGTATGATAATTAAAAAAAAAAACTAACCTGTGGTAACTTTAATAAAGGAAAAGTTCAAGGTGCTTTGAGAAGATTTAAAGTGTGAGCTGACCTAATCCAGGAGGTCAGAAAGTCTTTGAAACTGGTGTTTGGAGCTGAGCTGGAAAGAATAAGATAGTAGGGGGAAGCTGAGTGGATGTGGCATGTGCAAAGGCCCCTGTCATGGAGGAAGCGTGGTAGTTTTAAGGACCTGGAGGAAGAACAGTGTGGCCAGAGGGCAGATAGACAAGGGAAACAGTGGCACAGGGTGAATGAAACTGGAGCAGTGAGTGAGTTCCAAGTCATGTCGGATGTAAATGGCCGTATCAGGTACTGTGGCAGTGGAAGTATTTGAAGGGTTTTAACAGGGAAGGCTGCCCACAGTGCAGTGAAGCAAGACTGGAAACTCAGTTGTGGTGTCTGAGAGATGGTGATTCAGTAGAAAATGGAGAGAAGTGGCCAAAGTAAACAGCTAATTGAGGAAATAAAACAGCAGGACTTTGTGATGGATCGGTCATGGAGCTTAAGGGAAAGGGAGGTATCAAGGTTGGAGAAACAGGTTCAGTGCTAAGATCATGAATTCTATTTTGGATATAAGTTGCAGAAATCAAGTAGGTAGTAGGATATAGGAAGCTCAGATTCTAACTGTGAGACTCCCTGGCATGTACACACTAATTTCTGCCAGCAGTGTGAATGCGAGTTCCTCGAGAGAGGGTGTGGCAGAGGAGACTGTCACCGTTTAGAGGAGTGGCTCTTAACCACAGCCAGGGGACAAAGCCATTAGTGTCTGCAGACACTTCTGGATGTCACAGTTCAGGAAAGGGGGCTGCTTCTGGCATCTGGCGGGTAGAGGCCAGGGGCGCTGCTCAGCATCCTCCCAGCAGCAGGACAGCCCCCACAGCAAGGAAACTTAATCCTCCAACGTGAGCAGTGCTAAGGTTGAGAAACCCTGCAAAGTGTGGGTAGAAGAGGGCAAACATTCATCTTTGTTTCACTTAAAGATAAATAAATAAATTTAATAATAATAATAAAAAGAAGGCAAGCCAACTGAAAAGAGCAACCAGAAGAACACAGCATGAGGAAAGTCTGAGAAGGAAGTGTCAGAGTGATCTAGTGGGCTGGGGACTGAGAATGGCCATTAGTTTAGGGCGTCTGGCAATTTTTGGTGACCATTATAAGGACAATTCCTATATGCGGGTCAGGAGCTTTTTTAGATAGGACCTAAGAGTAGGAGAATGAGAAGATAGAGAAAGCCAGTGTAGACGGTTCTACAGCAGAGATTAAGCTGGAGGGAGGATGTGGATGAGGCTATATGTTTTAATGAGACATCTGAATATTTTTAAATGGTTCCTATCCAGTAGAGGAGAGGCATGGGAGGGGCTGGGAGTCAGAGACAGGGAGGGAAGGACTGACTCTGGTCAGGAGTAGCTTTTGTCACAGCAGGAGGGGAAGGGGAGAGGATGGATCAAGTGGAGGAAGATAGCCAGCAGTCTCTGTTCATCTGTCTCCCACAGCCCTGGTGTTGGTTTCAATGGCCCGGGCAGGGTAGTCAGAAACAGATCACTGACCCCAAACTGTGTGCCCCTGGAGTCCAGGGAAGGGTTTTACTTTCGGATGTTTTGGGCCACTCATGAAGGTTCTGGGTGTCTCATGAACCATCAGCTAATGTGAGACCACAGTGGCTGAGTTTCTGAAGAGGGGCATTTGATAAGCACTAACTTGCTTTGAATAAACAACAGTTACTTCCCTCCTCCCCTCCTCCAGTTCTCTTGCATGTTCTTTGGAGCAGTTTCTTCTGACCAACAAGAACCCTTCAGCCTCCCTTTCCAGAGTCTGGCAACAGCAAGTGACAATGAAGAGGACATGAAGAATGGCAGTTTCTCCACATTCTAACAATGATGGCTGAGCTCGCCCCCCTGCCCATTTACTGGTTCACTTGTACTGAAAACACATTTTCACATTTAAATCTATGAAGATACTGTCTTGGGCTTCCTGGAGAATGGGCTACTGGTTATCTAAACATCATCTTGTACAACCACCATATCTAGCAGTAACTACTTGTCAATAAATGTAACTTGCTTTAAATCTATTATGCTACATGGGAGGCAGAAAAGTTTTTTGTGTCGGGAAAAAGCTCATTAGAATTTTCTTCAGTTCAGGGAATTCCCTGGCAGTCTGGTGGTTAGGACTCTGAGTTTCCGTTCGGGGGGCAAGGGTTTGATCTCTGGGACCTAAGGTTCAACAAGCTGCATGGTGTGGCCAAAAAAAGAGAATTCTTCAATGTAGTGTTTATTTACAAGAGTTTTTAGCATTTTCTTTGCCAGTTTTATAGTTATTTAAACTTTCAGTAGCAGCCATTTCGAGTGCATCAGAATGGCTTGTAAAGTTCAGGTATCTTTTGTATTTGATTTCAAGTATTTGAGCTTTGATGCTAACAGAACGTTCTGCAGTCTTTTCTTATGTAAGATCATAACTTTTACACAGCAGGGGAAGAAGAGAGTGAGATGAATGGAGAAAGCAGCATCAGCATATATGCACTATCAGGTGTAAGATGGATAGCTGATGAGACGTTGCCGTATAGCATAGGGAGCCCAGTCTCTGTGATGCTCTGTGATGGCCTGGAGGGATGGGGTGAGGGGAGGCCCAGAAGGAGGGGGATGTCTGATTATGGCTGATTCACATTGTCATATGGCAGAAACCAACCCAACATTGAAAAAAAAAAAAAAAAACCAACTTTTTCTCCATTGCTTATATTTTGTTAAGAATTTAAATAATGTGATTAAAAAATTTTGCAGTGTGATGCAGAAAAGAATGGAAAGGATGCCAAAAAATTATTTTTGTATTAGCTGACATAGAACAGCAGCCTCCACTGCCAAGAAAGCCTGGGTCTGGAGTGGAATGAGGGGGAAGATTAATGTCTCTGTTCTTTGCCTCTTTAAGAATTAGCTTCTTACCGGCACAAGCTAAACAATCTGACACAATAACATTGTTATGTAACATCTTATGATGTATGCCTCTCCCTCCCCTAAACCTGTTTATAGTCAGTTATAACCTGACAAACTAGACTTCTGTAACACCTTATTGTTAAGTCTGTGAAACCATCAAATCACAAGGAAATATTAACTGGCAAGCAATTGTGCTTTAGATTTTGTGAGGATTAACAAAACAAAGGTGGCTGAGTGGATTACTAAACTTTAGAACTGTGAACAGAGTTATAACTAAAACCAGAATGAGTCTGGCTCATGTAGCTTGGTGATGAGTCAGAACTACCCACAATAACCTACTAAAAACTCAAGTTTATCCCGAAATGTTCCTCAGTGAATGAAAATGGGCTTTCACGAAGCTTTTTGTGGAAACTGGCAATGCCCACATAATTCCACATTGTAGGCTAAAGATTTATGTATCTTTTGTTTACACTGATGATTAACAATGAATTACACATATTCCTTACAAATGCGGATGACTACCCAGAAGATATTATATCCAAGGGTAAGTGTAGGTCTCCTCGCTGAGGATGAAGTTTCTGACTCACTGAAATGGGTCAGGGCGGTTTAGCCTGTGAAGGCACCATCATCAGTGATCACCTAGATTCAGCATTGATCTGTAAAAGATAGTTACATTGTCAAGTTGTATATAATTTGGATTTTAGAATTGGATACAGAATGCTAAATTTAAATGACACCAGATTTGTGTGTGACTTCACATACCATTTAAAAGAAAGATGGAAAAGTTTTCCCAGCTGGGAGAACAGCTATATGTCACATTCAATGATTAAATCCATTTTGATTCATTTTTGAGGAAGCTAAAGTGATGCAGTAAATCAGCTGGAGAAAAAGAGCCTTAGGGATAAACTAGTGAAAGACAGAAACGATAGCCACAAAGTTATGGAGTCACTGCTACACTGAGAGGCTTGGAAATGAGGACCTGATAGAGACCAACAAACTCAATGTCAAGGGCCAGTGTCTTGTTACTACTCAAATTAAATGGAGTACACAGATTAGTATAAATACTATTATTTATTAAATATCTTTACAGTTTATTTAAATGTATTTACAGAACTATTCCTGCATAAGTTATACTTCAGACATCCAATTCAGGTCATTGCCTCTTGGGTAATAAGACAAATAATGATAGTCTCAACAGAAAAGAGCAGCTCATTAGTATACACAAATTCAGACTTGCTTCATTGTTTAGCCATCTTTGCCACAAACTACCTGCTTACAGTTAAAATTTTGACATGGACAACTGCTGATTTTTAACTAAGAAGCCAAATTTTGCAAATAATTTTTTTTTAAACAAGTAGAATCCAGATGTTTTGTGTTCCAAATGTTTTATAAGCAGATTTTGGTTTTTTCGCTATTGCAAAATTTGTTAAATGCACAAGTGTGATAGTTTCCGGGAACATTGGATGCTGTAGCTTCTACCAAAGATAGCTGGTATAAGGTGACAAGGAACCATGAATTTAATCAAAAGTACAAACATTTACAGTTCTAGCCAATCTTGTTTACAATCTCCAAAATGCTCAAAACTGACTCAGTGAATTCCCACAATTCCTGCCTTGTTACTTGATGTGGTACATTGGTGGTACTGAAGGGTACTATTCTACCCAGAACAAATGCAACTGATGGGATAAGATACCTGCCCACCATGCAAAGCTTGAAGTCTATTTTCTAAATCTAGTCACAGCCCAACCCCCAGACATGCACAACTGGAATGGATTCTTTTGTGATTTAGTACCCATCAACCATGTCAAGCCAGTACAGTAATTCAGGACAAAGAATTTGTTCTCTCAGCCTCATTTCTTCTTTCAGTCTTAAGAGCCTATGGACTCTACCGCATATCCATTCGGTTTTTTTTTTTTTTTTTTTGTGCGCAGGCAGCCTAAGTTCACAGGAAGAAACAAGGTTCTGATATGTTTAGAGTGCACACTTTAAAACAGAACAAAATAAAAATTTCAAGCATGTGATAAAAATATTGATTTTTATAATACAGTATTGCTTTATAAATATAGATGGAAAAGCTATAAACTTTACTGGTCTTTGGTGCATCCAGAGAGGGATAAATAATTTGCCATTTGTAAATTAGAAATCCAAATTCTCTTTTGTTATAAAAGTCCACTACACGAGGCAAGTGTGTTTATACTGCTTGATATAAAGAACAATTAACACATCAAGTTTAGAATCAGACCCACCAAGTGGTGTATGTCAGGCACGCCCCACAAAGACTTGGGTCCTGTGGCCTGGAAAACCCCAGCATGGGTGCCCACACAGCCTCTGACCGCTGAGAGCAGGACAGCTGTTAAACAGCACTCCAACAGACCCCCAAAGTCACAAAACTACGTGCGTAACACAAAAAGGGCAGGGGGAGGAACAGAAAATATTTTGCGTCCCTAATCTACAGGCCAGGTCCAAAGTCAGTTCCCCTGTGAAACTCAATTCTTGTCCCACTGTTTTCAACATCACTGAAACACGTCGTCAATTTCTAACGATCATTTCTCAAAAAATACTATGTTGATTAAATGAGTTGTGTAAAATGCCATCAATCTACCTTTATGAAGACGGTGTTTGATGAGTTTAGATGAGTGCAGAGAAAAGCCAGTGACTTGACCAGCAATGCTCTTACCAGGAATTAAATGTATGCAATGGAAAATTAATACAACATATACCTGGATCATAAGGCTCCATGCTTCTGACCAGAAATAAAAACCCAACAAAAGAACTGAAGTTGTCAGTCCAAGTGTAAATGTATTCCTTCCAACAAAACCTTTCTGGATGCAACTTTCTTTACTTTTTAAATACAGAAAGACTGCAAACAGTTTGTGCAAAATAAATACCCTGCCACTTGCCACTCACCTGTCTCTGTATTATCACAGCATGATGGGTTCTCATTATTTGAACAGTCTCTCTCCACTCCCTACCCCACCCCCCGATCTCCTTTACCAAAGAATTCTGTTTTGTCAAGTTAGGGTAGTTAAGGCATTCTGACAAGTAATTAAAGGTGATTCAAAATAGGTATCTAGACATTATGCCAATTTAGGAATAGTAGATAAATTACTGAACGGCTTACAAATGAATAACTCATTCTTATTATAAATGAAATGCCTGTTACAAGCATGATGCATTGAATATAGTAATGACATGTACATGGTACATGTTAAACAATTTTAAATAAAACAAGCTTGACAGTTACTCAAATATACAGTACAAATTCACAAAACAAAATCTTTTTAAAACAAGTTGAGGTAACCTCAAACATAAGTTTTAATGCAATAAACCAGGGAGTAAGTATCTCCTTTAGAGAAAGAGACTTTCTACGTTCTCCTCAAGTAGATTCTCATCAGGTTTAATTGCATTCTTATCTATACACCAATGTTACCTGACTTATATATAAAACATGGCTTTAATTTAAGGATTTCTAAGTATATATATTTTTCTACCACCAAGTTAATGAAGGAAAAAAACTGACCCCAAAATATATATCTTTACAGCAGTCGACTTGTACACAAACCTTAAAAATAACTTTGAGCTTGCAGATAATGGAAAAACTGAATACGGGGTAATTTTATAGGGAAACTATACACTGCAAGATGGCTATTTGGAAACTGTAAACATTAAGCTTGATTTGGAAACCCCTAAATTTCTGTGGAGGGCAGATGCAAATGTCAGATCATCGCTAGACATCTTCCTCGGGGACTCCTGTGCCACTGCCCATGGTGCTCCTTCACATGGACTCCCTGAATCTGGTACATGCTCTACAGAAAGCAGGGCTACTAACGACAGGTCTAAGACATGAGGGGTAGCATGACCTGATAGGCCAACAAAATTCAAAGTTAGAGCTGTCCATTCTCAACCCTTCAGGCCTGTGGGCCTAGAGCTCTCACATGGGGGCATCATACCAGACAGCTGGGAGGAATTTCAGCTGCAACATTAAATACCTAGGCCTTGAGGAATTTTATAACCTTGAATAATATTCCGTTAAAAAATTCTGGTAAGGAGTCTCCCCAACCCCTCCTGCAAATAAGCCACCAGCCTGTGATATGCAATAAAATGCTGAAACTTCCATCATAGGAGCACAATTAAGCATCTTTTAAAAACCATGAAACATTTGCATCCATAGGACTAAACTGAATTTTTCTTTCAACCTGCAAAAACAAAAAAAAAGCTCCCAGGATCAAGATTTTATAATCCAGAGCAATGTTTTAGAGCAAAATTATAACCCTCTGAAAAACAGGAGTTTATAATGAAAACATAAAGCCACACTCGATCATAACACAGACTGTATAGTACACGTGTAATGCATCATTTGATGAGTATGTTTCTAGTAGATGTATCATAACATACAATTTGTGTCAGACTTTTAAAATCCCTTTTACACACTGTAATTTTGAATTCACTTTTCCAATATTACTCATTTTCAATACTTCAACCGTTTTCAAAAAGTAATAGTCATTTTGGCTTTGAAAACATCCATCCCATCATGGAAAGGACAATGTGAAGGCCAATCTTCAGATCTGATTTTCTTCAAATGTTGCTGGCAGATATGAGCAGTAGAATGATAGTAGTGGTTCTCAACAAGGATCTCAAAAAGACAGGCAAAAGGTTTACATCACTGGCCATTGAGATCAGTGGCAAAGAAACGCGGTCCTGCCAGCAGGATCAGCACACGCGGCAGGGGAGAACTTGGGACGATGAAAGGGGAGGCAGGAGTCGACACCCAGGCGAGTCAGTCTGTATACTCAGCCACTATTGAGAGAAGGACGGTGATGTCATCTGGCTTTCCACCTACAATGAAAATGAAAATGTATTCATACATTTTAAAAGGAAAAAAGAAAAAAATGTAAGCCTAAATAAGTAAGTACTAGGAGACAAACAGGTTTGTCAATATACTCTAGCAGACAAAAAGGGGAAAAAAGTCAATAAATAGTTAAAAATCATCAAGAAATTACATCTAATTTAATTGAAGTTTAAAAAAAAAAACAACCCTCTCTGCTCCTTTTCAATAGGAGCTTTGTTAAAATGGCCACCACCACATCCTCTGTGTATAGCAATCACAATAAAGACAAAATGTTGCTAAGATTTATTCTGCCTGACAAGAAAGTTCTATAATAATCCTATTGGACAAACATACCCAATGTTTTGAAACTAGTTGATAGTCTTGTAGTCTCATCTGGCAAACTGCTGTGGCATGTGCTTTTTTTCTATTTAGTATTTCCCGGACAGCTAAGAAATGCTCTGCGCGTCATAATAATATACCTGCAAGAAACTGACCAACTCTCTAAGTGCTGAGATGCCAGCACCAACATGTTATCCAAGCTCAAAGCTGAGCTACTGGCCTGCTCCCAAAGTTACACATTGCTCAGTAGATAGGAAGACTCTAGGCAAGGAGAGTCTTCCCTTTTCAAAACATCCTACAGAGGCAGGTGGGATGAACTGGGAGATGGATTGACGTATACACACTGCTATGCATAAAACAGGTAACTAATGAGAACCTACTGCACAGCACTGGGGAACTCTCCTCAGCGCTGCGGTGACCTAAATAGGAAGGAAATCCAAAAAAGGGGACATATGGCTGATTCACTTTGCTGTACAACAGAAACTAACACAACACTGTAAAGCAATTAATTAGAATTAATAAAAATTAATAAAAAAAACTTGCTGTAGCAATTTAATAGGCAAATACTGTGAATGAGTCCCACAAAGCCAGAGGAAGGGAGAAGTGAAATGTCAGACTTGTGAAGAGCCGAATGTTTAAACCATTAGGAATGTCCAGGCCCTCCAGGCAGAGCTCGGAGGTTTTCTGGGCTTGGGTCCAAGCAGAGCATTGGCGGCGATAAAGGGCTTCAGGTTCCACCTGCCTCTGCAGCCAATGAAGTGCAATTCTGAAGGGCACCTCTGTAGGGAACATGCACTTGCTGTCCTCCAGTGTCCGCGCCTGCTGACCTTGTTCAAAGCCACGGGCTCACAGCTGGGAGAGGACCCCTCAGTAGTCTCACCCCAGTGCAGCATCTGGCCTCACACACAGCCCACAATGCTCCCATCCCCTATGTCCCCTATTAGTCCTTATGAACTTCCCAAAGAATGCTTACCTCTCACATTCAATCCGTTGTCACATGCAAACTGTGCAAAAGGTGACATATAATTTGGGTCATAGGCCAGCTCATGAGCTTGCTCAGCAATGCTTCTTGCTGTCTGTTGTATACTCTCATAATTTGAATTCTAATACGAAAATATGAGGGAGATAGTTTTACCAAAATGCTTCACATGATTTCTACACGCAAGTAAACATCACTTTTTTTTTTTAGACATCACTTTTTAAGACAGTAATATTTATCTAATCATAGTTTCCACCATTTACGTTTTTATTCCAGTTAGAGAAGACACTGGAACATAATACCTCAACTAAAATGAACGAGATCACCAGTGCTGCCTGCCTAGGACGTCAATGAGAAAGTGTGAGGATGGCC
This sequence comes from Cervus canadensis, assembly GCF_019320065.1. NCBI lineage: Eukaryota > Metazoa > Chordata > Mammalia > Artiodactyla > Cervidae > Cervus > Cervus canadensis. The sequence goes on along the minus strand of NC_057386.1, from coordinate 123,875,671 downwards.
TTGGGTCCTGAAGTTTGAATTTTCGTATCTCCCCCCCTCCGCCATTTGAAATTCTTAAGGCATTCTTGCTAAAATGGGATGGGACTGAAGGGGCGGATTTCGATAGCATTTTAGGATGACCTCAAGTCTCCCTGCTTGGGAACGCACCCCGGGCCAAGCGCAGAGTGCCTGGTCTCCAAGTAAATGCTGCCAGTCACCCACTGAAAAGCCCTCTCTATTCTCTATTTCTTCTCCATGCTTTATTTTTCTTCTTTTTATTTAGCAACAACACTATTTCTATTCTTTCTTTCTCTGTATTCTCTGTCTTCCTCCACTAGAATGTAAGCCCCAGGTCAGGGAATGGGTCATGTCTGCCTCTCACTCTGTTACATACGTGGCACAGTGCCCGCAGGTGTCCACACCCGACCTTTCCTAAGCTCCACAGACAAAGCATGCTGTTGAGGATTTCTAGTGCATGGTCTTGGTTCATCCTCACCACAGCCCTAAAAACAGGGTCTTTGAACCATCCCACCCCTATTTTACAGGTGAGAAAAACACTACTAAGAAAGTTTAGCAAACTTAAGGTCATACTGGTTAGTAGTAAAAACAGAGAAAAGATCAATCCCCCCCGAGTCAGTACTTTACAAAGCCAGGAGAATTTGCAGACTGGTTTTCACTTCCTTCCACTCACTGTATGGGCCAAGTCTGAACTGTTTTGTTACTGGTGACAGCTCAGATCACATCAAGGCCCCTAGCTGCCTGCTACCCTCGGCTGCTGCCTTGGCTGGCTCTGGTATGATTTCCTATCTTTCCCAGCCTCAACACCTGCTGGGTTTGTTATGAGACTAAAAAAATGAAAAAGATAACCAGCAACCAACACCATTAAATACCATTAAAACACAATTAAAAACTCAAGCAAGAAATCTCCCATCAGGGTTTTTCCTACCTTTACCACCCTACTAAAGAGAGGCTTGGATGAGAAGCCTCTTTTTTCCTCAGGTTTTCCAATTGTGAATATTTCTGTCTACAATTGTTTAGAAAGATCAGAACCCTTTTCATTTTCCTAAATTCACAAAATAGTCCTTTCCAAAACTACAAAAAGAGCTTATGCAATTGTATTAATAAAAAAACTTGGCTGCCCAGGGAGGGTCACTGTTTTCTAAAGGCCCACCTTTGAGTTAATTACCTTTAACTTTTTTAGCTCCTGAAGGATCATATAGTCAGGCATGTTGTCAAAGAGTCCATCTGTCGCTGTCAGGATAATGTCCCCTAACTGGACATCAAAAGATGTGCTATCAGCGGCGTCTGGGCTGTGACAAGGACAGGGTAGGGGCAAAGTTAGCAGAGCCCTTTAGAGATACTGTTAAAAGTTTCCAATGGGGACGATGCTACAATATAATGAGGCTTTAAGGAAAACTAATTTATAGCAGCAGTCTATAAAAAAAACCACTATTCTGAAATTCCTAACCTTGAAAAAAATTAACTGAAAACTCTGATATAAATCTTTCAAAAGCTGAACAAAAACTATCAAGTAAAACTGAGTTTGATGATTAGTCACATGTGCTTTAAAAGGCAGAAGGGTTCTTTTCTGAGTCAGACACTAAAATGCCTCTAGAATCCTAGTGGAAATGAGTCTTTGTTTCCTAATTCATTAGTGCCAAATTCCATCCTCTCTTACTCACTTTCCACTCATCAGTTTCCCTGCAGGCTTAAATTTGGAGGCTGTGTTCTAGTGGAATAACTGAGCACTATGGAGGAGCACATGCAAGTCCCATAAGAATTAATTCATGTGAAATATCTACAATGGTATTTCTTACTATAATACTAGTAATTACTGGTATATTACTAGTAACACCAAATCAGTATTAATAAATCACCCTTACTCTGGCAGAGTAAAGACTGTGTCTCTCAGGGCTTACAAAGTTCTCATCATGCAAAGGTTACTTATTTATAAGGGCTCCTGGCACACAATACATCTTCAAGAAATAGTTAACGAATGAAGAATCACAGTAACTAATCCTCCAATTTGGGTAAAGACTCAATATTGTTAATGAAAAGAACAAGGTACTGTGTGTGTGAGAAAGATCTATATATATAGGTGCTTCTACATGCAGAGAATAAATCTGGAAGGATTCAAAGAAACATAACTGGCTGCCTCTGAGGACAGGTGGTAGATTTTTCATTACATCTGTGTAAAACTTTTTTAAAAAGATAGAGGGGAGACTTACCTGAAGAAAACAGAAGCCCAGGTGGGGAGGAAAAGAGAAGATAATATGAAATCAAAGAGTTCATGGCCCCCTTAGAGACTGGTTCTCAGCCATTTTGAAAGGCCAGCTCTACCACTTCCAGGCCTCCAAGGTGAGGGAAAGGTGAGCTATCTGATAATCTGCCTTCACGTGTAATTAGGGAAAAAGAGCCAGGAACAAAGTCATACACTGACCCAGAATGGAGGGGCCAGAACAAAAAAAAAAACACCTGAATTGTTTAAGTGACGTGTTATAAAATTTGTAAAGGGAAAACATAAAAACCAACAGCCTACCCATGCCTGCTGGGGATTTACACTAAGAAAATTTCTCCTTTGTCTAATGTTGACTGAGGAAAGCAGCACCACACCTAAAAGTTCTGTAAGGAGCTTCTGACAAGGAACAAACTAGCTTTCACTTACACATTTATACAATAACATAGCTGTTTTGACAACAACAATAGCTGTTGTCAAAACAGCTATTAAAGGAAATTTCTAAGTTAAGGTTAAAATAGTATTTTATAGATGAGAGACTGATAACAAAGGAGATAACAAGCAGCCAAGAGAAAAAAAAAAAAAAAGACACACTAAAACAGATTGTAAATTGGTAGAAACCAGGTCGATTTCTTCCATGGAATAAAGAGAAACAATACAAGACATTTCACATTTGCTCAGTCTTTGGAAACGAATCAGACTCTAGAAGTTTAGATTAATGACCAGGTTGGCACTGAAGCTCTATTTTATGCTGAGGTTTTTCTTTCCCCAGGAGTGTCTTTTGCTATGCTGCCTGTGAGAGACTCGCTGCCATTGGACAGTTCGTCCTCTTCTCCCAACACTCCCACCCATGAGCTTGGTGTTCCGCCAGCTGCAGTTTTGCCCATTTTGATTGAACATACTGTGCTGCTGGAAACTTTTGACTGCACTGAAACACGAGCTGCAATCACATGCTAGCAAACTGTCTCTGGGCTCCAGGGGAAGCAACCTCCACCTCATTGGCAGGACAGGCCAAGTGCTGCCCTGACCAAACTGGCCCAAAGATAGCGTCTGAGGTACCTCAGGGCTGCTCTAGCACTGGGAAGCCAAAACAACAAGGATCAAATAAAGGAAAATTAAAAACACTGTTTCTCCAAAAACTGTTAGCTGAACTTGACATTTACGAAGGTCTTGGGGTTCTAAATTTGCCTCACTCCAATGTGACTAATATCGATGTGCTATTACAGCCAACTGAAGAAGAGCCTATAATCAAATTTTCTTCCAATTATGGCAATCTGCCTTACTCTGAAAGTAAAAAAAAAATGCTTCCCTCTCTGTAGGAGTCAGCAATAGACTTTAGATGGGTAATATGGAGCACTTATATAATATGCTCATTCTAGTTAAAAGATGGCAGTAATCATCATTTTACCTTAGTTTGGACCTAAGATTTGGCTTAATAAGAACTATTAAGTAGAGATAATCTGTATTTGCTAGGATGCTTCTACTTTTACAACAGGTTCATTACCCATTTTACCACATTTATGAATTGCCAATAATGTTTGTGTCAAACCCTATAAGGTTGTTAAAGGCAGTGAAATCTGAGACTGTCTTAGTATTACTCTGTACTCTGAGATGAGAAAAGATAAACTGTAAAAGTTGATTAAAAAAAAAAAAAAAATTGATTCAAAAAAGTACTGATTGTCCTGGAAAGGTCTTGACAGTTTAAAATGAACTGAGAAGGTGCTGGAAGAAAAAAAAGCACACATCTCAAGAGCACCATCAGAGAACATTCCCAAGACCACCTTTAAGTCCATTTCCTGCAACTTAACTTTGCCTGACAAGTTCTGCAAGCACTGCAAGTTCCATTTGATGCACATTATAGGCAGCTCTGAGAATCAGGAAGTTATTCTGATAAATAAAGCAGATGTCTATTTGCATTCTTCCCTAATAACATATGCAAAATCTTGTATATGGGACGGCACACATGAACAATGACTCATTTCTCCAGCACTACTTAACAAATACAACTGTATGTACCATGTGGTCTTGGTATGAAAAACTGATATTCTATAAGCTTGAAATATATTTTCACAGTCAGGTCAAAATACTAGGTGTTTATTAGAGTTCAACTTGGCTGGAAATCAAGTTCAAGCAGAATATCTTTCGATGTCAGACTAAAAGGTCTCCAATGTGTCTTCTCTTCTCATGTGAGAATGAAAAATGCCCATCTCCAACAGTCTAGTTAAGGGGAATGGGAGGGAACCTGTTGGTGAGAGAGGGGAGATTACCTGTCACTCAAGACAACTCCCTCGGCTTCGGGGGGCGCGATTGATAGCTGGAATGGAGTGTTGAAGTAATGCTGCTGCTCATCTGATCGGTGCACAACTTCCCCACCCCTGACAACCAGAAAGCCTGAGTCACCCAGGTTTGCTGTGTGTAAGCGGTGGCTAGTTCTGTCCAGCACCACGATGCAGGCAGTACTGCTACCTAGAAACAAAAACAATGTCCATTTATTTTCTCTTCCCAGATCGTCTCTGCATACACATTTTTATCATATCATCCTGAGGAGCAACATACCATAACGTGAACCTCCTTTGCCTAAACAGGCCCTTTCTTAGTTACGGCTCCATACCCATGTCAGTAGTAACCTGATCATGATCAACACGATGGGGAGAGAAAAAGGGATTTATACTACACATACAAAGTGGGCCGCGGATGATCTGGATTCTTCCACTTGTGGAGATAAGAAATAATAAAAATGGCTGGTATTTAACCACATTATTTCATTTCAATAGTGCTATATAATCTATGCCAAATTTTCAAAAGGATGTTGTCGAGATATTAAGTTTTAATACTTAAATGCCAAAATGAGAATGTCACGTTTCCATGACATTTTTCATTAGTCACTGGCAGAAAGCCTTCCCTGTGAAATTCACTAACATTTAAGACAGGGCACATAACTTCAATTTTTAACGGGATTTCCATCTGTTTAGGTTATGAAAAACTTTTACTGCAGACTCACTATGGAGTAACAAGACCAAGTTTCATGGGTGGGGAATCAACCTGTTCACTTTACAGAAACTACTAACATTTAGAGGGAACATTCCAAGCAAAAGTTTCTGTGTACCTTTGTAGCACAAAGCTCATAGGACCTTTCTCAGCCTGAAGTTAGTAATACAGTTAGTGAGATTGCTTTCAAATGCTAAAATTTCAACCTATACCTACAGAAAATGGCAAAACTGAAAAAATAAGCAGTTCAACAACCATGTAAATGGTCTGTAAATATATATATATTTTTAATGATCACTTCACTAGTATAGGGAACATGGTCACTCTCATTCCGTGGTGATGACAGTAAAACTTAAATAAATCTTTTTGAAGGGCAATACTGCCCTGAAAAATGTACATATCCTTTGGCCTAGCAATTCCATTTGTGAAGATTTATGATAAGAAAATAGAGATGCAAACGAGACTTAAGTACAAAACACTGTAAAAGATCACAAAGAACTGGAAACAACCTCAACATCTAAAATTAAGGGGTTGGTTATATAAATTACAGCTCATCCATACAATGGAAGGCTATGCACTATCACATAATACTTAGGAATACAGACTCTAGAGACAGCCTGCCTGCATCTTAACGCTAGCCCTGCCACTTACTAGCTGTGTGACTTGGGACAAATTATGTAACCTGTCTGTGCCTTAGTTTCCTCATCTATAAAAACAGGGATAACAGTAACTACCTCAGAGAGTTGTAAGATAAAATGAGTTAAATCATGTCAAAGACTTACAACAAATAATAAGTGTTAGCTGGCTATTTGACAGCAACTAACATTGTGTGAGAGAAATATATTTGAAAATGAAAGATAAGTGAAACAAGTAGATTATAAGCTCGTATTAAAGATACCTTTAAAAAGTGATACCAAATGTAACGAACTGTACATCAGAAACACCGATATTTACTGTAATCTTTTTTTAAAAAGCACAATATGTAGGCAAAAGCTAACCTGCTAAAATGACAAAGGGCAAAAAGAAGAAAATAAACCACAGCTGTGTGGAACCAGCTATATTAAATCCCAGTGCTCTATCATTTTCTAGCCATGTGATGTGGCCGTGGGCAAACCACTTATTCTCTCTAGCCCTCAGTTTCTTCCTAACAAAATGGGGAATCAAAGTACCTACAAATCTACCTCACTGGGGCTACTGTGAGCACACAGTAGATTCAATTCCTGTTACTATTATTCTATGCACAAAGAAAAAAGGTCAGAAAGCATAATCAGTAAAAAAATTAACAGTTTCTTAATGGATTATAAGTAATTTAATTTTTGTTAGTTTCCTTAATGAAAATGTGTAACAATTTAAAAATACTTAATACAAGCATTTGTGTCACTGCAATGTTCAGAAATTCTGTTTCCTTGTTATTTACAGTATATGCACAGGGATAAATCTGACACATTCATGCTAAATTATCTAATCCCTACAAATGTCAAAGAAAAGAAAAACAGAGGTATTGTAACTAACTGGTCATGCTGTCTGACAATCTGTTCTATAGCTTACATTAGTGCTAAAGTCACCAATTACTCTTCCTTCCTAACCCAATGCACAAAAAATCCAATCATTTACATCATTAACAGAACCACCACACAAAAGATCTTCTGAAAGCTGATGGGATTAATTCAACTGAGAACAAAAAAATAACAGATGAGAAGCACAGTCCTGAAGATGCTGCTGCAGGAAGGACTCATGTTGACTCATTATTACTCACTGACAAACCTAGGCTATCATTTTGCTACCCTTGTGGCAGTCACCTGCTGTGTTAGAATCAAAATGGTTAGAATCAAAATGAGTGATAGACAGAGCTTTAACATGCAAAGCAGTGCCAATGAGGGGAAGCCCAGCCTTACACAATCATCTGGGCCTCTTCAAATTACTGATGAGTACAGCAGCTCCGGCCCTGACAGTCTAACATGTGGAGAAGAGTTCATCCTTACATGTTTGATGAAGAACAAACAGGCAAAGAAGAAAAGAAAAGAGTGCTAAGAACCATGCTGAATATTCAGATGAGCAATCCAGACAGGTCCCCAAGCATATCCCTCATGATAAAATGGCCCTTATTCTGTAAATTACAGTTAAGCATTTTGGGCAGCAAAGGAAGACAGGGCTTACCTTACAAGGATTAACCCCTCAAATTCTTAAGATATGTTGGTTTCATAAGACCTAAATCCACTTAAGGGTTTCTGAGGAAATAATATATGTCAACAATAAGCCTGTGATGCCAATCAAAATCTAAAAGCAGCTAGAAATTCTCAAGAAGTAAGTGGTTACAGCTATCAGCTCGCCCTTTATACTGGAATTATGCTTTTTCAAAGTTGTAAGATTTTTTTAAAAAGATTACCTAATTTTATAAAGTTATTATTTATAATTACAGCTGAGGTTCAGTAAAACTCAGCAGCCCACCTTTACCAAAATATGCTTTGGTTTGAGTTACAAACAGCTTAGAGATATGTAGATAAGGTAAGAGAGAAGTATGTATGTTGTCGAACATAGTAACAAAGGAATATTTCAAAGTGTCTTTTAGGAGAAAGTGGTTAATTATAACATTCAATGTAAAAAAACCTCTTTTATGTCCTTAAAACTTATTCCACTAAGATCTCCAGTTACATGAAGGTGAATAGGGGAAAAAGCAGTTATAAGGAAAAAACTCAGCAAAAAGCAAAGCTTTCAAAGCACAAAATAAGGATAGTTGTTACAGGTTGTAACAGTTTATTCCAAGTCACGGTAATTTAGTACATGCACTGCAGGGTTGGGGTTGGAGTGGTACTGGCAGAAGACTGACAGGAATGTACAGGAGTCAGGCCCCTGGTATCGTGTCTACAGACTCTCTGTTAGGTGGTACCCTGCAATGTGTCTTATTTTCCCTTAAGACGTTTCTGAGTACTGTAAGAAGCTTTAAGTCACTGCTTTTCACAAAAAAAGATTTATCTAGTTAACATGAAATAAGGGGGTCAGAGGTTAGGGGGTTTGCCTAAAGTCAGATGGCAAGTTGACAGAGAGGTGCTAGAAATAGAATCTAGGATGTTTCAAGATACCAAGGAAGTTCAAGATTGCAAGTCCAAAATAGCAGATTAAGATAAAGTAGTATATTGAAACCTCAAGACAAGATTTCTCTTCAGTTAGAAGGAGAACAAGCAGGTTAATCACAGCACAGAGAAGACAGAAGCATGATGGAAACAACCCCTTCTTACAAAGGTTTCAAATTGAAGGTAAAATTCTACAAAAATGGAGATCTCCATTAACACTGAAAAGAGAAGGCTGATTTTAAATGTACCTGGTGACTGGGAGGGGCCTTCTAGTAACCAGAAGGATGCTGGCAATTAGCAGAAACTTAATAAAACCCTTTCTGAGAGCCTGCTTAGAAGGCTGGGTAAGTGCCCAAGAAATCATTTAACAAACAAATGGAGAAGCTTGGCCAAAGGATGCTTCATTGGCATGCCATATAAACAAACACTACGTATTTGTGTATTTTCCATTACAAGATTAACAGGGGTCTATACAGACAAATGTAACTGCTAACTGTGAGCAATTGGGCAGTCTATCTGCAACCTGAACCCCCCACAAGTAATCAACTGAGCTTTACATGTGGAACCTCAATCCCCTTTCTTCCTCCCTGGGAGGGAATCACTAACCCAATTATACAATCACTTGCTTTTCTTTCTTCTTTTATATTTTAGAAACCCTAAACGATACAGTTTTATGTTTCTGAATTTGAAATTTATGGACTCAGACTGGTGGGTGGTATTCTGCAAAGGCGTCTTTCTCAACAAGTTCCTAACTACTACATGCAACCTTAACTCATTGTTTCAAAATGCATTTTACTCCGATAAATGACTTTCAAGTTGTTCCCAGTTTTCTGCTATTATAAATGAGGTTACTATGAACATTCTTGTACCCATCTCTTGACGTGCAAGAGCTTCTCTAGTTTGAGGTAAAGACCCAGAAGTTGAACTTTTGGGGCATATTATCTATTCATGTTTAACTTTATTCTTTAATTCTAAACTGTTTTCCAAAGTGGCTGTACTTATCTCAAGCAGTATTAAGTAATCTGGTGTAGCCTATTGCTTTTCCATCAAATTGTTTAATAGGAAGAGCCTCAGATAAACAGCTGGGCCGGTAAGTGATTTTCTTGGTTTTGCTGTTAACCATCTCCTGGGCTTCTTTAAATGTTAGTTGCTCAGTTGTGTCTGACTCTTTGCAAGCCCACCAGGCTCCTGTGTCCATGGGATTCTCCGTCAAGAATACTGGAGTGGACAGCCATTGCCTTCTCCAGAGGATCTTCCCAACCCAGAGATCAAATCTGGCTCTCCAGCATTGCAGGCAGATTTCTTTACTGTCTGAACCACCAGGGGGGGTTTCTTTAGAGAGGAAAACACATGGGATATGTACTTACCAAGCAAAGGTACTTTATTTTGCAGCAACTCACAGTAGCTTGTGGTGAGGATTCCAATGGGATTACTCGGGACAAACCGTCCTTCTTTTACTAACCGTTCACATGTTCGCATTAAAGTCCCTGAGAACTGAGAAGGATCAACACCATAGTCTCTCCATCCTCCTACACCATCTGCAACCCCTTAAAAAAAAAAAAAAATTTTTTTTTACATTCAGAAAATAGTCCTAATCAGCGTCTCAGGAATTCTTACCCCATCTTCCTATTACTAATTTTATTACATACTAGTACATAAATTTCGGAGAAGGCAATGGCAAACCACTCCAGTGTTCTTGCCTGGAGAATCCCAGGGACGGAGGAGCCTGGTGGGCTGCCGTCTATGGGGTCCCACAATCTCAGACACGACTGAAGCGACTTAGCAGCAGCAGCAGCAGATAAATTTACCGTGAAATTCAGAATAAAAAGCAGTCAGGTTTAATGTATTATACACTAATACTCCTAAGCCACATTCTCTACTTAGAATCTGATCTTTCACACATTGATGAATAAACACGTGAGCCACCACAGGGTGGCATTGCCTCCCAGCCAAAAGGTTGTTTTCAGCAGAATTTTCATCTCTGTACATAAGTAGTTGTGTTATTAATCTTTGTTGTATTTTATAAGAATGAAAACTGATTTTCTTAAAAAGTGCTGATGCTAGTGAGAATACAACTGAGCCACAGTTGGCCATCATGAAAAATACCAAAGGCAGCAAACTTTTAACTTCAAATATTGGTCAATAATTATGAAAGAGAGAACAAAATTAAGAATATATCCTACCCTCTTTGCTCCTCCCTCAGAGACAACCACTATCCTGTACATGGCCACACTGCCCAGCAATAACTGCCACTACCGTGCGTGGCTAGTAAGCACTAGAAATGGGATTGACTGATGCAAACTGAGAAATGCTCTAAGTATAAAACACACACTGGACTTTTTGAAAACTTATTAGCATGAAAAAAGGAGTAAAATATCTCATTAATTTTTATATTATTAATGTTGAAGTAATATTTTGGATATAATGTGCTAAACAGAATACATTATGAAAATTAATGTCAAATTTAAAGTTTTATTTTTAATTAATGTGAACACTAGGAAATTTTAAATGACACATGTGGCTCACATTATATTTCTATTGGACCGCACTGGTATAGAGGTTTTCATGGATCCACAGAGCTCTTGATGATTTCAGTCTGCCTAAGACTCCTTTATCATGAGGAAAATAGTGCTCAAGAAAAATCAGATATCAAAGTCAACATACCATCTCCTACTCAGTCCCTTGCAACATCAAGCTAGTTGTTCAACATTAAAATTGATTTCTATCTAATTTCAAACAAACTGAAATTGTTTGCTATTCAAACTAAACTAAAATTCAAACTGAAACTCAGATATATATATTATTAAGGTTTTAAGTGAACATAAATAAATGAACTTTTCTGGAATGATCTATAATGATCATTATATATCATTATAATGATCATTATATATCTGGAATGATCTATAGTTGTTTTTGAAATAAAAGACTGAAAGTGATCTGTGAACAAATGGGAAAGTTAAGCTTTTTACCTCACACTATTCTGTATTATTTAAATTTTATTTTTATAATGAGCATGTATTGATTTTATTAACAAAAAATATTAGGGAATTTATAATTGTTAAGGCTTTCTGAGCATGCAACACCCTCCTTATATACACATTTAATTTTTTCTTCCAGTTTTATTGGGATATTATTGTCCTATGGTACTATAAAAGTTTAAGGTGTACAGCATAATGACCTGACTTTCATACCACATGAAGTGACTTCATAGTAAGTTCAGTGAGCATCCATCATCTCATGTGCCAGGGTGCCTTGTGCTCAGTCGTGTCCGACTCTTTGCAACCCCACAGACTGTAACCGGCCAGGCTCCTCGGTCCATGGGATTCTCCAGGCAAGAATACTGGAGTGGGTAGTTATTCCCTTCTCCAGGGGATCTTCCCAACCCAGGGATTGAACCAACATCTCCTGTGTCTCCTGCACTGCAGGCAGATTCCTTATCCACTGAGCCATCTGGGAAGCCCATTATCTCATATATATATACAAAATTGAAAAAAATTTTTTCCCTTGTGATGAAAACTCTTAAGATTTGCTCTTTTAACACCTTTCATATATAACATACAGCAGTGTTAATTATATTTATCATATAATTTAAATTGTACACTATATTCCTACTATTTAACATAACTGGAAGTTTGTACCTTCTGATTGCCCTCATTCAATTACCCCTCACCCATTTCTGCCTCTGGTAACCACAAACCTCATTTCTTTTTCTATGAGCTTGTTTCTGAAGTGTAAATGGCCTATATGTATATTTTTTGTACATTCAACTTACACACTTCAAAGAACATATCTGGTACAAAAGTAGCAAGGTGCTTATATATGCATCTCTGAAAAACTGACTTAACATAAAATGAACACATTAAACTGTTTCTCTGGTAACGGCACTTAATAAACATAAGTGGAACACATCCTGAAAAAATAAGAGGAAGAGCTGGAAGACAGTAAAGAGGTTGACAAATAACTTATCACTTTGCGGCAGAAACCTTCCCATCTCTTATGACCAACCAACAGGCAAATTTCAAGTTTTCTCCTCCCCCTTTGGCCATGCTTTGTGGTAAGTTTCAATCCCAACCAGGGATTGAACTCATACCCCCTGCAGTGGAAGCACGAAGCCTTAACCACTAGCTGCCAGGGAAGTCACAAGGCAAAATTTCACTTTAGGGCAAATACAAATTAGTTGATTAGATATGTCTGTGATTTGTTTCAAATTATTAGTGGGGTGTGTGTGTGTGTGACAGAAGAGTAGATGAAATAAGGCTGGCCATGAACGGATAACTGAAGTTGAATGAGAGATACACTCATCCTTCTACTTTGATGTATACTTGAAATTTTCCATTATATAAAATTTAAACAGTAATAATGATAAGAAAAAAGATCCTTCTGCCTGCCACGTGGAGAGCAAAAGCAGTAAAGGGATGAGTCCGGAGACAGTCTCAGTGGTTCAGTTAGGAAACAGTGGCAGTGCAGTCAGAGTGCAGGGATTTGGGATCCAGTGAAACAAAAGGACTCACAGGCAGACTTATGGGGTGCGGAAGGCGGAAAGAGAAGCTTCAGGGATGGCTGACGTCTACCCTCCCAGTGAGAAGTATCGCTTTTTTCAGGCAGTTGTAAGGCTATCTAGAAATTCTTACAAAAGTTTAGTGGGAGCTTCTTTTGAGGAATTCTTACTTCACCAGGGGTAAGATTTTTACCACGATTTAAATGCAATAATTTGTGTTAAAACATAGAATGCAATTATAGTCCTTGCAATTCCATCTGATGAATCATTCTTTTCAAACCACTGTTTGCTTGAGGAAAGAATTTCTTTTTAACCAGTCTCTGATCTGAGAGCCACAATTAACTTTAAATACAAACTGGTTTCATCTACAAATGCCCTTCAGAAGAAAACCATTAAAACCTGAGATAATGTTGAGAGTTGATCCTGGCACTCACTAAACAATCTGTCAACAGGTTACAGAGTCTGACCTGGCACAGCCCCTCAACATTAATCAGATTTCTCCCAGAATAGAGCATAACCTTTCAGGCACCTGTTTGCTTTTATATGGGAAAAAGAACCCAGGCAAAACTCCATTTGCAAATCTTCTTAGGGGAAAATGGGGATTCAAAAAGCATGTAAACTTTTCAATAAATCTTTGGGGGAAAAGTCTTAGTACACATACAAAGTTTACTTACACAGAACAAGTTATATAACAGAAAGAGTTGCATTTGGGATTTAGAACCAGGCTAAAACCAGAGTAACCTACATTTGAAACCTAGTTTATTCATATTAGGCAGTTATTTCTACAAGAAAAAGAGTATTTCCTCTCTTGCATAAGCAAAAGCTTCAATCCACAAAGAGAGAACACTTCCAACTAAATAGTGGAACTGATCCATCTATAAAAGGAAATTTCATTGACGCAAACAACTGTTAAAAGAGAGACTGCTTTAATCTCGAAGATACCAAGCAACAAAGGATAAGAATATCCCTAGGAGCAAACAACTACACTGAACGGTAGGAAATAGAGGTTGAGGGAGGTGCAGCCTGCCTCTGGGAAGCTCACCTTCTAGTGGGCAGCTAGACCACTCACTCACAGAACTAGACAAACGGCTCCCACAAATGCTGCTACTGAAGAGTCAAAGCAAGAGGTTGATGCTTATGGGGCACTGACAGTGGAGCAAGCGCTTACTAGGAAGTGGCCCTGGAAGGTAAGTCAGATGCCCACAGGCAGGGAAGGGTAATTAAAGGAAAACAACAGCAAATTAGGTGCTGCTGGGGCCTGGGTGAGTGGCAGAGAAGTTGAAGTATGCAGGACAGGAGCTAAAGTTGTGGTGGGCCCAAAATTGCAGTCCAAGAACTTTAAGCTTTATGCTATAGACCTGTGCTGTCCAATATGGGCGCCACCATCCATATGTGGTCATTTAGTTTGAAATGTAGCTAGTTTGGATTGAGACGAGCTGTTAAATGTAAAATACACTCTGGATTCCAAAAACCTAGTACCCCCAAAACTGTAAACTGTCTTAGTTTCATGCTGAACATATATTTCAGATACACTGGGTTAAATAAAACATAGTAATTGAAATTAACATCATCCATTTCATTTTACTTTTTTAAATGTGGCTACTAGAAAATTTAAGATTACATATATAGTTTACAGTGTATTTCTACTGAAGAACGCTACTCTCGACAATAGAAAATATCAAAAGTCTTGGGGCAGAAGTGTAAAATCCAACCTATATTTTTTTTTTTTTTAATTTTTTTATTAGTGAATCCAACCTATATTTTAGAAAAGTAATCTTGAGAGCACTGGAGAGAACAGGTTAAGAGAGGTCAGAAGTCAGGCATCAGCTGTGAGATTTTAGGTTAAAGGTAATGGGAAAAGTAGAACAATCACTGGAAATACAAAGAACATAAAGACAACAGGGCTCTGCATCAATTTTTGTATCAATTGTATGTTTTGTATCAATTGGTATGAGTGTTGATTTCTGGATTTCAGGGATGAGTATTGATTAGATGATTCCCCAGTTAGGAGGGGGTAAAAATGCCTTTAGAAGATACTGACTTCTGTCTCAAGAATGCTGATTTTTCAGGCACCAGTGGTGTATTTTTGTGGACATGTTCTGTATGAAGTTGGGACCTTAGATTCTGCAGCTAGGAAGGCAATCAGGGCCAGATCTTTGACAAAGGTCTAGGACTGACCCCATGGATGCTCAGGGAGAATAGAGCAAAAAGTTTAAGGAGTTAAGGGGAATTTTATCTTAGGAATAAGAAATGAAATGAAATGTTAGTCACTCAGTCATGTCAGACTCTTTGCCCACTGTCATGGAATTCTCCAGGCAAGAATACTGGAGTGGACAGCCATTCCCTTCTCCAGGGCATCTTCCCAAACCCAGGGATCGAATCCAGGTCTCCCACATTGCAAGCAGATTTTTTTTTTTTTTTTTTTTTTACCATCTGAGCCTCCAGGGAAGCCCTAGGAATAAGAATTCCTCGCCAAATAGCTTATTTGTGAATTGCATTCTTATTCTAGTCATCAAATTACAAAATCAGATATAACTGATTAAGTTTAAGGAACAGCTAAGTAACCCAATTTGTCAGAATGATATACCAATAATTTCTTTAGTGAAGCTGAAAAGGTGGACGGAAAGGCTTTGAATGCCAAGATAAAGAATGTGAACAGAATACAGAAGCTATTTCCTTTAACTCACTGTAATCATCTTATGTCTCCATTAATAACATTCTGTCAGCCCATGTCTAGTTGAAGTGTTTGCTTTAACCTAAGAGCCAATTAAAGCCATAATTAGATTAAGATAATGGTTACGTATCTGAAAGAGCTGAGCAAAAGGCTGAGAGGAAACAATGATAGGGCACAGAACATTCCTTTAGTTGCACCACTTACAATGGGAAATGTCAAGTTTTATAAAGTGGGAAATAGGCAACTAGAGAATATTTATATTTATGATTTTTATAAAATATTTTGCTAAGTTTTCCATAGACTGCTTTTCTACAGTAGGCTTAAAAGAAAGGAGATATACCTCTCTGGTATACCTCCCATTATTTAAATGCATCTTTTTACAGGAAGAAAACTCTTAAAGTAACAGACAATTTTCACTTTTTAAACTGAACACATTTTTGTCTTTGCCTATGGTTATAACCACATAAAAACAAAACTTTGCTGTACTTGAAAAAAAAATCACTTAGCTTTTTATTAACTCAAAATTTTACCTTTATTCTAAGCCACAAGTTTAAGGGAAAAAAATATTTGGTAAGTAAGCTAAAACTGTGGAAGCTTAAAAATCCTCTTTCCAACTGCATACAGCCACCTAACTGTGTAGTTGTAAAAGGCTCACCTTGAAAAAGATTTTGAACTAAGTGACCACCACCAGCCCAAGTTTCTCCATCATTATCCATTATCAGCAATCAGCACGAGGCTGCCATTCTTCTTAAACCCTTCCTACTATACTCATCTTCAGATCGACATGCGATTAGTTATAAGACACTTTCTAGAAGAAAGTGATGCCTCCAAAATAAATACTAAGTTTCAATTTTAATATAAAAATCAGTGAAGAAAAATTGGTCATTTGTTTTTATCCAACAATAGCTCTGACAGAATTTCAAATACTAGGCAGTACCCAAAGGTAATAAGAGTTTTATTCCTTGCATCTTTGATGATCTCGAGGCCTTTTACATTGAACCTCATACTCTCTAGTGAAGCAAGACAGTTCTACAGGGATTGTTTCCTTCTACAGGGATTGTTTCTCCATCAGTGAAACACAGCTCCTATCTACTAGAATGGGTACTTGATAGTGAACTGAAACTCAAGAGGAGAAACTGAGTAAGCATCTGGCTGGATCACAAGAGTTGAATAATAAAAGCAGCAGGAGACCCTCTGTACCCAACAGATAAGGATATCTGCTTTTACTCTTTCTGCAGTGAGTGCTCATCTAATGAGGAACTGGTTAGGCAGTATCTATTACAGTGCTACTGGCTTCTTTTCAGATGCTGAGTGTCTTCTTCAAATACGAAATCTAGTGTTCTCAGAGCCAACATTATTTGTGGAAAGACATCACAACCTGAAGCAGTGTAACTAGAGAAAAATGAGAACAGAGTATAAACTCACTTTCTAGCAAACGGAACAGATCACACTTGTATCAACAATCCTGAAGCCTCAACTATTTGGGCATTAAAAACACTCCCCTGTGATTCAGGACTGTGAAATGTATCTACAAACAATTATCCCGAAGGGAACAAAAAGAAGGATTACTGGAAAAATGTATTTAAGAGTTGATTTATTCAGAAAAGTACAATTTGCTTTGACTAGAACTCCTTTCAGTTCTCTAGAGGTGAAATTATATAGATTATGACGTCCTTCCTGCTTTAACAAGCAAGTGATATATTCCCTTTGCAAGGTTTTCCCAAAGTAACCACTATGCATTAGTCACGATGAAACATGCATCTTCGAATTCTCCAGATACCAAGTCTACGTCAAGAACTCAAGATCTCTAAGTAAAACAGCTAACTCAAAGCTGAGGCAATAAAGCTGAAAGGATGGAAGAAAGAATGGTTCAAACCCTGTGATAAAATGTGTGAAAAGGGAACCTGTCAGCAAAACTCAAATTGTGCTAAAGAAATAGTACAGTCTAGAACAGTTAACAAAGTTCAAAAATGGACTCAACGGAGGAATAAATGATCTATTTTATGTTTTAGAATTCTAAAGAAAATAGCTATTCCTTTCTAGCTCAGTAAACATGAAATTACTCAATAATTAATCAAATTAAAATGCACACACATACATATATACATTTACACCTGTTGTCCAGAATAATTCATTAGTTAGAGATTGTAATCTCCAGAAGATGATTAGGAAATGACAGGGTGAAGGCAAAGAAACTCAAAGTCAACCTTTTTAAAAGAAAAAATGTTCCTTCCTCTAACTTCCTTTACCTCTTCTGTTTAAATACCAAATATTTAATGTGGAATGATGTGTTTGGACTTAACTGTGGCTGAGGACCTTGGGTATCTTAAAAGTTGAGGGTGAAGTCACAGATAAAGGTCACTTCACTCTTTTCTGAGCGGCAGTAGTATCTTAATCAAACGCTAAATGCTGTTGGCAATGCTTTTTGGGCAGGAGGAAGCCAGAGACGAATCATCTGGGTGTGGGGTGTCACACTGATCTTAAGTTATGAACAGGAGACAAAGGGCCCTTACTGTGTCACAGAATCAATGGCTGCTATTAAAGCTGAGGATCTTCCATTTCTAGATATTAGGAAATGTTACACAATGCCTAATAATTTAACGTTTAAATAAGAAAGTAACAGCAATGAAAGTCCAGCCATCTGATGTGTGCCTGTACTGGCCCTTTAAGTTAACAGAAAAACTTTCCTTCTATTTATAAGATTAGATGTAGAATTTTGGTCTTAAAGGTTAACCTAATATTCGTAACAATTAAGCCATAGGGCTTCTCTGGTGGCTCAGTGGTAAAGAATGTGTCTGCCAATGCAGGAGACGGGGTTCAGTCCCTGGGTTAGGAAGATTCCCTGGAGAAGGAAGTGGCAACCCACTCCACTGCTTTTGCCTGGGAAATCCCATGGACAGAGAAGCCTGTGGGCTACAGTCCACGGGGTTGCAAAGAATCAGAAAGACTTAGGAACTAAACACCACCACCCAAAGAGGATACTATTTTACCCCCTACTTTCTTCACCCCTCTATACAAATAACAGCTGTTTTTTACCAAAATACCACCCTCTGGGAGAGGTCAAGTCAGATGCAACCCTGGCAACAAATGCTTTTTTTTAAATTAACAAGTGAAAACAATTCTTTTGATTAAAGCTGCCAAATGAGGAACTGACCCTTAATTTCTGAATACTAGTTATGTTTTCAATATATTGTTGAAAACAATATATTGTTCAATTAAGTAATGACCTTCAGGTGGCAAAACAAGTAATTTTTTTCTTCTTTTTATTTTCCATACTTTCCCATTTTTTTCAGTAATTGAATACACGTTACCTTTAAGGGAGAAATGATAAACTATACAAATTCAGTGAGAACTGCATTTTACACTTACATTAAATATTAAAGCTATTCAACATTTTATTGAGTATTTCCTATATGTAAAACATTGTGGTGAAAGGGAGCCAAAGGGATTTACATATAGTAAAAGATTTCCTGCCCAGAGGAACTTAAAATCAAGTGCTGTGATGGGGGGAGTAGGGTTGAGAGGCTTAAGATAAACGGCTATAATAAAACAAAACATGCACCACTAAAACCAAAACTAAGAAAGATTAGATTACATCCAGCTGAAGAAATCAGCAAAGTATTCATGGAGAGGTGTCTGATTTGAGCCTAGAAAGATGAAAATACAAGTTGTGCAAGAGGCTGAGGAGAGAGGCATTTCAGACAGTTCCCTGTGATTTTTACTAATATGGATAAAGTACAAGTAATAAAGGTGAGGTTACAGCTCTAAGAGCAGAGAAATCTCACCTTCAGGTAAACACCTATCATCCCCCTACCACGAAACTCTAACCAGCAATTAGCCAAACAATGCACTGTAGGAGTTAAGGCATCTGGGAGGTCCTTCAGAAGCAAAGGGCTGGCCTGAGGCCACCAAAGTTGCAGAGGCTTACAGACAGTTCATCAAGGCTCACTGAGGTCTTTCTCTGTTTTAATCTGGGGGCTTTGCTCAATTATTAGCCTAGGAATAGTTATAACTAACTGATGATTTCAAACTGTGGTGCTGGAGAAGACTTTTGAGAGTCCCTTGGACAGCAAGAAGATCAAACAAGTCAATCTTAAAGAAAATCAACCTTGAACATGCACTGGAGACTGAAGCTGAAGCTCCAATACTTTGGCCACCTGATACGAAGAGCCAACTCATTGGAAAAGACTCAGATGCTGGGAAAGATTGAGAGCAGGAGAAGGGGGCGACAGGGGATGAGATGGATGGATGGCATCATCCACTCAATGGATCTGAGTTTAAGCAAACTCTGGGAGATGGTGAAAGTCAGGGAAGCCTGGCGTGCTGCAGTCCATGGGGTCACAGAGAGTTGGACATGACTGAGCAACTTAACAATAAAGGGCTTCCCTTGTGGCTCAGCTGGTAAAGAATCTGCCTGCAATGTGGGAGACCTGGGTTTGATCCCTGGGTTGGGAAGAGCCCCTGCAGAAGGGAAAGGCTACCCACTCCAGTATTCTGGCCTGGAGAAGTCCACGGACTGTACAGTCCATGGGATCGCAGAGAGTCACACACGACTGAGCGACTTTCAAAAAAAATAGTACTTAGACCCAGCTAAGATTATCTCAGTAAAACACGGGTCCAACTCTGCAACCCCATGGACTGTAGCCTACCAGGCTCCTCTGTCCATGGAATTTTCCAGGCAAGAGCTGGAGTGGGTTGCCATTTCCTTCTACAGAGGATCTTCCCAATCCAGGGATTGAACCTGGGTCTCCCACATTGCAGGCAGATGCTTTACCACCTGAGCCACCAGGGAATCCCTTAAACAAAGTTTTAGGTGATCATTTTTGGCTTCAAAGTCATTATAAACATACTGGGCAAGGGCGCAGGCTTTGAGTCAGATCTGGGTTCAAATTTCAGCTCCAGGACTCGGATGAGGTGTACTAAGGGCACCCTGGGTAGCACTTTGAGCCTCATTATCTTCACCAGTAAATGGGAATCAACTCATGAACATCAAGTCCTGGTGTGAGGGAACAGGGATAATGGTGTAAAGATTGCCTCATTACAATGCTCAGCTCATGGTCAACACGCAGTAAGTAAGTGTTATGCCTCTCTTTAAAAAAGCCAAGTTAGAGACTGTGTATATAGACTCTGCAACGATCAGAAAAAAAAAAGAGTTCTTTGATCAGTGTCGGCTGCAAGCTTGACAAACACTGGACTATGGTTTCAATCAAAAGACAATTCCCATTCATGAATAATATCTAAAAGATGAGTGGTCCACTCAGCTTTCCCACTCTCACATCCACCACCATTCAATATTACATTAAACATTTAACAGCAACATTTTCAAGCACCAAGGAACAAATCTATATTTGTCTCCAAAAAATACACAAAGAAAAAAAGATTCACCTGCATCTTGAGGAAATAAACTAGCTTTCTTTATTCAGAAATGACTCTGAAGTAACCTTATTTAACAAATATCTCTTAAGCGCCTGCTGCCTACAATGTGCCAAGGTTCACACTTCGAAATTTATTGTTTTAAATGGGGAATCTAATAACAACTACTAACACATAGATGTTAGTGGACCTAATGATCCCCTGAGCTTACTATGGTAAGCAACACCTCTATCATAACTTTCCTGTTCTTATTGTGACCCCCTTCAGGGCTGAGACTTTCTCATACTGATAACATCTTCATCCCCGAGTGCCAGCGGGGTTCCTGGCACAACAGTTCTGAATTCCTGCTGCTCCCTGAGATGACCTGTGGAACCTAAACCCCACCTATGGAGCCAGTAGGCCCAGGGTAAGCCTGGGCCTTGTAACAAAGTATAAAAATCCAAACTACACAGAAGATTCTAACAAGACTCAGCTTCTTCTGCACACTAAGGACTCCATAAAGACCAGACGGACACATGCATGCCCAAGCCAAATGACTGTGCCTCTGAAATGCCTCTTCTACCAATCAATTCCGTTTTCAATTTCCAAAGCTGACTCCTCTCTTGCATTTCCTAACCCAATTACAGGCAGCCAAACCGAGTCACACTTCCAGGCTTGAAACCTTAAAGAAGCTTCTAAAAGTAAAACCTCAAAATCAACTCCAATTTCTCTTTCTCCTTCACCCTCTTTGTCCAATTATCATTAAGTCCTGTTGATTCTATGTCTGCATTGTGCCTGAAGCCCAGCTATTTCCCAGTGTCCCTAGTTAAACCCCATTCTAGCTCAGACCATTTCAGGAGCTTCCTAATTGGTCTTTTGCCTTCTGATCTCTCATTATATCCTCTATACCTTTTTTTTAAAACAAGATTGCTATGTCCATATTATATTTCATGTCAAATACCTTCCATGTATATATACTTATTTACTTGTATTTCTAAGAACATTCTCTAGAAGAATATATAAGAAACTGATATCACTGGTTTCTTCTGGGAGAGGAACTCCTGCAGCTAGGAGACAAGGAAAGGTGAGAGGGAAACTTTACTGTATTGCATACTTTTGAATTTTCAATACCTTCTGCATTTTGTACCATCCAAATGTGCTGTTTCTTCAAAAACAATCAAACTAAACCCAAAACAACAAAAGCAAAAACATCTTCTATCACTTTCTACCAAAACCGAAAAACAAAACGACACCCAGCATGGCAACTGTGACCTTTGACAACTTGGTCTTAATCTGCTTAACATCAATTCTCAATCATCCTTCCATCTCCACCTTGCCAGCCCAGACTACTCTGTAGCCTCAGAACAGCTGTATTTGGGAAGTCTTCTGTGCCTCTGCTGATCATTCAATCTGGAGAGCCTTACCAATCCCCTCACTTCGCTCAGTTTATTGAAAAACTGATCTCTGGAAGCCCAACTCCATGTTTCCACATCTCCTAACATGTATGCATTCTTTTATACTGTTCCTGTGCATATGTGAACTTCTCCATGGGACTATGAAACTTCAGAGCCGAAATCTGTTTTGTTCTTGGGTCTTCCCACAGCATCTGCCAGGGACTAACAGGAAACAACCAGTAAACAATGAATTCAGTTGACTGTACTGGTAAGTTAGAATACCAACATTCTAGTATACCAACTTTCACCTGAGCACTTCAAAAACAGAATTAATCCTTTGGGGGTGGGGGAGAGGGATAAATTGGGAGACTGGGATTGACATATATACTAAAATAGAGAACTAGTAAGAACTTAATAAGAACTTACTGTAAAGCACAGGGAACTCTACTCAATACTCTGTAATGGCCTACATGAGAAAAGAATCTAAAGAAAGAGTGGATATATATATAACTGATACACTTTGCTGTACACCTAAAATGACACTGTAAATCAACTTTATTCCAAGGAAAATTACAAAAAAAAAAAAAAAAGAGAGGAAATGAGCCCATCACCTCATCCTAGAGTTGCACAAGGTGTTGGGCCCTCCTCTCACCGAATGTTAAACTAAGCCTGAATGGAGAGACACTTGAAAAGGAGTCCTGGAGATGACACAGCTCCCAGCATTCTTTGCCACTAACTGGCTGTAGAACACTGACCAAACAACTTCTCTAAACTTTAGTTTTCTCATCCGTGAAATAAAGAGGAGAACAAATTCTCTGCAGAGTTCCTTTTTCTAAGATTCTAAGTCACGATGCAAGACAAGGGAGCCTGTTTTAGAAACTCTATAAAATAAAAGTTAACAGGCACGTACAAAGTCACTTTAGCCATGTCCAACTCTTTGCAACCCTATGGATGGTAGCCCGCCAGGCTCCTCTGTCCACAGGATTCTCCAGGCAAGAATACCGGAGTGGGTTGCCATGTCCTCCAGGGGATCTTCCCAACCCAGGGATCGAACTCATATCTCTTATGTCTCCTGAAATGGCAGGTAGGTTCTTTACCACTAGCCCCATCTGGAAAGAAGATTACATTTACTGTATGAACTAGTTTAGAAGCAAACATTCCATTGCACGCTTTTCAATTTATCCTTTCCCATTAGTATACCACCCTCATGTATGTTTTCAAAGAATTTCAATAATGATTTAGAGAGTAAAAACAATGTCCCATGTCCTTTTACTTCAGTTTTAACCACCTGACTAGAATCTTGGGGAAGTTTTTTCTCCTTTAAGCCACTGACAAAAAGGCCAACCATTTTCCAATTTGAAATTCTGATAAAAGATAGCTATAGATTAACTGGCTTCACTGAATTCAGATGATCTGTAAATGATTTAATATATATTAAATTTAGAATTTATTCTAAATGTGTAGAATTTATTCATGAAACACACCAAAGACCATTAATTGTTCAGTGAATTCAGTGTACATGAACAAGAAAACTAAGATGAATGTGGCTTCTCAAGAATTAAGTGGATTTTTAAAAACAATACATTCATAAAACATCTCTGTTTATACTTTCTCAGTTCATAGCAACACTGATGACCATATTGCCAATTAGCATTCAACCTAGAGGCCATGAACAGTTTTCTTATGTAAATAGCTCAAATCTATTTTCTAATCCAAAACTGCTGCCCAAACACTGATGTAAAAACAGAAGCACTCTTTGTTTGCTTCATTCAGCATAGCTAACCTTTTGCATCTACCTCAAATGACAGCACAGACTACTTTGATAAGTCAAAAACCTACTGGAGACAGCATCCTTGAAAGATCAAAATGTACAGTCACAGTTGTACAAAAAGAAAGAAGTTACCTCATCATGAGGGAATGAGTAAAAGAAAAATCAGTGCAAAAATGTGTTGGAACTGGCTTGAGTCAAAATAGTACTCAGTCGCTAAACAGAAAGCACTCTTTGTAGTAAGTCACTTTTGTAGTCTCTGGCAAAGTTTTTGCAGTCATTTTGTAGTCCGTGGGATTCATACCAACAATTCAATCAATTCTAGAACTATTCACCGGCTACAAACTTATTCACCTCAAAAACAACTGTTAAAGAACCTAGCAAATTCATAAATTGTTAAATGTGACAGACTCAAGATCAACAATAAGCTTATATATATATATTTTTTAATTTTTACTTATTTATTTGTGTTGCTCTGGGTCTTTGTTGCTTTGCACGGGTTTTCTCTAGTTGCTGTGAGCGGGGGCTACTCTAGTTGCCCTGTGCAGACTTCTCATGTTGCAGAGCACCAGCTCTAGGCACTCGGGCTTCAGTAGTCTGACACGGAGGCTCAGTAACTGTAGCTTGAGGGCTCTAGAGCTCGAGCTCAGTGGCTGTGGCACAGGGACTTAGCTGCTCCGCACCACGTGGTATCTTCCCGGACCAGGGATCGAACCTCTGTCACTTGTATTGGCAGACAAATTCCCATCCACTGTACCACCAGGGAGGTTCCAACAATAAGCTTACTGATGAGAGTAATTTCACAACAAATGGAAAGGTATGAATTTGTATAACTTCTTTGGAGTGACCTACACTACTATTTAAATCAGAAGCCTTTCAAAAGTTCACAGCCTTAGACTCAGGAACTCCTCTTCAAGGAATTTATCCTAAGGAAATATTCAAATGTAGAGATATTTACTCTAGTGTTACTTGTAACAGAAAATTGGAAATAATCTAAATAACTAAAAATAGAGGACTTCATGGGCTATATATGCAGTAAAATATGATACCTACGATTATTAGCATGGAAATATGCTCAAGTTACATTACTTATTAATAACATTACAGAGCAGAATATATAGTAACCTGGTCTTACTTGTTAATTTGTATACATACAATTGTACATACACAAAAGTTAGAGGAAACCACACTGACTGTAACTGAGTTATAAGTTACAAGTATTTCATACTGTGCTTTTGTGAACATGTGTTACTTTTTATAAGCACAAAACAAAATCATTTATTTAAAAGCACTAGATTCGAAAGAGAAAACTTAGGTTCAAGTCCCAGCTATGATACTAGCTGTACTAACCTTACTGATGAGTCAACTTTATAGATGAGGAAACAGATACAGATTAAGCAGAGCTAAGAGCAACTATCTCATAGTTAAAAAGATTAAATAAGGTAAAACATAAAAATACACTGTAAAATCTAAAGCACTGAATAAAGCACTGGTAAGTTGAACCATATTTTGTGTCAGATATTGAACAAAGGCTTAGGAGAAAACAGAATGAAGTATCTTCACTCTTTAAAGAAAAGTTTCTGCTCCTCCACTGCCCACCCCCCCCACCACAGCATTCCCCGAAAATCCAGTTTGGGATCCCATTCAAAAGTATTTAGTATCTTCTTTAAAATTTTAAACTAGAAGATCAGTGCCACTTGTCAACTCAAATTTAAATCAGTAAGTGTGTGTTATCAGCCCAATGCCTTCTGCAGTGTGTCAGTTTTTGCAAAAAATGTTTTGATTTATGATGCAATTCTGTGAACTGTGTGAACTGTTTAATAACAGGAAACAAATGCTTTTAGATCTCAGAGACATAGAAAACTACCAGAGTTTTAAAATATTTGACAACCCTCAAGACAGATCACTGAATTTAATACAAATGACAAAAAATTAGGATATAGGTAACCAGTTCTTAGAATGAGACCAAAAGTTAACACTACCTTTGAAAGGCAAACTTAGAAAGCACACCATTCTTCAACTGAAAGAAAAGTAAAACTTCTTTAGACAGAACAAACTGTCAACTTACTTTTCCAAAGCATTTTCCTGAAAATTCTGACTTAAAGTCCCAGTTAAGGCCTCTCTAAAAGGCACAGGGACCTTTATAAAATGAATTTGACATTTAGTTTGAACTTGACATAAGTGTTTATTCAAAGGACGTGGTTGTAGGTCAAATATTCTGACCTGGTGTAGTGGTTCTTGAGTCACAGGAGTACAAACTCCGTTTGGACACTGTTGCAACCATTCAGGTCATGTATTGGCCAGTTTCAGAAAGCAGGGCTAAAGTTCAGGAAAGGCCTCCTCTAATCCAGGTTCCCTCAACTCCTCTCCCCCCAGAAAACACCCACAGCACAACCAGCTAATATCTACCTCTTACCTTCTGCTACAATTTAAAACCTTTTAACAAAAGTATATTTTCGAAAAAGTATTAACAGTCATGCATTTAAAATGCAATTACTAAAAAAAAGAAAAAAAGAAAAAAAAATAAACTAAAAAAAAATAAAATGCAATTACTTGCTCTATTAAAAAAAAAATTCATCCAGATTCCTTTAAGGAGATTATTAACAAACTGAGAGAGAAGCTGGAAGTTAGGAAAATTTAAAACCTAAGCTCGAGAATTCCTAGATTAAAGACTGACTAAAAGAAAAGTAGCTCTCTCTGACAGTAAAACAAATGAGAAAATGACTTTAAAAATAATATGCCTTATACCATATGAAAAGTACAATATACCTATGTATCAAAATGAGAAAAATATCAGTGAACAGGATTTAAGAAACAAACAGCAAAATTCCTCTATCCATTAACCCTATAATCTATCTATTACAGAATGAGAGAATACCATGAAGAGTTGAAGAGCAACCAGTCAGTGGCTATTTTTTTGTCAGCAGCTTCTTAAACCCTGCTGTTTCTACAAGTCCTGGAAGGCTCTTTTACTGAGCCAACAACTCTCATACTTCCTTAAACATTCCACAATTTTCTCTCGAAAGCAAATAGATTACTATGAAATCCAGCATATTTAAAGTACTGACTGATCTCAGAACTTATATATCTGATTGCTGACATTTAAAAAATATTTCCCCTCTAGTAATAATTATATTAGAATGATATAAAATAGATATATAAAGACAACTATATTGCTCACAGTTACAGAGTTATATTATGACTAGCAATTTCATTTCTTGGTATATACCCAAGAGAATAGAAAATATGTTTACGAAAAAACCTATACATAAATGTGTCATAGCAGCTCTATTCACAACAGCCCAAAAGTGGAAACAACACAATGTCCATTAACAGATTTTTTAAATGTGGCATACTCATATCAGAATAGTATTCAGCCATAAAAAGGAATATACACTACAGTGTAAATAAATCTTATAGTACCGCTTCTGTTTTATATTTTGGTTTTTTTGGGCCGTAAGGCATGTGGGATCTTGGCTCCCTGACCAGGGCCTAAACTGGCATCTTCTGCATTGGAAGGCAAAGTCCTAACCACTGGACTGCCAGGAAGTTCTAATATGGGTAAATCTTAAAAATCTTATGCTGAGTGAAAAAAGTCAGACACCAAAGACCACGTACTACATGATTTCATTTACCTGAAATGCCCAAAATAGACACATCTGTTAGTGTCAGAATCTACTTTCGGCTGCCAGGGGCTGAGGGAGGGGAGTTGGGAAGTGACTAATCGTTAGGGGTTTTCTTGCAGAGTGATGAATATGTTCTGGAACTAGTTAGTGGCAGTGGTTGCACAACCTTATGAATGTTGTGTTACTGAACTTTTCACTTTAAATGGTGAATGTCACGGCAGGTGAATTGTATATTTAAAAAAAAAAATTTCAGTCAGGGTCATGTCGGCTGAATGTTGACAGGTAGATCAGGTTGAATTCTGACTTTCAGAAAATTACGACTATATAAATGATGAGACAGGTTTCCTGACACAGCTTGAAATCTAGATAAGGGAAATTCAAAAGAGGGCTTCTTGGAAGGCTGAAATTAGCACACATACACACTCCTCCAAAGTGATTAGTACTTTGTTAAAAGGGCAACTCACTTTCAGATATAGAGCTTTTTGATCAAGTATATAAAAATTACTATGACTGTTGGAAAACATCAAATTGTACCTAACCAATTCACTTCCTAAATAAAATTTTGATCTTTATATTGTTCATGTAATCCTCATACTTTAAGATAACTACTTTTTATATAAAAAAAAAATTTTTTTTTTTGGTCATGCTGAGTAATTTACGGGATCCTAGTTCCCTGACCAGGTATCAAACTCTGTGCCCTGTGCAATGGAAGTGTGAAGTCCTAACCACTGGACTGCCAGGAAGTTCCAAGACAAACTACTTTTAAGACTGGCATAACTCACAGAAATATTTCAAATTCCTGGCCACAATCAAAATTTTATCTAGAGGCTAGACTTTTATTTCTGTTTAAGGTTTCAAGTTAATCAAGCTTAAATAAACATCGTCCAGTTTTACAAGAATTACTTCACAACTCAATACAACTCAAAGCCAGAACTTAGATGGCATACACCATGCTATCTTTTTTCAATAAACTGTGGTTTAGTATGCAGAGGAGTTTTTGCTGCATTTTAATTATGAGTCATAGAATGAATAAATAAGTACATATACACATACACACCCTTAAGTGAAAAAGCATTACCAGAATGATTTAACGGTACCAGAAGACAGACCAGTTCTGAACTCACTTATCTTGTCAAGAACACTTAACCAGTGGTGTAAAAGAGGACTGGATGGAACAGGGAATCTTGGTGCTAAGTCCTAATTCTACCATTAACACTGGCAAAGAACTTTGTGGGGTTACTCCTAGTGGAGTAACCTTGGCAAAGTCATCTGACCCTCTGCAGACTTGTCTTCTCTTCAGTAAAATGAAAGAACTGGATTCCAAGGTTTCTAAATCTTACAACCCTCAACAGTCTTTGATTCTATTGTTAAGTAGCTTAGGGCTGTAAGAGGCCCAGCAATTACACACTAGGCAGCTCCCATATTTTTATGTACTTAGGCAACCACGCCATATAGAGTAACAAGAGAACCCAGTATTAGTCACAGGGAAGAAGGAAAAAGAAAAGTGCACATAGCTCCTGCTGGTACTGGTTTACTCCTGTTGGATCTAATAAAGAGAAAGCACCTTTGCCAATTTTCCAGGGGATAGGAGTGGTTCCTGTGTCTCACCACACCCACCATAGTTGGTTTTTCCTAAAAGAAATCCAGTGGGACTCTACAAAAATGTTGTAAAGCAGCAAGTACTTTTAGTCACTGCATGACTAACAGGACAGATAATTCTAAATTAAAGAAATAAAACAGCTTTCTCTTTCTAATACAAAAAGAAATAAACAGCTTTCATTCCAAAGAGTCCTAGATGACCACAGTGAGTTGCACAGATAACTTAGCAATAAATAGCGTCAACCCAAAGAAAACTAATTATCTATAGAACTAGAAAGTTCAAAGCACTGAGGTTCAACATGACATTATTCAACACAGCCTCTTTTTTTTTGGCTGCTCCATGCAGCATGTGGGATCTCAGTTCCCTTGTGGTGTGCTGTGCTTGGTCGCTCAGTTGTGTCCGACTCTTTGGGACCCCACGGACTGTAGCCCTCCAGGCTCCTCTGTCCATGGAATTCTCCAGGCAAGAACACTGAAGTGGGTTGCCATCTTCTTCTCCAGGGGATCTTCCCAATCCAGGGATCAAACCCATGTCTCCCACACTGCAGGCAGATTCTTTATTGACTGAGCTGCCATCAAACCTGGGCCTCAGCAGTGAAAGCACTGAGTCTGAACCACGAGGCCACCAGGGAACTCCCTCAACATAGTCTTTAATGCAATTCAGTTTACATCTCCAACTTCCAGAGTAAAAAGCAGTATTAAAAACTCACTGAGACACATTACCTCTTCCACAGCAAGAGATAACCAGATCTGCCTATAACGGGATGGTGTCACTAAAAGAAGTCACCATCATATGAACTGGTTTGTGGAAACCAAAGATCAAATGAGGCCAACTCACAAGTTGTACTAGGTGGCTCTCAAGATGGCTCTCTGGAAGAACTCCAACAGAAGACAGTCCTAGGGAACCTGTATTCCCGGATTTGCATACAACTCTCTCTCAAAACAGCTCTTTGTCAAATATGGCCAAAGACCATCCCTAGTTCACATAAGCCATCATCTGTCTGGTTATGTCTAGGAACATTCCTTTCAAGAGGGGTACAGAGCTGTAGTTCTTAATCTGGTACCACCCAAGGACCTCTAGATGGACCTCTAGGCGGCCCATAAGTGGATTCCATGTACTTCATGGGGTCTCTGAAGTCTCCAAGTGTTAGTGTTATTCGCTCAGTTGTGCCCGACTCTGCGACCCCATGGACTGCAGCCCACCAGGCTCCTCTGTCCATGGGATTTTCCAGGCAAGAATACTGGAGTGGGTTGCCATTTCCTTCTCCAGGGGATCTTCCCAACCCAGGGATCGAACCCGGGTCTCCTGCACTGCAGGCAGATTCTTTACCAACTGAGCTACAAGGGAAGCCCGAAGTCTCCAAAGGCCTATGCTAATTTTGTCTCTACGCACATTTCTGGAGGGAGACAGCCTGTGGACAGTGAACCAAGAGGCTGTGAATCAAGCAAAGTTAAGAACCACTGGTTTCAGTGCCAGATATAAAACAACATATCTACTGAAGGTGCCCATGTGAATAGAAAGGGAAGTAATGTCCACTATTTGAGATGAAAAATAACAGAGTGCTATCTTTTCAAAACAAAAATATATGCTGGTCAGAAGTTTTTGAGGATCAGGTAGTCCACTTCCCTCATTCTCTAGTCTAGAGGAGGAAAATGAGCTGAGAGGTTCTTGCCCAAAACCACAGATCACAGAGTGGTAAAGCTGAGCACCTAACCAGGCGGGTTTCGGTCAGGATGGTATGTTTATACATTTTTCAAAATGGGTTTGACCAAAGTTTCACATATCCTTATAAATACCCCACTCCATTAAGAAGGTAGCCTTCAAAAAACTTCAAATTTCAGCATAGGCATCTGACATATTAAACTATCCCCTGAATAATTAATCAAATCACAGATCTTTCACATAAGCCAGCACATAGCAGATTTTTAAGGGGGAACCTTAGTGGCTCAATATCCTCTATCCTATTGCACTATAACAGCAACTTGAAAAAGCAGTACAGGTCACAAGCTTTTAACTGTGAAGTGCCTCGATTGTAATGAAAAAAGAACCACTGACAGACCTTTAAAAAAAAAAGATATCAGGGGCTTCCCTGGTGGTCCAATGGTTAAGAATCTGCCTGCCAATGCAGAAGACATGGGTTCAATCCTTCGTTCAGGAAGATCCCACATGCCACCAAGCAACTAAGTAAGCCTCTGCATCACAACTACCGAGCCCATGCACCTCAACTACTGAAGCCAGTATGCCTAGAGTACATGCTCAACAAGAGAAGCCCCTGCCTGTGGCAACTAGAGAAAGCCTGCGTGCAGCAAGGAAGACCCAGCACAATCAAAAATAAATTAAATAAATAAATAAACCTTTAGTCAGGGTCGAGCTGACTTTAGAGTGGATTTGTACAACTTCAATTTTCCAGTTCCCCCAGGGAACTCTACTCAGTACTCTGTAATGACCTGTATGGAAAAAGAATCTAAAAACAAGTGGATATATGTATATGTATATTTGATTCACTTTTGTACAGCAGAAACTAACACAACATTATAAATCAACTATAATCCAATAAAAAATTTTTTTTTAAACTTGCAAGTTCCCTTCTAAGAAGTCTTTGCCTAAACACTAAACGATTTTTTCAACCTACCTACTTTAGTCTTTCATAAGTTAAACTAAAAGCAACTTTTCTAGTGCATCTCATTCATAGTACATGAGTAAAAGCAAAGATAATAGACTTATTCTGAGGCTAAATTAAAAAGTAATTCTTATCATAAAATTACAGGACCCTGTGTTCCAATGCCAAGCTTTGGCTCAGTATATGCAATTTAAAGTAGTCAAAATACTCAATCTCACCTGAGAAGTGAAAACAGAAACATTTGAACTTGAGTTCAATGACAACGTGTCCTTCAATTTCACAGGAAGTGCTCTACTCATTAAGAGAGATTTAAATGGCATAGGAGTCTATGGCATATGCACTGTCTCCAAAGACATGCATGATGGTAAAGTTTCTGATTGCTTCTGAATTCTATTTAGCCATTTCTGCAAGCTCTAACTCTAGACTCCCAACCCCTAAGATGTAACTGGACTAGGCCCTCCAAAGCACCTGTGGCCTGAAATGGCTTTAACCAATTCTCAAGGCTTTCTTGGCCGCAGTGAAGAAGAGGGTTTGACCATTCTATTTTGGGTCAAGGAGACTCTCTTCCACCCTAAGTGACCTCAAGTGGTCAAGATCAGTTTGGAAGAATGCACTGCGAGTGATTTTTTTTTACCAGGCCAGCGGCCTCTGCTGCGAGACTCAAGACAAGGATGGAGATCTGGTCTTGGATCGAGACGACGAAAGAATGCGGCTGAGCTGTGTGGGGCTTACGACAGCCAGTCTGCTCGGGAGCCCGCAACCCATAGCCGGGCCGAGGCGTCAGGAGCTCGAAGAAGCAGGGATCCGCAGGACACGAAGAGGGAGGAGGAAGGGAGCGAGAGAATGAGAGCGAGGTTCGGAGCCTGCAGGTGTCGCCGGGGGAGGGGACGAGGTCGTCTGGGGCTGGCCCTGCCAAGTGACTAACAGTGCGGTTCCGGACTCGGACAAACTGGTCACATTCTCAGGGTGTGTGACCTTGAGCATGTGGCTCCACCGCTCAGCGCCTCAGTTTCCTCAACTCCAAAATGGGGGTTGATCAAGTGGAAAAACGCACCTTCAAGCGCTTGGCACGGCGCCTGGCACCTAGTAAGCGCTCCGTACAAATGAGCTACTACTACTGGCTCACTGGCTCCTCTTACCGCCTGGAGGAGCTGGAAAAGCCCCGAGAAGGGGAGTCCCCAGGAGGCGGATCCGGGGCTTGGGAGGGGGCACCCGGCCGGGCACTCACCGAGCACGTCTGCTGAGCGGTGCCGGGCTACGAAGCACGCGTCGTCCCCATAGCAAGCCCCCTTCTTGAGGAGGCCCTTACGGAAGTCCTTGCCGAAGCCGCAGCCGGCCGTCACCAGCCCGTAGTCACCGCCGCCGCCGCCGCCTCCGGCCCTGGGGTCGGTCTGCGAGAGGCCGCCGAGTACGGCGCGGGCCACCAGTCGCCCGTACGAGAGGACCGAGAACATCGCCGCCGCCGCCCCCCCGAGGAGGCGGGGGGCCCGGGGAACAGGAGGACGCGGAGGCCCGGAGCCGGCTCTCTCCTCAGCCGCAGCCGAGCCGCCGCCGGGACGCTCCTCAAGGCGGCGCGCAGTTACCGCCGCCGCCCTTGCCCGACGCGCGGGGCCTCGCACACGCTCCGCCGCGCGCACTGGAGCCAGAGCGAGGTCAGAACCGGCGGCTCCTCCGCCTGAGCCCGACTAGGGTCCCGGCTGCAGCCACCGCTGCCGCCGCCATCTTCCGCTCCACTAGCGTGTTCCGGGCCGCGCCGGCAGCACCGCCCCCTTATGACCACGCCTCTACCCCCGCCCATGGCCCGCGGCTTAGGCCCAAGCCCCGCCTCCTCGGCTCGGTGCCCTATGCAGTCACAGAGGTCGAGCTTGCGCAGAGGATGTGGTCACAATGTCTCCTAGGAGTTGTAGTCCGAAGGTTGTAGTCGCTTCTTTTAATTCACTACCTAGCTTCAACGACCTAGGAGGAGTTCCCAGACGCGAGGCCGAAGTTAAAATACGGAGAATTACAAGTGGGTTGTTTGAAAGTTTTCTCCCCTGCTTTCAGTGAAGAGAAAACGCCACTATTCCTTAAAAAAAAAAAAAAAACTGGAAAAAATTAATTGGGTCACGTATGATTTTTCTATAACACATATATTAAACGGAAGTACACAAATCTAGTGACACCTCCAGCATTTGTATATTGGAAGGGTTTAGGGACCGTAATCTGTTTGGAAAGAAGAACCGTTTTGCATAATGTTTAGAAAAATTCGAGAATAATGATGGAGATTCACGCACAACCACTGCAGACATACAGAAGTCATACAGAAGTGTTTCAGACTTTCAGATGATCCTGCCAAGTGAGGAACAAAAAAATTCTAGGCCCCAAATTTCTTTGCCTCAAATCTGAATTTTCTTGAGGATCTACCCGGCTAAGCAGGTCTTCTCCCCACTTCTGACTTGGGCGCCAAAGACTTGCAAAAATGACAGCCCTGCCTCTCTCCTCCCACAGCTGCCACCTCTTCTCATGGAAAGGACAACCCTTGGCCAGACAGGCCGCTCCCCTACTTTTTTTTAAGCTTTCAGCCTACCCCTAACAAACATCACAGTAGCCTTCTCCAGATTTTGACTAAGTGACCTTCTGAAATTTAGGTTGAAAAGTAAATTTCATGGGGAGTTTGTAATCTAATGGAAAGATTAGCTCCAACAATATGTGTAATAGGTTTGTATGTGTATGTGAATGTATATTCAAATTACATACCATATTGGTGGGACTGTACATAATCTAGTCCTTGCATACCTTTCCACTGTCCTTGGTGCTGTGCCCCCTTCACTAACTGGACTGTAGCCATGTTCACAGGTGCCTCAAGGCCTTTGCTTTTGCTCTTCCTTCCACCCACCATGTGTTTATTTTTATTATATATATATATATTTTTGGCTGCACTTCACAGTGAATAGGACCTTAGCTCCTCCACCAGGGACTGAACCCATACCCCTCTGCAGTGGAAGCATGGAGTCTTAACCACTGGACCACCATGGGAAGTCCCCTTCCATCCACTTGAATCTAATTCCATTTCTTGAGTGTCCTGTGTTCTTTCTTAGTGTATCCCCAGAACATATGGGCACATGATAAACACTTAAATATATGAATGAATGCATATTTCACTAGATCCTAAGCACCCTAAAGGCAAGGATCATTTGCCACTATATTATTACAACTGATACAATTTATATAAATATTGAATAAAAGTGATAATTGAATAGGAACCATAAATATTAATAATAAAATATAGCATTTGTCAAATAAGGGAATGATTAAATGAATGGATTCAGAAATAAAAGAAAATAGATTTGATGCAAATGATCTAATCTGAAATAGTTTTGCTGTCACCCAGAAGCATTGGTCCTTTTCCAGCTTTTTGACAGAACTATGGTTCCTCTGGGGATTCCTGTCTCATTCTACGAATGAATCTCTTTTACACCTTTTTAAGTATATCTAAAGACCTGTCAACCATCCACTCCAAGCACATTCCGTTATCCCAATTACTGTCATCATTAAATACTTCTGTGGTTCACGGTGTGCTAAGTACTCTATATGTTTCTGTCCTTAAGGGTTTTCATCAATACTGGACTGAACAAACCACTTCACACAATGAGTGGTCTTTTGTCAAATGTGTAGACAAAAAAAGATTCATTTACCGGATAAAAGATAGAGTGATTCTAGGCATGCAGTCACACCTTGCTATTTTTTTATGGCCCACAAGAATTAGAGTGTCCAGAAGAAGGGGGTGGAACCTTGAGGATCCTCAGCTTGGCATTTATGTCTGTGCCAGCCATGCTAAAGGTTGTTCTTTTAAGCACATACCACTACCAAATCCCAGCCAGGATGTCAGGTAATTCTACCCCAAGGACAAACTTTTTAAAATAGCATGTCAACCCTTATTCCTTGCCTTGTCAAACTCCCTCAGGCTACTACCTTTTCATTTTCAGGACGTATATTACCTCATTTCTGGGACACTCACAGGAACCAGTTGGATGAGATAAGCAGGAACATAAGATGTAACTCCGATGCCGGGTAACCTCTGCTCTGTTGGGGCTACTGTTTTCACAGTTAAATGATACCAGTGCCTTGAGTTTCCTGCAAATGAGTTTTCTGCAAATGAGTTGCTCTTTGGAGCACAATGTGAACAGAATCCTTTCTCAAAGCTCCTTTGCTCTTTTTGGAAAGAAGAAGAGACAGGGCCTCAGGTTCCCTTGAATCATTTATTCCAGAGCCAGTTCTGAAAAGTCTCACTATAGTGGGGAAGCCAGGAGAGGGTACTTGGGAAAAAAAAAAAAAAACACACTTTCCCCTGCCCTCCCTGGGAGCACAATTCACTTGTGACATTTTGCTAGACTTTAAAAGCCCTAAGAGTTTTCTTCCTTAACAGAGTTACATTCCTAGCACTTCAAGGATTCCTGGGAGGTCAGTTGTCACTCTCAGAAGCGAGCAAGTGGTGAAAATACCATCTGTGTTCCCAGGGCACCTCTATGGCATTAGGAAAGAGCTTTGCACTGGAGTCACCCCCAGCTCCTAAAAATAGAAAGGGGGAGAAAAAAAAAGGCATGAATTCCCTAATGAAATTTTTTGCCAGACTGGTACACTGATCTCTGATTTCTTTTTGCTAACCTATTCAAAAAGAGAATTAACTAGTTTATGGCAAGGTTTCTCAACCTTGGTACTATTGACATTTGGGGGCCACATAATTCTTTGTGGGAGGGGGCTGTCTTATACAATGAAGGGTGTTTAGCAGCATCCCTGATCTGAACCTACTAGATGCTAATAGCACACTCACCCCTAGTTGGGGCAACCAAAAATGTCTCCAGACATTGGCAAATGCCCCTAGGGGGCAAAATTGCCTCTAGTTCAGAACCACTGAGTTATACCAATGCCTTACAAGTGAACAAATATTTGGGAAGCACTTGTTAAGTCTGAGGCTCTGTGTTAAGAATTAAAAAACACTGATGCCTTCATAGCAGTTATAGTATTGACAAAGAGGGTTAAAATTAAGTAAATTATAGAGAAAATAAGCACCATCAGTTGAAATAAAAGCATGTAAGGAGGAGAAAGAGGAGCTATTGGGATGGAAGAATAGTCAGGGCACTTTATGGAGAAGTAACATTTGTGAGAGGCCAGCATGGCCAGGGACTTCCCTGGTGGCTCAGTGGTAAAGAATCTGCCTGCCAATGCAGGAGACGCAGGAGACACAGGTTCAATTCCTGGGTCAGGAAGATCCCCTGGAGGAGGAAATGGCAATCCACTCCAGTATTCTTGCTTGGAAAATCCCATGAACAGAGGAGCCTGGTGGGTTTCAGTCCATGAGGTTGCAAAGAGTCAGACACGACTTAGCAACTGAGCACAAGCAAGAGCAAGAGCATGGACAGAGGTCTGAGGAGTAGATATAATCATTCCAAGAGAAAGAAATGGGAAATCAGCAAACTCAGAGTGTGACTGAAGAAGAGCAAGTAGTCCAGTGCAGCTCAACCTCAGGGTTTGCATGAGGAATAATGAGAAATGGAGCTAGGAAAACAGTTTAGAAACTATTTTGCATAAAAAGGAATGAAAAAAATAAAATAGAAAAATAAAAAGGAACGAAGTACTGACATATGCTTCAACATAGAGGAACCTTGAAAACATTATACTAAGTTAAAGACACCAGTCCCCAAAGACCACACATTGTATGATGTTATTTCTATGAAATGTCCAGAACAGAAAAACCCACAGAGACAGAACCCAGATTAGTAGTTGGCAGAGACTGGGAGGAAGGGGAAAGGGAATGATTGCTAATGGGTTTGGGGTTCCTTTTTGGGGTAATGAAAATGTTCTGGAATTAGTAGTAATGGTTGCATAACCTTTTATATGTACTAAAAAACAATTAACTGTACACTTTAAAAGAGTGAATGTTATGGTATGTGAGTATCTCCATTAAAAAAAAAATAGTTTAGGACTTACAGCAGAGGGTCTTGTATGCTATGCTGAGGGTGCTTAATGCTGGAGACAACAAGGGGGGGTCACTAAATGCTCTAAATATGCCAATAATAATAAAATAACAATAAATAATATAATTATAATAAGATAATAAAGCAAGAATAGTGATGAGAATGAGAGCAATAGATACCATGGATTAAGAACTTCCCACGTGCATTACCTGCATGACCTGCACTGACCACCTATTTAAGCATGAAAACACCCAACAGTCCTGTCTATGTTTCACGTGAGACTCATTTATTCTGTTTACTGTTTGTCTCCGCCCTGACTAAAATGTAAGTTCCATAAGAGTAGGGGATTTTGTGTATTTTATCCTTTATCTCACGTGTCTGGAACACTCCCTAGCATACAATAGGTAACAAGTAAATACCTAAGAAGCGAATGCTGTTGATTAAGAGAAACTTAGAGGTCATATAGAGCAAGCAACTTGTTCTACACTTGAGAAAAGGGAAGGGTAAGGAACAGGTTCCTCCCATAGGAATTTAATGGGTGGAGCTAGGTTAACTGGTGAGCTCTCCAGGAGAGTCTTGGTCCCGCCCTGCAAAGCCTTTTTGAAGGCATTAGCCACAAGCTGCTCTTTCCACTGAACTTTGCATTGTGTGTGATGGTCATATTTTCTCCCATCTAGAATCCATTGCCTTCCAGTCTCTGATAACAGTACTTTGATTCCTTTATGTGGTTTGAGAGGAACTAGATTTCAGGAGGGCGCATGATCCAGGTCTGACTAATCAGTGCATTGCATTCTCTTGGTCACAGTGATTGGTCCAGTAGGAAGGCACATGACCCAAGCTAGGCCAATGAAACTCCACTATGGGATTTTGCTGAAAGCATTAAGGAGAAATTCTCACTAGGGTTTTCTAAACCCATAAGATGCAAGCTTAGAACTGCTGATGGCCGTTTTTGCCACTGCTTAGGAAGAGCCAGCCTGAGAATGAAGGGAATTTAGAGAGCAGCAGAGCCTAGAGATGGTGAACAACAAGAGAATTTGTGATATTGATTAAACCCCTGAATCCAGCTTTGCCTGAAGTCATCAGTCATCAGTCCCTGAAGTCATATTAATTCCCTCTTTTGCTTAAGCCACTTTGAGTTTGACTTGCAATGAAGTGAATCCTGACAGATCATGTGATCCTGATACCATGGCTACAATTATTGAATCAGGAATAAGTTACCAAACCAAAGGCAGTTTTTAGAAGGGAACATCTCCTCTGCCCAGTTTACATACATAGAGGAGAGGGAACTGCCATGCCTCAGTAGAAAAATTACTGAAATAAAACATCTGATTTCTTTCTTTACTACTTCCATGACAGGAGAATTGGGTCTGACTAGTGGGTTCAGGAGAAGATACTGATGTTACTGAACTCAACTCCCCTTGCCTGATGCTCAGCAAAGTCAGTCTACTGACACCAGGTTGTGGTAAAGAAAAGTACAGGGCACCAAGCAAGGAGAAGAGACAGCTAGTATTCAAAAGAATCAAAAATTTCCTGATGGCTTTCAGGCCAAGGTTTTTAAAGGCAACATTGAGGGTGAGAGTTGCAGGGTGCATGATCAGGTCGTGAACATTTTTCTGATTGGTTGGGGATGAGGTAACAGGGTGATATTTCGTAAATCTTCATTAGCCTTCTGGTTCCAGCCAGTCTGGGGTCTATGTGTTTGTGGTCAGAATGTTGTCACCGTTCTCCACCTGGGTGCAAGGCAGGGTGGTGGGTGGTGGTGGGGCATTGGGGAGTCTTAATTTCTGCAGAACAGTCAGATATATGTCAGATTATTGTCTATATCCCTTCAGGAAGAACTCAGAATCCTGAGACCCTACTGTTTTAATCATTAACTGCCAGAGTTTGCTCTTTGGAACTTGGGGAAGATCAAACAGGAAGTGGGGAACACTGAGGGGCTTGTACCCAGAAAGGCCCCCAGAGTCCTGCCCGGTTTCATCCCGCTTTTTCTTTGGTGTTCCTCAGTCCTGAGGGGAGCAGGAGTGGGACAAGAAAGGAATAAAGTTTTGGATAGAGAGGTTAATCATAAAAGAGGCAGGGGACCTCCGTTTCAGGGTAACTCAGTCTCAATGAGCATGTCGCCAGTCCTTTCTCTTTTTCCTTTTTTGCTGTGGTCTGTCCTTCAGATACTCATGTTTCCTCCTCTGCCATGGGGAGCTTGTTCCTCTGAAGGAGGCCTGCAGTCTGTGACCAAGTAAACCAGTGTAATTTAGATGGGAATTGGGGGCACAATGAAACGGTGTACTCCAGTCAGCCTCCTCAATAAAGCTGATACCTTGTACCTCTGGCTGCCTGATTCATGCATTGACGGCTCAGTGGGTTTAGAATTTGGAAGGGCCAAGAAGGGGGCAATTAATTTTCACCCCACAACCCCCCAACATGTTATTTTCTCATCAGAAAACTTCAGAGGCGGGCAGGAAAGCTGACGTGTGGGGGCTAAAATAACACACGGATATCAGGTTTCGGGTGTAGTCAGGGCTTTAGGCTGAAAGGTAATTGTAGGTCAAGTGGATTCTC
Organism: Cervus canadensis; assembly: GCF_019320065.1. NCBI lineage: Eukaryota > Metazoa > Chordata > Mammalia > Artiodactyla > Cervidae > Cervus > Cervus canadensis. The sequence continues at coordinate 123,835,355 of NC_057386.1, read as the reverse complement.
GACCTGGGCAGTTACGGTTGTAGTGGGGACCTGAATACGAGAGCCTCTGGGGCAGGCCTTGACCCAACCCCTGTGAGTATAGCTTTGACCTCAGTGGGTGGCTGGGACAGGGATTACGTTATTGGGAAAAAAGCCTGTCTGTTCCAGGGAAGGCTTACTTTAAAGAGGGCAGAGCTTTAGCTTTGCTCTGTTGGGTAGACGATTTTTGCGTCTTGCATTATGTCTTGTGGCAAAGCTTCGGGCTGGATTTTAAATAGCAAAGGCAATGAGATTCTACAGAGTCAAGGGAGTTCTTGTTGGTGAGACTGTAGCCTTTTTACAGCATGACCCCAGGGAGTAGTTGGAATCTGTGAAGCTGTTCTTCTGTAGGTCATTTTGAACTTCATTCAGGGTCATGAGCAGAACCTGTGAAGGGGTGAAGGGACTCATCTCTTGACTCCATTTGGTACATGCTGGTAAGGTTCACCTCACTCCTGGGAGCCCACGTTTGTTCTGATTTGTCTATTGCATAAGCCTTGATCATGGCTTTGGATTGGGGAGCCCAGGACTGAGTTGCCCTGCAGAATGGGAGTGCATATTATTAGTGAAAACAAATGAATAGAACAGCACCCTTATACAGGAGATGCTTCTTTGTGGGTTGAGGTAGAGAAAATTAATGAAAATCCAAAAGCTAAGAAGGCAGCTCAAGAAGCTCGTGCCTAGAAGACTTTGTCTCTGGGAAACAGGTTTGCTCAGGGAATCAAGGAAGAACGAGGTTGTTTTAAAAAATATGATTCCATCATACATATTTGACAGTTGCTGACAGTGGACCTTGAAACTCCTCATTACAAGAAACTTTTTTTCGGTAAGCATGTGTGATGCTGGGTGTTAACTAGACTTATTGTAGTGATCATTTTGCAATATATACAAATAGCAAATTATTTTGAAATTAATATGTCAAATATACCTCCAATATACCAATTTTTAAAAATTTATTTATTTGGCTGCACCAGGTCTTAGTTGTAATACTCAGGATCCAGTTCCCCGACCAGAGTTCGAACCCGGGCTCCTTGCTTTGGGAGCATGGAGTCCTAGCCACTGGACCACCAGGGAAATCCCCAATATATCACTTTTTAAAAAAAAACTTCTAAAAATAAATAAAAAAATAAAAAAAATTCTGTCGTGCTACCAGAACAGAACTAGTAGAAGAGTAGAAGACAAGTAAAGAAAGACCCGCTGACTAAATTGAGGAAGGCAGGGATTTAAAAAAAAAAACAAAAACAGGATTTTAATCACACTAAAGAGAAACAGACACGTAGATGTGGAAGTGAGACAGGCAGAAGTAATGGCAGGTTGCCGTCTTCTCCCGTCTGCTGCCCACTCTGGGCCATGAAATCCTTGGTCCCAGAAGAAGAATTGGGCGGGGGGGAATATTTGCCCTCCTTAAACTGCTTGTTTTGCTGGGAATTTTCTTTCAATGCTGGAATAATTGACTTCACCCAGGTTTCCTGTGCCCCGTGGGATCTTTTCTCTGTGGGCTCAGCTGTCTTCCCTTCCACCTTGCTCCCATCTTCACCCTGATTACTCTCCCCAAAGAGAAGAGATTTATAAAAGCTAACACCATGATCTTAGTAGACAGACCAGACAGATATGAAAGGGAAATGAGTTTTAAAAGAATTTTTACTCTCCCCCCTCTACTTTGGCTGTGCCTTGCAGCTTTCAGGATCTTATTTCCTCAACTCCCTGACCAGGGACTGAACTTGGGTCCCCAGCAGTGGATCCGTGGAGTCCTAACCATTGGATCACCAGGGTATTCATAGGAAATGATATTTTGAAGGCTCAACTAATTAGAAATTGAGAGGGTGAATAGACTCGTGCCTATGTGCCATCTTGAGACAGAATGGAGGTAATATTACAGATTTGTGGGAAGAAATTATTTTTAAATGGTGGAAGGACATTGATAATCCCTCTGGGAAAAAAAATTAAATTGGCTCCTTCTCACACCATATACAAGAGTAAATTCTAGAAACCAAAAGCAAGAGCACGTATTTAAAACTTTTAGAAGAAAATATAGAATATTTTTATAAGAAATGATAGCACAAGCTATTAGGGAAAATTTTAATGGATTTGACTACATTAAAAGTTGAAACTCTCTCACAATGGATCTAAGACCTAAACGTGAGAGTTAGAACTTTAAGACTCCTAGAAGAAAACATAGGTGAAAGCTTCATTTTATTGGATTTGACTTCCTATACAGGATACTAAAAGGACAGGCAACAAAAGAAAAACATAGATATACTAGACTACATCAACATTTAAAACTTCTATTCATCAAAGAACACTATCAACAGGCTGAAAAGTCAGCCCATGGAATGGGAGGAAATATACATAAATGATATATCTGATAAGGGGCATACATCTAGAATTTATAGGCTTTCCTGTTGGCGCTAGTGGTAAAAGAATCTGCCTGCCAATGCAAGAGAAGCAGGAGACAGGAGTTTGATCCCTGGGTCAGGAAGATCCCCTGAAGGAGGAAGTGGCAACCTGCTCCAGTATTCTTGCCTGGTAAATTCTATGGGGTCGAAAACAGTTGGCTATGACTCAGCACACATGCATCCAGAATATATAAAGAATTCCTATAACTCAGTTCAGTTCAGTTCAATTGCTCCGTTGTGTCAGACTCTTTGCGACCCCATGGACTGTAGCACGCCAGGCTTCCCTGTCCATCGCCAACTCCCAGAGCTTACTCAAACTCATGTCCATTGAACCAGTGATGCTGTCCAACCATCTCATCCTCTGTTGTCCCCTTCTCCTCCCACCTTCAATCTTTCCCAGCATCAGGGTCTTTTCAAATGAGTCAGTTCTTTGCATCAGGTGGCCAAAATATTGGAGTTTCAGCTTCAGCATCAGTCCTTCCAATGAATATTCAGAAGTGATTTCCTTTAGGATGGACTGGTTGGATCTCCTTGCAGTCCAAGGGACTCTCAAGAGTCTTCTCCAACACCACAGTTCAAAAGCATCTATTCTTCAGCGCTCAATTTTCTTTATAGTCCAACTCTCACATCCATACATGACTACTGGAAAAACCATAGCTTTGACTAGACGGACCTTTGTTGGCAAAGTAATGTCTCTGCTTTTAATATGCTATCTAGGTTGGTCATAAATTTTCTTCCAAGGAGTAAGTGTCTTTTAGTTTCATGGCCGCAGTTACCATCTGCAGTGATTTTGGAGCCCAGAAAAATAAAGTCTCTCAGTGTTTCCACTGTTTCCCCATCTATTTGCCATGAAGTGTTGGGACCAGATGCCGTGATCTTAGTTTTTCTGAATGTTGAGTTTTAAGCCAACTTTTTCACTTTCTTCTTTCACTTTCATCAAGAGGCTCTTTAGTTCTTCTTTGCTTTCTGCCATAAGGGTGGTGTCATCTGCATATCTGAACTCCCAGCAATCTTGATTCCAGCTTGTGCTTCATCCAGCCCAGCATTTCTCATGATGTACTCTGCATATAAATTAAATAAGCAGAGTGATAATATACAGCCTTGACATACTCCTTTCCCTATTTGGAACCAGTCTGTTGTTTCATGTCCAGTACTAACTGTTGCTTCCTGACCTGCATACAGGTTTCTCAGGAGGCAGGTCAGGTGGTCTGGTATTCCCGTCTCTTTAAGAATTTTCCAGAGTTTGTTGAGGTCCACACAGTCAAAGGCTTTGGCATAGTCAATAAAGCAGAAGTAGATGTTTTTCTGGAAATCTCTTGCTGTTTCAGTAACTCAAGAACAATAAAAAAGATTTAAAAACAGAGAAAGGACTTGAATAGACATTTCTTCAAAGAATATATGCAAATGGCCAACAAACATAGGAAAAAGATGCTTGACATCACTGTCAGGGAAATGCAAATCAAAATCACAAAGAGATATCACCTCTCACCCATTGAGATGGATTGTTGTCGTTCAGTTGCTCAGTGGTGTCCGATTCTTTTCGACCCCATGTGCTGCGCACACCAGGCTTCCCTGTCCTTCACCGTTTCCCTTCATGACCACTGAGTCAGTGATGCCATCCAACCGTCTCATCCTCTGTTGTCCTCTTCTCGTCCTGCCTTCAATCTTTCCCAACATCAGGGTCTTTTCTAATGAGTTAACTCTTCGCATCAGGTGGTCAAAGTATTAGAGCTTCAGCTTCAGCATCAGTCCTTCCAATGAATACTCAGGATTGATTTCCTTTAGGATGGACTGGTTTGATAACCTTGCAGTCCAAGGGACTCTCAAGAGTCTTCTCCATTATCATGGCTACTGTTTTAAAAAACAAATGAGCAAACAGAAAAACCCCAGAAAACAACAAATGTTATCAAGGCTGTGGGAAAACTGGAACTCTTGTGCACTGTTGGTGGGAATGTAAAATGGTTCAGACTGTGGAAATCAGTATGCCAGTTCCTCAGTTGAAGCAGAATTACCATGTGATATAGCAACTCCACTTTTTTGTATATATATACCTGAAAGAAAGCAGGGATTCAAGCAGATATTTATATACCTATGTTTATAACAACATAATTCACAATATTCAAAAGGTGGAAGCAACCCAAGCTTCCCCTGATGGATGCACTGATAAACAAAATTTGATAATCCATATGGTGGAATATTATTTTTTTTAAGAAGGAAGGAAATCCTGACCCATGTTATAACATGGATGAATTTTGAGGGCATTATGGTAAATGAAATAAGCCCAAACCAAAAAAAGACAAATGCTATATGATTGTGCTTTTATGAGGCAGCTAACTAGAGGAGTCAGATTTATAGAGACAGAAAGTAGAATGGTGCTTACCTGAAGCTGGAGGGCAGAGGGAATAGAGAGTTCGTGTTTAATGTGTACAGAGTTTCAGTTTTGCAAGATGAAAACAGTTCTGGAGATGGATGATTGTAGTGGTTGCACAACAGTATGAAAGTACTTAATGCCACTGAACCGTACACTTTTAAAATGCTGTCTTAAATTTTATGTCATGCATATTTTACCACAACTAACATTTTTAAGCAATGATTAGAGCTTCTGCACAGCAAAAGACACTATAAAAAAATACTTAAAGAGACTTCACTAGTGATTCAGAGGTTAAGACTTTGCTTTCAAATGCAGGAAAGAGACCTAAGTGAAAATTTGAGAAGAACAGCAAGCCATGTAAAGTTCTGGAAGAAGGTCACTCAGGCAGGTGTGTGTGTGTTAGTCGCTCAGTCATGTCCGACTCTTTGCGACCCTATGGACTGTAGCCCGCCAGGCTCCTCTGTCCATGGGATTCTCCTGGCAAGAATACTGGAGTGGGTTGCTGTTGCCTTCTCCAGGGGATCTTCCCGACCCAGGGATCGAACCTGGGTCTCCTGTATGGCAGGCAGAGTTTTTACCATCTGAGCCATCAGGGAAGCCCATTCCAGGCAGAGGGCAGAGCAAATGCAAATGTCCTGGGCTGGAATAAGTTTGGAGATGTCTTAGCTCAGGCTGGTGGCTTAGACGGTAAAGCATCTGCTTACAGTGTGGGAGACTGGGGTTCAATCCCTGGGTTGGGAAGATCTCCTGGAGAAGGAAATGGCAACCCACTCCAGTATTCTTGCCTGGAAAATCCCATGGACGGAGGAGCCTGGTAGACCACAGTCCATGGGGTTGCAAAGAGTCAGACACAACTGAGCAACTTCACTTTAGCCCAGGCTGCCATAACAAAATACCATAGCCTGGGTGGCTTAAACAACAAATTATTTTCTCAGTTCTGGAAGAAAAATGTCTGAGAACGGGGTGCCAGTATGCTTGGGTTCTGATGAGAGCTCTCTTACTGACTTGCAGACAGCTGGCTACCTTCTCACTCGCTGTGTCTTCACCTGGCACACAGCCCTCCTCTTATAAGGCACACAGCCCTGTCGGATTAGAGCCACATCATTATGACTTCATTTAATTTCAATGACATTCCCAAAGCCTTACCATTGATTACAATCACAAGGGGGTGAGGACTTAAATGTATGAATTTCTTTTATTTTATTGGTGTTTAGTTGCTTTACAATGTTGTGTTAGGATCTGCTCTATAGCAAAGTGAATCAGCTATATGCATACATATATCCCCTCTTTGTCACCACAGAGCATTTAGTAGAGTTCCCTGTGCTATACGGTAGGTTCTCATTAATTATCTATTTTTTAAAATCCACCTGCAAATGCAGGAGACGTGGGTTCGATCGCCGAGTCGGGAAGATCCCCTGGAGAAGGAAATGGCAACTCACTCCAGTATTCTTGCCTGGGAAATCCCATGGACAGAGGAGCCTGGCAGGCTACAGTCCATGGGGTTGCAAAGAGTCGGACATGTCTTAGTGACTAAACAACAATCAATCCCAATCTTGATAATCAATCCCAAGCTCACAACTCATCCTATCCCTCTTTTCCTACCTTGGTGTCCATACATTTGTTCTCTATGTCTGCGTCTCTGTTTCTGCTTGGCAAATAGGTTCATCTGCAACACACAGATTTGGAGGGACACAAGCATTCAGTCCATAAACCCTCAGTGTGGGGCTTGTTTTAAAAAGTCAATTTGAGGGAATTCCCTGGCAGCCCAACAGGTAGGACTGTGTGCTTCTTTTTCAGGGGGACATAGGACTGATTACTGGTCAGGGAATTAAGATTCCCTCAAGGTTCAGGGACAAAAACAGAAAATAAAAATGTCGATTTGAGAAGGCCAGGATTTTGGTACTGGTATGTGGAGGTGAAATCCTAGAGATTAGCTCTGAGACTGGATAAGATAGAAGGATTCCTCCCATAGTCCATTTTTGGAAGTGTGAAGAATTAAGCCTTATTTGGCCTGAGGGGAGAGGAATTTGGGAGGAAGTTATCTTGGCTTTTTATTCTTTGCCAAAGGCTCAAAACGGCTTCCCTAATTGGCCTGCAATGCAAGAAACTCATAGAGGCACAAGTTCAATACCTGGGTCGGGAAGATTCCCCAGAGGAGGAAAATGGCAACCCACTCCAATGTTTTTGCCTGAAATAATCCCATGGACAGAGGAGCCTGGCGGGTTACCGTCCATAAGGTCACAAAGAGTAGGACATGACTGAGCGACTGAGCATGCAAGCATTAAAGGCTCAAAAACTCTGTTCCCATTTGTAGGGGGTTTCCCTTCTCTGTCTTCTGAGTTTGTCAACAAGATGAGATGCAGTTCCTAAATTCTTTCTTTCTTTGCTACTCTCCATGGTAACATGGTTACTCTTAGGTAACAGGTTTTATTGCTAATTACTAGGGAAAAACAAAAGTACAACAAACAACAAGGTTGAAACATGACTCATTCAGACAGAGGGCAATCACATGTCAAAAACGTATTCAACTTGTTAAAGAGGAAACAGTAAGATGGTAAAGCTGGTTCAGAGAGCATTTTGAGGAAGTAGATATTTGAGGAAGGAGGAATCTTAAATACTAAACTGATTCATCTCTGCAGGGTAACATTTGGTCCTTTTTCATACTGGAAAGAAATACTTTGGAATTTAAAACAGACACAAATCTGAGCCTTTAATAAAAAGTAAATAGCTAAGAAAACAAAGATACATTCCTTGGTTTGCATATATGGCCAGTGGGCCAAATCTTACTCTGTTGCTTGCATTTATAAGTTTGATTGGACCACAACCACGTTCATTTGCTTACCTATTGTGTAAGGCTTGCTCCTTGGAAGAAAAGCTATGACCAACCTAGACAGCATATTAAAAAGCAGAGACATTACTTTGCCAGCAAAGTATGTTTGTCTAGTCAAAGCTATGGTTTTTCCAGTAGTCATGTATGGATGTGAGAGTTGGACTAGAAAGAAAATTGAGCACCGAAAAACTGATGCTTTTGAATTGTGATGTTGGAGAAGACTCTTGAAGATCCCTTGTACTGCAAGGAGATCCAAACAGTCCACCCTAAAGGAGATCAATCCTGAGTATTCGTTAGAAGGACTGATGCTGAAGCTGAAACTCCAATATTTTTGCCTGCGAAGAACTGACTCATTTGAAAAGACCCTGATGCTGGAAAAGATTGAAGGCAGGACAAGAAGGGAACAACAGAGGATGAGATGGTTGTATGGCATCACCGACTCAATGGACATGAGTTTGAGTAAGCTCTGGGAGTTGGTGATGGACAGGGAGGCCTGGTGTGCTGCAGTCCATGGGGTCGCAAAGAGTCGGATACAACTGAGCGACTGAACCGAACTGACTATGTAAGGCTGCTTTTGCAGTACTACAATGACAGAGCTGAGTCGTTGATAGAGAGCATAGAGCCCCAGAGCCTAAAATATTTACTATCTTGGACCTTTACAGAAAAAGTTTGCCAGCTCCTGCTAGAGAATTAATCCTGGGGCAAGCTTGTTAAACAATATCCTCCATGACATGGCAAGAACTACACTGCCCTATCTTGGTCTTATTTGCCTATTATGGCTAATTTTTCTTTAAAAAAAGATGTTTGGCTTAAAAATTGAGGGACATTAGGAGAGTTGTCATCTCTGGCCTGTAATTCCTAAGTTCTTCCATCCACCCACTTGAACACCCCAATAACCCTCTTTGTGCACTGATGACTGATCTTAATGCCCATTAGCCTCCCAACTCATTTCTTTGATAGTGGAGTTTATGAAAACCTCCTTTTAAAATATTTATTTACTTGGCTGCACTGGATCTTAGTTGCCGCAGTGGGACCTTTTTAGTTTCAGTGTGTGGGATCTAGTTCCATGACCAGGGATGAAAGCTGGGCCCCCTGCGTTAGGAGCTCAGAGTCTTAGCCATGGGACCACCAGGGAAGTCCCTGAAAATCTCCTTTTAATGGCAAGTAGGCCTGAAAAATAATTGGTGTTAAGTAATATCCTTTACCGCATCATTTTGTTCAACAGAGCACTCTGTCTCAGAGTTAGGGTTGTATCTATAGTAGTAGTACATTTATATGGAATGTTTTCTTAGGATGTCCTCTCAGCTTCTTTGAAATTAAGTTCTATAGCAGTTGCAAACAGCAAGTTTTGAAAAGGCAACAATAGTGTGTACCTGACCACTGCTTTTTCCCTGGTTCCTGGCACATGGTAGGTGCTCAATAAAATATTTGTTGATTGAATGATAGATCCAATGAAACACTAAAGGTAGAGGGTTTGTTTTCCCCTCAGGGTCAGCTCTATGCGAGGAACAAGGTTTTGGTGTTGAAGGCTGCCACCTGCAGGGAAAAAGTGAAACTGCAAGATTCAGAACTGCTAAATCCTGAGGAAAATACTGTCAACTTCCAGGCAGGATTATGAGAGAATCAACTTTTTCTCCTTTAGTTTAAGGCAGAATTAATCAATATCATTTTGCTCTTTCTGATTATGGAACCCTGTAGCCTTTCTTTAATAACATTTAAAGCCTTTGGAGTGTTTAATAAGTTCCCAGCGCCATCCCTCACACACAGTTTTGCAGCAGGTACCACTATCTCTGGGCTTCCCTGATAATTCAGTTGGTAAAGACTCCGCCTGCTTGCAGGAGACCCCAATTCAATTCCTGAGTCGGGAAGATCCACTGGAGAAGGGATAGGCTACCCACTCCAGTATTCCTGGGCTTCCCTTGTGGCTCAGCTGGTAAAGAATCTGCCCACAATGTGGGATACCTGGGTTCGATCCCTGGGTTGGGAAGATCCCCTGGAGAAGGGAAAGGCTACCCACTCCAGTATTCTGGCCTGGAGAATTCCATGGACTATATAACCCACACGGTTTCAAAGAGTCAGACACGATTGAGCAACTTTCACTTCACCACTATCTCCATTTTATACATGAGGAATCTAAGCACAGAAAGTATGACTGAGTTACACAGAAGCTGGCAAAACTAAGGATTTGAACCTAAAGATCGTGGCTTCAGAATGGGTGCGTCTAATCATTTCACTATACTACCTCTCTATGCCTGATATGGAAAATGTTTATAGAAAACTAATAGAAGCATGGCAAACAAAACCCATGCAAATATCTCTGCTGTCTCTTGAAACACTACTAAAATGATAGAAAAGGAATCCAGAGTGTGAGCCCACAGACAACAGTAGAGAAGATGATTGCTCATGAGAGATGTCAAATCCTTTCTGGAAGATAGAAAGTGGATGGATGATTTAGCTGAGTGGAGAAACCCTAGATCTTATGGAGGAGAAAGCCAGTAGGAGTAAGATGAGGCCCTTGGCAGAGAAAGTGTAGAGTCCTAACCACTGGACAGCTAGGCAATTCCCCTGAAAGTAGGTCATTAATTGTACATATGTAATAGGAGCTGTTAACCCCAGATTCCCTCTTGTGACTCCTTGTTCCTATCCCTGCAAAGATTATTCTTTGGAGAATTTGAAACATGATAGCTCTAGGTTCAGAGATCACAGTCAGAGAAAAGGATGGAGGTGAGGTAACACGCTAAAAACAGAAGTATTAGATGAAAGTGTGCAGCTAAAAAAATCAGAATTAAAAAAATAATGATGTATTTGATGGTAGTATTGGTATTGTTATTCTTAGACTTAGCACTATGCTAAATGTATTTTGGAACAAAGCAAATAATAAATTATGTTGGAGTTATTGAGAACCAAGCTCTATGGTGTGGGAGAAACAAAATACATATGTGTAGTCAATATAGTTAAATAAAAGCCCTCTAGTCTTGATTTCAATTGGAAACATCAGTATGATGGATTTTTGTCATAGAGGTTATTTAGCTTGCTCAAGGTCACCCAGCTCATAAAGGATGGGACAAGAATAACAGCCTAGTCTTGCTACTAAATTTGTGAAGTTCTGCCTCCTTGGTGGGTCAGGTAGGAGGGCCTCTTGGAGGAGGTGAAATCTGAAGATTAAGTACGAGCAATAAATGGACTTCTCTGGATCAATGGACAATCTGCTTGCCATTACCCAAGAATCCTGGGCTGACCTGGAAAGAGTTTCTTTCTGGAATGTCAAAACCCGAGGTCAGCCTCCAATTCATTGTGATCAGTTGACCAACAGACGTCACCGAAGCAGACCAACTGGTTTCCGTCTGTGCCATCCCTTTAACAAATTTCAAGGAAAGTGAATTGTATTTTCACTGATGCCTCAAAGTAAGCAGCTCTTACAGTAAAGCAATGGAAAGTTAAGTTGCTCAGTCATGTCCAACTCTTTGCAACCCCACAGACTGAAGACTACACAATTTGTTTGAGTCTGATTTTTTTTTTTTTTTAGACTTGAAAAATGTTCACAAGATTTAAAATGTGCTTTCAAGTCTAGTCTGAGCAGTAGGTGCTGGGCAAGGCTGGCAGAAGGAAAGGATTTGTGCCTTATTTTCCAAATGCTCACCCTAATGGAATATAGGGATGATGTGATTAAGAGAGAGAACATGTTTTTAAATTTGTTTTATTGTTGTGGTCATTTAATTTGAAAATAACTTATTGGGAATTCCCTGGTGGTCCAGTGGTTAGGATTCATTGCTGTCACTGGTGGGGCCGGGGGTTCAGTCCCTGGTTGGGAAACAAAGATCCTGCAAGCTTTGAAGCATGGCCCCCCAAACTTTAGTTATTAAGTGAAAAGCAATACATGCAAAATAGATAGAAGATTAACTCTCCTTTCCTCCTCTTCCCCAGAAAGTGTTATAATTACCAGCTTCTTAGGTCTTGCAGAGAACATTTTAAGAGGAAAATTTTAGGTTGATTCATGTTAGAAGGAGACAGAAGTTAAAATATGAATGATCTTTTTTTTTCTTTTTTTTTTGAATGATCTTTTATTACCTCTTTAGGGTAAGCAGTTGCCCTCTGAGGGAGAACCTGCAGCTGGATTTACATTGGATGGACTTTCATTATTTGTTTTAAGGAATTCACAAATGATCTCTACTAAAGATGTTTGTCACTCAGTCATGTCCAACTCTTTGCTAACCCATGGACTATAGCCCATCGGGCTCCTCTGTCCATGGAATTCTCCAGGCAAGAATACTGGAGTAGGTTGCCATTTCCTTCTCCAGGGGAATCTTCCCGACCCAGGGATTGAACCCAGGTCTTTTGCAATGCAGGCAAATTCTTTACTGTCTGAGCCAGCAGGGAAGCCCTCTCTACTAAAAGAGGTATCAATTTGAGTCTTTGTCCAAACCGACCTGTTAAACTTCATCTTTTCTCATCCGGCTATCTTTCCTTCCCCTCTAAATAAACTGCCTATAATGTAGAGATGGGGATTCTGGGAGTTTGAATTTAGGATTAAATTTCATCCAGATTTTTCATAACTATGACTACAATAGTTGGGCTTCTCTGGTAGTTCAGATGGTAAAGAATTCACCTGCAATGCAGGACACCCTGGTTTGATTCCTGGGTCAGGAAATTGCCCTGGAGAAGGGATAGGCTACCCACTCCATATTCTTGGGATTCCCTGGTGGCTCAGACAGGAAAGAATCCTCCTGCAATTCGGCAGACCTGGGTTCAATCCCTGGGTTGGGAAGATACCCTGGAGGAGGGCATGGCAACCCACTCCAGTATTCTTGCCTGGAGAATCCCCATGGACAGAGGAGCCTGGCGGGCTACAGTACGTGGTGTCACAAAGAGTCGGACACAACTGACTCAGCATGGCACACATGACTACAATAATTTTGACGTTTCTCAGTTCAGTTCAGTTCAGTCGCTCAGTCGTGTCCGACTCTTTGCGACCCCATGAATTGCAGCACGCCACGCCTCCCTGTCCATCACCAACTCCCGGAGTTTACTCAAACTCATGCCCATCGAGTCAGTGATGCCATCCAGCCATCTCATCCTCTGTCATCCCCTTCTCCTCCTGCCCCCCAATCCCTCCCAGCATCAGGGTCTTTTCCAATGAGTCAACTCTTCGCATGAGGTGGCCAAAGTACTGGAATTTCAGCGACATTCCAATTTTTAAATTGTCTTCCTAACTATGTGCACACTTGTCAGGCCACGGGTTCTGATTTGGAGGGTGGAAAACATACTCTAACAGTGTGAGGTTGGTGATTTTGACACAGGCTTACCCAATCTTGTATTTGCTTTTCTTTGGTTTCCATGTTCTTGTCAACAAATCCGGGTTAACATGAGGTAAAGCTTTAAACAAGCTGTAGCAGAAAATGCCTGACCCCATGATGGGGCAAAATGAAGCAGGTTCAGGGCTCAAGAAGAATTTACTCACAGGCTGCCAATAAGGGGTGGATGAAAAGGGAACTACCTACAGATCCTGGGGAGGACAATGAAAACATGTTTACAACACGGAAATAGAAATAGAAGTGGGGGAGGAGAGAGGAGTGCCCCTAAGTGGTACCAAGAGGTCAGCTCACTTCCATTTTTTGAGGCTCTTTGTTTACAGAAGAATGAAGAATTCGGTTCTTCATTTAATATTTAACAATTTCTTTTTATACCCCATGGTTAAAATGCCATGTAAATGTGTCATTACAAGATGACTAGATTTATTAAAAGTCAACTAATAAAACTTCAATGAGATACCACCACATAGTTCTTAGAACAACTAAAAATGAAATTGAAAACAAAACTGATCATACCAAGTTGTCAGGAGCCTGGGGAGTAAATGGAAATCTCATACTTTGCTCGTGGGCATGCAGAATGTAGTCACTCTAGGAAAAAGTTGGGCAGTTTCTTATAAAATTAAATATCTACTCACCAGACAACCCAGGAATCTCACTCTGTCCATGAAATTCTCTAGGCAAGAATACTGGAGTGGGTTGCCATGCCCTCCTCCAGGGGATCCTCCCAATCCAGAGATCGAACCCAGGTCTCCCGCACTGCAGGCAGATTTGTTACCATTACCATCTGAGCCACCAGGAAGCCCCCATTATGAAATACTTGTTAGCAACAGAAAGGAATGAATTGAAAGAAACCCTGGCCAAATTATTTTTTAAAAATGGTACCAGGACTATATAATGGGGAAAAGATAGTCTCTTCAATAAATGGTGTTGGGAAAACTGGATATCTACATGCAAAAGAATGAAATTAGACCCTTACCTTATGTCATATACAAATATTTTCTCGATTGTGGTTGTTGTTACATGACTGTATGTGTTAGTTAAAAATCAGAAAACTGTAAACCAAAAAAACTGTACATTGATGCATGAGAAAACCTGTATATAAAAAACTGCATATAAATTATTGCTCAATAAAACTATCTAAAGGACTATGTGGGAGAAGGTGAGGGTGGGATGATTTGAGAGAATAGCACTGAAACATGTATATTACCATATGTAAAATAGATGACCAGTGCAAGTTTTTGCTGATGCAGGGCACTCTAAACCAGTGCTCTGGGACAACCCAGAGGGATGGTGTGGGGAGGGAGGTGGGAGGAGAGTTCAGGATGGGGGAACACGTGTGCACCTGTGGTTGATTCATGTTGATGTATGGCAAAAACCACCACAATATTTTAAAGTAATTATCCCCCAATTAAAAGTAATTAATTAAAAAACAACTTACTAAAAAGAAATGTGGAGTAAATGTGGGAAAATATCAAATCTGATCTTGGTGCTGTGTATAGTGGTCTTTTTTGTGATTAAAATGTTTTTATTGTGATTGAAATGTTTCAATCTGAAAAAATTTAAAGGTATTCTTAAAAAGCCGATTAGTTTATTCCAACTGCAGTATGGTCCAACAATAGGATGCAAGTTTACAGTTGTCAGGTAAACAAAGAATTATTTCATTTTTGTCAGTGTATGTCTGTGACTGTATTTATTATTTCATTTTCAGAAAAGGTCAAACTTGTAAATTTGAGACCTTTCAAGAATGTGAAGCCTGCTCAAACAGCCCTCTGCCCCCATAATGTTTCAGAAAACATTTGAAGAATAAGAATAGTATCTGATGGTTGACAAGGCACGTGGGAAATGGGAGGAGGAGAGAAGTGGGATTTCTTTTCTTCTGGATGTTGATTTAGAATTGAAGTACTTGAGCTGTTCACTTCAGTCAAAAACTATAGAGTAAGTCCTTTGTCCTCCTACAGCCTTGATCTTGTGTTGTTCTAAGAAATCCCTTTATAAATATTAATGATTCTGCACCCCTATTTGTAAAATATTTGGCTCAGATGAATAAAGATGGGTGGATATACTTAATATAGGCAAAAATGGATACTTAATTTTAGACAGATTAGAAGCCATGACTTTAGCAAAAATAATGAGTTGATTCACCCCAAACCACACCAAAGACCAAGATAGAGGGATTATCACTGCTACATGAAGTCAGCCTCAGCTATTTTCCCACTGAGCTACTCCTGTCTTTGTTTCCTCAGGCTTCTCATATGTGGCAGCTTCCAAGTGCAGAATTCCAAAAAGCTGAAATTGTCTTCAATCCTCCCAACATTGTCACAGACTATAAGGAATCGAGAATGCCAATAATCCTAGGGAAACAGATGGACATTTAAAATCACAAATATTTACACACAACCCAAATGCTGCAGTTTTGGACAAAATATGGAAATAGATCTTGGCCCTTCTTTGTGTCCTTCTATCTTTATGAGGGAACCTGCCAAGACTATGGGAGAAAGGAGGGACAAAGGATCCTTTAGGTTGAAAGATGAAAAACAACAACAACAACAAAAAAACCTGGCAGAAATGGGTCACCTGTGAAATGAAAAGTTTCAGTGTTTCCAAGGTTGGCAAAATGGATGTGAGTTGACGCAAACCCTCATTTTGACTGTGTAAGATGTCATAAAATTACTTCTGGACCACCTATAGAGTGTTTTTGTTTGAAAGGGGGTGGTGAGATCATTTCCCAAACCATACACACGAAAATGTTAGAACTGAAGGGCACTTTATCAAAATTTAATCCAACAGCCTAAAAATTCAAAGCAGAAAATAGGACAATGTGATTGACAGATATTAAGGAATAGAAAAGAAAGTGGAGACATGGAAGTCAAGAGAAGATTTAAAAACAAGTCATCCTGGATTTAGAAGTTATAAGATGAAGATTCGGAAAATATTTTTTTTTTAAAGGGAAGTGTTGGGACTTCTCTGGTGGTCCAGTAGTTAGGACTCTGCTTCCAAATGCAGAGGGCATGGGTTTGATTCCTGGCAGAGGAGCTAAGATCTCACATGCCAAGTGGCATGGCCAAAGAAACAAAGAAGCATTACATCAGTTTACCTCAGTTATTAAAATTGGTCCAGAATCTCAGTTCAGTTCAGTTGCTCAGTCATGTCTGACTCTTTGCATCCCCATGGACTGCAGCA
This sequence comes from Cervus canadensis, assembly GCF_019320065.1. NCBI lineage: Eukaryota > Metazoa > Chordata > Mammalia > Artiodactyla > Cervidae > Cervus > Cervus canadensis. Next base: position 123,819,251 of record NC_057386.1, on the reverse strand, counting down.
CGCCAGGCTTCCCTGTCTATCACCAACTCCCAGAGCTTACTCAAACTCATGTCCATTGAGTCGGTGATGCCATCCAACCATCTCATCCTCTGTCGTCCCCTTCTTGTCCTGCCTTCAGTCTTACCCAGCATCAGGGTCTTTTCAAATGAGTCAGTTCTTCGCAACAGGTGGCCAAAGTATTGGAGTTTCAGCTTCAGCATCAGTCCTTCTGATGAATATTCAGGACTGATTTCCTTTAGGATGGACTGGTTGGATCTCCTTGCAGTCCAAGGGACTCTCAAGAGTCTTCTCCAACACCACAGTTCAAAAGCATCAATTCAGAATTTCAGGTAGTTGTTAAAGCAATACTCTGTAGGAATGAATTGGAAATATCTGTATTACACATTTGATCCAATTATATTTTAGATACTTTCTCTGGAATGTCATAGGAAGGTATTAAAGATGTCATTTTGATTATTTAGCTTTGCTATTAATATATAAATTTAATAATCTAGGTATATATATTGTTTTAGCATTCTTCTGAATTGGAAAATGTGTTTCTTGAGTAATTACCATGATATGTTTAAGTATTTTCACATTCACTTCTGAATTGTAAGGGGATGAAGTATCAAAGGTATAATAACCAACATCCCTGGTCTGGAAGACTTCTATAAATACAGCAGTTTAGAACTGAGGGGCTTCCCTGAGTCTTGTGGTCTTCAAGTCCCTTTGTACAGATAAAGTAGATTTGCTTTGTTTTTTTCTTTTAAGACCTATAAATCATTCTATTTAATTTTTGTCATTTTTTTGTCTGTAAAAAAGTTATTAAGTGTTCATCTGTCCCCCTTATCACAATCACAACACAGCGACCAGAAGTTATCTGGCGACCTCCTGGTATACAACCCTTAGAGGTAAATATCATTCCTGACATAAAACCATAGCTCAGAGATCCTAAGGGGACTAAAACCATATCGGTAAAGCAAGTGTGGACAGATATGAGATAGAGAAAAATTCAAGGACAGTGATATGATCTCTGTGCTTCAAAAAACCCTATTTAGTAGCTTTAGGAGAGTGGGTGCCAAGATTTCTGTCCCTCCACTGGTTGTGTTGCTGCTGCTGCTGCTAAGTCGCTTCAGTCGTGTCCGACTCTGTGCGACCCCATAGACGGCAGCCCACCAGACACCAGAATCCGTCCCTGGGATTCTCCAGGCAAGAACACTGGAGTGGGAGTTGTCCCAAATGCACTGGTTGCGTTAGTTGTGTGTGTTGTCCCAAATGCACTGGTTGTGCATTTGTTAAAAATATTGCCCCCTGAACCCTGCCCTTGGACTGAATCAGAATCCCCTGAGACGGAACCTGGAAATCTACATTTTTAAAACAAGCACTGCAGTCCTCTTGGAAACCACGTGGGGAATTCACAAGCAGGGCAGGTCCCCGCCCCTCGTCCCCTCCTCTTTTAGCCTGCCTCGCCCAGGCCCCGCCCGCCTCGCCCAGGCCCCGCCCGCCTCGCCCAGGCCCCGCCCTCCGTCCCTCAGTCTCTCCGGGCCTCGCGCGACCCTTCCCGTGATGCTCCGCGCCCAGCCGCCGCGGTTGCTAGGTAACGCGCGGTCTTCCAGCCACACAGCCACTGGCCGCTCGGCTTGAGGCTGAGCAATGGGGCCGCGGGCCCTTCCGCGGCTCCTGCTCGTTCTTCTAGACTGCTGGGCCTCCGTAAGCGCCCAGGCCGGGACAACCCTGGTGGTAACGACGGAGGGCCTCAACTCCACCAAACCAGTCCCGACGACTCTCCGACCTGTTTTATCTTCTAAGCCCCCTGAGATCCCCAGGGCTTCCAGGCCCTTCTCCGGCCCCAGACCCGCCCCGGTCACGGACGGTGGGTAACCAAGTACCAATTCCTGGGGATCTACAGTGGTTCAACCTGCGGGGGGTGGTAACCCGGGTAAGGATGTAATAATAACGATAGTTAACGTTTATTGACCACTTAAAGTGTGCAGTCATTGCTAAGTGTTTCGTAGGTATTAATTCTCTCAACAGCCCTTAGAGGTAGGTGTTATCCCTGTCATACAGATGAGAAAACCGAAGCTCAGATAGCCAAGTGAGACAATATAAAAATCTTTAGAAGTACTTGCAGTGGTCCTGGACAACACTAATGCCAAAGGTGTTAATGAATGAATACTTGTTTGCAGCTTTTCAGTTGAAATTGAAAGTTTCTAGGCAATTGTGGGAATTAAGTGCATAGGATACGTTGGGCTTTTCAATTATGAAAAAGAGACGCAGATAATCTAGTTTACAGAAAATGACTAGGTCAAGTCCTCCTGTGTTGAGTTGAAGGTAGGGAGTTATGGGGCGAGGGGTTATGCCCACTTCTTAAGATTCATCTTTAAGGGTAATTAGCATATTTCTCAGAAAATGATCTAATCCTTGAGTTACACAGCTAGTGACTTTTGTAATCTGATTTAACATGGATGACTTCAGGGGATATCTGACTCCAAAATTGAGTGCTAACTTTTGTGAATATGCATTTTTCTGGAGTGAAGGTTCATAGCAGTGAGTAGTTTGACAAATGGGTTTGTGATCTCAAAAAAGAAAAAATCCCTTTTAAGTCCTCTGTAACCCAGTAGATATGCAGTGTTGTTTTTTTTAATCCCTTCTTAAGAAAGATCTTTCTTAATTGAGTCAGGCTCAGTATTAGTAAATAAAAGTCATCATTGGCTGACCTTCTGAACTCTAGGACTTAAGTTACTGAACCATTATTTCTCCTTTATAAATTGTGTAGTCTGTCAGAAAAAATACAGAGAAACATATTTGCTATTTTGATATAAAAACTTTGTTTTATATTGAAATAGTTGATTTAATTTAGCAGGGAAGTTAAGTGATAATTTGGGACAGAATTTAGCAGAGTATTCAACATCTGAAATTCTCTTAAGATTTTTTGGGCTGAGTTGCCTTTTATCCATGTAAGTATTTCATTTGTTAATGCACTTTATCCCCCAAATGAAGCTATTCTTGAACCATCATTAATAGGTCGTGTGTTCAGGGCTGTTTTTCCAGTATGGGAGGATGAATTTGCACTTTTCCTTTGTCTTTTTTTTTTTTTTTCTTTTCCTTTGTCTTTTTAAAGGGCCTCTGGTTAGATCTGTGCAAGTAATGGTAATAAATGACAGCTGACATTTATTAACTGCTTCCTATGTAGCAAGCCCTGTGCTAAGGATTTCATCTGTGGTGTGTCTCATCTAATTCTCATAACAGTCTTATGATGTTAGGTTGTCACCATTTTTCGTTAACTTGTTGTTTTGGCTGCACTTCGCAGCATGTAGGAACTTAGAACCCATGCCTCCTGCGTTGGAAGGTAGAGTCTTAACCGCTGGACTACCAGGGAAGTCCCTGGGTTATTGCCATTTTTTAGGTTCGTGAATTACTTGCCTCATTTTAGGTCACACCCTAGGTACAGGTTGTAGCAGGAGACTGACTCTGAGTGGAGAACTAGACCACCCTTTGCAGAGTGGGTTACAGGTCCAAGAGAAGGACGATAACTTTGATCTTGAATCTGAGCTCTTTTCATTAGTACCCTGTAGCTGTGAAGAGGCTTGGAAGAGCAGCTGAGTGGTACTCAGACCCTGCGAGTACTCAGCAGATACTTGGTGGCTGATTAAGTACACTCATCTTGGATAGAGACCCTTTTTTCTTTCCTAAGTATAGTTATTAGATACTATTGCTTTGTCCCTAGTAGTCTTACAGCTACTAGGGTTCTATAAGGGTTTTAAGTTTTGTAAAACAAATCAAGATTAATTTCAAACACGTAAGGCAGGGTGTCTCAACACTGTTTATTTTTTACATTAGTGTACATGAGAGGTATTATAATTTTCTAAGGACACAAGGGAGTCCTTGGCTAGAGAGAAACATGTAAACTCTAGGAGGGAAACTTTTGTGTCTCTAAGAATGGATTGTGTATTCACTGACCAAAATTTCCTCTTCTCCTGACATTCATCTTCCCAGAGTTTATTATTGTACCTTTTTTGAGGTATATATTTTCTAAAGTTGTTTTTTTTTTTGCCACACCTCGCAGACTGTGGAGTCTTGAGTTCCCTGACCCGGGATTGAGCACTTGTGTGCTAATCACTGGACTGCCAGGGAATTCCTTCTAAAGCTCATTTTTATTATAAAATAATTCATAAATGCTAATAAGAATGTTGTACAGATTGTCCACCAGCATTTGCTTGAGATTCCTTTTTAAAATTTATTTTTTGCATGAAATCCTTTTTCAAAAAAAGAAAACAACATTACAGGTAAGGTTGAAGCACTGATCTTATTCCCTCCTTTCAGCAATAATTAAACTACCATGAGTTCAGTGTTTATCATTCTCATGCTCTGCTGTTTAAGTTTTCCCTCACCTCCACACCTCCCTGTTTGACAGCCTGAAATAGGGTATTAAAAATCCAGATGGTCATCATTATTAAAAATTAAAACTGGATAAGTGGGGCTTCCTACCTCTTCCCATGTTTTTACTCTCTGAATTACCAAAGATATTTCTAGAACCCCAAGTACAAGGAACGTGAGCCAGCTGGATTCTTGGCCAATAGCCTGTGAACATGGACTCAGCGTCAAAGCTGCAGGTGACATCTGAGGAGAGGAACAAAATTGAGAACTTTGATTCTTAGTAGCCTTAAGTGGGCCCTTCCTCTGAATTGGAATCTCCAGAGGAGCTTAGAAATCTGCAATATTAAACCGATGGTTCTTAGGTCAGGCAAGTGATTTACCATGTTGATTCTTTTTTTTTTTTTTCCATGTTGATTCTTAAACCTATTTTAATTATCAGCATCACCTGGAAAGTGTTTGAAAAGCCCAGGTGTCTGGGTTTCACAGTTAGCTTACCAAATCAGAGTCTTTGTAGGGAGAGTGCAAACAGAACTTTCCAAGTGAGTCAGATAATTGGCCAATTTGGGAAAACCTCGGATGGAGGAGTGCTCAAACTGACTCATTTCACTTCACAGACTTCCCCCAAAGTGCAGTAGGAAGAATAAAACGGACCTTTGTTTGAGATGGATTTTTGGTACTTTGCAGTGGCAGGGGGCAGTCACTACCTGTAGATTGTGACGCTCTGTGCCCCCCTCTCTCGTTTCTGCAGTTGCTGCTCTGTGTGTCTGTGACTTGTCTCCAGCGCAGTGTGATGTCAACTGCTGTTGTGATCCTGATTGCAGCTCCGTGGATTTCAGTGTCTTTTCTGCCTGCTCAATTCCAGTTGTCACGTAAGTTTGTAACATGAAGTTTTGATAGAATTGGACCAAGATTATAAAATTTGGGGACAGAAAGTGAAAACACCCCCAGGCTGAGAAAACCCAAATCAACCCAGGCTGATTTCCTGAATTCTGCATCATTCAGAAGCCATACTGTCGAAATCAATATATTGAAGAGTTATTTCTGTTCAGTTGCTAAGTCGTGTCCAGCTCTTTATTGACTGAGCCACCAGGGAAGCCCTCGTGTCTAACTCTTTTGTGACCCCATGGACTATAGCCCGCCAGGCTCCTCTCTATGGGATTTCCCAGGCAAGAATACTGGAGTGGGTTGCCATTTCCTTCTCCAGGGATCAAACTCCTGCATCGGGCGGATGGGTTCTTTACCACTGAGCCACCTGGGAAGCCTCTGTAGAACAGTATCTATCCCTTATTTGCATCCAGCCAGATGATAGTGCAGGCAAAAGAGAAGTGAGAGTGTACTTTTCACAAAGGTTATAATGAAATCTCTGTGTTCAGAGATTGAATTACGTTTCACTTTGATTTGTAAACAAATAAGGTGTCACATTTTTGTATCTGTGAATTAGTCTCATGTATAGCCTAGGGTGAAAAGTGTAGTTTAATTTTACAGCTTTTGTTGTAGACATTATTTTCTAACAAAAATTAGAAAGGAAAGCTTTGTTTATACCTTTCTAGTAGATGAATCTACCAGGAATTCTCACAGTTCACATTGTGTAGGAGAATAAAGGAAAATGACATTCCCAGTAGATTGCAAGATAAACAGTTTCTTCTGAGTTACCTGGTTCTCGTAATTCTGATTTCAAAGCTCTTTGATAAAATAATAGCACTTAGAAGAAGTTAATTTATTCAGGATGGGACCAATTTATTATTCAGAGATAGCCAATTTAAATTCAGTCTTGTACGAAGTTTTAGCAGTTGAAATTTGATAGGTTGAATGCTTTTTGGAAGTGTGTTTTTCCCATGAGAAACTATTTTATATACCAATGGGAAATCCAGTCTACTTCCGATGTTGTTAAAATGCCTGGAGCATGGGGTGTTGTAGTCAGATTATTTTTCTGGCTACCTGAACTACACTGTGGTTCAGTCTTTGTTGAAAATCATTCTATTTTCCTGCATTAGTAAGTTCCGGGAGCTTGAGAGTGAGATATCTGTTCTGATTTGTGATCATTATTTAGAATGTAGTTCTTTTAAAAAAAAAATAGCCAATACTGTAATTTTAGATATAGACTATTTAGAATGGGGGTCAGCCAACTTTTTCTGTAAAAGGCCACATAATAAACACTTGAAGCTCTGCAGGCTGTGTGGGCTCTGTTGCAGCTTTTCAACTCTGCTATTGTTGAACAAAAGCAGGCATGTAATGAATGAGCGTGACTACATTTCAGTAAAACTTATTTACAAGATTAGGTGTGGTTTGTGGCACCATGGTTTAGAAATTAGAACTGAATTCGTAGTGCCCTCAGGAAAGTTCTTCAGGGTTTTTTTGAGTTAGTTTTGCTTGTGACCTTCTAAGTATGAAGTATAGAAATAATGAAAACTAACAATCCTAGTTAATTGGGTGTTCTTGTTATGTAGATTCCAGTTCATAGAAGATATATTTACATATACTGAACTGTCATAAACTAGTCTTACCTTTCAAAAAATTATAAATTTATCATTAAGATGAGTGGATTAGTGTCTTTTCCCCCTCATTAGATGTAAGCTTCTTGAGAGTAAGAATTATCTCTCTTATATATCATTTATCCCTAGTGCCTAGGATAGCTCCTACCATGTAGTCGGCCTTCATTAAAAGTGAGTTGAATGGATGAATGAATTTCTCTGCTCTACCCTTAACTGACCCTTGAGTATCCCTTTGACTTTCTCTACCGTCGTTCTTTCAGGCAGAAACCCATGTCAGAAACCTAGAGGCTCCCCTGACTTGTGCCTCTTTCTTGCCTTCTCATGGCTAAGCTGTCTTTTACAGTTCACCATGCCTTTGTTGAGCACCTCTCGTGTGCCAGTACCAGGGATTTAAACACAAGTGAGACATGGTCCTGTCTTCAACGAGCTCACTGAATAAGGGAGACAAACGAGTGGATGGCAGTTTCTGCACCAAACACTAGGAGAACTGAGAGGAGTGGCATCTAACCCAGACAGCTGGACTAGGGAGGTCTTTCTAGAAAGATAGCTGAGCTGGGTCCTAAAGGACAGGTGAAGTTGGTCAGCATGGAGTCAGGAAGGGCATTCCTGGCCGAAGGAGCCACATGGCAGATTCCTGGGGCTGAAGGAGTATAGCCTGTTGCCTTAACTGCATGTAGCTCAGCATGGCTGAGGAAGGGTGGAGCCAGAGGAGTGTGGGGAAGGGCAGGGGTCAAGTCCTGAGGGGCCTTGTGTGTATGCTGAGGGGTTTGGATTTTTCCTGGCTTCTTCAGGAGGCTGGGGAGTGAGGGGATCAGATTCCCAATTTAATAAATTCTGCTGCAGCATGGACAGTGGATCCCAGGGACCAGGCCTGGTGGCGGGGAACCAAGAAGGAAGCTATTGCAGATGAGGATTAATAAGTGCCCCTCTCTCACCCAGAAGGCTGTGACGGTGGACTAGAGAGAAATGTACAGATGTGCTGCTGATTCACTGCACAGAATTAGAGAGCTGCTGACTGGAAGGGGTGGGGTCGAGAGTCCCATTCTGCTGACTCTTCCTCCATGATTGCCCTCATTTCTGTCCGTTCCTACTCCCTTCCTCCTCATAAGCTCACGGCTCATCTTGTCACTCCCTTTCTAAAGAACCTTCAAAAACTCTCATTACCTATAGAATCCATAACCTGAATTCACATCCATCCCAGCCTCTCTCACATCTTATTTCCTGGCAACCCCATCTGGAATTCTTCGTCCAACGCAGCTTTGGCACTCTGTTTTCTAAACACCATCAGTACAGTACCCATCCTTGGCCAATGTCATTTTTGCGCTTGGATTAGCCTCCCATTCCCTCTCTGTCTGACTCCTCCTCATCTTTTAAGGCCCAGTATGACTCGTAGATTTTCAGTGCTGGATCTTTTCTTATTTATGCTACTCATGGTTTTTCCAAAATACTCTTTATGCCCATGATAACAGCTCATTTTACCGTTAGAACTATACAGAGCATTTGGAAAAGAGGCCAGATACAAAATAAGTCAATCCCCCAGCAATACCCATCCCAGAAATATAGTGGAAATGGATTCTAATCATAACACCAATAGAAATGTAACATCATAGAATTAAACTTAACTATTCAGAATTTATGTGAAGAAAACTTCAAGATATAATGAGACATAAAACATTTGAATAAATGGAGAGAGATAATCTGTGTAGTGGGATGGGTAGAATCATTACTTACTTATACATTTCAATTTATTATAATGTAATTCCAGTCAGATGCGAGAGGGATAATGTGTCAAAATGATTCTAAAATTCATCTGGAAGAATAAACAGATGAGAACAGCCAAGACATTATTGAATAAGAAAAGCGAACTACTAGGTTTAAAACATTTGTAACACTATAATAATGAATATAATGTGTATTAATTAATTATGGATAAGTAGATCATTGAAAGAGAATAGAAAGGCCAAAAGTCAGTTGTGTGTACTGATTTTACACCAGCCAGTTTTCTTAAAGTATTTTTTTCTACTTAAGTATTTAATGTAAATATGGTATTTATTGTAAACATGGTATTTCACATCTGTGGAGTAAAGGTTGGATCATTCAGTAAATGATGCCGGATGATTATTGAAAAACTAACATTAGATTCCTGCTTCATAATGTTACACTGAAGTAAATTACCAACAGGTAGAAGAGTGAAATGTTAAAAAAATTAATGAATGAAAAATATATGTGAATATTATTAATCTTGGGTTAGGGATATGTCTTTCTTCTTTTTGGCCTCACTATACAGCATGTGGGATCTTAGTTTCCCGACCAGGGATCGAATGCATGTCTCCTGCAGTGGAAGTGGGGAGTCTTAACTGCTAGACTGCCAGGGAAGTCCCGGGTAATGTCTTTTAAGATAAACCCAAAGGCAATCTATAAAAGAAAAGGTTGACAACTTCGTTATTTTAAAAAATCAGTTAATCATTACCTCAATTAAAAGAGGAATGATCATAAAAAAACAAAACAAAACTTCTGTGTGGCAAAAAGACACTATAAAACTGAAAGGTTAACAAACTGGGAAGAAATATTTCTACACTCAGAAGAGATTCTTAATATGGGTTCTTATGAGTCAAGAAGACAAACGTTCTCATAAAAATTAATCAACTCATGAAGAAATACCAGTGAGCAATAACCATATGGAAAAATATTTAACCTCACTAGTAAAGGAGAAAATTCAAATTAAAACAATGAGATAACAGGCTTTTGCCCATGAAATTAGCAGATGGTAAAAACTGATAACATGCTGTCTCTTGTTACTACAGTGTTGGTGAGGTTCCATCTTGCCTTTCTGGAAGGCAGTCTGGTAGTAAGTCTCAGAAGCCTCAAATTTTGTACCTACCTTTTGACCCAGCAATTCCATTTCAGGAGATATTGCCTAAGGAAATAACTGGAGACATTAATACAAATGTATGTACAAGGGTATTATTAAAGCATTATATATAATCAGGAGAAATTATAAACAGCCTAAGTCAATGGTAGAGGATTGGTTAAAAAAAGTTGGGACTAGCTTAATAAATTGGTATACAGTGAAACCATATAATATAACAATACAAAAACATTTGATGATATGGGAACTATTGGGCACTCTATATTAAGTGGGAAAAGGCCTTAAAGTGGTATGTAATATGATCTCATTTTTGTTGTATCTCCCTAAACCATGTCTGTATCTATATCAAATTGATTAGGGTTTGTTACGTCTGGGATTGGTTGAAGACTTGACTGTAATTGCAGTTTCTAAGCCCCCAAACTTCCAGATGATGTTACTTTTTCTCATTTTCACATTCATTTATGAACACAGCTTTATTCTAAAGACAAGGAATTTTGGATCCATTCTGGGTACTTATAAACAGTATGAAGTTCTGCAAAATTTTATATAATTGAATATTCCCTCAGAGTTTGCAAGGTTCATTTACATCAAAATCATTTCTCATCTGTATTCCATACTTGACAAGATTTCCTTAAAGGTTATTCTAGTTGTCTTAATATTTTCACTTTTAGAGGAGAAAGTTTAAAATGCCGAGCATTTTAACACTGAATAAACTAAATAAAAGTGGATTCAATTCTAACATCACACTTTCATAAATATCCTCCATGTAGTTGTTAACTTAGTACAGTGCAAGCATCTGACAGTTCTAAAATAATCTTGCTAAGATTGTGTGCTTTTGCCTTAAAACTTTGTCTTATTATTTTTTTTAATTTTCAGGGGTGATAGTCACTTTTGTAGTCAAAAAGCAGCTGTCTATTCATTGAATTTTACAGCAGACCCACCTCAGAGAGTATTTAAACTTGTCGACCAGATCAACCCATCTATTTTCTGTGTTCATATTACAAACTGTAAGTATTTGATATTGGTGTACTGTGTAAAACTCTGGAAAGTTTTTTCTTTTAAAAGTTGTTTTATGGAAAAATGTCACATCAAGTTAGATTTAAAACAGTTATTCTATGGTTTGGCTAGAGGTTATCCTGAGGCCATTCCACAGACAACTGCAAGTAACTATAAACCTGTGGCCATGCACATTTTCTTTAATTGTGCTTTTGTCGTTTTCTTTTGAATTCTCGTGCTTTATTTCTCATATTTTATTTCAAAGGTGTTTATAAAAGGTAGACATGCCTAAGAATCTAGATTTATTTGGGGGGTGTGTGTGCGTGTGCATTTCCTCTTGATTTAATGGTTGAGAGTCAGGTTCAGCTTTGGTTTCAATTTCCTTTTTTCTCTTTTATTTTTATTAAGGGTATTTGCATGAAAACAGGATCTTTATTTTTATCTGAGCATTTAGCTCAATTAGATGTCTAGTTCCAAAGTATAAAACATTATCAAGATCAGAGACACATTCATGGTTTTATCAATAAAACTATCATCTTTTCAGAATGTCTTTATATTTTGGTTTTGTCCCCTTGCACTTGAAAATTTAGGTGGATGCTCTATGGTTTGTAATCTGCAGTAATGGCTGGTCAATCACTGTAACAGGCCCAGTGAACATAACCAGCCTGTTCCCTCCTCCTCCCACCTCTCACGTACAGAGCATATTATCATCCTGGGCTTCGGAGGTGGCTGTGTGAGGGTAGAAAAAGGATCTTTCATTCCCCTAGCCATCTGGAGAGAGTTGCCCCTGAGAGGTTTATACAGTTTATGAGTCCATGGACTGGAGAAAGAGATTGATTATTATTGGCTTCTGTTGTGCTGTTTACCCGCAGACCTTAGAAAACTCTTGCTTCCACAGTAGAGAAAAAGGCCATGCCTGGGGAGTCTATTTAATAAGAATCAAGAAATCTTGGGGGAAGTGAATATTTAGAGACATTTTAATTTTTTCACAGCAGCCTTTCACAGTAGCCTTATTGCTACTAAAGACTGTTTCCTAAATACTATGTATACTGTATATGCTATACATATTATACTTTATATTGATTTAAAATATAAAATACTTTTTCTAAAAACAGATAAACCTGCATTATCCTTTATTAATCCAGAAGTGACTGATGAAAGCAGTTTTGATAAATTGATGAAAACACCTGATGGTTTTTCACTAAATCCAGAATCAGATGTTTCAACCAGACTGGATGCTCCCCAAACTGCAAAATATGAGGTGAGCCAGGAACTTAAGTCCACTCACCCTGTCATAAATATTTTGTCTTTATAAGTATGTTCCCAGTAAGCTAGCTTCCCTGAGACACAGAATTGATATTATAAACCAAACAACAATGTTTGTGCCCATAGATCAAAAATGAAAATTAAAATTGAGTAGTTGAATTCTGACATAGAGTACTGAGGCATATATCCTCTGGTAAGCTTTCATTTGTCTCTGCAGAATTTTTTCTTCTCTACCTCAAAAGATGCAGCAAAGTGCTTGAGAGATGCTGGAAACAGAGTGGATGGGCTGGAGGCCGGTTCCTCTTCTCAGAGTTGTGTGTAGCTTTACAGACTTTGGGAAGATGTGTGGTATTTGTTATCCATTCCTTCATAAACCTTTAAATATGTTATGTGTTAACTTTGACTAAGTGTCATAATTTTTGGAAGCATCTTTTTAAAAGAGAAGTATAAAACAATCTATGCTAGTTCTAAAAGTTGAAGGTATAGAAGTACATAAGTAAAAATGGAAAGGTCCCCATCTCCAATTAAAACTAAAGCACACTGCAAGGAAATTCCCTGGTGGTCCAGTGGTTGGGTCTCCACGTTTCCACTGCAGATGGCCCAAGTTCAGTCCCTGGTCGGGGAAATAAGATCCTGTAAGTCATGTGGCTTGGCCAAAAAAAAATAAACAGTGCACACTGAAAATCACTGTTAACAGATGGGTGTATATTCCTGGTTTTTTAATGCATCTACTAAAATACATGTATAATACTGTGCAGAAATGAAATTTCTAGTTATCCACATTGTGCTATAAATTTCCTTTTTTATTCATGATCAATTTTGTGCATCTTCCCATGTCACTATAGAAATGGCCATTTCTGGAGCATTTCCCACCTGCCAGGCACTGGGCAGATCTCTTCAGATCTCACTGTACACAATCCTGGGAAGGATGCTTAACTTTAAGTGAAGTCCCCATTTAAGTGATGAGGAAAACATAGGTATAGGAAGGAGCTAGTGTTGGAGCTGCATTTTGCTGATACAGAGTATTCCTTCCAGGGATGTGTCATTATTTATTAGTGAGCCATTCCACTATCTAATAGACATTTGTTTCAAGTTTTTCTATTATAAATAATCCACAATAAATGTTCTTATAGATTTTTTTTTGTCTGATTAAATCCATAGGGTATGTTCCTATAAATGGATTAACTTGGTCAAAATGAATGGAAATTTAAAATAACAATACCAGCTTGCCCTCCAGAAAGACTGCAGGGGTTTATCCTCCCAGCTCTAGTGAAGGAGAAGGCTTATTCCCTGCTTGCTGGCACCTGTGTCAGCCTCTTAGCTACCCTTCCAGTGGGATAGAAGTAGAATAGCCTAGAATAAAAAAGCCTGCAAATTCTGTAACATGCATACACAGAAACACACAGCCTTAAAAGGAAAAGGGTGGGACAGCTAGATGTTTGCTCCCTGTGGGCAGGGACCACATCTGTTTTTTAATCATCCCTGCAGAGCTGCCTGTCACGTAGTAGCTGTGTAGTGAGTGTTGAACAGATGCCTTAGTAGCACCCTGACAGCTGTTGGTTGTTCTGTTTGCAGTATGGGGTTCATCTGCAGACTTCAGATTCATTTTTGAGATTTCCTTCTCCCCTTACATCATCTCTGTGCACTGATAATAACCCTGCAGGTAAGAGAGTTGGCATTTTTCTTTTTCTCTGCAAACAGAGTTTGCTCTTAGTTTAAATTTATAACAATCATAATAAACAAACTTTGTAACTAGAAACAGAGTCTTAGAGTTGAAAAACACTTCAAAGGTTATATAGTTCAGCCCCTCCCCCTCACCCCTGCCCCGTGCCAAAATCTTTTCTGCCACCTGTGGTCACTGCTTGAGCATTTGTAGTGATGGGGAACTCACTACCTGCAACCAGCCCACTCAGTTGTTTAACTCTTGAGGTTGTTGGAAAGTTCTTTTGTCACTGGAGCGAAAGTTTGTCAATAGCTAACATTGATTGTGTGCTGGGTGTTGTGTTAAGCGCTTGCATGTGTTTCTCCCATTGATCCTCATGATGATCCTCTCAGGGAGGGTTATCTTCATTTTTTAGATGAGGAAACTGAGAAAATGAGTTCAGTTTCTTACTCAGGCAGTGGTGAGCAGGGATGCAACCCACGCAGCTGCCTCCCATGGGTCCTCCTCCTTCAGGAGCATCGTAGACTCTGTGGAGTAACCGCTCTTGGCAGCAGAAGGCAATAGGCCTGGCTCTCCCGTCCTTAGCCAGCCTCACTATGCAGAAGCCCGCTAAGCTGTGGATGATAGCATGTGGCCTAAGGAAGCAACACTTGCTACATGAAGGAAAATGTGTTCTGTTGAAGAGGCTTAACCTTGCTCACACAGTAGGAGCAGTGTAATTTAGAACCAAACTGAGATACCATTTCCACCTAATGGATTGTAAAGTGTAAAGAAATTTAATGCTGTGGAGAAGTAGGCACTTGTCTGTATCGCTGGTGGGACTGAAAATTGGTACAGTCTTGGTGAAGGGCACTTGGGCAACACACATCAAAATTGCAGACAGATATGCCCTTTAACTTAGCTGTTCTACTTCTAGAAGTTGGTCCTACAGAAACTCTGGCCCACATGCAAAATGATAGATTTCAGCATTTTTAGAGCAAAACTGGAGACAACTTCCATTAGTGGGGAACTGGTTGGATAGATTATGGTGTGTCTGTAATAGAATACGAGTTATCCTTAAAAAGAGGAGGAGGAACCTCTTGATACTGAGATAGACTGAACTCCAAGATACATTGCTCAGTGAAAAAGACAAAGGGCAGAATATATGTTATGAGTTTGTTTCCAAAAGGGGAAAGAAATACTTAAAAAAAAAAGTGGGTGTGTATACACACACAGACACAGACACACACACACACTTTCTGAAAATATCATAGGATATTTCCAGAAAGATACACAAGAAACTTCATGCAGACTCACTCTGGGGAAGAGGACTGGTGGTTGCTGGGGGCTAGGGGTTGGAGGGAGACAACTCCTCAAATCTTTTTCTGAATTTTGAATCATGTGACTGTATTACATATTTGAAAAATAATTTTTTATACCCTATCTGAAGCATATTGTATATATGTCATAACTTTGCAGTTTTACTTAGATTACAATTTCTTAGTTAGAAATTTTTCTTCTTTTTGTTTTTTCCTTTTCCCTTGGGAATATTATGATTTCCAGCATTTCTGGTTAACCAAGCTGTTAAGTGCACCAGGAGGATAAATTTGGAACGGTGTGAAGAAATGGAAACCCTGAGCATGGCTTATTACAGCAGCCCTAAAATTTTGAGGGTAAGAATTATTTTGAGGTAAAACTTGATTCATTGGGTTTATTTTCTGTTCTTCGTACCCTTTTAAAATATGACAAGTAGAGAATCATTTCAGTACATGATTGACACTCAGAATTTTTCTTCTCCAGTTCTTTGGTGTACTGATACCAAAGATACTGAAAGAATCACTTAAAATTTTATTTTTATATAGTTAACTCATAATTTGCTTTCATTTTTTTCTTTTTTGCATTCATTCATTTTGATGGTAACCACTAATGTCTGTCTCCTGAATTAAAAAAACCTTTATTAATAACCAAAACTTTCAGAATTATAAAAACATCTAATGTCTGTCACAGAAATGATCATACTAGCACCAAAAAGTTATATTTCTGATTGGCAGATAAAATAAATACCCAGGAAAGGACAGGAAATAGGTTTGCTGGAGAAAGAGAAGCGGCCCTTTATTCCTGGTTGTGGTGACTGAAGCCTGAACTGAATAGATGAGAGAGGCCACTGGCCCACTTGGTGGGTGACATGGAGGGTCGCAGGGGAGAAGACATTTTTCAGTGATTAAAAATCATATGATTATTGTGAAAGCCCCCATCCCCTTCTGATTTCCTTCTACTGAGAGGGGAGTGTGGTGATGGCGGTGGGGGATGGGGGTGTTCCATGGCATCTGTATTCATCAACTTCACTTTTCAGAATCAAGTTTAATTTTTTTCTCTTCCCACCCTTTCCCTCTTTCTTTCCTCGAAGTCAGCCATCTACGCCTGTGAATCCTTCCAGTTTATGT
This sequence comes from Cervus canadensis, assembly GCF_019320065.1. Lineage (NCBI taxonomy): Eukaryota > Metazoa > Chordata > Mammalia > Artiodactyla > Cervidae > Cervus > Cervus canadensis. Next base: position 123,803,186 of record NC_057386.1, on the reverse strand, counting down.
GACCCCTCACAGTTGTCCTGTAAACAGTCCCGCAGGCATGCAGGCACAATTCTCTTTCATCTCAGAGCGCCCACCCCCAGACATGTCTACTCAACCCCCTCCCCAAAAGCTCCCATTGGCCTAATAGGGCATCTTGCGGTTGGAGAAGTGGGATTGGGGGTGTAGGGACAGGAATGGAGGGCGGCAGAGCCCTTCAGGAAGAGAGCTCTGGCCATGCTGCGGGGTCAGGAGCTTGGTCTCCAGGGGGCTCGGGCTGGAGACAGGAAGACCAGGAGACTGTGGCGCCACCTGGGCAGGGGATGGTGGCCTTCCCATGAGGACAGGCACAGCACAAGTGACCAGAAGGAGGGGAGCTGTGTCTTCTCCACAGTGTTATGTCACTGATGACCATGTGAAAAATACTGAATAATTGCACTGAAGCATGGAGGCTTCCTGGGACACCCTCTGCTGGGCTGTGTTATTGAGCTCCCAATCTGAAGGAAATGAATATAGAAGGAAAATGTGAAGTTACCTCTTTTATGATGACACAGATACAAAAATATATAGGTGGCAGACCTTGATTAAGGAAATTCTGTTTTTCTCTTTAATAAGAGGAATATGCCCTTTAATGCACCATCTGAAAAAGCAATAACAGTGCTTCTTTTTGTTGTACATAACAAAATTTGTTGTTCTTTTTTATTTAGGTGCCTGGTTCAGGAATAGAGGTAAGAATACTTTATGGACTTATTGTCTTACCTTAGAGCCCTTTGAAATAAATACACTTACAGCTGGAAGGGTACCTTACTGCAAGTAACAAAAACATTTGCCAAAAGCAAACAGAAATGAAATAGAGAAATTCCTTAGTAGACCATTCTTTTAATTATCGCGAAAGGGTCAGACTTTCAAATTCCTTTATTTTTTGTAGTCCACACTTGTTCATGTTTAAATGGCCTAGGTGTCTTGACTGACAAGGGGTGTGATTGGCCTCTGTGCTTTTGGGGCATCCCTTGATATCTTCTTGGCCTCTTGTCAGGAGGGCTGGCTAGCTCCGGATACTGTCTGTCCAGTGTAGAAGATAGAAATCTTGTGCCCAGTGAACATACACACCTGTGTAAGAGATGAGCACTGTCAGTATAGCTTCCAGGTTGAGTTGCAGGTAGGTTCTAGTCAAAGCCATGGCCCCAGCCCAGTGGCCCTGGAGAGTCGTGGTCTTGAGGCTGTGGTCTCTTTGCAGCTGTGTCAGAGAGAAAGATGGTGGGGTTGTTCTTGTTCTTGGGGTTGTACCCTGCTCCTCCCTGTGAATTCCACAGTCCCCAAGGAGGCCAAGGCATTGACCTTGTCATCAGATCCCAGAGCCTGTGGAATTGGTTGGCCTTGGTTCAGAACTCAGCTTTGCTGTTGTTTTCTCATATGGCACCTGCCTCAGTCTCCCAGTTGCAAGTGGGTGGATGGAAGGTGTCTGCCCTAGAGGCTTGACGTAAGGCTGGAGGGAGAGAATGCATGTGATGTGAGGCCCGGCTCTGAGTAAGGCGTCTGTTGCTCAGGAAGCACTGCAGACCACGGTACTTGCTGTGACTGAGTTCATTATGTCTCTGGACACAAACATGTGAGGTAGACGTTTGGAAAGGGATAGTCGTCTGACCTTGGACTCCACACTACTGTGTGTGGCCCTGGATTTCCTCCTCTGTGAAGGCACTTTCAAACTTATTTTAGTTACCAACTGTGCTTCTTCAAGTGAAATCTTAAGCAGAGCCTACCTAGTATGTAATACGAATTGAATCCAAAGTCCCTGGTTGGAGCAGAGGTGGGGTCAGAAACCCTTTACCTGCCCAACTTCCCCATCTTTCTCCTTTCTGGTCACTTGTGAGGAACACAACAACTCCCAGGGACCCAGTTTGAGAGTCATATAATAGACTAGCTCTCGAATACCTCTGATCACTAAGAAAGTACTTTAAAAAAATTATATTTTTAAATTTTTGGCTGTGCTGGGTCTTCATTGCCTTACATGGGCTTTCTCTAGTTGCAGCAAGCAGGAACTACTCTCTAGTTGTGGTGCGGAGGGCTTCTCATTGCAGTGGCTTCTCATTGCGGCTCCTGGGCTCTAGAGCATGGGCCCAAGGGTTGCGGTGCATGGGCTTAGTTGCCCCATGGCATTTGGGATCTTCCTGGACCAGGGATTGAACCGTGTCCCCTGTATTGGCAGGCAGAGTCTGCCAGGGAAGTCCTAAAGAGTGCATTTATTTTATACCATTCAAAGTTGGACTGTCTGTGGGGACAGCTGACCTGTCCGCCATATACTGTTGATACTAAGGCGTGCCTGGAAGGTATTGGGCCCTTCATGGGTTGGGTGTTAATTGAATGACTAAGGACTGGTTCAGTCAAGTAGGGAAGACCTATTGTGAGGAATATTGGGACTTGACTCAAAGGCACATACTGTGTGCCAAGTGCTGCTCCAAGTGCTCTGCGTGTCTGCAGTCCTTTAGTTGTCCCAGTGATCCTAGGAGGCAGGTCCTGTTGTTGGCACTCTGGCACATGGGTCACAGAGAGATGAATTGGTTTGCTCGAGGCTACACAGCGGGGGAGTACAGAGCTGGGATGAGAAGCCATGCTGTCTGGCTCCAGAGACCTTATTCTTAGTGATGACTGGACCAGCTCTACTGTGTGCCAAGCCCCAAGTTAGAAGTTTTGCACACATTCTCTCTCTGTATCCTGTGGCCACACAGTCAAGCCATGGCAGTCTAGGACTTCCAGCTCAGATCTGTGTGGCATCAAAACTCCGAAGGATGTCATCTAATATCAGGGATGTGTCTAAAAAAATTTTTTTTTAAATGCAGCTTCCAAAGTCTCTTAGAGGATCAGGAATATAAAAGTTGGATCAAGTCTTCCCACTAATCGAAGCTCATTGTGATTGCTTGGAATTGTTGTCAGTATTTATTGAACCATCAACAAAAGATTGTCACGGCCCTGTAGTTTTGTTGTTAAGTGGGCTTTTGTTCTTTGCCAGTGGTTAGTTTGGGAATGGGATATGACTGAATAGGACATTCAGGAAACCAGAGCAGCCCTACCATTTTCATTCTTGTGACTGAATGCACGGTGATAGCCTAGCGCAGTTCTTGTCGCTTACATTCCTCCCTCAGTCTTTACAAAGCTAGTTTAAACTGAGCCCTTCACTTTCTGCCAGTCACACCCACATGCCTCGGGGATGGCTTCATCAGAGACTGGTATGGAAAGGTGTGCGCTTGTTTGGAACACAGTATATTATTGCTGAGTCAGGGCATTTCAGATAAAGGAATCTAGGGTTATCTTTTGATGACTTCCTTAAGAGCTAATTACTCTATAGCTAATTACCTGGTAGCGTGGAGCTCCTGTTATGCAGAGGACTTTCTTTGTAGTGACTGGAGTTGCCAATCTGCAACTCTGTCGCATGACAGATCCTCTTTGCTTTTGAACGATATCATGTTCTTGCATTTGACTATCAAGGGACAGTTGCAGGTCTTCTTGCTAATGGGAACAGACACATAAGAACTACTTGTTTATCTATAAAATGACAGCTTAAATACTTAGTAATTTTGAATTAAAAACAGCATAGTACATGGTTGAGGGCAAAGTTCAAAGCAATATAAACAAACGGATACAAGTTAGGTTCCTTCCTTAACTGTGGTTTCTAAGAGCAGATATTTAGAGCAAACATTAGACTTGTTCTCATGGTACAAAGAGGCCAAAATATCTAGAGGGTCAAGCCATTGAAAGATTGCTTGGTGCTCTGTCACTCCACTGGCGATGGGCATAAGTGAAAAATATCCTTTAATAGCGTTGATCTAACCAATGTTTCTTGATTCTGCTTAAAAAATTTGTTTCTGTTTTTCTTCCTCATGATCCCACCACGAGTATGTATGTGTATAAGGGTGTGTGTAAAAGTTGTGTATAAGTTGGGTCAAGCATATATTCAGAGAGGTTGTGGGGGTTTAGGAGGATGGTTTCTGGGACCATATGAAGAATGTGCCCGTGCATGTATAGAGCAAGTGCATTTATCAGTAGGAGCTGTAGTTTGGAGGTGAGAGTGTATGTGTGCCTTTGATGGTATGATGGGAGGTGTGTGTGTGTGTTTGGGATATAATTCACTTACCATAAAACTTACTATTTTAAAGTGTACAATTCAATGGGTTTTGGTGTATTCGCAAGGTTATGCAGTTATCACCATTATCTAATTCCAGAACATTCTCACCACCCCAAAAAGAAACCCTGTGCTCATTAGCTATCACTTTTCATTCTACCCCAGCTTTCTCCCCCTGCCCCTGGCAACCACTGTATATACTTTGTGTCTCTGTGGATTTGGCTATTCTGGACATTTCATACAGATGAGATCACATAGTACGTGGTCCTTTGTGTCTGGCTTCTTTCACTTAGCACCGTGTTCTCAGGCTTCATCTATGTTGTTGCGTGTGTTAGTGCTTCATTCATTTTTACGGATGATTCTTTTTATGGACGATATCCTTTTGTAGGGATAGACCACATTTTATTTATTCATTCATCAGTTGATGGACATTTGGGTAATTTTCAGTTTGGGGCCATTATGAATGCTGCTCTGAACGTCTGTGTACATGTTTTTGTGTGAACATGTTTTCAGGGGTAATCACTTAACATTTTGGTTATATCCATCTCAGATATTTTCTGTGTGAATGTGTGCATGTATTTACATATAAATACATACCTGTGTTTTTGCAAGTGTGGAATTCTAGTGTGCATATTGTTCTATAGTGTGTGTTTCCCTCCTCGGCAGTGTACCTGTGGAGGTGAGTTTCACGTTTACACTGTTTTTACCCGTTAACTTCCTCTGTTCCAGTGTGTGTTCAGTAACCCAGGACTTGACTTTGCAGGTCCCTGTCACGGTTCAGTCCATCGTCATCCGGTCTCTAAATAAAACACTAACCCGACTGGAAGACACAGCAGTACTGAGGGTATCAAAGCCGGGTGTTGTTGAGGCGGGGCATATTGAAATCTGCACTAACGTCGTTCTTGAGGTAGGTGCCCAGTTTGGCTTTGAAAGTTCACTCTGTCTGTGGCCGGCTCAAGCCGGGTGTGGTCCTGAGGGGTAACTGGCCACCCTCTGGCCCATCCAATGGTATTGCTTTTCTTGTCTTGGCCTCCTGCTTGCCTTTATCCTGTCTCATCAGAGGTCACTTCTTTGTCCTTGAAGTAATCACCTGTGATTTTCTCCACAAACCTAGTAACTTATAAGAATACATCATAATTTGTTGTCACTGCTGTTGTTTTAACACATTTATCTGCAGAGATAGGCTGCTTACATTCTGCCCAGGCCAGCTGACTTGTACCTTCTGTGATTGGGCACAGAAAGGCTCAGATGCCCCTGTCAGTGGGGGCTGATGCTGAGCTAATACCTCCCATAATCTGGTTGGACAGGAGAGACACGCTTCTCTCTCTGCATGAGAAGTGGGAAGGGATAGCCTCCTAGATGTATATTTTTTTAATGTGAGTTATTAATACAGCTACAGAAACATATTGGGAACAGATGTATCTGAAATATCCTTTTGTTTTTAGGTGACGTACAGCCTTACATATACAGATGCAGGTGAGGTAATAAAAGCTGATCTCTTTCTTCTTCTGGGAGCAGTGAGCAGTGCAATGGTTCCACTCCAGCAAAAGTTTGAAATTTATTTTATTCAGGTAAGTTTGATAAGTTTTCATATAAGTATCAATAATTGCCAAGTATAAAGAAATCATGAATTAGTGAAAAAAAAAATCTCAAATTAGAAGTATTACTACAACCATTTTTTCGGAACAAAGGGCTCACATATAGCCTGTGGAAGCTTGTCACAAAATCCAGCCAGAGTCCTTGTGTCTTTTCCACTTGGGAATAAGCTTCTCCTCCCTGTGAGCTTGTTCTTATATAGCATGATGTACTCCTACACTCCGCAGATATATTTATAGTTCTGAGTAGGGGGAGAAATCCTTTCATTGGTTGGTAATCCCAGATTTCATTATGAAAACCATTTCATTTTCCCTTTGCCATTTCCTTATTAAAGTGAGAATTACTTGGAGGCATTTCTGCACTGTCTTTCAGCAAAACGCAAAGCCAGTTCCTCTCAGTGGAAACCCTGGTTATGTGGTGGGGCTCCCATTAGTTGCCGGATTCCAGCCTCAGAAGGGATATCCTTTTGGCTCTGTAGAGAAGCCTCATTTCCCTGTCCGCGTGTGTGGGCTGCGCTTCTGATCACTGAGGGTCCTGAGGGCTGGAGAGACTGGCCTCGGCCAGAGCTGCCTTCGGGGGGCTTGGCCTGCACAGCCGGCAGGGGATGGGGTGGGACAGCATGGCCCAGGGACCAGCAGTGTCTTACAGGTAAAACCTTCAGACAGAAGGGTTGACAGATGTTTAGAGGTCTTTGATTTTACACTTAAACTGAGACTGTTAAATTAGTGGTTTGAAAATGTGGAATTAATTTTGAAGGGCCAGTTTCTGAGAGTTTTTCTTCTGAGGCTCTCCTAATCAAGGAAAACAGTTACAACTATTTTCCCTTTTCCTGGGAAATAACTGTCAAAATCCCCAAGGCCTAGAGAAGGGATATTTGGGTCTCACTCAAATCTCATGCCACACACACGACACCATCTCCTAAGAATCTGCTGCTTCAGTACCGGGCAACTCCCTTAACCTGTGAATGTCTGGGATCATTCAGACCACGAATAGATATGGACAACTTACTCTTCTTCGTAGCACAACTGAGCAAGACTGCTTAGCAGTAGAGGGGATCCGGGCCCCAGTATTATTTGGTTACAACATGCAATCTGGCTGTAAACTCAGGTAAGAGAGCAACTTGCTTCTGTTGGAGCCTATTTGCATTGATCAAAAAAACCAAAAACACTCTTATTCTTTCCATTGTTTTCCCTGTGTTCTCCCACTTTATATATATATATAAAATTTTTATTGGAGTATAGTTAATTTACAGTGTTGTGTTAGTTTGAGGTTTGCAGCAAAGTGAGTCATTATACATATATCCCCTCTTTTTAATTTTCCCATATAGGTCATTACAGAGTATTGATTAGAATTCCCTGTGCTATACAGTAGGTCCTTGTTAGTTATCTAGCCCTTCCCATTTTAATCGAACTTCTACATCAGCTGACAAGCTCATTAGCATATTATTAGTGGGTAGCAGCCATAGTAACAATAATTTATTCTACAATGATGTAGTTTCTGGTTTGCCAATTTTAATTCTCATAACCATAAACTATTTGTCATGATTCAAAGGAAAATCATTAAAACTCTTTCTGCTTATCAGATATGGCAGAGTAAAAATATCAAGGCTTTTTATGTTTTATTTATCTTTTTATTGTCAAACATAATGTAAACTGTTGAACAGCTCTGTGGCTTGTTCTAAAGACAGCACTTACTACCTTCATTTTCCCTATCCCAGAGTTCCAGAGGCAATCACTTTCAACTCATGCTTGAGTTTTTGTCCCCAAATCTTTAAATAACCCATATATAATGCTGCTTCTTGATTTTTTTTGTTTTATGGCTTTTGTTTTTATTTTTTTATTCAGGTATAAAGTTGATTTATAGTGTTTCAGGTGCACAGCAAAGTTATTCAGTTATATTCTTTTCAGATTCTTTTCCATTATAGGTTATTATAGCATATTGAATGTAGTTCCCTTTGCTGTCCAGTAGATGCTTGTTTATTTTCTTATGACTTTATTTATTTGAGTTCCCACTATGGGAGATGAAGATTTGGCTCTTTCTTTTTTGGTCCCCTACCCCACAAGCCACTTGCTTCCCATCCTTATATCTCCCCAGGGTATCTACATCATTATTTTGGTTAGACCAAAATTCACCATTTACATTATTCTGATCGTGTTAGACTAGGATTTCTGAAAGGAGGTTCTGTGGGAAATATTTCCATAATGTCAGCAGGGGTAAGTCTGTGGTTTAATATGTTTGGGAAGCGCCAAATTAATGTTCAAAACATGATTCCTTACTAAGTAAGCACTTCTCAGACTCTTTAGTATGTCAGTGTACTTCAGTGGGGACATGGGTATGTAATATTTCCCAAATGTTTGGCCATGGAACCCTTCTTGTACAGAGCTTCTCCATGGAATATAGTTTGGGAAACTTTGTTTTGGATTCATCTCCCTGGCTAACCAAAATTTCACAAAGTGAGAAACACTTTAACTTCAAATAATCCCCTTTTTGGAGAGTGAGAAAAGAAACTAGAGAGAATATGTGTAATGTTGAGGAATGTAAAAATAAAAACACTGCAGGTACAATATTCTATAATCAGAGATATGGGTACTAACACTGTATTAAAGTAAGGTATTTGGCCAATGTAACATAAAGATGGCTAATACCTTGAGACAGATGCCCTTGTTTCTTATTTTTAGTACTTTTTGTGTGCTAGAGAAATGTCATAATTAAACATGACCTTGACATTTATTAAAAAAAAAAAGAAACTGTAGGTTTGAACAGTCACCTCATTTGACCTCATTCTCCTTCCCAAAAGACTGACCAAAGCTCTCACGTGTCGGCTGGTAGCGCAGAAGATGAAGAGCCTGCTAAAGGGTCAGGGCTTCCCAGATTATGTGGCCTCTTTTGGAAATTCCAAGGCCCAGGATGTGCTGGACTGGGTGCCCGTCTATTTCATCACCCAGACATCCCATGTGAAGGTAAATGGGGAGAAGCTGAAGACCACTTTGCTAGTGGTCTCCAGCGTGCACCTGCCCCTCTCACTGTGGGGAGATGGAGGTGGGGGGCACCTATTGAGGGGGTGGTTGGCTGTGGGTGGGAGTTTGGACTTTGTTGTCAGATGGGCCTGGATCTTGAATACTGATTTTGCCTGTAGTTAGCAGCGATTCAGCCAGCAATTTTACGGGTTTGAGCCTCTTTTTCGTCATAGTTGTATTACTGCCCTCAGGGCTTGTTGAGAGTTGAAATCAGGTAACATTTATGGTGCCTAGTGGTCACTCTATAAATGGGGACCACCACCAGTCACCATTCTGTTCCTTGTTGGTGTTATGCAAGGCCTTCTCTAGGTATCATGATATGATAGGTGAAGTGTTAGGACTGTTTCAGTAAGACTTCGTCCCATCTGCAGAGCTGTCCCATCCATTGTTCCCTGGTCTATAAAAGCACTCCACCCATGAGAGCTTTCAATTCTAAAGTTCCCAGAAGAGTTTAATGGAAATTGACATCCTACAAATAGGTTCCAGATCACATGTGGTTCTTCTGCCCACCTTTTTCTTTTGTCTCAGCAGTCAGAGTGTGGGCCGGCCCCTTCAGTGGAGGCGTGCTCTCCATCTTTATCCTTTAATTGCCCGGCTTTTTCTTGTCACCGTTTCTTCAGGCCTCTCATTATCTGCCTAGCACATTTATAGCATGGGGACAATGGGGTGAGGACTAGCTCACTAGCTCCGATCCCACCCTCCCCACTGAGTCCCCACCAGAGACCCGTGATTACTCAGTCCCTGCGGTTCAGCTAAGTCTTGGCTCAGCTTTGCCACCTCAGTGAACCAGGCAGATTGCTTCCAGCTTCTTGCAGATTGGTTAAGATGCCCAGTTGTTACTTCTCCCTCAGAAGGGAAGACATAAGTTGTGGCGGGAGATGCAGCAGCATGGACACAAGCACTGCTGGGGTCTGTGCCAGTCGGGAGCTTAGAGGGCCCGGAGCGGGTTTCATCCCAGCCTTCTAGGCAGAGCCAACACGAGAGCGTCTGCTGGGCTCAGTTGAACCAGCTGCGTGTTGCATCTTCTCCTAATGACAGGATATTCTCAAGGATTTTTGAGCCTGCAAATTTCTTAAGAGACAGTGCTAAGCCAAGGAATTCCACCCTTGCCTTTTTGGCCAGCACCAAATTTAGCAGGTATGCTAGCTTTGCATGCCCCAAAGAAATGTATTTTTAAAAACCTTTCATTGTGGAAAAATTTCACACATACATACACAAAAAGTAGAATACTCCAGTGGAATTCCATCTCCCCATCGGGCAGCTTTAACATGATCACATTTGCCAACTGTAAAACAGGAAAGAGGTCTGGAAGGCCCCCTTCACCCATGTTCCCCTTAGGACTGAGCAAACAAAGACCCTGGGACAGAGGTCTCAGGCCCAGCTCCCGGTGTCCAGGCCTGAACTGGGCAGCTCCGTTGTGCCACCAGTGCCCTCCATTGAGAGTGAGAGTTAACTTCTTTGAAAACTTAAGACAGCGCCTGTGTACCCTGACATAATATCTTAATTGCCAACCTATGAAATCAGATAAGCAAAAAGAAAGGACTTGAATTTCCTCTAAGTACATTTTAACATGATATGCAGTCAGGTTTAATTTCTGACTATTAATAATACTGTATTCCCTTTCCTCCTCCCCCCATGCCAACTCCTTTCCTAAAGAATCTCTGAGGTAGATGTAAATGGGTGGGTGCAGTTAGACCTGTCAGGGCCCTGGAGGGTCCATGGTTGGGGGTACAACTCCCAGGTAATGCTGGTCTCTTTAGAAACAGGAAGGGCTAGAAAAATTATGCTTTAGGTATTAAAATTTTTTTGGAGCATTGAGTACTTTTAAAACACATTCTACTTCTAAGCTGTTTTTATCTGAACTTCTAGAGTCTATTCATTCTCTTGTTCAGAACATTTTGTAATATGGGAAACATTTTATAATTAAAACTCTGAACTGCAGATTAAGTTTGACTTAAGGTTGTATAATACTCAAATTGATTAATGGCATATTATTGTACAGGATTCCTGCCAGCTCCCAGTGGCTCTGACGGTAGAAGTGAGATGGACTAAATACGGATCCTTATTGAACCCACAGGCTAAAATAGTCAATGTAACTGCAAATCTAATTTCATCTTCCTTTCCTGAGGTAGGCCTAATTTTAAAGGTTCAGGTTAAGACACAAGGCCAGACAAAACTCAGCTGTGATAGGTGAAATTTATTATTTTGTAAAAAATAATAATTAAAATTTAAACAATCTGGATTCTTAAAACAATTTAGCAGTCATTGTTTGCTTAAAGGAAAAACCTCCACTGAACAAAGTGGTTTTGTTCACATTTGCATTCTTGTTTAGATTTGATCTTTAAAATCCTTGTCAGAATTGAGTTATGAATGACATCAGTGTGTGAGGGACAACCTGAGTGAAAACTGTCTCTCTTCTCTGAGTTAGTGACTGATGAGCCCTCACGTACCTATCAGATTCATGAACTGACAGCTATTGGGTGAGGAAGGGCATGGAAGCTGTCCCATCTTTGTTATCCTGATAACACACTGGAGGGCAAGGCTTGCATCACTCTGATTTTGTATTACAGACCAACTCAGGAAATGAAAGGACGATTCTTATTTCCACTGCGGTTACTTTTGTGGATGTGTCTGCACCTGCAGAGGCAGGCTTCAGAGCTCGGCCAACCATCAACGCCAGGCTGCCCTTTAATTTCTTCTTCCCATTTGTTTGATGTAAGTCGTTAAGTAAGGAAACTACACCATATCTGCAAAATTCAGCACGTGTGGGGTCCATGGTCCCTCGGAGACATTCTACTTTATTATAACCCTTGAGATTGCCCCTAGACCAGCACATTTCCTCTCCACTCACTTCCCTCCTCTTGTCTCCCTTCGGGAATGTCATTCTACTTGGTCTGACATTAGAAGGGGGCATCATCTGGTCTTAGCCAGTTCCAGTACTCTCAACACATAAGTCGTATATGGAAACCAAGTTGCACCTTTGAGAAGACAAGAGGACAGACCCTCAAGTAGTGCAGGCGTTGAGGGTTTATCCAGTTTATTCATCCCCTGCTTTAAATGTGAGTTATTTTTAAAATATTATTTTTAGTTCAGGTTTTCTTCCTTTTCAGGTCCTGCTGAAATGAGTACAAAAATAGCAAATTGTTTAAAATCATGCGAGTAGAGGACAAGGCCTCACAAGGGGATCTTCCCCCAAATGTCATGTTAATTACAGTAGAGTCTTGGGTCTAATTGCCACTTCTGTACCAGGCACCGGAGCTAGCTTGCTCTCCAGTTAGTGGGCTGGTCTGGGATGCCACCAAGTGATTCCAAGCAGTTGAAGCTGGAAAGGATCTAGTAGGAGGGCCCGAGGGAAGGAGAGAGTCTATTTTATACATTAATTGTACAGTAACTGAGGAAAATGTTGTCAGGTGGCAGAACTAGGTGGAGCCAGCTAAAAGCTGGAGGATGCAGAGGAGGGGGCTAGGTACTCAAGAATGGCCTCCTTGGGGGAAATTGTGGTTAACTATTTAGAACAGCTTGGACATGTAAAAGACTTCTAGAATGTGCTGATAGCTAAGATAGCTTTCTTTTTTGTTTTTCAGAGTGCTCATATGAAAGGATGTACTGATCCCTCAATATACATGTGAAAAGTGAAAACTGTACATTTGATGAGATTAAATTTTATATACGGCTAGTAATTGTCCAGCTTGTTCATTTTCAAGCAAGAGTTAAGTGTTCAACATGAGAAAAATATAGTTTATGATACATTTGTTACACAGTGTGGGGTGGGAGATTCTCAGTCACACCAAGATAAGAAATAGAGCCTCTGAAAGGCTGTGTCCCCCAGAATCCGAGCCGGCAGCAGTGAGGCAAAGCCATCAAACCAGATCTCTCCCCGACATGGCCCCAGAGGGGCGGCTGTCTTCCTCGTCACAAGCCCATGAGGCAGGTCTTCCCTTTGGGCTGGAGAAGGTGTGCGTCTAGTTCACCTCCCCAAGAAGTCCATGCTGTCTCAATAGCTTGTTAAGTCTCTCAATTTCTTGTTCCTGTTATTACAAAAGCAGGCAAATAACCGAATTTACCTTCTGAGCCTCACCAGGCATGTGGCAGTCATGCAGTAAGCCCCAGGCACATACTGGGCCACAGAGCTGAATGAAAACCACACTCCTCATGGAAATCACTCAGGGCCCAACAGCGACAGCAGTGAGGAGAGACACTAGGGGAGGGGGTTCCTGGTGAAGCTGCAGGGGAGGAGGCAGTGCCTGAGCTGAATCTGAAAGGACAAGGAAGGCCTGACCGAGGGAAGAGGGGCTCTGGGCTAACGGCCCCATGAGAGCCGAGGCCTGGCTGGGAGGGAACAATCTGTAAACACAGGGTGTTTTCCCAAGCACCTTCTTACCTTCTCAGAGCAGCTGAATTCAAGGTGCTGGATCTTGGTGGCCAGTTGTATGTTTATCTGTTTTAACCTTAACAGTTGCCGTTCTGAACGTGTCTTAACCGAGATAATTATCCCTGAAAAATAATGGTGAGGGTCTCTATGATACCAATTTCTGATTTAACCACTTGGGAAAAAACTCTGCATTCCTTATAAATGTATACAGTTGGGAAGAGCAGTGAGAAATAAAACAATCATCATGGCTTAAAGGCATCATAACTAGGAGGGTCAGGTTTTTCATTTCTGAGCTGCTCAGTACCCAGCTGAGACATACTTCTTCGGCTTGCCTGGTGTGAGAAATCCTTAAAAATAATCACTGACCAGATGAGGGTTAAGCTCCTTAAGGGACCTTGTTCATAAACGTTCTGCTACTTAGCAGCACTAAGTACAAGTCTGGAAATGCTCAAGCTTGGGGTTGTCACTCTCCCCACTTTCTGCCTCCAGAGCTGTGGCCAGTTTAGTTGTCAGGCACTAACCTGAACCCTGGCTGGGGCAGGGCTCGCCGATGCCCACACCACAGTGGGGACAGAGCTCCCCGATGCCCACACCACAGGGGGGACAGGGCTCCCCGATGCCCACACCGCAGCGGGGACAGGGCTCCCCGATGCCCACACCGCAGGGGGGACAGGGCTCCCCGATGCCCACACCGCAGCGGGGACAGGGCTCCCCGATGCCCACACCGCAGGGGGGACAGGGCTCCCCGATGCCCACACCGCAGGGGGGACAGGGCTCCCCGATGCCCACACCGCAGCGGGGACAGGGCTCCCCGATGCCCACACCGCAGCGGGGACAGGGCTCCCCGATGCCCACACCACAGTGGGGATGAGGCCTCAAAGCCTGTGCTGCAGTGGGGCTATTCTGCCCCCTTCCAAGTGTGAGTGACCGAGTCTGGACCGTCACCCACGTGTGTGGTGCCCACTAGGCCTGGAAGCAGCCATTCCTGGTTCACAGTGTTCCTGGCTGTCCCACTGAGTCTGGTTTAGCCTATGTTCACTCACACTGAAATCTTAGAGCAGTGTAATAATGGGCAGTAGCCAGTCCTCCTACACCTCGCAGCAATTTTTTTTTTTTAGGCAAAATGAACACTTCTCACAACAGTGTGATGTGAAGAGTACTGGGTAGTAGCTGGTTCATGAGTCATTGATAGTCTGTCACAGTCTAGCTACCTCACATAACCTTTGCACAGAGTATGTTTCTGTCTGAAAAAAATCAGTCGGCATAAGCATCCTCCACGTTATCTGAATAGCTTCCTTTATTTCCTTTGACAGAATCCAAATAAATGTTCTTAATAGGCTTTACTCTAAATCACTAGATCTGAACTGGCAGGTTCCAAAGCCCGTGTGCTCGACAGAGCCACTGCACAGGCCCTTACCCTGCCGGGCGGTACCCAACAAAGGAAGCGTCTTGGGACTCACTGCGCCTGGCAGGGGACGGGCCTGCCTCCAGCAGGCCTCACTGTTGCTCACTTGGTCTCCTGACAACCACCCACAGCCCATCGGCTTGGGCCCTAGTCTAGGGATTCCAAAACCTGCTGGACACCGATCACCTGGGAGTGCTTCGCGAACAGACACCCGGCCTGGGCTCCTCCGCACCAGACTCGCCACTTAGAGCGCTGAGGGTGATTCTGACGTGGTAGGTCCACAGACAGGCGTTCACTGACGGCTGAACCTCTGACCAGTCACTGAGTCCACATAAAATCACAACACAAACAGCTTCTCTGAAACAGAGGCTCCCCACACCCGCAGGGAGTGTGTGAGGAACAGGACATGTGCCTAAAATCCGGGAAAGCGGTGTTTCCCCCAGCGAGTTCTCCAGAGCCAGAGTCTACAGCAGGCTGACAGGTGTTATTTCCTCCCAAAGTGTCAACTTGGAAAACACTGGCCATTCTCAGAGCCTTCATCGTGCTCACTCGTGTTGTGATTTTCCGCAAGCTGGCAGAATCTAATGCAGTGTTTCTCAGCTTCCTTGCTCCCCTCCCTGATGGTGTCCCTCCCAGGGTGGGACGGGGTTTGATAAAACTCTCTTTAGGAAACACCTCGTGAGGAAAAAAAGTACTTTGGGAACAGATCAGGGATTGGTCTATAACCCTTTCTATTAACATCCTTCATTAATCATGAAAACAGAGCCTAAAGGAGAAGGGTCCTTCCTCTCAGGGCACATGTCCTGGTGTCAATTTGTAACTACAGGTGGCAGTGGGACACCAAAGCAGACCACTTCATGTTTCTCTTGGTTGCCAGGAGAAGGACCGGGGGCTCTGTGCCCCTTCCAGGCTCTACCCACTGTCCCACCCCCCACCCCCCAACCCCAGCGCCCCCACTCAGGAGCGCAGGGGACATACCATTGATGATCCGGGCCACCCGCCACAGCCGGAGCAGGATCAGCAGTCCTAGAGCCTCGAACTCATGCTCCCGGAACAGGAGGACGATGTCGAGGATGAAGGAAATCACCACCACGATGGCGTCCAGGATTTCAAACTTGTGGTGAAAGAACTCCAAGCGGAAGACAAATATCTTAAAGAAAATCTCCATCATGAAAAAGGTGAGGATGGCAAGGCTCATGTAGTGGAACACCTGAGGGGGAGAGAAGACACGTGAGAGTGGCTCGTGTGGCTGAGGTGGTTCCCACGGGTGAGCCAGCTTTGAATGCACCTGCCCAGTCACCAGAGAGAATCCATTCCCCTGACCAATCCCACATTCCCGCCAGCACCAGGCACTGGTTTCGGGCTCTGACCGTAGCTGGGAACATCACAGATATTGCTCTCTGAAGGGCAAATGGGGCAGTGGCAGAACTGAAAACATCCACCATGCCCTTTGGCCCAGCAGCTCCACTGCTAGGAATTTATCATACAGCTAAGTTCACATGTGCACAAAGACAGTAAGGATATTTACTGCAGCACCATTTGCAGAACAGACGATTTTCTACATTATTTGTAGAACAACAGAAATGTTCATTAGACTAGGGTCCTTTTAAAAGCATTACAATAATAAAAATAAATGGAAAAAAAGAAAAAAAAATAAAAGCATTACAGTACCTCCCCATGGAGTAGTACACAGTTGTTCAAAAGACCAAGGCTGATTCATAAGTATTTACTAGAAATGATCACCAAGGTGGATGATAAGTGAAGAGAGTTCCCAGATCTAGATTTATAAATACTAGTCATCACTAAAGGAACCATTTCCATTCTGGGGCAGGGAAAGTATGAAGAGAGCTGAGACATCATCCTGGCCCAGAAAGCAAGAAATACTCAAAGGCAAGAGTCTTGTCAAAAGGACAGAGCAGTCAGCTCAAAGAGGCTCACAGTGACCAAATCTGGGACCATTTGAAACTGAACACTGAAAAGAAGGCTGTGTTCTTGTGATACACGCTAAGAAAGGCAATGCCAAAGAATGCTCAAACTATCACACAACTGCACTCATTTCACACCTAGCAATGCTCAAAATTCTCCAAGCCAGGCTTCAACAGTACGTGAACCGTGAACTTCCAGATGTTCAAGCTGGATTTAAAAAAGGCAGAGGAACCAGAGATCAAATTGCCAACATCCATTGGCTCATTGAAAAAGCAAGAGAGTTCCAGAAAAACATCTACTTCTGCTTTATTGACTATGCTAAAGCCTTTGACTGTGTGGATCAGAACAAACTGTGGAAAATTCTTGAAGAGATGGCTATATGAAACCACCGGACCTGCGTCCTCAGAAATCTGTATTCAGGTCAAGAAGCAACAGTTAGAACCCGACATGGAACAACAGACTGGTTCCAAATCGGGAAAAGAGTATGTCAAGGCTGTATTTTGTCACCCTGCTTATTTAACTTATATGCGGAGTACATCATGCAAAATGCCGGGCTGGATAAAGCACAAGCTGGAATCAAGATTGCTGGGAGAAATATCAATAACCTCAGATATGCAGACACCACCCTTACAGCAGAAAGCGAAGAACTAAAGAGCCTCTTGATGAAAGTGAAAGAGGAGAGTGAAAAAGTTGGCTTAAAGCTCAACATTCAGAAAACTAAGATCATGGCATCTGATCCCATCACTTCATGGCAAATAGATGGGGAAACAATGGAAACAGTGGCAGACTTTATTTTGGGGGGCTCCAAAATCACTGCAGATGGTGATTGCAGCCATAAAATTAAAAGACGCTTGCTCCTTGGAAGAAAAGCTATGACCAACCTAGACAGCATATTAAAAAGCAGAGACATTACTTTGCCAAAGGTCAGTCTAGTCAGAGCTATGGTTTTTCCAGTAGTCATGTATGGATGTGAGAGTTGGACTATTAAGAAAGCTGAGCACCGAAGAATTGATGCTTTTGAACTGTGGTGTTGGAGAAGACTCTTGAGAGTTCCTTGGACTGCAAGGAGATCCAACCAGTCCATCCTAAGGAGATCAGTCCTGAGTATTCATTGGAAGGAATGAATTCATTGGAGTATTCATTGGAAGGATGCTGAAGCTGAAACTCTAATATTTTGGCCACCTGATGCAAAGAGCTGACTTCATTTGAAAAGGCCCTGACGCTGGGAAAGATTGAAGGCAGGAACAGAAGGGGACGACAGAGGATAAGATGGTTGGATGGCATCACTGGCTCAACAGACATGAGTTTGAGTAAGCTCTGGGAGTTGGTGATGGATAGGAAAGCCTGTGTGCTGCAGTCCATGGGGTCACAAAGAGTCTGACACAACGGAGCAATTGAACTGAACTGATAAAATGATACTGACTAGTTGATGTAGAAGGAAAGGCAGAATTAGAAATCACTGATTTGCAAGCCAGTGTGTTCACAGACTCACACAATGATCATCGATGGATGCTAACTGGGGAAGCAGTTTGTATGATATTCAAGTGTCACCGTGTGGATCATTTACAACTGCAAAGGGAAAAGTGTCCCTGGACAGTGGAACAGCTCAGCATTTACAACCTGAATCAAGTGATCCAGCAGACTAATAGCGGGTCCCTGGCCCAAGGTGCCATGAGATTTAAAAATAAATAAAAAATAGCCCACCCTTGAAGAACTCTTGTTTTTTGAGCCTCTTGACCTAACTTGTGTTATACAGGAAACAGAATAAAGCAACAGGGTGGCTCAGATGGTAAAGAGTCCACCTGCAATGCGGGAGACCTGGGTTTGATCCCTGGGTTGGGAAGATCCCCTGGAGAAGGGAAAGGCTACTCACTCCAGTATTCTGGCCTGGAGAATTCCATGGACTGTATTGTCCTTGGGGCACAAAGAGTTGGACACAACTGAGTGACTTTAAAGGAGCTCAAATATAATGTCAGAAATCTAGTTTGGAAAAAAAAATGCACCATGAAAGAGGAAATTTGAATGAAAACTGGTTATTAGATACTATGGAATTATAACTTTTTTAAGTGTAATAATGCTATTATGGTTCTACAGGAGAAAAACCTCATTCTTAGGCATTGTTGAAGTACTCAGGGATGAAGTGTCACGATGTCTAACTTTCAAACGGTCAAAAATATATGAGCATGTTTGTGTGTATGTGTATAAAGAAAGCAAATACAGAAAAATGTATATTTGCCATTTTTCATAATAAAAAGTAAAGAAAAAAGGCACAAGACAGTGAACATAGGTGGTAAGTTACTGATTCTATTAAACAGTAGAGCGAGAGAAAAGATTATCCATCTACCGGAGGACTCAAGTGTCACAGAAGAGAACGTTAACGGCTGCCTTGGTCAAAGGGGCCACGAGTAGGAAGGAGGTTTAATGTTTTCTTCCTGTCCTCTTGCCGGTTGAAAAGACACTGATGCACAGTCCACTGAATTTTTTTTCAAAGGGTGTGGTGAAATGTTTTTAAGCCCCTGGCCTTCACCCAGTTACTGGTGATAGGGACACAGGGTGCATTTCCAGTGCACCCACTGCCCTCTGGATGACTGTTTGGGATGGGCCAGGCAGTAACTGTGAATCAGGGACTGAATGGTGGGCGCGTCCCCCAGTGGCTCCAAGCACAGGGACCACGTCAGCATGTTGACAGGAGGACAAACAGCCTGTCCTCCTCTGGGGAATGGGAAGGAATCCTTCTCCTGGCTTGAGAATCAGTGACAGACTCCAGCTCTGTCTTGGACAGCTCAAGATGCAAGCCTGTAAGCCATCAAGTGACCTGAGGTCTCCTGCTTGTAGGGAACTCATGTCTACAACTGGGAAAGGAAGACATGTGCTCTGCTCTTTGACTGAAAGCACCCCATCAAACTACTCTCAGAGAAGCCCTGGGTGATTCTCTGCGGGTGCTGCTCCCTCCGCCCACCCTCAGTGCAGGTAACAAGAGTGAACCGTGTTAAAGGGCTGTGGACACACTACCCTGGGGGCATAGTTATTCTTGTCGGGCTGGATGATCTTCAGGTCCAGAACGAGCTCGGCAAGCACCAGGAGGGCGTCCAGGACGACCAGGCAGATGATGATAACCTGTGGACCGAGGGAAGAAGCAAGAAACCATGAGACCTAAACAGGGACCTTCCTTCCATCTCTAAGGGCTGTTAACACCTGGATGTCAAGGATGGGAGACCAGTTGCCCACAGCAGCTCCAGTGCCTTGCAGGAGGCCTGCTGGGGGCCAGCTCCTCTCACAGGGGCCCCTCCTTCCAGCCTGGCGCCGTGCCTGTCCTAAAGCCTCCGTGCAGCTCACTGACTGACCCTCGGTCACCACTGGTCTTTCTCGTAACTCGGAAGCTCACTGCTTCTCAGCATCTCTCGAACCAAACTGCTAATTCCTAGATGGCAAAAAATAAGTAGTAATGTTTTTTAAAGCTTTTGTGTTTCTAGTTCTGGGAACTGCTGCTTGCCTGGGTACACCCAGAACAGAGGCACAATAAATAAAACATCCAGCCTCAGAGAGCTAAGTCGCGGGAGGATCTCTAGTGATGCCTCCTCCATGCAGCTGGGTTAGGGTGACGTCCACTGTGCCCGTCAAACAGCTTCAGACTGGAGACCTGAGGTGCCCACCCTAACCCCCATGTGCTCACTGCAGGGGGAGGGTAGAGTTCGTTCTGGGTGTCCTGGGAAACAGAGAGGAGCTGAGGGAAAGACAATCTCATGGGTTTTGTGACCTGCTGGAGCGGGGAGCTGGCAGGGGCGGGACCAGGGTGAAGTAAGTGGGTGGTCTCACCGATGGCGGTGGGGGTGGTCATGGTGATGAAGGTGGGGATGATGGTGAATTGGATAGTAGAGGTGGGGTGGAGGTGATGGCATCTGGGGAGACCACAGGGATGACGTGGGAGTGGTGGAAATGGCAGCAACAGGAGGAACCCCAAGTGGGGGGTTCCTCTTTTTTCCCTTGACCCTTGTGTGACCTCTTTCTTCCCTTGAACATACTAGACTGTCACTTCCCTGGGGGCCTTGCCTCTTACACTGTCAGGCAGATAGATCTTGACCGCTGAGAATTAGTCTGCCATTATCTTGGCAGTTTCTGCAGTTTCAGGTCGCAATTGAACCAGTTCAGGCCTATAAAGAATGGACTATTAAACCTTTTGACCATTTCGATCTGTAACAATTATGTCACTAATTAAAGTATTTGATGACATGGTTTATTGTTGAAAATTGTATGGCAAAGTGCTCTGTAATGAAATATTCACACAAATCCGAATTCAGTAGCTTAATGAAGACTCAAGCCTCAGACAGCATCTTTCCTTTTTTCCTCCGTCCCTCCCTCCCTCCCTCCCTCTTTGGTTTCATGTTGGAGCTAAAGGGATCTAAGAGCTTGTCTGGTCTAGAACCAAGGCACAGAGATATTAAAAACAGACTGGATATTCAGTCGTAAAAAGGAATGAAGCACTGATGTACGCTACAGTGTGGATGAACCTAGAAAACATTATGCTAAGTGAGAGAAGCCAAACACAAACGGTCACACACATTGTAGGATTCCATTTACATGAAATGTCCGGTATAGGCAAAAAGCAGGTTAGGGTTTGTCGGGGACTGGGGGTTACTGTCTAATGGGTACTAGATCTCTTTGGGGCGATGGAAGTGTTCTGGAACTAGATAGTGGTGATGGCTGCACAACATCATTGTACTAAATAAATGCCACTGAATTATCCACTTTAAAATGATTAATTTGATCATAAAATGATTTAATTAATTAATTTTAATTTCACCTCAGTTTTAAAAAGTGATCGAGAGACAGACCCAGGGTCACAAAACTACAGTGCCTGGGTCCCAACCCTGGCCTCTATGAAGTGACTGACTCCTAAGGTTCTGAATCCACCAGTTCACAAAGCAGGACTAGTTCTGAGGGGAGCCACATCACAAGGAAAAACGCTGAGAATTCAGGGAAGTGGGTTAATTCCAGGTCCTCACTGGAAGACAGCCACCCAAGCAGCGGCACCCTGAGGGGCAGGGTGTAGCGGGCTGTGGGGCGGCCAGTCCTGGGCCAGCTCCCCCGTTAGCCTGGACCTTGGGCACAGCTCTCAGCTCTGCCGTGCCTTGGCGTTAGCTCTAACAAGCTTCAGTGTCCTTGCAGGGGAGACGGGACTCGGCTGCATTTCCCACCCCGACTGACAATGGCAGCATCGAGTGAGATCAAGTGTGATGTGCGCTCAGCAGACGGCCTGGCCACAGCCAGCAGGTGATAAAAGTGAGGCTCCTCCTGGCCTTCCTGGCCATGGTCCCCTGCCTGTCTGTAGCTACCACGGAGGCCTGACTCACCCCAAGTTCTCTCCTTTGGTTGGTTGTGCCATCCTGTGAGAAGTGACAACAGTCAACTATATAAGTCACCTTGGTCACCTCAGACCATGGGAACAGGTGGAGACTGCACCCAAGAGAGGGGATTCCAGAACCTTCCTGTATGTGGATTCTATCTGCAGAGATCAAACCCTTGAACCCTTACTCCCTACCCTGAGGCAGCCCCCCTGTTTCCACTCCAGGCCCCTCTACAAACTGCTCACGTCACTGCCTCCCCACCACACACTCGGGACACTGAAGGCTGCCCACTGCCAGCGGGTGGACTTCCAGTGCCTTCTTTCCACTGCTGGATACACACAAGCCCTGTGGACCCTTCTCAATTCCTCCAATGCTGAAGACTCTTTCCTCCCTCGGGCCCTTTGCAAACATGGCCCCTCTGCCTGGGAAGCTCCTCCCTTCCCATCCACAGACCGCACTCCTGCCCAGCCTCGTGGTGTTAGGTGAAGTATCACCTGCTCTGCCTCACATCCTCAGTCGGGTCTCCCCAACCCTGAGGATCTCTCAAAGCCACTTCCCCTCTTTGTTTCCCTGCAGAAGGCTTCTCTCCACTTGTATCCAGCATCTGTCTGATTTCTGGAATGCCCGCCTCTCCACGGAGCATCCATCCTCTGCAAGTGAGGGCAGGGATGTGTCCACCACGCTCACTGCCATGACCCCAGTGATAGCAGAAGCTAAGATTCGTGACTGTTGAGTGAATGAATAAACACCTCTCCTCTGCTCTTCCCCAGAGCCACGTGGCCTGGGGGGCCCAGTCAGGAGAGGGGGGACCTCCCCAGGGCTCCCCTTGCAGCTGGGAGGAAGCTGGCTCCTTCTTTCTGCTCCTGAAATTGAGGGTTTGGGATTTCAACCCCAACAACATAATACCATGTTTCCTCTTCTGGCAGAGCTACAGAGGAAAGCGCTGAGCTGCCAGGAGTGCTGGGTTGCCTGCTTTGTTTCTGTAAGTCACACGAGAGTGAAAAAAAAAAAGACCAAAATAATTTCTTCTCTTTTACCCTGGAGCAAAGTCAGTGATGGGAGAGGCAAGGGCTGCTTCTCTCTACTTTCAGAAGGGACACCATCTCCAGGGAGGAGCTGGGTTATCATGGTTGAAGAGGGGTAACCTGCAGCAGGGGCCCCCAAAGAGTTCCATTCAGGGACTGGGCTGACAAGGAGCCTCCCACTTTCTGCTGGGTCTCAGAACATGCTTGCGACACCTGCTCACCCACGCTGGGGTGGCGGGATGGGGTTCAGACAGGGCTGGCCAGACTCCACTCACGTTGGGACTGATACTGAACCCTGTAGGAAGTCCTATTCCTTCTGCTACTCTTTGAAGTCTGCGTCTCCCTCTCAGGGCCTCCCCATAACCACGCCTGGAGATTGGTGGTGGGCTGGTTACTCCAGGCAGATATTTTCAGCATCACTTCACAAGAGACTACCCCTCCTCAATTTATCCTTTCATTTCCTTTGTGTGTGTAGGGGGTAAATTTTGCATAACTTAACATTTAACATTGCAAAACTTAACATTTTTACTCCTTTAAGGTTGGCATAAAGTTCAGAGGCCTTAAGCACATTGACAAGGTTGTTCAACCATCACTGGTGTCTAGTTCTAGAACATTTTCGTTACCTCAACCGGAAACTACATCCATTGCGCAGTCACTCCCCCCTTCCATTCCCTCTATTCTGCTGTCTCTGTGGATGTATGTATTCGAGACATTTCACATAAATGGGATTATAAGACATGTGGCCTTCTGGGTCTGGCTTCTTCCACTTAGGATCATGTTGTCAAGGGGCATCCACACTATAGCATGTGTCAGTGCTCCATTCCTTTCTATAGCTGAGTAGGGGTGAATCACATTTTGTTTAATGTATTCATCAGGTGATGAATTTTTAATTGACTTTTGGATTAGGACTTACCCTGCCCCTGACAACAGGGGACCTGCCCTGCACAAGATCGATCGATCGGCGCTGGGTAGATATCTGCGGAGTGGAGGAACTGGTGACAGAGATGGGTCCCCCACCTGACCTCGTGACTTTGGGCTGATGGCTCTGCCCCACCCAAGGTATTTTGGGCCTCTGCCCACCTACCTGAAACCTGTGGGCGCTGAAGAGCTTCCTCAAAGTGGTCCTGAAGTCTAGGCGGGGCCTGGGCACAGGGGCCGGGGCCGGGGTGGGGTCAGTGGTTCTGCCCTCCTCGGCCGAGGCTGCAGTGGGCGGCGGCTGCTCTTCTTCCTCCTCCTCCTCCTCATTCTCCCACTTCTTGTAGTTGATGTTCCAGGCGTGGTAGTCATCCCCGACGACGGTGAAGTGTTTCAAGAACTTGCTCATCCTCTCGGCGGGAGCCACCCTGGCCCTGCGTGTGACTGCCTGAAGAAAGGGGGACAGAGAACGAGCGCTCAGGCAGCCTGTCCGTCAGTCTCCGGGGGGAGCAGAGCCCCCTGGGCCGGCCCGGGGTGAAGACTGTCCAGCGCTTAGAGCACCGTGCGAGCGCAGACCGTGAGGTCACAGTGGTTTTTCGTGCATTTATTTTTGGAATCCAGGGTCTCAGCGCCGGTGAGGCAACAGGAAACCCCAGACTCCGTCAGGCCTGCCACTGTGGTCCGGTTGGCAGTAACCAACAGGAGAGGTACTGCCGCCCAGTCGCAAAACACCCACCACGGGCCCGCATGTAAATACCGGAAGACCCAATAGCAGCGCTTGGTTCAGAGACATCACAAACGAAAAACCCAGAGGTGAGAGTTGGTAGGGGAGGGAAAGGGCAAAGGCAGAAGTAAAAGTGCCCAAAGTTTCACACAAAAGCGAAGCCACCCTCGCCACCGATGTGTCCTAGAAAGGTCTGGGCAGCAAGTGGATTTTTCCTAAGTTCAGCCAGTGCTGTTTTAAATAATTATAGACAGTTGTTTAAAGACCGATGACTTCAAAGTAAAAAAGCAAATAAGCTTTCCACTCCTTTACCCAACTTACCCTCCCAGACATCAAATTTTTTCTAAAGTTCAATAATGAAAACTTTCAAGTATGGTTAAGAGAAGAGGCAATATGATCAGCATAACAGGAAAAGAGAGCCCCAAACAGACCCAGGTCACTGTGAGAACCTGGATGTGATGGCAATGGCAGTCCAGATCAGTGTGAAAACACTGGAGAAGTTAGGACACTTGGCTTTTCCAACAAGGGGGAAAAAAAATCCTACCTCACACCAAACAGAGAATAAATTTCACTTGTATTAATCTATATAAATGCATTTAAAAGAACTTTAAAAGTCTAAAAACAAAATACAGACAAGTATCAGTACTGTGAAGGATTGCTTAAATAAGACAAAAAACACAAAATAAATCAATAAACCTGACTCACCAAAGCTAAAAATGTTTGTCTCTCACACACATACACAACCTGTACAAAGTAAGACACATCACAGACTGGGAGTAAATATTTGCAATGCATTTAATAGACAAAGATTCTAGCATCCAGAATATAGAAAGAAATCTTACCCAAAAAAGACAACTCCATGGAAAACTAGTTAATGGATATTACCAGTCAGGTCACATGAGAGGAAACCCAGATAGCCAAGACAGTCAACTTCACTAATATTTGGGAAAAGGTGAATTGAAGTAACAATCACACACCTTTTCATTCCTCATATTGGCAAGAATTTTAAAATCTACAATGGCAAACAGTGAATGTGTGAAGCAATGGGGGTCTCTTGAACCCTGAAGGTAGGAACAGACAGTGGCACCACTATTTTTCCAAGCAATCTGGTATTGTTTTATCAAGTTGAAATTATACTAGTTAATGATCTAGTAATCCCACCCCGAGATAGGTTTCAAAGAGAAACTCGCCCACATGTACTCAAATCAGTGACATGTTCAAGAACGTTCACTGCAAACGTTCACCTAAATGGTAGGAGATAGAGAAATGAATTTTCTCTGTTCATGTGATGGAATTTTATACAGCAGTTAAAATGAATGAACCATGTCTCTGTGTATCACTGATGACATCCATGTGTACCCCCTCAGCAGTACTGAACACAGAAAGATCCCTCCCTTTCTTCAAAAACTTCCTTCACTGGCTTCTCAAATTCCACTTTCTGAGTCTCCTGCTACCTCAATGGCTACCAAATACTACCATGTATTGTTTTTGGAATGTGTGAAAATGTGAGCATAAACATACAAAAGAATGAAATTTCTGTTTCTGACCAATGACACGGTAACTGGTATAAACAACTACACCAGTTAGAGTACCTGCCATGAGACTAGATAAAATATAACTCTAAACCTGGGTAAAATGTATGAAATGTACTGTGATCCTTGAGAGAAGAGAAACAAATAAGATGAGCCCCACAATCACTCTAGCTTTCTGCCTGGAGGTACTTTTTGGACTGTGGAGACAAAGATTATAGTTCAGGGTTATTGAACTTTACTTCCTCAGGAATTTGCATGGCAAGGTACCAAAGAAAAGGAAGCAGTGCAGAGAGAAAACACTCCAAGTATTGGACTTAGGCTGAGTCCTAAACTTCACATGTGCAGAGCAAGACTCCATGAAACAGGACAAAATATAACTTTCAGGGGAAAACAAAACATAAAAAAACTCTTAGGGAACTGTGAGCTGAACAACTACCAGAGATTTACATAGGTCTGGGTTGGGAGATCTGTGAGTTTCAAACAGTGAGAGTAGAGAGATCTTATTGAATACTCTTGAGTATTCAGTGGAAATTCCAGAAAAGCCATGCCTTATATATAGACCTAATCTAGCCCTCCAGTCAGGGCTACCTTAGACCTATCCCAACTAAGCTTAAAAATAAGACTTTTAAAAAGATTATGCTTATTTCTAAGTAAATTAACTGCCTCTTGGAACAAAACTCAGTCCTCTATTGAAGAAGACAGCAAAATACTCTCAACAACATAACATTCATAATGTCCAACATATAATAAAAAATTACCAGACAGATAAATAAGCAGGAAAATGTGGTCATAAACCAATAAAACATCAGCTTATTAGCTCAAAAGGGATGGAGACAACGAAATTAGCCAACAAAGGTTTGAAAATAGTTACTTATATATATGTTCAAGGATTTCAAGGAAAACATGAACTTAATGAGGGAACAAATGGAGAATCTCAAGAGAAAAATGGAAACTATAAAAAATCCAAATGGATATTCTAGAATTGAAAAACACATATATGAAATGAAAAATCACTGGATGGGCTTAATAGCTGATTAGATGCTGCAGAAGAAAATATCGGGGAACTTAAAGATAAAAAACTGAAACTACCCAGTGGAAGCAAGACGAGAAAAAAGGCTAGGGCTAAAAAAAAAGAACAGAGCTTCAGGGACATTAAGTTCCTAATATACATGTACCTGGAGTACCAAAAAGAGAAGAGAGGGAAAATATTTGGAGAAATAACACCTGGAAAAAATCTCCAAATTTAATGGAAAAATACAAACATATAGGTCCAAGATTCTGAGTCCCCAGAGTACCACGTGACACCTGACCTAGCGCAGAAGCCCATCAAGTGCCTGTTGGTGGAGGGCCCTGGTGCCTCCAATTACTGGGTTCTCAAGGCTGGCCAAGGATCAGGCCCACAGCCAACCTGAATCTTTCTGGGTGGTTAGTGGCCATGATCCCCTCCACCAAAACACTTCATCTGGCAGATAGAAACCTCTTGCACTAATTCTCAGCATGGTGGGAACCTCAGGGTGTGCTACAAAAACCATATTCATATTTTATACAGAAAACATTTTTTGAAACTTTGCATCCAGTAAAGAAGCAACTTTCAGTAATTTGGAATGAAAATATGGCACCCAGCAGAGCAGAAAACAACTCTAGTTTTAAGTCAAAAATTCGTCATGCCAGAAGCAGCAAAATTCCAGAAAAGACAAAGATCATGAAAACATTGTGAGCCTCGGCAGCTTCACCACCCACCCTGGACTCTCCGCTCTCGGCATCCGCCCCCCGCCCCGCCCCCGACCTTGCCCAGGCAGATGGAAGGACCCACTCAGCGAGTTGCGGGGACCACCAGCCTTAGTGCCAGGAGCAGACCCTCTGTAAGTACCCGCTGGTATTATTATTCCTCAATAAGAAACACTCTCACCTCCACTCCTCCGACTTCTTCATCACCTGTGGATATCTCAGTTCACTGGTTACTGGTCCCAAACTGTCTGTCTCTGCAACCCCATGTGTTTAGTCATATGGACTGAAAGATTCCTTTTCTGGCTGAAGCCAGATTTAGTTGCTTCTATCATGTGCAATCCGGAGAACCTAGACCAGTGGAGTCCTTGGCACTGAACTGTCCCCACTTCTCCTGCATTAACCCTTGCCGTCCCAGTATATTCTGGCTCTGCTCTCTCTGGGTCACTGTTCTGTATCAAAGCCCACGACTGTGGTTCCCACCCGGACTGGGCTGTATCCTCTCACAGTGTGGACTTGGTTCTGTTTGACAATCTTGCCTCCTCTTGATTCTTCTCCCATCTCTGGCTGCTCTTCCCGTACCACGTCCCTGCCCCCACACCACCGCAAGTCCTCGAGTCCCTGACCCCGAGCTTGCCCTGGCACAGGGCCACTCCCCACTTCGGTGGTCTCTGCACATCTGTGTTCTCGAGGCTGCTCAGGTGTCAATCAGTCTCCAGCCTGCCATCTGATATCCTGCCAGGTCATTAGTCTGCTGTCATCCAAACTGAACTAATTTCTTTTCTTTCCCCCCAAATCTACTTCCCCTTCCACACTGGCCTAGGTCATGGAGTCACATCCACCCTGCCGCTCAAGTCCAGAACTGATCACTCTTGGCTCCGATCTCTCCATCAGGCCTGTCACTCTCACCTCCTGAACACCATACCTGCTGCACCTTCTCTTCATCTCTCTCCTACCACTCTCATCTCTTTTGGGGACACTTGCACCAACCTCCTGACTCGGCCTCTTACCTCTGACCCTTTCTCCATCCAGTGGTGGCCAGGGTCACCTTTCTCCAATGCTGGGCTGGCTGTGTCTGCCCTTGCCTATCTCCCTCCCCCGCTTCCCATTACTTTCAGTCCCTCACCCCCTCACCCTCATCCCCTGTCAACTGCTGCCTTCAGGACAAGGTCAAAGCTCTCATGGACCCTTCCCCAGCCTCCACCACACTCCAGTTGCACTAAACGCACTGTGGTTCTGGAATAAACCACTCTCTCTTGCTTCCAGTACTTCACATGACCTGTGTGCCCCACCACCCCCACCCCGCCTAGAATACCCCCCATCTGCCTCACCCTAGTTCTTTTTCAGGTCTTACAGAATCAATTTTACCTCCCTTGGGAGGCCTTCCTTAACTGCCACACGTTGGGTGAGGGTCCTTCCTCCACTTCCCCATCAAGCCACTAATGAACACTGTGACATCTCAAGGTTGTCTGTCTCCGGCACTAATCTGTGAACCCCGGGAGGGCAGATGTTGTTCCTCCCCTCACAGGGAGGGGCTCAATAAATATTTAATAAACGATTTAACAAAACCACAGGAGCTATCCATCAAAGGTAACTGCCTACTTCTCGTTTACACATGACAGGTATTATACCGGAAAAATTACTACCTGGGAGAGAGGGGGAAAAACAAACAAACAAAAAATCAGACCTACAATTGATGTGGAATAAAATGTTCTTGTGAATGTCTATTTTTCAGACTCTGAAGCTGTCATCTGTAGGAGGGGGAAAGTCCCTATTTCATGGTCATCCAGCAATCACTGAAATAGGTACTTTTTAAGAAATTCATCTGACTGCTGATTCCCAGGGCTGAATGTCTGCTAAGTCCCCATTTCCCCATTCCCTCTCAGAGCCTACTTTTGGGGACTTAATTTGCTTATTAATCAACACGTGCGTGCATGCATGCTAAGTCACTTCAGCTGTTGTCTGACTCTTTGTGACCCTATGGACTGTAGCCTACCGGGTTCCTCTGTCCATGGGATTCTCCAGCCAAGAATAATTGGAGTGGGTTGCCATGCCCACCTCCAGGGGATGTTCCTGATCCAGGGATCAAACCCACTTCTCTTATGTCTCCTGCACTGGCAAATGAGTTACCTGGGAAGCCCCGTTAATCAACTCTCCCACTCCCAAACAAGATACAATAGCAGCAACATCTATTATTGCTGATTGTTTATAATTTGTTATAATAGCACACTGGTAAGTTCCTTAAATGCACTGTTTCATTTTAATGCCTAACAACTCTCTGAGGTCAAAGTCATCATTTTGGGTCTGGGTGAAAAAGGTGATATGTCCAAAGTCACACACACAGAAAATGGCAGAGCAAGCCTACCCTTGGGCTGGGCTGTATGACCTAAAGGCCCCCATGTTACAAGATACGGCTGAGAAAAGGCCAGGCAGGCTGTGACCAGAGATCTACCAGCTAGGAGGGTGCAGTGGGTTGAAACACGGCTGTCCCAAATCCATGTCTACCTGAAACCTCAGAATGTCACCTTGCTTGGAATATAAGCCTTTGCAGATGTCAAGATCTTGCTGGGAGTTCCCTGGAGGTCCCAGTGGTTAGGACTCCCAGCTCTCATGGCCAAGTGCCTGGGCTTCAATCCCTGGTCAGGGAACTAAGATCCCATAAGGTGCATGGTGCAGTCAAAAAAAAAAAAACTTGACATAAAATCATGCTGGATTTAGAATGCACCTTAAATCCAGTGACTAGTGTCCTTATAAGAAAAAGAGGGGGGACTTCCCTGGTGGTCCAGTGGCTAAGACTCTGCACTCCCAATGTAGCGGGCCCATGTCTGATCCCTGGTTGGGGAACTGGACCCCATATACTGCAACTAAAGAGCTGACATGCTGCAACTAAGACTTGGCACAGCCAAATAAATAAATAAATGTTTAAAAAAAGAAAAGAAAAGGAGGGGACACTCAGAGGAGAAGGCCATGGGAAGATGGAGGGAGAGATTGGAGTGATGCTTCTACAAGCCAAGGAATGCCAGAAACCACCAGAAGCTAGGCTTCCCAGGTGGTGCTAGTGGTAAAAAACACACCTGCCGATGCAGGAGACTAACAGACTCGGGTTTGATCCCTGGGTTAGGAAGATTCCCTGGAGGAGGGCATGGCAACCCACTCCAGTATTCTTGCCTGGAGAATCCCACGGACAGAGGCGGCTGAAGGGCTACAGTCCATAGGGTTGCAGAGTCAGACACAACTGAAGCAACTTAGCAAGTACGCACCAGAAGCTAGGAGAAATGGAGCCGACCCTCCCTCTGAGCCTCCAGAGGAACTGAGCTGGCCAACTCCTTGATTTTAGAACTCTGACCTTGAGGACTGAGAGGATAAATTTGTTGTTTTAAGCCATCTGGTTTGTGGTCATTTGTTATGGCAAACCCAGGAAGCTAAGACAGAGCGGGTGTGGTCAAGTCAGCTCAAGGGTGCCACAGACCAAGTGCTCTCTCCCCCTTTATGTTCATGGGCCACACACCCGTCCCACACTCCTGGGATGAAGCAGGCTCCTTTGGAGGTCAACAAAACCACTTAGAAGAAGCTTCTTTTTGCTTGCAGCGTATCGGCCACTTCCATGTCCTCTTGCTCTCACTGGATGCTGGCAATAATCCTGAGAAGTTGGCTGGGCAGGGAGAGGCAGTCTCTCCATGCTACAGAAGGGGAAACTGAGGTTCAGGGAGGAGAGATCTACTGCCCAGAGTCACCTGATGTAGCAGGGTGACAGAAGTGGAGGAAGGAAGGCATGTCTCTGTACCACCTGGTGGGCATGGAAATGGGTATGCCCTTCTTAGGAGGGCGATGAAGCAGTTTCTTTCATCTTTTCAAAGGATATTTGAGTCTCCCCAATGTGCATGGGAGCAAAGAAAGGATCAGCCTTAAACTAGTTTCTACAAACTTTTAAATGTCCGTATTGTTTGACCTGACACAAGGGACGCACGCACAAGCACAGACACTCACACATGTACTCACTGCAGTCCTGTTATAACCTTAAGGTCCATGGTTAAATATGCTGTGGCAGACCCACACTATGGAATACCACACAGCCATGAAGAATGCCCTACATCAGTGTGGCTTCAGGGACCGACACAGAAATGTGTCTCTCAACTATGGTCAAGTGAAAATCGGCACCGTACTAACTCTAACCCTAACCAGACCAGAATGTATAATTCCATGTTTGTTAAAAACAAATGAACAACCCAAACCAAACTGTTACTTCTGTGAAGCAAAAGGGATTGGGGCTGCGTAGGAAGCTGAAGAGAAACTTTTTTTTTCCCTGTTAGGTTTAACAATAAGAAATAGCCATTTTTGGAGTCAGATCTAACCTACAGAGAACAAAGGGTGAGGGGAGAAGGGAGGAAGAAAATATATGTACACACACACACACATCCAATATATACATAACTGAAATCCCTAAAAAAGAGAACCAAAATGATGGAACAGAATGGTTCAAGATATAATCCAAGAAAACTTTACTGAAACAAGACTTCCTTAAAAATTACCATTTTTATAGATCAAAACTGGTAGAAACCAACAGTTATGTGGTTCAACCTAATATCTACCTGTTTGTTGTTTTAATTTCTTGCACTGAGAACTTGTTCATGTACAGTTTTTGAAAACAAACCTAAGTAGTAAAGCTGACATATGAACTCAATTCTACTAGCTTTGTTCTTTCTGAGATGCTCTGTCAATGAGAGGAAAACATGCCAGAAGAGCTGATTTTTAAAGCAACAAGAATGATGATATTGAAAGAAGTGGAATCAAGGTTCTGAGATGCAATCCTCCCTCCCTCAGTAGGGGAAAATGAGGACTTGCCACATGGCAATCACCACCATCCAGTGGACAGTCGATGGACTTGCATCTCTTACCTTCTGGGTCCAGGGAGTCTTAACATCCACCCAGGCAGGGTCAGAGATGTTGTCCCAATCCCTGCCTTCCCTCTCTCTCCCACAAAGCTCACCTAATCACTAAGCCCTGTGCATTTTAGCATCTAAATAACCCTTGAATCCATCACCTACTTCTGTCATCTTCTGCCACCTCCCTGCCCCAGCCTGCACATTTTACTTGAAAGATGTACCAGCCCCTCACTGTTCTCCCCATCACTCTTACACTCTTGTCAACAGCCTGAGAGCACTCCTTGAAACAAAATCATGTCACTCCCTGTGCAGAAAAGGCCTGGGGCTGTGGCCTTAGAAAAGTCTGCCTGGCCCCTGGCTGGAATCTGGGAACTTGTATTTCAGTAGGGTTCTCATCTGGTGAGAACAGCTCATTGTGCTGGACTGTTTTTGTAAAAGACATTGCGGTTTATGTTGAACACCTGCTTTCCTCAGGGTAGACTGGAACTTCTGGAGTTTGGAAGGCACCCATGTGATCACCTCTCAAATAAAAACTTTGAGTGCTGAGTCTCTTAACAAGCTCTCCCAAAAAAAAAAAAAAACCAACAAGCTCTCCCAGCAGATAACATTTCACGTGTGTTGTCACAACTTGCTGCTGGAGGAATTAAACAAGTCCTATGTGACTCCCATGGGAGAGGAATCTGAAAGCTTGTGCCTGATCTCCCCTGGACTTCAACTCATGTACCTTTTCCCTTTTCCCTTGTAAAAATCTTAGCCATGAGTGGAACTGTGTGTGGAGTCCTATGAGCCCTCCCAGTGAATCACTGAACCTGGAGTGATCTTGGGGCCCTCATTTGAAACTCTCCTTGGGATTCCCACTGATTTTAAAGACACAGGGAATTCCCTGATACTCCAATGGTCAGGACTCTATGGTTTCACTGCTGAGGCCCCAGGGTTCGATCCCTGGTCAGGGAACTGAGATCCCACAAGTTGTGTGGCATGGTAAGGCGAAAAAAAAAAAAAAAAAGACCAAAGTGCCTTCCCGAGACCTACAGTCATTGCACAGGCTGTGACCTCTGGCTGTTTATCCGATCTCACCTGTCACTGGTCTCTGGTCTGGCCACATGGTCTCCATTAGCCCTCCATACTCAACATGTTCCTTCAACCACAGGCCCTTTGCACATGTGATTTTCTCTGTCAGGAATGCCATCTTGTCATTTTTCTTTGCCTCCTGCAGGAGGTCTCTCTCAAGCACCCCAGCTCCAGGAATCTGACCATGTACCTCCCCTGTTGCACTCACCCATGGCCCATACCTCCCGCAATAAAGACGGGTGCACCCATTTGTATAATGGAGTCTGCTTCCTCCCCAGCTTCTCATTAGGGGGCTGGGTGGGTGGGCCCCTGCTCATGCTACATTCTCCACAGCCCTCATGCCTGGAAGACTGCAGGTTCCCACTAAACATACCTGGAGGGTGGAACAAATCCCTCGAGTAAATCTCTCCTCCTGGGGGACTCCTGCACCCCAGCCGGTCACGTTCTCTTACCACCACCTCCCCACCCCCTAGTCCCCAGGGATTTGTGTTCTGAGGAATGCCTATTTTTAAAATCAGGGAAGTCTTTAAATAAGCGTAGCAGCTTTTCCTTCTCTAGGGTGGGGAGGAAGTTTGAGGTTCATGAAAATAACCACCGCGACGGCTGACTAGATTGTGGGGTGGGGGGGTTGCTGCTTGCAGACTGAGAAGCCTGACCAGCAGCCCAGGTGCCCCCAGAGATGCATTCTCCAACTTTCCTCTCCATTCCCTCTGGGTCAGAATCCCTCCTGCCTTGATGGAAGAGTCTGTTGACCTGGCAAAATGATCATGAGGCTGGGGAGGCGATGCGGGAGTTAGTATTTAAGGTAGTGCAAACTGCAGAGATTGGAACTATCGCCAAAGCACCTGCCATTTTCTGAGCTCTGTGCAGAAGCCCGTGGCAACACACAGCAACAACTTTATGAGGTGGAGATGGAATCCTCTTCATTTATAGGTGCGGAGACTGAGAACAGAGAGGCCAAGCAATCTGCCCCAGGCCACACAGCCAGTGAGATGTAGAGCTCAGATTCGGAGCCAGGCTGCCTGGCCCAGAATCCCCTCCCTCCCCCATGACCTCCACGAACACTGCTCTGGACTCAGCTGGTGAAGAAGGCCAGCACTGAGTCAGGAGTTCAGCCCGGTGTTACTCAACAAGAAACACATTTTATACCCTGCCACTTAGGACACGCTAACATATATACATTCTATAATCAACATTAAAGTTAATATGTGAGAGACTTAAGTTCTCCACTCTGTTCTATTTTTTAAAAGGCTGATTGAAGCCCATTAATGGATTTCAGGAATCACCAATGGGTTGAGTCTGAAACACATGGGTACAGCAGGACGTATTTTGTCTGCTTCCCTGGGGGAGGGAGAGGATAGCTGCTGGAAAGCTGGCAGTCCTGCCCCAAGTCTGTGATTTGGCCATGTTAACTGGGAAGCATAAGTCAGGCTGCTCTTTGTGTTTTGAAAGCATAGAAAGAAATGAAAGCATAGAAGGAAAAATATATAGTTACCCAGCTAGAAATTAGGACCTATCACCAGTATGACTGAATCATCTGGGCCACCCCACCCCCAACATCTTAGTGACGCTTCAGCTGTGGAAAAGATGAGATAAATAAGAGTTCAGGGCACCCCTCTTTCTTGCCCCACTGTGGCTCAGTCCTTGGAAGGAGGCCAGTGCAGCTGCAGTTTAACCAATGGCTCTCAGACCTGCTGCACATTGGAACCACTTGGATGCTTTAAAAAACAAACAAACAAACCCCAGTGCCTGGCTCCCAGGCCCCAAGACTGATTCAGTTGGCCTGGAGTGGCCTGGGTGGTTGGGATCTCCAGTGTGCAGTCAAGGTCAAGAACCAGCATCATGAATGAACCTGGTGCCCCCAAACACCTTATGAGAAAGGTGCCAAAGGGCCACAAGGATTTCTAAGCACACCCGGCAACCAGGTTGCCCAGATGTGGCTGGTGACAGGTGACTGAGCTGAGGACTAGGTCAGCTGATGGGCCGAAAACCCACTTGATCCTCATGACGGCGTCAGCAGTTCCTGTGTATTAGGATGGCATGCTGCTACGTGCTCTCCAGGCGCCATCTTGTTTGATCCTCACTGTTCCCATTTTACAAAAAAGGAAAAGGGAGGCTCAGAGAGGTGGGCAGGGGCAGGGAGGGCCTCTTAGGAGGGCAGCTGTCCAGAGCCTGCTGGGGGCCCCTTGTGATTAGAGCCGGCTACAGCAAATCAGGTCTGAACCATGGCTAAAAACCCCACCAGCTTCTCCTACAACAGAGCTATTTTGCTCCCTAAAGCTAGAGGGGATGGATGATTAAATAGCTCCTAAATGCAATCCTATTAAAATAATTTTTTAAAAACTTAATTAACTTCACTGGGGTAAATTATTAAAAGGAATGTGTTTTAGAACCAGTAAGAGGCTTATTTGCTCTAAGTGGTTCTGGTCCAATCTTCCCTAGCTGCCCAACAACGTGGCTGGGACCGCCCCTTGTTTTGGCCTCTGTATGATGAAAGACAGGCTCCCACCCCCAGGGGTCCCCTGAGGTGTGTCCCTAGTTCTGCATTCCAACACACTGCTTGCCCTGATGTTTCTGTATCTTCACCCCAACTCCTGCGACCTGTCCCTGCAGCCAGACCTCCTGACCCACCCGGATGCCCAAGTTTTACCTGCTGTCATTCACCCCAGTGAGCAGACCGTCACTCCACATCTATTTCTTTTAGTATTACTATTGTGAAAACATGAGGAAAAACAAATTGATAATTCCAACACACCAAATTTATCATCTACTTATCTACCCATCTCACTCTCTAATCTGTCTTTTACAATGATAATCAAAGGCTGCAGACAACTTTGTATCTTCCCCCCCCCACTACTTATATGCATCAGACTTATGCCTTTTTAATGGCCAAGGTTTATTAACCACAGAAGTCAGTGTTCTCATTATTGTATTTTCTGATTGTTCATTTTTAGCATCTTTACCACCAATTCAAAGGCCCCATTTTTGCACATGTCAACATTTCTGAAATCTGTCCTACAACCGCCCAGTGCCAGTGCTGGGTCACATTAGATCACAGTGAACAGGCGGGCCCTTTTCTCCTTCACAGCACATGAAATCATGATGCATTGACAGTCAAGGGCATCTTACAGACTAAGAAACACATATGTTTCTAAATTGTGCTGTAAATGATACTTTTGCCTTTCTGTGGGTTGTTTCCTTTCCCGTAAGTGAGATGACCAGGTTTGATTATGACCATTTTCATGACTCCTGATACACCCAGTCAAGTTTTTTTCCAGCAGTTGTGTGGGTTGATCCAACCCCTCGTGAGATGCAGCAGAGAGCCAGTTTCACCACAGCAAAACCATCATTGAGAATTTCCGCTTGCTTTTTTGTTTTGCCTCGTCGTAGGGAGCGATAAACAAAGGAAACTGTTTCATTTGCCTTTCTGTGAGTGGTAATCATAGCTGGAACTCAAGGAGCACCTGTTACTGGGTGGCAGGCACTAAGCTTACGATATCTTATCAAGAATTGCCACAACAATACGGAGGGTGATCGTCATCCTCTACTGGAAATGCCACCAAATTTCATTAATGCAAAGATGGACATTTCCCCCTTATTTCAACACTTCTGAGATCAGAATTGGTAGCATGTTGTAAGGGCCATTGGTCACTTCCCCCTCCCACACTAT
The DNA here is from genome assembly GCF_019320065.1 of Cervus canadensis. Taxonomy (NCBI): domain Eukaryota; kingdom Metazoa; phylum Chordata; class Mammalia; order Artiodactyla; family Cervidae; genus Cervus; species Cervus canadensis. The sequence continues at coordinate 123,765,887 of NC_057386.1, read as the reverse complement.
AAACAGCTTTAAATCAGAAATACTCTTACAATTAAAGAGGCCACCGATTTGACAAAATGCAAGATCATCACCATCGTCCCATAGTCCTCTGCCCCATTACTCTGCTGCTACCCTGAGCCTCTGGCGCTGCCCTGACAACTCCACCTGGCCAGGCCCCTAGAAACTCCAAGAGAACAGCTGAAACGGAAGCCAACATCTTTCCACCTTGCCCTACCTTTCACAACCAATGTCTCTTCAAATCGAACAAGCCTGTGTCCCAGATATCAAGGACAGAATTTATTAGTCCCACTCTGGACAGCCACACAATACAGGAGGCAGAGCATTCGCTTTGCCATCAGGCTAGGTTGGAAGCCCATTTCTGCCACTTCCTGTTTGATCTTGAGCAAGTAGCTTTCCTTCTCTGTTTCCAAGTATCTCTACCTGTAAAATAAATGGTCGGGAGGAGTCCTGATGAGCTCAGTATTGTCCTCGCATTCTGAGACCATTGTCTCCTCAACTTCTCTGGATGAGCCTTCAGGAACAAGGGTGATAACTTGGCCCCATTTTCCAGATAAGGAAACTGAGGCTCAGAGAAGTGAGGGTGTGACCAAAGGATAGAGGGCTATTAAAATGCAGACCTGGGCTTTGAACAGTCTGTTTTTGATTTTGAGGCTATCTTGAGGTTCCTCCCGTAGCTTTCACCTCTGTGACTTTAAACACTTTGGTATGGTGCAAGCACCCTGAACACGTGTTTTCCCTCCATCCTGTTAGAAACGTCAAACAATTATCTTCTCAAGGCTGGGAGGTCCATTAACTCTGCTAGTCCACCTGAATTAATTTACCTTTTCATTCCAGGCAGCCATCTTTCTGTCTTCTCAGGATCTGGAAAATAAGAAAACATTTGTCCAGATCTGTCATCCTGCCAGCATTTGCCTTAGTATGTGTTTTCCAACACTTTCTTACAAACTATTTTTAACTTGCTTAAGTTAATAGTGTCTGAAAACAGTAAATAGTAAAGTTCAAGCCATATGTAGAAGGATGACCTCCTGAGTATATACCCAAAGAACTGAAAACAGGAACTCAAATACATGCACACAAATATTCACAGCCAAAAGATGGAAACAATCCATGCCCATTATCATATGAATGGATAAGTAAAAGATGTTATATCTATACAATGAAGTGTTATCCAGCCATAAAAAGAAATGAAGTACTTTTGCAATACATACAAATTATCGAATCATTATGTTGTACATCTGAAACTAAGTTGTATGTCAATTATATCTTAACAAAAAAGAAAGAAGATACGAAGTACTGACACATGCTACAACATGAATGAACCTCTAAAACACTATGTTAAGTTAAAGAAGCCAGACACAAAATGTCACATATTACATGGTTCCACTGATGTGTAATATCCAGAATATGCAAATCTATACAGACAGAAGGCAGACTGGTGGTGGCCCAGAACTGGGGGAGAGGGGAACAGGAGAGTGACTGCCTAATGGGGACACAGTTTCCCTTTGACGTGATGAGAATATTCTGGAACTGGATGGAGGTGGTAGGTGTACTACATCAGGAATGTATTAAATGATACTGAACTGCTCACTTTAAAACTTAATTTTTAAAAAATTTAATTAGATGTGCATTTCACTCCAATTAGGAACCAGGCAGACATATGTTAGTGTTGAGATTGCTCTGGAAAGCAGCAAGGAATCTAACTAAATGTTCACCCCTGAGGGTCTGGTCAAGTCAGTCACAGTACATCTATGGTACATCCAGTACTGTTAAATGTCCATAGGTGGATGAGGAAAGATGTGAGGAATATAACAAGTCTCCCATTACTTTGTAGCATAATATGATCCCATCCATGTGAAAAGATGATATATGCATTAAAAAAAAATCTGTTAGGGATGGAGCTGAATTCTTCACAGTGGTTACTGCTGGAGATTTGAGGGTGTGGTGGGTATTCTCTCTCGGCTTCTTTCTGAAAGGTCTGAACTTTTACAATGACTATGTGTGACTTCTTAAAGCTTATTTTTAATGTAGGTGACATATACAGCAAAAAAATTAGACACAAAAAGATATACTATGATGTCTTTCTATTCCTCGTCTTCCCAGAAACATCCTCTCCTATCAATTTCCCATGTAGCCTTTGGAGGTATTCTATGTCTTCCCAAGCACAGTCTTATTTATTCTTTTTTCCCCTTTAAATGTGAGCTCTCACACAGCTCTGAATCTTGTTTATTTCCCTTTAGGGTGTGGGAGGCTGAAGGATGCCCTGCCCAAAGATGCACGGTCCAAATTCCCAGAACCTGTGAATGTGCCCATTTACATGGCAAAAGGAACTCTGCAAGTGTAAGGAGATGAAGGACGTCAAGATGGGGCATTATCCAGGTGGACCCAGTGTGATCAGAAGGGTCTTCACAAGTAGAGTCAGAGGACCAGAAGAGGAGGAGATGTGATGACAGAAGCAGGGACTGGAGTCAGAGTGAGATTTGATGTTATGCTGCGTTGAAGATTGAGGGAATGGGGTTATGAGTAAAAACAAAATAAGATATAATGGATAGCTTGTGGGAAGACGCTATGTAGCACAGGGAGCTCACCTAGAAGAGTGAAATTGGCAGGTGTATGTATACACATAGCTGATTCGTGTTATACAGCAGACACTAACACCGCAAACTAAGTGCGAAGCAATTATACTCCAATTAAAAATCTAAAAAATAAGTAAGGGCAGCCTCTGGAATTTGGTAAAGGCAAGGAAACAGATTCCCCTCTAGAAGCCTCCAGAAGCAACAGAGCTCTGCCAAGACCTTGATCTCGCCATATCGTGACTGATTTGGGGCAAGAGACCCCTAGAACTGTAAGATAATAAATTTCTGTTCTTTTAAGCCATCAGATTTTCGATCCTTTGTTACAGTGGCCACAGGAGACTAACACAGTGAGCCAGAGACGGTCTTTCACAGGATGTTCTAGAGCAAATGCAGCCTTTGGGTGACTGCGCGGGATTCCCCTGAGGGAGTGTGTATAGTTCCCACTAGCAACCAACATTTAGATTGCTTCCCAATCTTTTGCTGCCCCAGCATTTCAATGAATAACCTTATACGTTGTGTCACGCAGTCGTTTCCAACTCTTTGCAACCCCGTGGACTGTAGCCCACCAGGCTGCTCTGTCCATGGGTTTCTCCGGGCAAGAACACTGGAGTGGGTTGCCACTTTCTTCTCTGAGGGATCTTCCCAACCCAGGGATCAAACCCTGGTCTCCAGCATTGGCAGGCGGATTCTTTACCATCTGAGCCACCAGGGAAGTGCCTATATGTCATGTACTCCTTTTATAACTTAAAAAATATTAACATTTTGAAAAAAAAATCACGAAGACTTAAAAAAATAAAATAAAAAAGAGTTATTTCTCTCCCCACGGTAGCATGCTCAGGGCACAAGGGACTCTCGGTTTCTTGCTGGTTGACTGGCAGAGCAGCCTCTGCAGTCAGCACAGCTCACCTGGGTGTGTTCCTGTTCCAGCCCCTGGGGGTTCTCACCCTGCTCATGAGATGGGGCTCAAGTGGAACCACCATCACAAGTGAAGGTGAAGGGAAAAATTCAGGTGCCCTGGAGATTTCCTTCCTCCGCAGGACAGGAAACAGAACTAGCGCATGCATAGAAAAACACCCAGATTCACTCATTCAAGCAACGGAAAATTTAAACGTGCCATGACCTCCCCATTATACTAGACAAAATAAAAATGAGAAAAAAAAAAAAGCCCCATGCTCAGGGGACTGCAGGGAAACTTGCACATACTGCTGGGGATAATTTTTCTAAACAGCCACCTGGTAATAAGTAGTGTATGCCTTTAGGATGACCCTTGACTGGAACACACCAGTTTGGAGACTATGACTCAAAAATCATTTGAACCTGAAATTATCACAACATTGTTAACTGGTTATACTCCAATATAAAATAAAGTCAAAAAGAAATTTGAAAGCAAGAAAAAAAAGTGCAATTTGGATCACACTGTTTTAAGTAAAGTTGGAAAATGGCTAGAACCTGATAACAGCAGCAAGGTCCCATGATAGGGAAAAGCTGAAGAAGGCAGTAGGAGGAATGACAATTCTGAGGCTTGTGTAGAAATGTAGAAAGAAGGTTGTTAAGCAACGAGAAGCAGAACTATAATGGTTGCGCACACTGCCTGCAATTGTACAGTTATCAGAACTTCTACTCAGTGCAAGGGGCTTTCCAGGTGGCTCAGTGGTAAAGAATCTGCCTGCCAATGGAGGAGACACAGGTTTGATCCCTGGGTCAGGAAGATCCCCTGCAGAAAGGAATGGCAACCCACTCCAGTATTCTTGCCTGGAGAAATCCATGGACAGAGGACCCTGGTGGGCTACAGTCCATGGGGTCACAAAGAGTCAGACATGACTTAGCAACTAAACAACAACGACAACTCAGTGCAAGGCATGGCCCTGGCTTCTGGGGAATCCTAAGTGAAGAGACAAGAAAAAGGTCTGGGCCCTGGTAAACTGACATTTTAGCCAAGAAACACATAAATAAGGTAACATCACTTGGAAGGAAGAACAGTAATGCAACAAAGGGCAAGCAAAGAGTGGCTCCTGCAGGTTGGGGTGGGCAGGGAAGGCTTCCAAGTAGGTGACTTTCATGGTGGTCTCTGAGTTGCAAGTACGTCCCAAGAAGATGGAAGGGATGAGTGTTACCAGGAGAAGGAAGGGTATGTGCACAGACCCTGAGAGAGCTTTTCGTATGTCCAAGGAAGGAAGAGGACACCAGTATGGCTGCAGTGAGCAGAGGAATGAGAAGAGTCAGGAATCAATCAAGGCCCAGCTGTGCAGAGATTTCAGAAGACAGTGCTGAGGATCTGTGGGTGAAGGTGGGGATGCAGAGGAGTGACCAGATTCACAATATGCTGAGGCGTAGGACCTGCGGCTGGCTGAGATGGAGGGGATTAAGAAAAGAGCAGGTTTTGGAGTAAGAATACCCTAGGCCTTCCTCCTTCTTGCTAAGCTGGTGCTGAGGGCGGGATCGGGGACTACAGGGTAGTTCTGGAATTGTGCAAGCCTCAGCCTGAAGATTTTCAAAACCCTGTCCCTGCTGGCCTTTCCTTCCAAGTCAGAGAGGAAGGTGTCATGGTCCCCAGCCTTGGTCTTACTCAAGAAGCTTTCAGCTGCTGGTGCGGCTGCCGAAAACACTGCAGATCTCACATAGCTCTGAGCGACTTGGGGTTGCAGGACAGAGAAGTGCTCTCAGACGGGCAGAGACGGGTGGAGACAGGGCCCAGCCTGAGTCAGGCACCGGGCTAGGCCTTCACACCAACCATCTCATTTAGTCTCCTCAGCAAGGTTCTGAGGCAGGTACCAAGCTTAATCCCGAGGTTAAGGATAAGCAAAGGAAAAAGACAAGGAAACTGAGGCATGGAAAATTGAAGTCCCATCGCTAAACCTGCAAAGCGCCCTGTGCCCAGCGCCGGTGCTGGTACAAGCCTGGGAGTTTCTGGACCAGGGGGCTACACCATGCCTCCTCTCTGGAGTTTAACCTGGCCCCCAAAGCACTGTTCTTATTCCTTGGCACCCCCTACCCAGCTGAAGGATTTGCTGTCCACAAAGTTCTTTTTGCAGTGATAAGCAGGTAGGCTCACCCTGGCCTCTTCCCCTGTTCCCAGCACTGGTCTCTCCCTGCCGTTTCCCAAGGGTGTAGGACCCAGGCAGGGCAGGCCTGATGAGTAAGAGGACTTAGGTGTTCACACCGACCTGGGTGAGTTCCGGTTCTGCCTCTGTGGGCGGTGTGACCCCCTGGCGAGTAGCTTGGCTTCCTTGAGTCTTGGTATCTTCACCTGTAAGAGGGAGACAAGGATGGTACCTAGCTCACCTGTTGCTGCTGCTTCATGGCATGTGAGGAAGTGAACGCACCTGGCCCAGGGAATCACTCCATACAAAAGGGTAGCTTTCGTCCACACCCTCGTTTTCAAGGTGAGGTGCACGCTTTGTCTCCTGTCCTTCCCCTCTGTAGGGGGCCCCTGGGTTATCACTGCCTGCCCGCGTTGCCCTGAGCTGGGAAACGCTAGAACCGAGGGCAACCGGGCACCCTTGGGATCCCGCGGGGGGTCCCTGGGAGGCTCGGCTCGGGCTGGGAGGGCTCGAAAAAGGGTCACGCGCCCCGGGCCAGCCCCGGAGCACTTACCCTGCGCCCGGCCTGCCCGCGGCCACCGCAGCAACTGCGAGCTCGGCGTCTGCAGGGCCGCCCCGCCCGCTCCTTCCTCCCGCTCCTTCCTCCCGCCCCCTCCTGCCGCCCGCCCTCTAATAACTCAGTCCGCGGCTGGCGGGGAGCTCCGGCCCGGCTCTCGGCCCCCTTGCCCTCGTTTTTGCCTGTCTGTCAGTCTCCCCGCTGGTCTCTGCGCCCCCCTCCACCCCCCTCCCCGCTCCTCAGGCCCGAGCCTGGCCTGGCCCTCCTGCAATCCCGCAGACGGACAAAGGTCCCGCCCGTGGGAGCCAATCGCGAATCACGAGAATCCTGGCCCCGGAGACCCTAAGGGGAGGGGCAGGAGGAGGGAGCCACTTCCTTCCTCCGACAGGGATGTATTGCCCGCGGGTCCACCCCTTCCCCACCACACACTCGGTGAAGCCCGGCTGGCTCCGGTTCGCTCCCTCCAATCCCCCCTCCCCAATTCCTGATTACTTAAGCGTTAGCTGAGTGTCCCCTGCACAGTATCTGTAGGCAGGGGGTGGAAGGTGGGCAGAATGCCCTAAGCGGGTGGCCAACTTCGGAGCTGTCAGAAAGCCCCTGGACTGGGGGAGTGGATGAGGCTGGAGGTGAAGAGGAGGTGCTGGCATTGACAAGAGGGAGGAGCCTTCCGGCCTGGAGGCAGAGCGCACCCTTGCTTTGTGACTAGTGCTCACCCCCTGGCTCAGCTGCACCATTCCTCCCCTGCGCACCCTCCCTCTCCCAGACTTCCCCAGGACTCTGTCTAGACCTTCTTTCTGGAATGGTTCACACTGGTCTCAGTTACTCCGTTAGCCTCCATCTTCCCCCAAAGTATCACTGGTCCCAAACTTCCAAGACCTGAAGGCATCTGTCTTCTACACACCTCCCTGCTCCTGGTTTAGTTGGTGAGGGGGGGCAGTCACAACTCCCTGGAGTTGTACCGTTAGTAGGTTTCTGTGGCCACTGTAACAAGTTACCACAAACCTAGTGGCTTAACATAACACAAGGATAACACTTAAAACAGCAAAGCACTGGAGGTCAGAGGTCCAGGCCGGTCAAGGTGTTGTCAGGGCTGCGTTGTATTTCTTCTGAAAACTTGAGCCGGGTTTGGGGCTGGATCCATTCCTTGCCTTTTCCAGCTGCTTTGCATTCCTCAGCTGCTGGCTAATCACCCTGACCTCTTCTTTCACCATCACATCTCTTCTCTACATCTGACCCTTTCCCTCCCTCTTAAAAGGACCTTTGTGATTATACTGGGCCAATCTGATATACTGAACAATCGATAGTCTCAAGATCCTTGACTTAATCACGTCTACAAAGTTCTTTTGCCATGTAAGGTAGCATTTGTACAGGTTCTAAGGATTCAGTGTGCTGCCGAGCACAGAGATACTCTTTCCATTATCCTCTGTTGAGTCTGCTCTTCCCAATCCTGTCTCCTGCGGGCTTTCTTAAAACAGTTCAGTTTGATCTGACTTCTCAGTTCCATTTTCTTACTACAGGAGAGCCATCCTGGTCTCTGGGGCGTAGTCTGGCCCGTTCTAAACTTCCACTTTGTATTTTATTAGAAACTCCCTTCCCACCCCCAGGGCCAGCTAGATGGAGTGGAGAGGGTGTGGGGACTGTGCTTCCCAGCCCCGCCCACCCCTGTGTTCACTCCCTGAGGGTCCAGGAAGGGAAGAGGGTGAGGGGACAGGTTAGGGTGCCTCCCACCTCAAAGCTGCAATCCTCTTTTGGTTGGCTTTAACAACTAGTCCTGACTACCGTTTTAAGCCAGAACAGACAGCTGGTGGTCTTGACAGGCCCCACCAAGTCCAGGCTCAAATGCTGCCCCTGGCTCGACGCTCTGGCTGACCCCTGCTGGAGGCTCCACTCATTAATGTTCTCATGTGTTGCCTTGTTGACCCAAGCTGGAAAAGCCTGTAGCTGCCAACCTGACCTATGTCCTGGAGGCTGGGGCCACCAGCAGGGACCTGTTTCCATACTTCTTTTAGGAATCAGGATCCTGAGGGAGCTGGTCAGCAAGTAAGGAGGATTTAGTAATATTCTCAATACTGCTATCTTCACTGGAATCCCTCGACTACTTGGTCTTCTCAGTGGACAGGAGAAGATCTCAATTGTGTTAACATCTTTAGCAGAGAGTCTGGCATGTAGCAGGTGTTTTACATTCCATTATGTAAACCAGGTCTCCTGCATTGCAGGCAGAGTCTTCACCGTCTGAACCACCAGGGAAGTCCGATTATGCAATAGCATAAATTAACACATGAGTATTGAGCATAATACAGTATGGCTATCCACCATCTCTGCTTCTAATCAGCACTGTACTGAAGATCCCAGCTAATGCGATAGGACAGGGAACATGAGGTACAAAGACTGAAAAGAGAAAACTGAGTATTTGCAATCAATGTGACTATCAGGAAAATCCATGAGACTCAACAGATTGGCACTGGACACAGATTGTGTGCCACGGCTTTTCTAGATAATATTAGATGAAGGAGCAGCCCTGTTCTCTGAGAGCTCCTATCTAAGTAGTTGAGGAGGTGAGGCCAATAGTCCTTAGTACAGTCACCTGCAGTCCACAGAAAGAATCTAAGAAGTCCATAAACTTGGATAAGCAAAAGATTCAGTTCAGTTCAGTCGCTCAGTCATGTCCGACTCTTTGTGACCCCATGAACCGCAGCACGCCAGGCCTCCCTGTCCATCACCAAGTCCCAGAGTCCATCCAAACCCATGTCCATTCAGTCGGTGATTCCATCCAACCATCTCATCTTCTGTCGTCCCCTTCTCCTCCTGCCCTCAATCTTTCCCAGCAGCAGGGTCTTTTTAAATGAGTCAGTTCTTCGCATCAGGTGGCCAAAGTATTGGAGTTTCATCTTCAACAGCAGCCCTTTCTTTTTTTCTTTTTTTTTTAAACAGCAGCCCTTTCAATGAACACCCAGGGCTGACTTCCTTTAGGATGGACTGGTTAGATCTCCTTGCAGTACAAGGGATTCTCAAGAGTCTTCTCCAACACCACAGTTCAAAACCATCAATTCTTCGGCACTCAGCTTTCTTTATAGTCCAGCTCTCACATCCATACATGACCACTGGAAAAACCATAGCCTTGACTAGATGGACCTTTGTTGACAAAGTGACATCTCTGCTTTTTAATATGCTATCTAGGTTGGTCATAACTTTCCTTCCAAGAAGTAAGCGTCTTTTAATTTCATGGCTGCAATCACCATCTGCAGTGATTTTGCAAAAGGTTACATCTTCATTTTCATTCATCTCTAACTTAATTTTAGTACTTCCTTCAGTTATGAATGTAGGTAACAAACCAGTTATAGTAGCAGCACCCATGATTTTGCAGTCAGTTAAAATCACAGATGTGTCTACATTACAACAGAGTATTTGTAGATATCTCAAAAAAAAAGTTATACTCACCACTACTTCAAAATTACAGTAGTTTTTAAACTACTTCTTAGTTCTCATAGTTTAATGTGCTAACAAAGAATTTCATATATTATCACCATTAGAAAAAATAAATGCATTTCAAGGTAACTGGGTTCTTTGTAATATGATGTGTTCTATTTCACTCATTTAAAAACTCCCCTGAGAGAAGGACTCAAGTTACAAAAGAGATCAGAAACTCCTGCCTTAAAGGAAGGATGTGTTCTCTGGTTTGGGTGATGCTGATATGGTTCTCTTTCACAAGGGAGCCCCCCGCCCCCATCCTTCACATTTCTTATCAAGCAGTAAGCCCAGCTTGCTCAAGTATGTGTCAGTCATTGCCCCAGGAGCTTTCTGGTTATCATGCCTTTTGAACTTCATGGGGCATTTTGAGGAAGCTCTAAACTTTGGGTCTAGCCTGCTTGTGCAGGAGAGCTTGTCCCAGGAGAGCTGCGACAGTGCCAATTCTGGTTTTTCCCAGTAGGAAGAGAGGCTATCTCTGTTGGTTTTGGTTCCTCCAGCGCAGTGTTTCAGCTGATGCAGCTGACCACTTCCCTTCCTAGGGGAAAAGCCAGGCTCAAGGAGAAGGTACAAAAATGGAAAGGAGGAGAATCTGCCAGGGCTGGGTAGGGGCTGTTTCGATTTCTCAGAGTTACAACTGCTGTCTGGGTCAAGAGTCTCCTTTTCCAGCAGATATGACTCATCCACAGTGGTGACAGCCACACAGGATAACTACCTATATATGATAGGTGCAGGTACCATGTAAGATGATGTAGCTGCATTAGAAGGTCATGGCTGGACTTCCCTGGCAGTCCAGTTGTTAAGAATCCACCTGCCAATGCAGGGGACACTGGTTCAATCCCTGATCTGGGAAAATTCCACCTGCTGGGGAGCAACTAAGCCTGTGTGCCACACCTACCGCAGCCTGCATGTTCTAGAGCCAGTGCTCCACAACAAGAGAAGCCATTGCCAGTAATAAGCCTGCGGACCGCAGCTAGAGAGTAGCCCCTGCTTGCCGCAACTAGAGAACGCCCGTGCAGCAACAAAGACCCAGGTGCAGCCCAAAATAATTTTTTTATAAAAAGGTCATGGCTATCTCTGACCCCCTTCTGTGATACTTGGCTCAAACTTTCGCTTCATGGTTCAGAATCACATGAGAGGTTAGGAAGAACATAGGAGTTGGCGACAAAGAGACTTGGGTTTAAATCCTGCCTCTACTCTTTCCCTTGTAAGTTGGGTGATCTTTCATTAGTTTAGCAAATAATTTCTGCATGTCAGTTATGTGCTAGATACAGAATACAGAGGCGAATGAGACAGGTTCCACCTCCTCTCATGAACTTACTCTAGATGGAGACATACAAAGACTAAACTATGGGATTATTAAAGAAATGACCAGGAGATTATGGCAGAGAATAGTGGTGGGAATAGAGATGAGGCCAGCAAGGTTGGATAGCTGGGGAAGGCCTCTCTGTGATGTTTAATATTGAAAACTGACTGTAAAGAGAGGGGACAGCTTTCTAAGTGGAAGCAGTATGTGCAAAGGGCCTGACTTGGGAAAGAGCTTGGCTTGATGGAAAACCAAAGGGAGGCCAGAATTACTGAAACGTGGCAGGAGGGAGAGAAAGTGGTGAGAAGGTCGGTCAGAGAGAAGGACGGACGCCAAATGGAAGGCTGGAGTGCAAAGTACAAGAAGCTTTGGGAAGGGCCTCCCTGGTGGCGAAGAATCCGCCTTGTGGGCCTGATCCCTGGTCGGGGAACTAAGCCTCTTGGCCACAACTACTGAGCCCAAGAAGTACAACTAGAGAGCCCATACGCCACAATGAAAGATTCCGCATGCTGCAACTACGACCTGACACAGTCAAATAAATAAATAAAACTAAAAAAAAAAAAAAAAAAGCTGTTTTGTAGCTTATAAGTAGCTTACTCATGAATTAGTGAAATATAAAATCATTAGTAGAGAAAAAGAAGCTATGAGAGTTATAAGCAGGGGGAGAGTCACAGCTTTTTTTTTTTTTTTACTTTATTGTAGTTAAATATACATAACTTTGGGCTTCCTAGGTGGCACTAGTGGTAAAGAACCCACCTACCAATGCAGGAGACACAAGAGATAAGAGTTCAATCCCTGGGTCAGGAAGATCCCCTGGAGGAGGGCATGGCAACCCATTCTAATGGTCTTGCCTGGAGAATCCCATGGACAGAGGAGCCTTGCAGGCTATAGTCCATGGGGTCGCAAAGAGTCGGACATGACTGAAGCAACTTAGCACACACACATATGTACTTTTACCATTTTAACCATTTGGAAGTGTACAATCAGTAGCATTTAGTATATTCATAATGCTGTACAACCTTCACCACTATTCAAGAACTGTTTCATCCTCTCAAAAAGAAATCATGCATCCACTAAGCAGTTCTTGCCTACCACCAGCCCTAAAACACCCGCTGGTCTGCGTTCTATTTCTATGGACTTGTCTGTTCTAGACATTTCATATAAATGGAATCAATGCGTGGCCTTCTGTGTCTGGCTTACTTCTCTCAGGGTGTTTCTGAGGTTCATCTGTGTTGTAGCATATGTCACTACTTCATTCCTTTTATGCCTATAGTCCACTGTATGGACAGACCACATCATTTCTTTTTAAAGATAAACTTTAAAAAAAGTTTATTTATTTGGCCGTGCCAGGTCTTAATTGCAGCATGCCGGATCTTTTAAGTTGCAGCATGAGGAATCTTTAGTTGTAGCGTGCAAACTCTTAGTTGTGGCATGTAGGATCTAACTCCTCAACTAGGAATTGAACTCTTGCCCCCTGCGTTAGGAGTTCAGAGTCTGAGCCACTGGACCATCAGGGAAGTGTCTGTTTATCTTTTCTTCCACTGATACAGTTTGATTTTACAAAGATAACTCTGCTTGCTGGGTGAAGATGATTACAGGGAAGGCAAAAAGTACAGGTGAGAGATGCTGGCTTGGACTAGCATATTGGGAAGAGAGAGAGAAAAAAGGGCAGGGGCTCGGGACCCATTTGGGAGATAGAACAGATGAGGAACTGAGGGACTGGATGTGGAGGGTGAGGAAAAGGCTGGAGCCCCTGAGTACACAGTGGTGCCACTGCTGAGACAGAGAAGGAACTAGGACATCCTAGCTGTTTTTGATGTTTGAGCTGTCAAACTGGCCGTGTCATGAGGGCAGTAGGATCTGAGACCTGGCAGAAATCTAACAGGTGATATTTTTGATTTTGTTTCTGGGCTCTGGGCCAGAGCGCCTAAAACTCTTCTAACAGGTGCATCTTTTCTTACATTTGGTTTTGTCCCCAGCTCCTGAAATGCTCCAGCAATTAAGGTTAAAGGAATATCTCTTGTTGTTTAAAGTGAGCCCCTTCAAACCACACCTGAGTTTGTTAATGAAGTGACTCTGGAACGCCCCTAAGGATGTGGGGCTTGTTGCCAGCAGGAGCCAACTAAGGGGTTAGAGGGTTGGAACTTTTAGTCCATCTCCCCTGGGAAGGGGAGACAGGCTAGAGACAGTTAATCATCAGTGACCAATGATTTAGCCAATTTAGGCTACCTGATGAAGCTTCCATTAAAAGTCCTAACTGAAGGGGTTTGGAGTTTCCAGTTTGCTGAACCTGTGGAGATCTTGGGAGGATGGCGTGCCTGGAGAGGGTGTGGAAGCCGTGTGTTCCATCCTCCAATGCCTTGGTTACGCATCTCTCCCATCTGCCTGTTCCTGACTTGTATCCATTTGTGGTAAATCCTAATATAGAGTAAACCATTTTCCTGAGTCCTATGTCATTCTAGGAAATTATCAAATGAGGAGGGGATCACAGGAACCTCTGATTTATAGCTAGTCAGTCAGAAATACAGGTGACAACCCGGACTTGTGATTGTTGTCTGAAGGGTGGAGGGAGAGAGGGTAAGGCCTGGGGGCAGGGCCCTTTAACCTGTGGGGTCTGTGCTAACTCCAGGCTGTTAGTGTCAGAACTGCTTGGTGTGCAAACCCCACACATCTGTTCAAAGTATTGAGAGAAAAATGTGGAGTTTTTCTTTTAGGGGGTCATTAACATACAGCTGGTGTTCAAAACCATGGACCAGGCTGAGATCTCCCCATCCTGAGTGTAGACAAAGGGGCCCAGGACTGAGTTAGAGATGGATCGAGTGAGGAAGAAGCCACAGGGCAGACCGAGTAACTGTGAGGTAGAGAAAAAACCCAGGGTGTGTGGGGTCCTGGGAACCAAAAGGATAGTGTGTGAAGGAAGACGGAGGAGTAAATGGTGTTGATGCTGATAGGAGTGGGCTGAAGAGAGCAGGGAAGGGAAGTGGAGGAAAGGCACAGAACTCCTTAAGGAAGAATGGGTGCTGACGAAAGGAAGCAGAGAAAGCGGGCAAAAGTGAGGGGCTGGCAGGGCCCATGCCAGAGCATCCCTGGCTGAGCATGGAACCTGGAATGTAGGAAGCTCCACTTATTCATCTCCTACTGTATGCAGGCGAAGATGTGCTAAGCACCTTGTCCCCGTTCCTCAGGGAAGGCTGAGAGTTACAGGGCCACCCAGCTGGGAAAAGGCAGAGCTGCAGCATGAATTGTGCTGTGAACACTGGATTCTCAGTGACCTCCTTCTCCACCTGTGCCAGGAGTGGTGGGTGCCAACGTTCGGGGGTCAGGTTCTCCAGTTCTCTAGAATCTTCCCTGTCTGTTGAAGTGGGTGAGACTTTTAACACTAGGAAGAAGACGACGGAAGACCCTGGAAATATTTTCTCTCACTTTGGTGAGCAGGACCTGAAACTAAAAGATCTATACGGCATCATTTTGTCCCACCTGCTGGTTACTCCTGGAAACCACTCTGGACCACGTGGTTCAGCCCTCCTGGCCAGCTGAAGAAGGTTCAACCAGATGGATGGGTTCCACGTTTGTTCAGAGGCAGACTGACTTCCTAACTTCCCTCTACCCAGGAGATTTGTCTAGACCAATCTGGGTGATGCTGTCCTTCCCTGCCAGTATGTTTCAGGAAAGGGCATTTAATGCAATGCTCTGGCCAGCGAGCCCTGAGGGGGAAGCCTGCTCCTTCCAGGAGCATCGCGGGAGGAGCCTGCTGCCTCTCTCCTCCCTCTGGTTCAGATCTGGACCTAGGGTCTGTAGGGCACTCCTGCCCTCCGTCTGAGAGCAGAGCGAGGGAGTGGAACGCACCGGGCCCCTGATGCTGCTGCTGAGTCACCGTATCTACTCATTCCACTTTTGACAGATGACACATTTCACTACTGTTTGGGTGAGGAGTTGTTACTTATTGCCAAGAACATCCAGCCCTTGTCCATACCTGGATACTTGTTGGGTTTTGGATGCTGCTCAGTGTTCTACTGTTGAGGGAACTAACTCACCTGTTGGGTCCAGACTGATGGAACTGCTCCAGGTGTCCCCTTCATCTAGCCGAGAGGTGGGCACGTGACCCACATGGCACCAATGGGAGAAAGAGAGACGGCTCACAGAGAGGGCGGGGTCTGCGGTGGAGAAGCTCTGGGGTGGTTGGTGCCTGTGTACTCCAGCCTTCCCTTCCTTCCAGTGGGTGCTTCACTGTCTCCCAATAAGCTCCCTGCTTGCTTTGGTCTGCCTGAGCTGCTTTCTCTCATTTGCATCCAAGGAACCCAGGCCAGGAGCTGAGGGAGAGAGAGGGGGAGGTCTCTGCTACGGTGCGCACCCTGTGTGCGGGAGGCAGCTGTAAACACCTCACTGGGATGTGTCAGACACTGTGCGGGCACAACTCCTCCTTTAACCTCTACAGCAACCCCGCGAGGCAGGAGCTCTGATGACTCAAGATTAGCTTCTGCTGTCAGAGAAAGTCCGAAGTAACAGTGCCGTAAACAAGCCAAAGGCTGGAGCTGCCTCCTTTCCACAAGGCACCTCTCGGCTCGCTGCTCCACCTTCCTCATGTCAAAGACGGCAGCGCCTGCACTTCAGGCAGGAGGATGGAGGATAAACAGGAAAGGGACACTAGATGGCTGTGCGCCAGCCATCTCGTCAGAGCAGCTTCACGGCACTGCTTGCAACTCATGGGGAGGCCTTCGTCCCAGGACACCCAGCTGCAAGGGAACCTGGGAACTGCAGTCCTTATCAGGGCACCTTGAGCCCAGCTGGAAAGTCTATGGTTGCTGAAGAAGAGAGGACTTGGGAAACTGCCAGTAATCCTTGAGAAAAAACAAGGCTCTGACAGGTGAAGTCACTTGTCCTAGGTCACCCAGCCAAACAGGACGCGAACCCACTCTGTACCTCAGGGAGCTGTGGCTACAGTCACACAGAGGAAAGCAGGGCCACAGGGTGACGGCGACAGGCCTCTTGGGGGAAGTGGTATTAAGCTGGGTTGGTTGAAAAAAGGGGAAAGATGGACATTGTAAAAACTGAGATCTAGAGGAAAGAAAATCTTCTTGGGGTAGCATTTTACAAAGTGCTTACTCCCTGATTAGAGCTGGACTATCTCGGTCAATGGGGAGCTCACTACCTGTGGGACATCTCGTTTCCTGGGGCGTACTTCTGGCCAGAGTAGGGTGGTGGTTATCTAGTGTGTCCCTGCTCAGCATTGTCTCCCTCCTCCAGGTAATGTCTGCCGCCTCAATTTCAATCCAGGTGGCTTGAGAAACCAAACCCATGCAGGTCACTGGGGCTCCATAGTGGGCTCTGGCTGGCACTGAGAAGTCCCCTGCAGAGATGGTTATTTGCAATGGTGGGTTTGCCTGGACTGGTGGGGCATGTGGAGAAGGCCTGCCTGGGACTAGGCCAACACAGAGAAGGACAGCAGAGGGATCTGATGGAAAAATGGAGGCCACATCCTGATCTCACGTGAGGCCCTGCATCCAGGTGTGCTCACAGCCACCCTGGTCATGTCAGTTGCACAAGCCAAAACATTTCTTTTTTGCTACAGCCCGTCTGACTGGCATTCCTGTCAGTGTCAACTAACAGAGGAAGAAAATGTCAGATCCCTTTGGATCACCAGCTAGGAGAAGCTGGGGAGTATCTGTGTGCTTTATGAAAGCAGTAGGGCTCACAGCAGAGTTCCTGCAGGTGTGGTCCAGGAACTCCCAGTATCTGCATCACTCTGACACTGAACTTACTGAAGATGCACTTTCCTGGGCTCTAACTTCCAAATCAGAATCTCTGGCAGCAAGGTCCAGGACTCTGCCCTTTGTCAAGTACTCCAAGGGGTTCTTGTGACACCCCCATTTGAGAACCAATGGCTGAAGCAGGTGACCTAGGATCCAACAAAGATCCTGCCACCAACCTGGATGTTAAAACAAATCCCTTTAAGACTTCCCTGGCAGTCTAGTGGTTAGGACTCTGCTCCCACTGTAAGGGGCAGGGGTTTCATTCCTTGTTGGGCAACTAAGATCTCACAGGCTGCATGGTGCAACTAAAAAAAAAGTCTAGATTTCCAGTAACAGCCAAACAGAGCCCTTCCCCTGACTGGTTGTTTCATGGGTGCCCAGCACCCATGCTGTGGGAATGCTTTATGTGTGCACCCCGATGAAACCCTGACAACCACTGACAATCTTTAAGGAAAGGAATGGAGGCTCAGAGAGGCTGGCTGACCTGCCTAATGTCACTCTGTTGGTGAATTTAAAACCAGCTCCTGCCTGTCCCAAAGTCCCCATTAGTAAGCACCTTTCCATACTACCTGCTCTGTCTTTAGAATGAAAATAGAACTTTTTACATGCTGGGCACGTGACCTTTTTACTCATGCTATACAAGGAGTCTTGATTCCTCTTTGCTGCCCTTGCCTGCCTCAACCTGGTAACTTCCTGGAAGTTCTCTCCCCCTCTTATTCTCCTCCCTAGCATCTGTCCTCTTCTTCGTCCTCACTGTAACCATCCTGGGCCATGTCGCCACCACCTGTTGCTTCCAGCAGTTTTTCCAATTCCATTCTTCTTGTTCTCAGACCTGCTCTCCCCACCCAGTACTGAAAGTGATTTTCACAAAATTATACCTCATAAAAAAAACATCGCAGCCATTAAAAAACTAAACAGGAGACTATGAAAACAGCCATGTCCTCATCACCAGATTAAGGAATAAAGTATTTTTCTTGAGTCACAAAGCTCAGAGACCCTCACTGGTTTTCTCTTGCTCTTGGGATTAAAATCCTGTGGCCAAGGAGGCCTTCCCTGCCTAGCCTGGGCCCTGCTCCTCTGAGCCTCGTCCGCATCCCTCTGGCTCTGCTCCTGCTGCCCTGCCTAGATTTCCTCTCCTGCACCAGGCTCTCCCTCCTGTGGAAACACCGGCCTGCCATCTGTGTGTAGCCAGTGCCTGCCTGTGCTCAAGTCTGTTGCAATGACACTTCCTCAGCAAAGTCCCTCAGCCCCTAGAGCAGGCCAAGCCCTGGTAGCTCCCCCCTCACACCGATCCACATTGGTCAGTGCTTGGCTTAATGCCTGTCTCTCCCAGCAGACTGTGAGTTCTGCGAGGGCAGGACTCCTGCCTTCCCAGGGTCCAGTGCAAAGTAACTGCTACAGTTCCTGAATGAAGAAAGGTACTAATGAATTGACAGCCTTTTGCAACCCTGGTAAAATATGTAACATGTATTCACTTGACAAATGTTGCCTACTCTGTATCTGGCTGATCTTCATTAAAAAAAACCCACAAAAACCCACATCATTTGTCTTACTAACAATCTGTACTTCAGTTTCCTCATTCATCAGTAAAATGGGGATCTGAGTACCTAGTTTGGGCGTGGGAAGGCTGCCCTTTGTGGTGCCTGGCACACACGGTATGGGGCACTATGAGGGCCAACATGAGGACAGACACTGGGTTTTATATCAAAGAAACCATGGGCATCACCCAAACACTTGCCGGATCTTTTAGTTAATAATATTCATATTATTATCCTGAAAGTACTATATGTAATATAGGATGAAGCGAATAATCATGTTACCATTGCTGGGGACTAATATTTTTGTTATAAGAGAAAACAGACAAAATGTTAAATCAAAGAAGTAAAATCTATGTAATCCTAAGTTTGGATTGGAAATATCAGCATGAATTAATGACTTAATTTTTCTTAAAAATAAGAACTTCCTAGCTTTGTTCACTGACGAAATCTACAAACTAACTCAGTGGCAATGCACACCAACCCTAACTTTGAAAATAAAAGCGATTTCCCACTGAAGGGAAGTCATGGCTCTGGAGAAATAAAGAAAAGTTCAAAATGCACTTAGAACCTCATCACAGCAGAAGGCAAGGAAATCCATAGTATTCATGTCAAAAGGACACAGGAAAAACAAAAGGATGCGGGGAAACTCAAAGAGGCTCTGGCTGGCTGAGGATGGTGAAATGTAAACTTTGAGAATATGAATTACAAAAATGTGGATTGAAGCCCACAAGTTCATAATGATACTAACACAGAGCAAGAGAAAACAAATCCTGACTCTGGTCCCCTTTGAGAGGATGCTAGGGAACACATTTATTTTGAAAACTGGTAAATACTTTGCAGGCAGTCCAACAGTTAAGATTTCTTGCTTCCACTGCAGGCGGCACTAGTTCAATCCTTGGTTGGGGAAGAAGATCTGGCATGCCACGAGGCACAGACAAAAATTTAAAAACAAACAAACAAAAAGTAAATAAAGGTAAAGAGCCAAGCACTTACCCTGACTTTCCTGCACACAATTATAACTCAGAGTAATCAAACAGCAGAGGAAGGCAAGTTGCTCTAAGAGACATATTCTAACGAACAAATGATAGTGTTAGAGTACAGATGGTTTTTTTTTTTTTTTTAGTTTTCTGAATGTTGAGCTTTTTATTTTATTTTAACTAGTTGGAGGCTAATTACTTTACAGTATTGTAGTGGTTTTTGCCATACATTGACATGAATCAGCCATGGATTTACATGCGTTCCCCATCCTGAGCCCCCCTCCCACCTCCCTCCCCATCCCATCCCTCTGGGTCATCTCAGTGCACCAGCCCTGAGCACTTGTCTCATGCATCCAACCTGGGCTGGCGATCTGTTTCACATTTGGTAATATACATGTTTCGATGTTGAGCTTTAAGCCAACTTTTTCCCTCTCCTCTTTCACTTTCATCAAGAGGCTCCTTAGTTCTTCTTCACTTTCTGCCATAAGGGTGGTGTCAGCTGTATATCTGAGGTTATTGATATTTCTCCCGGCAATGTTGATTCCAGCTTGTGCTTCTTCCAGCCCAGCATTTCTCCTGATGTAGTCTGCATATAAGTTAAATAAGCAGGGTGACTTGGGAAATCATGCTTTCAAATGGATGAACTGTTAATAGTTCCTCAAAGACAGTGATTCGTGTTTTCTGTTGTTGTTGTTGTTTCTTTTCCCTTATGTATACCAAAGGGGGTGATATTGAGTTTGGGGGATAACTATTCCAAACAGAATGAATTTGACAATTGTATGGGCCTAAATTTGTCACCAAGTTTCAAATTTTTTTATAGTATTCTCTTCAAGATTCTTAAACATCTTCTAGTAAAAATAAAGGTGAATATTGGATTCATGCATTAGGGAGAGCCACATTTCAAATAGATAAAGTGATAATTATATGGTAGACTATATAAAGAGCTGGCCTTCCCAGGTGGCTTAGTGGTGAAGATCCTCCTTTCGAAGACAATGGGCTGCTTTTCTGGGCACCTGATGACCTCAGCTAGCGATCAGAAGTTGTTTTGTGAAGTTTGTTCTGCGTTCAGTTATTCTTTTGATGAATTTGTAGGAGAGAAAGTGGTCTCCCCGTCCTACTCCTCCGCCATCTTGGCTCCTCCCCAGTACGGATGGTTTATAATTCCTGATGTTTTAGTACCATTATGGATTTCAGTGTACTTGAATGCTGACTGGGTATTAAGTATAACAATATTATAGTAACATTTATAAAAAGCCAGTTTTTAGAGGTACACATTGAAATGTTTATATGATACCTAGGACTTACTTCAAAATGATGTTGGGGGATAAAGCTGAAATGACACAGCGTGGCTCCAAGTTGACTGTGGAGGCTGAGTGACAGCTACATGGGGGTCCAGTACTCTTCGAGTTGTTTATGGATTTGAAATTGTTTTTCAGAACGAAAAGTTGAAAAACCTGACCTCCCCTTCTGAAGAACACTTTGACTTCACAGAATCTATTCAACAGACAGCACAGGAGCTGAACGTGTGTACACCTCAGTATGGACACGGATACTCATTTAGCATTAGTATAGCAGCAAACAGGGGCAAACAACCTAAAAGCCCATCCACTAGGGGTGGGTTAAATCAAATATGGTAAAAAATATCGATATATACAAACAGCTCCAAAAAGAATAAGGGAGCAATATGAACACATACTATAGGATGATATTGAGGATTTATTATTGATCACAGGTTAATATGGGCTTCCCTCGTAGCTCAGTCGGTAAAGAATCTGCCTGCAATGTAGGAGACCTGGATTTGATTCCTAGGTTGGGAAGATTCTCTGGAGCAGGAAATGGCAACCCACTCTAGTATTCTTGCCTGGAGAATCCCACAGACAGAGAACCCTGGCAGGCTGCAGTCCATGGGGTCACAAGAGTTGGACACGACTTAGCAACTAACCACCATCACAGGTTAATACACTTACAATAATCAAGACATGGAAGTGTGTTAAAAATTAGTGTAAGGAAATGATGATCAACTTACAAATATACAGGATTGTTTGTGACAAGGAAAACTGAGGCTTAGGAGACCTTTCACTGTCTATTCTTTTTTACCTTCAGAAAAAAAAAAAAAACAACTTTTTTTAACCACAGGCGGGGCCATTATCCACTACATAAAATCAACGAGAAAATCTGAACAAGACGCTCTAGGGTTCATGGGCACAAGGGTAGGAGCTAATGACCTATCATTAGAGGTGAGCTGCCACATCTGGAGGTGCCCAGCCCTCACTTGGTTTTCGGGGTGCAGCCCCTACTGCTTCCATCTGGCACAATCCCAGAGCCATACTGGGGCTCGCTGAGCTCATTTCAGTCTTCCGGCACGGACTCAGAAGGCACTCCTTAACCTGCACTTGAGGAACGTGAGAGGGTAACAGGCAGGAAGGCTAGGGGTCTCCAAACTGAGGAAATAGGCTGCGTCAGTCGTTTTTTCTCTCTCTTAAGCGGCAGTTCAGTTCAGTTCACATAGTCGTGTCTGACTCTTTGCGACCCCGTGGACTGCAGCACGCCAGGCTTCCCTATCCATCACCAACTCCCAGAACTTACTCAAACTCATGTCCATCACATCAGTGATGCCTTCCAACCATCTCAACCTCTGTTGTCCCCTTCTCCTCCCGCTTTCAATCTTTCCCAGCGTCAGAGTCTTTTCCAATGAGTCGGTTCTTCGCATCAAGTAGATGTTTTTCTGGAACTCTTGCTTTTTCGATGATCCAGAGGATGTTGGCAACACGTGGTGTTTTAGCCACGTGTTCCGGAAAACAAACTCACTCAGAAGGACAATGCAGATAGTGGAGTGCAGTTTATTACACCGGCGGGCCCAAGGCAGAGTCTCCCCTTAGCCAAGGACCCCAACCAGTTTTTGTGAAAACCTTATATACTCTAAGTGTACATGCCCAAACCCACCTCCCCAAATCCCCTGAAACTAGTCTGAACAAAGGAAAAGAAAGATACAATCAAAGTTAATCTGTGATTCATATGCCGTAAGCCTAGGTAGTTAACAGTGGACAATTATCAATAGGCCTGTGGTCATACCCCAATAAGCATAATAGAGTTTATGATTCTATTTGGTTACACAGATAATTAGGGTATTCTTTTAGGTGACGGAGAGTCTAGGTACGAGCCCTAGGGGGTCTGGTTTTCCAGTTGGTATGTCGTTTCCATAGATACTGGGCATATAGCTCGAAGTCCACAGTCCGGCCCAAGATGGAGTCCTGCTTTCAAGATGGAGCCTCTTCTGTCTGTTTCCTCCTTCACTGGTTCCTGCCTTTTCTAAATCCAGCTTGAACATCTGGAAGTTCACGGTTCAGGTACTATTGAAGCAGCAGGAGGAAACAAACTACAAGTGTCAGATTTTTTCCCCTTCTCTATACAAAATTAAAAGGAGGCTTCTTTTATTTATTTATTTTTTATTTTTTTTATTTTTTTTTTTTGCTTTTTTGATGGTTTTTTTTTCAGTGGGTTTTGTCAGTACATTGATATGAATCAGCCATAGATTTACACTTATTCCCCATCCCGATCCCCCCTCCCACCTCCCTCTCCACCCGATTCCTCTGGGTCTTCCCAGTGTACCAGGCCCGAGCACTTGTCTCATGCATCCCACCTGGGCTGGTGATCTGTTTCACCATAGATAGTATACATGCTGTTCTTTTGAAACATCCCACCCTCACCTTCTCCCACAGAGTTCAAAAGTCTGTTCTGTATTTCTGTGTCTCTTTTTCTGTTTTGCATATAGGGTTATCGTTACCATCTTTCTAAATTCCATATATATGTGTTAGTATGCTGTAATGTTCTTTATCTTTCTGGCTTACTTCACTCTGTATAAGGGCTCCAGTTTCATCCATCTCATTAGGACTGATTCAAATGAATTCTTTTTGACGGCTGAGTAATATTCCATGGTGTATATGTACCACAGCTTCCTTATCCATTCATCTGCTGATGGGCATCTAGGTTGCTTCCATGTCCTGGCTATTATAAACAGTGCTGCGATGAACATTGGGGTGCACGTGTCTCTTTCAGATCTGGTTTCCTCAGTGTGTATGCCCAGAAGTGGTATTGCTGGGTCATATGGCAGTTCTATTTCCAGTTTTTTAAGGAATCTCCACACTGTTCTCCATAGTGGCTGTACTAGTTTGCATTCCTACCAACAGTGTAAGAGGGTTCCCTTTTATCCACACCCTCTCCAGCATTTATTGCTTGTAGACTTTTGGATAGCAGCCATCCTGACTGGCGTGTAATGGTACCTCATTGTGGTTTTGATTTGCATTTCTCTAATAATGAGTGATGTTGAGCATCTTTTCATGTGTTTGTTAGCCATCTGTATGTCTTCTTTGGAGAAATGTCTGTTTAGTTCTTTGGCCCATTTTTTGATTGGGTCATTTATTTTTCTGGAATTGAGCTGCAGGAGTTGCTTGTATATTTTTGAGGTTAATCCTTTGTCTGTTGCTTCATTTGCTATTATTTTCTCCCAATCTGAGGGCTGTCTTTTCACCTACTTATAGTTTCCTTTGTAGTGCAAAAGCTTTTAAGTTTCATTAGGTCCCATTTGTTTAGTTTTGCTTTTATTTCCAATATTCTGGGAGGTGGGTCATAGAGGATCTTGCTGTGATTTATGTCGGAGAGTGTTTTGCCTATGTTCTCCTCTAGGAGTTTTATAGTTTCTGGTCTTACATTTAGATCTTTAATCCATTTTGAGTTTATTTTTGTGTATGGTGTTAGAAAGTGTTCTAGTTTCATTCTTTTGCAAGTGGTTGACCAGTTTTCCCAGCACCACTTGTTAGAGGTTGTCTTTTTTCCATTGTATATCCTTGAGGAGGCTTCTTTTAAAATTCTGTGTTGCCATGACAACACCTGGTTCCACCTGAACTTAACTTTTCTTGAGCTAACCAATGCATTTTTCTTATGAAGATATTTTTCTTAAGCTATGTTAATGAACTATGTATTTACCCTAAACTCTGACTTTCTTCAAGTCGGTTTGCCTAAGACTCAGAACTGCCTTGACAAACCAGTATGTTTTACTCATACAAATATTCTCTTAAGCTATGCTGAGACTATGTACTTGCTTGGAAACCTGCCTTTCTTCAAGGTTCATGTCATATTCATTTTATGGCCCGGGATGACTCACCTTGTGCCAATGTTATATCAAAATACATGTTGTGGGTGAGGGGCCTGGTGCCACTCTTTTTTGAGACATTTCCTTCTCTAATTAGCCGCCTGCTAGAAGCTATATAGCAAGGGGGCACTCTTTCTGCCCCCTTGTGATGTCTAAGTCAGAAGTTTTCTCTATCTCTTTTATACTTTAATAAAACTTTATCACACAAAAGTTCTGAGTAATCAAGCCCCGTGACTGGCCCCGGATTGAATTCCTCTTCCCCAGAGGCCAAGAATCCCAATTTCTTCCACGGCTCAGCAACAACCTTTCAAACCAGAGCTGGGAATGTGGCTTGTTAAAAACAATAAATGTTTCCAGGTAGATATTGTCTGTTCTCTTGGCATAAATCAGGGTCCCTGTGTCTGACTGTGATAGGGTTTTCCTCCCCACAATTTACTATTGTATTTCTGACTTCACACTTCTTTATTTTCAACAAAGGGAGGAAGAATATTCTCTTAATAAGCTTTTTGAAAAACTAGAATCAGGGGCTGAGTTCAAAGAATGTGGTAGCTGTGCTGTTCAGTCACTAAGTTGTGTCTGACTCTATGCAACCCCACGGACTGCAGAACGTCAGGCTTCTCTGTCACCCACCATCTCCAGGAGTTTGCTCAAATTCATGTCCATTGAGTCGGTGATGCTATCTAACCATCTCATCCTCTGCTGCCCGCTTTTCCTATTCCCTTCAGTACTTCCCAGAATCAGGGTCTTTTTCAATGAGTCGGCTGTTTGCATCAGGTGGCCAAAGTACTGGAGCTTCAGCTTTAGCATCAGCCCTTCCAATGAATATTCAGGGTTGATTTCCCTTAGGATTGACTGGTTTGATCTCCCTGCAGTCCAAGGGACTATCAAAAACAGTCTTCTCCAGCACCACGATTCGAAAGCATTAATTCTTTGGCACTTAGCCTTCTTTATGGTTCAACTCTCACATCTATACATGACTACTGGAAAAACCATAGCTTTGACTAGATGAACCTTTAATGGCAAAGTGATGTAGCTGTATAATGTACTAACATGAAAAAGTCTACCATAATGAAAACAATGTTCCAATACTATTTACATAAAAAAAAAAGATGGCGTAAGATATATACTCATACATGCTGGCATATGCAAGCATATTCCTGAAAAGTGCACAAAAAACAGGAATAGGTTCACCTGGGGAGGGTGGCTGAGGGGTCAGGGAGAATGGGTGTTCTAACTTGAACATTTCAGAGTATTTTGGAAAATGTCTTACATGCATTCCATATATTAAAAAGATAGTTGACTAGTTGTATTTGCTTTGCTGAGACTGTGAAACTGGTTGGCTTCATGTGATGTAGAGAGCTTGTGGATCTTCATAGAACAGAATTTCTCAACAGTGCATTTTGCAAAGTAATTCCATTTTTGGTTACCAACTATATGATGGTAGGGGGTGTGGACGGAATTTTTGGTTTTAATTGTTTGTTTGTTTTTTTGGTTTTAATTGTTTTATACCTTTCATTTAATGCTACTTGGTTTGGTGGCAGTGAACAGCCCAGTAATAATAGTTAAAGTCAAAGTGTTAGTCGCTCAGTCTTTCCGATTCTGTGACCCCATGGACTGCAGCCTGCCAGGCTCCTCTATCCATGGGATTCCCCAGGCCAGAAAACTGGAATGGGTAGCTATTCCCTTCTCCAGGGGATCTTCCCAACCCAGGGATTGAACCCAGATCTCCTACATTGCAGGCAGATTCTTTATCATCTGAGCCATCAGGGAAGCCCAATAATAATAGTAACGCCTCATATTTACCATACAGCTATTATGGCTCTGGGTCTCGGTTCTTCACACGTATCACTGCTTAAAATCTTCACAGCAACCATGGATGTAAGTTACCATCCCCATTTTCAGCAAGGGAAAGGTTAAGGCACTAAGGTTAAATGACCTGATCAAGACCACACAATCTGCAGTGACAGCCAGGATTCCCATCTTGACCCTCGGCTGCAGAGTCCACTCTTTAATTACTGCCACTCCAGCCCTCAGGAAGGGGAAGAGCTGCAAGCTGCTGCGTATGTGGGCTTCTGCAAACTTGGGAGCTAGTGTAACTGACTCAAGGCCACACATATCCACACACTCATTACAGAAATGGGTACCTCTGTTTATGTTAAGAACTAGCTGGAGCAGCAGTTTACAGAAAACCTTGCAATTTTGAGTTAGTTTTTCTACTTCTTTGCAATAAATGACTCCTGAAGGAATAGAAAGCCTAAATTGAATCTCACCCATCTATATTGTAAAGAAACTATTAACAACTCAGAAAGTTCCCTTATGGCTGGAAGATGTATGATTCTACTGTTTTTCATCAAAATGAACACAGATGTGTTCAACATAAATACCACAGTTATTACCAGTGGGATTTCTGTTAGTCTTGGCAAAGAAACCATGAGCAAGATAATTACTAACAAGAGTGCATAAATACCATTTCAAAACATGAAGTTAAAAAAGAAAAAAAGAGGGAGAATTAAATTCTAGGTCTGAGAATTATCTTTGTATTTTAAAAAGGCTCTAGAATTCAAGTACTCATTATGAGAATGGCCACCTTCAAGCCAAATGAAGTCTGAGGTAGAACCTGGGTCTACTCACCCCTCTCTAAATTATGCAAACTTGATGATGCTTTCCTTAGGAAAGCATTTTCCTTAGGAAAATTCACATATACACTCACAGTAATTTACTGCATAGACTTTCAGGGCACTCACAGACCCGGATCAACAACCCCCTGGGCTGAATTAGGGAATTATGGAGTGAGACCAACCTCTGCTGCCTGGTATTGCTGCTCAACTTCTTTGGCCTAAGTCCTTAGAGTCTTTCCACCACAGTCGTTTCACTTTCTGGTGTGGAATCCAAGTGTATAATAAATTCTGATAGAAGGAAAACGGCATAGCAAATCAACAAGGGTCTTTAAGACAGCAGTGATATACCCAACCCAGGAAATTATTTCCTACATCAAATCCTGATCTTAAAAGGATCTGCAGGTGGTAACTTCAAACAATTTAAATATAAAGTAAAAAAATCCCACTTGAAGTGGCATCCAGGATCAAAGAGAAATCTGACAGGCACCCAACTACTGAAGTCTCTGGGTTTACATATTTATGTGAATTAATAAAACAATGCCAGGGATTCAACTTAATTAGAGCAACTACTGAAACAGAAATGAGTTAAGGGACTTGGAGAGAACAAAGGATGGAGAAAGACCCTGAAAGATCCTCTTAATTAAAATAACTAAAATGCTAAATGAAATGTAAAAACTATGTTAAAACAATAAATTATAGGACTGGCAGGAAAGATCAGCAGACTGATACCTAAGCAAAGTGCAAACAGGAACCTTGAACTTTGGGAGGCAGGTGGGCACCAAGGTGGCTTTGTCTTCAGCAGTGTGTGTGTGCTGAGTTGTGTCCGACTCTTTGCGAACCCATGGACTGTAACCCGCCACACTCCTTTGTCCATGGAACGTTCCAGGCAAGAACATTGGAGCACGCTGCCATTTCCTACTGCAGGGAATCTTCCCGACCCAGGTACCAAACCTATGTCTCCTGTGCTGGCAGGCAGATTCTTTATCACTGAGCCACCTGGGAAGCCTGTCTTAAAGGCTTCTTCAACACCCCAAAACCCTTCCACTTCAGTTTTTATGACTCTCTGGGGGTGCTGGGGAAGGGGATAAAACCCAGAACCTACTCAAGGAAGGGAATCTATTCTATTAGAAGGATGCCTTTAAAAAAAAAAAAAAAAATTGAAGTGGAGAAAACCACTAGACCATTCAGGTATGACCTAAATCAAAATCCCTTATGATTATACAGTGGAAGTGAGAAACAGATTTAAGGGACTAGATCTGATAGACAGAGTGCCTGATGAACTATGGATGGAGGTTAGTGACATAGCACAGGAGACAGGGATCAAAACCATCCCCAAGAAAAAGAAATTCAAAAAGGCAAAATGGCTGTCTGAGGAGGCCTTACAAAAATATCTGTGAAGAGAAGCGAAAAGCAAAGGAGAAAAGGAAAGATACAAGCATCTGACTGCAGTTCCAAAGAATAGCAAGGGGAGATAAGAAAGCCTTCCTCAGTGATCAATGCAAAGAAATAAAGGAAAACAATAGAATGGGAAAGACTAGAGATCTCTTCAAGAAAATTAGAGATACCAAGGGAACATTTCATGCAAAGATGGGCTCAATAAAGGACAGAAATGTATGGACCTAACAGATGCAGAAGATATTAAGAAGAGATGGCAAGAATACACACAAGAACTATACAAAAAAGATCTTCACGACCCAGATAATCACAATGGTGTGATCACTCACCTAGAGCCAGACATCCTGGAATGTGAAGTCAAGTGGGCCTTAGGAAGCATCACTATGAACAAAGCTAATGGAGGTGATGGAATTCCAGTTGAGCTATTTCGAACCCTAAAAGATGATGCTGTGAAAGTGCTGCATTTAATATGTCAGCAAATTTGTAAAACTCATCAGTGGCCACAGGACTGGAAAAGGTCAGTTTTCATTCCAATCCCAAAGGAAGACAATGCCAAAGAATGCTCAAACTACTGCACAATCACACTCATCTCACACACTAGTAAAGTAATGCTCAAAATTCTCCAAGCCAGGCTTCAGCAATACGTGAACTGTGAACTTCCAGATATTCAAGCTGGTTTTAGAAAAGGCAGAGGAACCAGAGATCAAATTGCTAACATTTGCTGGATTATCAAAAAAGCAAGAGAATTCCAGAAAAACATCTATTTCTGCTTTATTGACTATGCCAAAGCCTTTGACTGAGTGGATCACAATAAACTGTGGAAAATTCTGAAAGAGATGGGAATACCAGACCACCTGACCTGCCTCTTGAGAAACCTGTATGCAGGTCATGAAGCAACAGTTAGAACTAGACATGGAACAACAGACTGGTTCCAAATAGGAAAAGGAGTACGTCAAGGCTGTATATTGTCACCCTGCTTATTTAACTTATATGCAGAGTACATCATGAGAAACGCTGAGCTGGAAGAAGCACAAGCTGGAATGAAGACTGCTGGGAGAAATATCAATAACCTCAGATATGCAGATGACACTACCCTTATGGCAGAAAGTGAAGAACTAAAAAGCCTCTTGATGAAAGTGAAAGAGTGTGAAAATGTTGGCCTAAAGCTCAACATTCAGAAAACTAAAATGATGGCATCTGGTCCCATCACTTCATGGCCAATAGATGGGGAAACAGTGGAAACAGTGACTGACTTCATTTTTGGGGGCTCGAAAAATCACTGCAGATGGTGATTGCAGCCATGAAATTAAAAGACACTCCTTGGAAGGAAAGTTATGACCAACCGAGACAGCATATTAAAAAGCAGAGATATTACTTTGTCAACAAATGTCCATCTAGTCAAGGCTATGGTTTTTCCAGTAGTCATGTATGGATGTGAGAATTGGACTATAAAGAAAGCTGAGCACCGAAGAATTGATGCTTTTGAACTGTGGTGTTGGAGAAGACTCTTGAGAGTTCCTTGGACTGCAAGGTGATCATCCTAAAGGAGATCAGTCCCGGGTGTTCATTGGAAGGACTGATGTTGAAGCTGAAACTCCAATACTTTGGCCACCTGATGTGAAGAGCTGACTCATTTGAAAAGACCCTGATGCTGGGAAAGATTGAGGGCAGGAGGAGAAGGGGATGAGATGGTTGGATGGCATCACCGACTCAGTGGACACGGGTTTGGGTGAACTCCAGGAGCTGGTGACGGACAGGGAGGCCTGGTGTGCTGCAGTTCATGGGGTTGTAAAGAGTCGGACACGACTGAGCGACTGAACTGAACTTTACAACACTGATGAATTATGGAGGCATCCCCACTTGATTTAACCTAATTATAGTAGACCCCAATTACAGCTGGGTATATGGCATTAAAAACAAAGAGGAAATACCCTTTTAGGCAGAAAATGGTGAAGAAGTTTGCCTATCTTGACCCTGGCTTTGGGTAGAGGGGAGTAAAAAGCTCTTTCCTACAAATTCATAATTAGCTTAATTTCATAATACCTGTATAATGTGAAAAACATCAAATGAGGAATTTAAAGATTCTATGTTGTTATTGCCCCAGTCTACTCAGAGAGGCAAACTCTTATCTTCTCTAGAGGAACTCCAACTCAGACTGCAGAGACTTCCCACAGATAAAAACACAACTTGAAATAAAAGTAATTAAAATAAAGAATTCAGTGGATGTTTTAGATAGATTTGGCATGACTGAGGAGAAAATGAGTAAACTACAAAACAGAGCTGAAGCCATCTTTGAGAATGCAAAGGGTCAGAGATGGAAAAAGGTGAGAGGTTAAATGGAAAAATGAGGCCTAAGACACATCTTGCTATAAATCCCAAAGGAGAATGGGAAGAGCAAAGATAACTACTAACACTAGTAATTTAAATTAAATTTGTTAGAATCACCACTAAAAGAACAGTAACAATAAATTATAAAGGATAAAACTTCAAACAGAAAAAAAGTGGAGGGGGGAAAAAAGCAAGAAAGGAGGAAAACCCTCCACTGCATCCCTCCAAAAAACAGGAATCAACATGGATAAATCCCTAAAACAAAATATGCTGAAAGAAACCATTTACAGAAGAATAGTGTTCAAAAATTGGCAAAAATTTAACATACTGTTCAGGGACATGCACAATAAAGAAAAGCAAGGAAACAATCATATACACACTTTGGGGCACACACTCTCTCAAGATACAAAAAAGTGGCACTGGCACACCCCCAATGAAATACGCTGGTCTCCTAAACGATGTTTTGTTAGGATCTGTAGAATGCTTTCCTGATCTACTATGTCCCATAATGCAACACTAAGAAATGAAAGGCAGCTAAATCACTCTGAAAGCGGTTAACTTGTTTCTGAGTTTCTACCCAAAGCCTATGTAGCTAATTAGACCTTAGATATAGCTTCACAAAGTTGGAAAACCTCCAACAGTAGAAGATTATATTGACATCCTACTGATGCTTACAGGCCTGTAGGTAGAATGATAAGCCTCTGCTTTTAACAGGGCCTTTCTGATTTTATTCATTTTACATATGCCGCCTTTGATGTTTTTGTTTGAAGGGCTCCACTTGGCAAAAAATTTGAACAGCACTGTCAGGAATCTTAGCTTCCTGGAATTGGAAGAGAATGCTGATCACCTTTCTCAACTCTCTATATAAATGAAATTGTGTTAACCTGAGCAAGATTATGGATTTTAAAAATAATCTTATCAAAATAAATCATGGTGACCAAAATGTCCACCCAATAAGCAATCTGCACTGCAGCAAACCTTAGGATCACTGGTTTTCTTTCCTCTCCTTAGTCCACCATCATTAGAAATACCCAATGGTCCTAGAACAGCAAGAGGAACGTGAAACAGACCTCAAATCAATCTAAGCAAAGCTGGTGAGCAAAAAACCGTCAACCCGTGATCCATCACACTGGACCCGTGCATCTTATTTACACTGTACAGCCTCCTGACTGGGGAATCAAGTCTACGACCTGTTACAGTCAACTCCCCTACTCAGAAAGATTAAACCTAAACATAAGAGGTTGGTGTTTGTTGGTGGGACATCAAACCCTGGGACCAAGTGGCTTATTTTGGTAAATAAAAGGTATAGAATTTGACTCAGCAGATGGCACGTGAACTTCTGCCAACCTCAGCAAGAACATCCCTAATCACACCCTCTCTCCTGCAGCACCTACCTAACTCACCAGGGTTTTGCTGGAAAGGTCAGGCTGCCAGTCTGTCCCAGAACATAATGACTGGTTACTGTTCTCTTGTTCATCAGCCCTGAACAACTGGTGTGTGGGTTGGTCATCCCTGGGAAACACAGTATTTGATAATGTGCTAACTGGGTGGCTAAAAGAAAAAAAGGAATGCACATTTTTAAAGTGGCTGCTTAGGGCGTGAGAAGACTCCTGAGTGTCCCGTGGACAGCAGGATCAAACCAGTCCATCCTAGAGGAAATGAACCCTGAATGTTCATCGGAAGGACTGATGCTTAAGCTTTAATACTTTGGCCACCTGATGCAAAGAGCTGACTCATTGTAAAAAACCCTGATGGTGGGAAAGATTGAAGGCAGGAGGAGAAGGGGGCGACAGAGGATGAGATGGTTGGATGGCATCACCGACTCAATGGACATGGGTTTGAGGAAACTCTGGGAGATGATGAAGGACAAGGAAGCCTGGTGTGCTGCACTCCATGGGGTCACAAGTCAGACCCGAGTGAGTGACTGGACAGCAGAATGCCACAGGACAACTCAGCCTGCCCTCTGCAACTGCGGAGTGCACACACTGCAGTGAAGACCCAGCGCAGCCAAAAGCTGAAAAATAAAAAGGCCTGATGCAGCGTCAAAAAAAAAAAATAAATAAAATAAAATAAAGTGGCTGCTTAGTAATTTTTCTTTTTTTCTTTTTAGTAATTTTTCTATAATTACACCAAATATACATCTTGGCTGAATGATTATTAAAATTCAGTAGTTAGTTACAGTCAAATTATCACCACTAGAGAAGTAGTTGTTAGGGACATAAGGATGAATTTGAAATTTATGCCCTGAAAATCTAAGTTTTAAATTATTAGAAGTGTCGGAATTTTCTAGATACTGGGCAGGAATGATACTCAGCAACATCATCTGCTTTACTGCTCCTACGGTCAGTATCTGTACATCTGTTTAATACTGAGCAGATGCTCACTTCTACCTGAAGCTGGTGGAAGTCGTTTGTTTGGCTGGTACTCCAACTAAATTGAGTGCTGTACCCTCAAACAGTAAGATAAAGATTTTAAAAGCATTTAAAAGATTGCTACACTGATTAATTTCCAGTTTTGCATGCCTTATAAATCTGTTAGCTTGAATATAAAGTTCATCCTTACCTAGGTAACAATCTATTTCCCTACATAATTATTGCTAAATTTCTTGGTTCTAACTTTTTGGTTACAAGACTGCTTGTAATTAACTGATGTTTTATTCTGTAACATATAATTCAAATAACTGGCAACGCACATAATTCTCACAACTAAAATGCTTACCTGTACTTGAAATGACTCAAGTATCTGCAATAAATCCAAATGTCATGCCTGCTTGGGTGATGGGAGCTAACTGCTGATCAAATGGGTAGCAGTCATCTTTCTGTTCACACAATCATTAATCATGTAGTAGTTCATGGATGCAGAAAATTTAAGTAAATCAATTTCTTGGGTTGAGGCTGAAGGCACAGATAGTACATCTTCATTTTCACTTATCAGTTCACATACTTAATCCAGCAAAGATGAACAAAAATTGGCTTTTGCCTATACCTGTTCAAATTTTCCTAACATAACTTTAAAAAAAGAAATGAAGAACCACCCTTGTGGACTCAAACTAGCTGATGTGCAAAGCTGGCACATAGAACTTGAAACCTCTTTGATTTTTTAAATGAGTTTAATTTTTTAAAAAATTTTATTTATTTCTGGCTGTGCTGGGTTTTCATTGCTGTGAGGATTTTTCTCTAGGTGCAGTGCGAGGGCTTCTCTTGTGGCAGAGCATGGGCTCAGGGTGGACCAGCTTCAGTAGTTATAGCATGAGCTCAGCAGCTGCAGTTTCCAGGCTTAGTTGCTCCAGGGAATGTGGGATCTTCCCAGACCAGGGATGGAACCCACATCCCGTGCACTGTCAGCTAGATTCTTTACCACTGAGCCCTAGGGGCCCCTTCTCTATTTTTGAAGGAGCATTTTTTAGTATCTTCTATTGTAACCAGACATGAACAAAGCATTCTTTGCCCTCATGCCAACCACCAGTTTTACCTTCTCTTCTACTACATTCATGCTACGATGATGAGATCCCTTACCTGGAGGGTCTGTTTCTGTCAAAATAAACCTAACATTTTCCATGCAGCACCTCCCTACAATGGCTCTTTTGTCTTACCTGGGTACCAAGATGCTCACCTTGCTGTAGTCGTACTGGCTGATCTACATCTTCACTTTCGCACAAACTGAGTGTTCTTTCAACTTTTCATCATAGCTCCACATTGGGAACCGCAGGTTCTCCTCTTTCCCACCAGCCTAAATCCTGTGCCTTCATGAATTAGCATTCATTTGTCCTCAGCTCCCATGCCTCATACTCCATGTGTGTATGTTACTTTTAAAAGCCTCTAGTCTTAAATCAAGGGGCTTGAAAAACAAGATGATATATTTGATGTGGGCAAGTGTAGTACAGAAGATACCTATCAGTTATTTCTGTGATATGAGTTCAAACAGTATCATGTTAACTATTTGGATGTATATCATATCCTGTATAACATGTGTATCATGTTAAATAAGGATGGCAATACCTATCTATCTGAATGGTTCTGTAATGGTGTTGTCATCTTGAGAGCTGAAATACTTTATAACCACTTAAAACTAGAATGGAAAAAATTACACTAATAATTGCAACAACTTCATTTCCTAGTTATTTCTTTCATATTTGCTGAAAATATCTATCCTGTATGCAATCACTGCTCAGAAATGCTTAGCTAGCCATGGCTCAGTATCAGGTCCTAATAGGGGCTACACACAAAAGGCAGATGGTTCTTAGAACTCAGCCAATTGAGATATTCAAACGTAAGAAACAACTGGGACTAATTATAAGGTAACAAATAGTAAATATTTACTGAATACTGAGTCAGGCATTCTTCTGAACAGATCTCATTACTTCATTTAGTGATTCGCTGTGAGAGAGATATTAGATATTGTCCCTGTTTTTATAGCTAGGGACACTGCATTTAAGTCACGCACTCAAATCACATAGCTAGGAGGAGCCGGGATCTTGATTCTGTAAAAAGGCAGATGGTTCCCTGAGCTGCACATGGCGATAAGGACGAATGAGAGAGTAAGGTTAGTGCAGACTGGGATCTACAAGGCAAAATCTGAAGTTGTGTCTTCACATACTAAGTTCAAGTTATCTGAGTCTCTCCTAAGATCTCATGTCCTAAAACCAAAGGTTGATTTTGTTCTCTACTTAACCAGTGCTGTGTTTCTTTTCAGAAGAATTTTGAGACTACGAACTACACTCCACACTTTATAACCCAAGCCCAATGGGTTACAAATGGCTCAATTCTACAATCTTATAGGATTTTGAAGTCCTGGAAGTGATACAATTGATAACGTCCAAGGCACAGATTACAGATTCATGAAACTGATACAACTTGTTGTTCATCTTCTTCCATTAGAGACCTGGGAGAATATCTTAAGTAGAATAAGCAAACTCTCAATTTGTCACAAATGTAGAGCAGGAAGGAGCTGGAAGGAGCTAGAAGTCACGAGGTCACCCAAGAGCACACTGGGGCACGGACACGGCCGTTGCCTCAGGGCCAGGGCTCACAGTACAAACTATGCTCTTTTCTCCCACAAGCAAATGTTGGTTCAAACAATCCCCACTAGGTGGTCCTCTTCCAACTCCCTAAGAGACAACCAGTTTTTGATAGAAGAATGTGCTTTTCAAATAACATGCTCTCCATCCACTTTTAATGTACCAGAGAAATGAATATGCATTCAACACACTTGTGAAAAATGTAGGACACAACATTGTGTTTCACATGAATTAGGGAAGAGAAAAGAGCAAAGGTTTGTGTATAAAAACACTGGTGGTTGACTTAGAATAATTTAAAAAGTAGCTCTTGAATTTTATTGCCAAGTTCAAATAAACTCAGACAAAAAATATGGATACAGATGATGTCACACAACTCACCAAGTCCCACACCTCCCAATATAGTTCAATCTCATCTCTCTACTTCAGAAACTTAGTTATATCCAATAAGAATTTGAAGAATGAGCATCCATATTACAATCCATCTCTGGAAGACAGACTATTTGAAGGAAGACAAATCCAAATTGAAACTGCGTGGTTTCCAGAGCAATTTATTCATTAAAATCTATTCAATACTCCATCAACAGTTCTCCTGTGTGTGTTGTGCTGACAAACTGACACTGAGAGGATTTAACAAGTTCATCATTTAATAAGTCTGAATTAATTTTCACCACATGGTATTGTACACGGTCATCTGTTGAAACAGATTTCTTTTAAACAGATCTTAGTTTAAAAAAGTCATAGATACTGTGAGTTCTGTATAAACTGGTGGATAGTAAGTTAGTTCCTTTGTTTTGACTTATAAGCCTCAACTTCATCGCAGAATAAAGAATGTAGGCCAAAGAATGCATAATCGGTCACTCGTATAGAACAGTATTGTTTCTATAATTTGAAGCTTTCTGAATGGACGGGTTCAGGCCTGATGTAACTGTAAAAAGATTACTTAATGAATAGACTATATGGAAATCGTACAAAATGTAATTAACTTTAATCATTAATAGCTTAAACAGCACTATGTTACTAACTGCTATTCAAACTCAAAAACCTGTTTTTGAATCCCCATAAAGGTGACAGGTGTACACAACCATGCCACCTTGTACTTACTTAGGGGAGTGTCAATATATATTTCAACAGAAACTTTGGCTTCAGGAAAAGAGTCACAAACATTTAAAATAATGGCTTTAATCGTCATTTTAGGTATACTGTAGGGGAAAGTGTGCTTTAATTAAATATACATACCAGTGATGCTGGCAAAGTTGAAAGTTACTCCTAATGTTGATAGCTATAAAAACTAGTTTGTACATGGTAAGACAACGAGAGGAAAAAAAAAAAAGCAATCCCTTTGAAACAAAAAAGTTCACAGTGGTTTGTATCCAACAGTATGCATTTTATGACAATAACATGTACAGATTGAGCACCCTAGGGCTCTCTTTATATCCTAAAGAAAAGGAGCATTTACATTATTCATGGGCTCTACTGAATTAAAAAAAGATCAGTTGTACACTCACCCCTTAGACAGGGGACACTGTCCTGAGTGTACAGCTTTAACACCATCATTAATGTTGTTTGTAAAAGGAACAGGGAACTAAACAAAACATTTTTCCTTGGGAGTGGAGAATCTATCATTTGCTGTTATAACCAGCAAATACCATTCATTAAGTCAAAAATGGAAGGGGGAGCCCCACAAACACTATTTGAGCAAGCTGACCAATACACATTACAGTTTTAAAAATGAAGGTTATGTACTATATGTTACAAGTCCCAACTAGGCAGTATCAAAATGACATCTATTTCTTTGCTTGCTTTGTGATCATACCCCTTGGAGGTGTGACGGGTCTCGTGGCATTTGGCTTCTTTTTCTCTGCAGGCTTTAAAATCTGCAAAGATTCAGAAGACAATGCGTTTTAGGAAATACACTTAACATCAAGTCTTACATTTCACTCAAATCTTTTGTTCAGAAAGTTTTTTTGTTTAAAATTGCCCCAACAACTTTGAAGGCTCCACTGGCATATTAATACAAACCAAGCTGACAAACATTTTGGTAATAAATACTCTTATGAACTGCTATGATATATGATCTGAACAAATTGTTTCGCCTCTGGATAAAATGACAGTTTTTTGAAGTCACACCTTTAGGTATCCCTTCTGACACAGGGGGTAAAGTTCTTTAGAACAGTGTTTCTCAAACCCCTAGGGGATCATGTCATAATCTCTGGGGGTTGCAAGAACTCCCTGATAATTAAAAAAAAAAAAAAAAACAACCACTTGTTTTAATTCAGTTAACTGATGATTTGACTTCAGTGGCTGTGTTTTTGTTTATGATTGGGTGAGCCTGAAGTCATGTAAGTTTAATCATAGTGACTGAATGAGAAAAAAATTGCAGTAGGCTTTATGTGACTTGGAGAAGGAAATGGCAACCCAATCCAGTATTCTTGCCTGGAAAATCCCATGGACGGAGGACCCCAGTAGACTACAGTTCATGGGGTCACAAAGAGTCGGACACGACTGAGTGACTTCACTTTTACGTGACAACCAGTCCATCCTAAAGGAGATCAGTCCTGGGTGTTCACTGGAAGGACTGATGCTGAAGCTGAAACTCCAATACTTTGGCCACCTCATGACAACTGTTGACTCATTGGAAAAGACCCTGATGCTGGGAGGGATTGGGGGCAGGAGGAGAAGGGAACGACAGAGGATGAGATGGCTGGATGGTATCACTGATTTGATGGACATGAGTTTGAGTAAACTCTGGGAGTTGGTGATGGACAGGGAGGCCTGGCGTGCTGTGATTCATGGGGTCGCAAAGAGTCGGACGCGACTGAACTGAACTATGTGTAAATGATTCTTTTGTGCCAAGTGAAGGCCAAATGATGTCATGGTCAATCAACAGAGGTTTTTTAGGAACAGAGACGTGGTGGGAGAACTGAGTAATCGCATGGCACATCTGGCACATGGCAGTAAGTACTATTTTCATGTGCAAGTGGTGATTTAATTTTAGCTGAACATTGTACCAACACTGTAGCTTTAGACTTACAGTAATGTACCATGATTTTAAGTTAAATTCAATACTTGGGGCAAAAGTTCTACAATCATTTCACTCCTTTAAAAGGAATTCACTCATTACTAAACTAGAACACCAATTAAGGGAAAATAAAAATTTTCAGTCTACTCTACATAAATGAATATAGGCAGAAATTAGCACTTTTTAAAAAATCAATAAAATGCAGACACAATAAAAGGAAGGAATGCGGAAAACATCCTCTACCTGAAAAGAACACATTAGTGTTTCGTCCACACTCATCATGGCACCTGCATTGTCAAACTCTCCACAATAATTGGGCGCAGAAAACAGAGTGACCAACTGCCTCTTTGCAAAAAATTCATATCCATCTTCAACCACCTTGGAGAGAAAATGTTTTCAATGTGAATAGGTGCAAATTTTAGGTGAGTAAAACCACTCTTCAGTTTCCCATTGAGCCTGATATCCTGTAGGTCACTTCCAGAGACATTTTGTATAAATAAGCAATACCTACCCACCAAAATCAACAAGGAGAATCTGTGCTCACACACATGCTCTTAAGTGTACATGTAAAATTCAAAATCAATACCTGATGGGCTCTACATATAAGATCCAAATCATGCTTATGGAGAAATTTTGCAACCACTTCTGCACCAAATGTGAAGGACACTCCTCTGTCATTTTCACCCCAGCCTAAGACATCTTTATCGGGGTCAGACCACAAAAGATCACAAAGAAGACCTTGATCTGGTACATCAGTTGGTCGCATAATTCGCCGAATCTGCTCCATAGATTGAAGATCTGGTGATAAACCTATTAAATGAGGGTAAAAAAAAAAAATCAAAATGGAAGAAAACAGAATTTTAAGAGGGAAGTTAGCACTTTAACATTTCCCTTTCTCTACAGAGAGACTCAATGACTTACAAAAACTTTCATGAAATCTTTGGTTATCTTATTAGCTTTTGTTAAAAAGGGGCGGGTGGGGGGGGACTGGAACTTGTCACATGCAATAATTTGTGGGGCAGTGTGTGCCTGAACAGGACAAGGAAAGTTACTTCAACATTCAGAGCACCCTCATGACTACTTGTAGTGACTGGGCGTAGAAGATGCAGACACTCAGGTGATGAAGCTTTCTAGGAAACCTGCACTGGCCAAGGACTGTAAAGTCAAACCAGCTCAGATGTAACTGGCTCTCAATCTGACTTTAGAAATCACATGTCCAACTCTACCAAAACCAGTATATAAATACATAAAGAGGGCAAGGATAGTGGTTTTATTAAAATATAGTTGAGCTGGCTTTTTGATGGTTGTCTAACTTCTGACACAGATGAAAAGATATCCTCTTTGCAATTACTATTTTAATTACATCATATAAAGTACCTAACCACCAAGCAAAATAACTTTTAACATCTAAGTCAGAGAAATTTCTGAAAGGAAAGGATCAAAAACAGTTCAAGGGAAAGTATATTCACATTTTCAGTATCCTAGAAGATCTTCACTGTTTACTTTACATTTGAGAATACTTCCTACTCTATTTTCAAGGCTGTTACAGAGCCTAGAGTTCTCTGTAACAAATCAACTGCATACTCTGGACTTGAATCTGGATGATCCTGGATGTGCCAGAGTGGCCTCCTGGTGTAACACAGCAGTACAGGAGAGTCGCCTCACAGAGGAAGTCATCCGAATGTTAATTCATCAATGTCAAAGTATATACTCTTTAGAAGAATCCAAATCTACGTGCAATTAAAATCAGCACACATACCTCCATGACAGCAGAATATTTTCTCATCCACGATGGCTGCTATCGGTAAACAGTTAAAGCAGTCTGTGAAAGTTTTCCATAGTTTAATGTTATATCTTCTTTTACCTGTGAAAATTTTGGGATGGTTAAACAAGAGACTGGTGTTCTGCAGGTACATACTCTCAGGATAAGTCCTCCAAGGCAATATTAAAAAACTATGCTTTTATTAAAAAAGAGAGAATTAGATATATGTAATATTTAAGAGATGTGTGATTTATAAGCAACAGCTTATAGTTTCATATGCACTATTTTAAAATTCCATAGAAGGTCTGAAAACAGAATTCCAGATATACTGACTAAGGATTATCATTAAGCCTCAACAATTATTTAATAGCACCAACTCTGTTTGCAATATAGTCTGTTCTGTCCACTCTCAAACCATAGGTGGGTTCCTATTTCCAAAGGCAACCAAGAACAACTCACAACTCACTCTGTCGGCTTCTTCATCAAAAATTAAGATTCTTCCTCTTGCTGCCTGAGCATCTTATTAACTCAGTCCCCGGGCTGCTGCTTTCTTTCCTCTCTACATTTCCCCGCTAAGGCCACCTCAGAGCGCCAGGAGCATCTGGCTGCAGAAGGATTCCTGGATAACTGCCAAGGTCTCTTCAAGCTTCCAAATCCTCAGATTCCGAGCCAGAACCCCTAATGCAGCTTCCTATTACTACAGACCAGACAGCCCTGGCATCAGAAAAGTGTAACATACATTCACATTTTATCCAACAGATACCTCAGCTTTTCCAGGACTACAGTCATAACATGGGCAGGGGCAGTCCAGGTTGGATGCATGAGACAAGTGCTCGGGGCTGGTGCACTGGGATGACCCAGAGGGATGGGATGGGGAGGGAGGTGGGAGGGGGGCTCAGGATGGGGAACACATGTAAATCCATGGCTGATTCATGTCAACGTATGGCAAAAACCACTACAATACTGTAAAGTAATTAGCCTCCAACTAATAAAAATAAATGAAAATAAATAAATAAATTAAAAAAAAAATAACATGGGCAGGGGGAATGGAGGAAATGGTAGCACAGAATGCTTGTTACACTTAGGAAATAAGTCTATCACGTTAAGCACTGGTTTTTAAATTCCTTCATGGAAATGTAAATTTGAATAAAAATTTTCAATATAGTATAATTTTAACAAAATTATCAATGTTTTAAGTTGGTAAACCATCCACTGAAAGCCACCTATGTCAGGATACTTTCAGGCCCACAGACTGGGTGGCAAACTATACCTGCCTGATGGGAGAGGGGAAAGTTGGCGTACAAGGTCATTCATTACATGAGTCTTGAAGACAAAGAGTCAAAATTAATACTAATCAATGCTGACCTTCTAAATCATTAAGGCTTCTAATAAAAAAGAAACCAAAAATGATGTAGCCAACACACTAGGAAGTATATCACAACAAATCATGTGAATTTGAACTTTATCAAATAAAACATCAAAATATTGGCTAACTGCTATGTAAAAAGCAAACTGTTCTAAACAGCAGTACCTGTAACAAATTTCTAAAACACAATGTTATAAAATTCTCTGCCTCTCATTTCATTACCTAAATAGTGACTGCCTTACTAGCACTTCTCTGATAAGACTCATTGTCAATATCAAATATCTTTCTTGCCCAACTCAAGTTGTCCCAGTCGCCCACCTCATTCTTTTTTTTCCTCCAATTTTACTGAAGTATCGTCAATTTTCTCCTACCTCATCTTATGAGCTGGGTCTTGGACTACGTACATACATACAGTCAAGGGAGAGGCTGTGAGTACGAGGACTAAGTTTATGAAGGTAATCTTTCTAGCAATGTACTTCTAACCAATAAACTAGATGAACAGATCTAAATGAAACTGAGATGGAATAACACCACACCTTGAGAGACTGTAGGTTATGATTATAGTCTATGGTACAGCCAGAGACAAAACCAGTCTTGTTATAATTATACTGGCAAGTGCTAGTAATTCAAATTCCTTAACCACTCCCACTCACAGAAATGATGAATACAAAAGGAAGATGGAGATAAGGATTAAAAAAAAATTTTTTTTTAATTTATAGTTAGTTAAACAGCAGCATCAATAAAAACTCCACCGAAACTGATTATTTTCAAGGCTTTGGGAATCTTGCTCCTGTCAATTATCAACTCAAAGTGCACCTTCAAAATGGGTCAAACAATGTATAAATTATACAAATACTTTTAATTAGCTCCCCCTTGCTGCCCTGTTTTCTCCTTTCAGCACAATTTCAGATAGTGAGTACTGTTTTTCTTGGGTGTGGATGTGCTAAATGAAAAAGAACTATATTACAAATTACAAAACTTATTTGTATATTCCAAGTTTCCACTTATATGCAACGTCTAGAAGAGGCAAACCTATAGAAACAGAAAGTAGCTGAGTGCTTACATAGGACTGTGGTGATGGCTACGTAATTCTATCAGTTTAATTCACTCAACTGTACACTTAAAATGGATGAAATTTTATCTCAATAAAGTTATCAGAAACAAAGCTATCTATTCGGACAGGTTCTCAGAGTTGTACTAAAAATTAAATTATCTGCAACTATTCACAACAATTACCTTAAAAGAAATCACCACTGTTATCACCATTTCCTAATCTAATCATCACATCATACAAGAATCCAGGACATTATCATACTGTAACGAATGTTAATTTTTTTTACCACAAGAAAGAAGCCAGGACAAAAACTAGTTAACAAAATAGTAAGCATGAAAAATGACAACACTACATGTAAGTTCTCACAAATCCTAACAGAAACATGTTCAGTTTATGACCACGTATCTCAATATAAGTAAATCTTCCTGTAGAAAGTACTTACATTCATCATAAAATCCATATATTCTATTGATGCTGGCACATTCGTGGTTTCCTCTGAGAAGAAAAAAATTCTCGGGATATTTGATTTTGTAAGCCAACAAGAGGCA
Organism: Cervus canadensis; assembly: GCF_019320065.1. Lineage (NCBI taxonomy): Eukaryota > Metazoa > Chordata > Mammalia > Artiodactyla > Cervidae > Cervus > Cervus canadensis. The sequence continues at coordinate 123,722,425 of NC_057386.1, read as the reverse complement.
GATAGTCTCCAGTGATTGTTTTCCCCTGTCCACATAGTCCCCAAGAAACAGGTAATTGCTTTCTGGCGGGAAACCACCATACTCAAAAAGTCGAAGCAAATCATAGTATTGCCCATGGATATCACCTAGAAGCAAGAATTTTTATTACACAGTGTCTTCATTCGTATAGTTCAAACCACGCACATAAAACTAATTTCCACTGTTGTGTAGTATTTAGTCCAACAAAGCTTAGTGAAAATTTTAAGTCTATGTGTATATCAGAATCATACACAAAACTCAAGTAATTAATAATTTATTTTGCAGAACGGATTATTAATGGCTAGGCAGGCCTTCCTGCCAAGTAACACGGTTTCCCTTTCAGGCTGGCTGATCAATATCAGATACCCAACAGCTCAGTCTCTAGGGACCGTGCCAGCAGAAGTGATGCACTCTTAACAAGCCCTGACCCCATGTGAACAAAGGTACACACACACTACACCCACCAATACATCTGGCTTTCAAGGTCTACCTGCTAGATAATGCCGAAGAGTATTTTCCTTTGCTTTAAGCTTATATATAGGTTCTGGCCTTTTCTTAGCTCTCCATTCTGTTTCTGTTCCTTTCTTCTGCAATGTTTGTATTTCTTTAGCAAAATAATTTTAAGCAATTTTGAAGCACATCTAAGTAAACTAGGTCCATTAGAGGTATTTATTCTAAAGCTACAATTATATAATGTAATTCTAGGTTATTCATAAATAGTACATGATTCTATTGGCTAACATAACATCATCTATATACCATTTATATATACCCTTGACTCAGTCAATTAATCACATAACCAAAGGTAACAGTGCACCAAAACTTACCACATATCTTGAGTGGTGCTTCAAGTTCTAGCAGGATAGGCTGACTGAGAAAGATCTCTCGGGACTTTAAGCACAGTCCTCTGATTTCATTCTCCTGTAGCTGGACATTTTTACCAGGCTTGGACCCTCTCACTGTAGGGGGAGGAAAAAGCCCAATTTAGTCAAGTGAAGTCAAAGTAAGATTTCATATAAAAATTAAACATATATGAAAAGGCACAAGCTTTAAATAAAGAGGAGACAAAAACAGTTTAACTACTTTCTGACTAGGCTTTATTTTCAGGACACTTAACAATTGGCCTTGTTCACCTACAGCCCTCTCACCAGATCAGCTCTTTTTGCCTCCCGTCATCTTCTCTTCTCCAGCCTTATAAATGAACTAGTATTTGTAAAGCAGGAGGTCTTAGAGACTGTCATGCTGCTGAGTCAGTTCTAACAATTCCTTGTTTTAAAATATGATTGGAAATGCTCAGGATCTCCCCCGTCCCAATCAGTGTTTTTCAAAGGACACAGGTCTCTCTCCATGGTCCCAGATTTATCTTATGAAAAAAATTTACTGTGCTGTTTTTCATTAAAACACAGTGTATGCTTGTTGTGGGTATTTTGCTATGCAACTTTCTAGGCCTGAATTTGTGAATACACTCATGTCTATACAGGGCAAAGGATGTCAGTGTGTGCTGTGAGAAAGGTTTCCTAGTAATTGGAACAGGTAAAACTTGAGAAAAAGGAGGACGAGATCATGGCACAGCACACATCACATCAGAGCACTTGGGTTCTACTCACTATCAAAGTGAAGCACAAGATATCCTCTGGACTTATAATAATTCATTTATCAGCAGCTAGGTAGCAGTAAGAAATGAAATTCTGTTTTGACTCTAGTTGCAACAGATTAGAGAGTTATTAATTAAATATATAACAAACAGCACTGCACTGCCTGTTGTTTGGTCATCAAGTTGTGCCCAATCCTTTTGCAAGCCCGTGGACTGCAGCCTGCCAGGCTCCTCTGTCCATGGGATTTTCCAGGCAACAATACCTGAGTGGGTTGCCATTTCCTTCTCCAGGGTAATAAATAACAAGCAGCACTGCATTACTAACTTTACCTTAATTTTACAGTTATGAAGCGGCTGCTGTTGCTCCTCAGTCTCTAAGTCCTGTCTGACTCTCAGCAGCCCCACGGACTGCAGCCCACCAGACCACTCTGTCCATGGGATTCTCCAGGCAAGAATACTGGAGTGGGTTGCCATTCCCTTCTCCAGGGGATCGTCCCAACCCAGGCATCAAACCTGGGTCTCCTGCATCGCAGGCAGATTCTTTACCGTCTGAGTCACCGGGGAGCCACCAGGGAAGCCCCTTATGAAGTGCCAGGGTCTGGTTAAATATGGGGACTGATTATCATCAGGTCGCAATAAAAATCTTAACACTTATTTTATAAAAAGAAAAAAAAACTTAACACTTATTTTATACAAAAGATTCATGAAAGGAGGCACTCTCTGAACTAGAACTGAAGCAAAAACACAGAACCAGACCAAGTACAGAACTAAGCCTACATCCTTCCACCATTAAACCCAATATAAGCAGATTAAATCAATATTGTCAATTTAAACTTTATCAGGTTTGAAGGCTTTATATTCAAATTCAAAATCATCTAGCCTAATGCTAAACAAGAGCAATATGTTTAACTGGTTTGTATCTAGCTTTGTTCTGTAAATATCTAAGTAACATTACAGAGTAATAAAAACTGCAAGTTAAAAAAACCCTGGTATCTGCTGAGTATTTTTTTTCCCCATTAAATCGGGCTGTGCCCAAATGTGAAAAATACTGTCTTAGGGGAAGCCCTCCTTCAGACTGAATAGCCACTGAAATGAAATTCTCTGAGGTAACAAGCTGAGCAGAAATGGAAAGGTGTTATTTTTTTCAATGAAAGACAATAAATAAGAAAGGATGACAAGGAGGAAGAGTCAAACTCTTAAGAGGGTACAGCAAAAAAAAAATGTTGAGTGTATTGGACTGGCAACTAGAAGCAAGGTTTCTGTACTGGTTTCAGTCTTGAGCAAATCACCTCTTTGGACTCCAAAACATACACGTAACTGAACTAAGTGACCACCAGTCTCATTCTGATCAAATATTAAACGACTAAAATATTAAAGAAGCGACTAAAGAGAAAGCATAGTAAGGATAATCTTTGAGGGACTACAGTAAACGGACACATACACAATACAAGAGCTACTGAGTTGTTTGTGAAACAAAACAACTTTTTTCCAGAACCAAAGTAATTTTTTCTTTCTAGACATACACATAGGAGAGAACACAAGAAACCCTCCCAGTGGAAAGATAGTGGGATCATTGCTTTACTGGCCAGAAAACCCCAATCATTAGTGATTTTGCCACAAGTCAGCAAGAAGGTTGGGCAGACTGCCCAACAGGAAACTTTTATTTTTGGCTAGGGGATTCCTAAATGCTTCTGGTTTCAAAGGGAATCTTTTTCAGCAGAGGCCCACATTTGTAAGGGAAGTCTTTTAGAAGACTTACACCTATAGGGAACTCAAGTCATAATTTAATATGAATACTATCAGATTAAATCAATGCTGCTAATGCACATTTTACTGGTTTGGAGGCTTCCCACTACAACCTTTAGACATAGTTCATGATAATTTTAGTTTTCTTAATCTGATTGTCCCCAAAGTATCAGAGCAGAGATTAAGAACAATACTAACAACTTTTTAAAATTTATTTTTAATTGGATAACTGCTTACAATGTTGTGCTAGTTTCTGCTGTACAATACTATGAATCAGCAATAGGTATACACTTACCTCCTCCCACCCGCCCAGCCTCATCCCACCCCTCTAGGTCATCACACAGTACCTGGCAGAGCTCCATGCAACACTAACAATTTAAAGTGTTCCTAATGTGGACTGAGGATTAAATACAATTCTTGAACAAATCAAGATTTAGTTTATATCTAAACAGTGCTCATTAAAAACACAGTCACAAAGCTTCTTAAATTCCCAACAATTAGCTCAAGAACTAAAACTATATAAACAGAAACTCCATCAAAACCATCTACCAACCGGCAAATACCTGCTCATCTTTCGAGACTGCTTAGATATCACCTCACTCTGGAAAACCCCTCTTAGCCATCTTCTCTCCCCTTAACAAGCCGGCTTTATGTTTTCTGAAATGCTCTCCCAACACTGACCAGCACACACTCTGTATTATAATTGCCAGTTCGCGTCCATCTATTCATCCTGGTAGAATGTAAACCTCAGGACCATACCACTAGCCCTGCAGTGTACATGCCCACAGCCAGTACGTGGTAGGTACTCAAAACCTGTCTGTTTTCAAATTACAAAGCAATAGTATCATTCTTATACTAGAGTATTTTTCTAGTTGTGAAAATTTAGGATTACTCTTAAAAATGTATCTAACAGAAAATAAAGATTTCAAAATGGGTTTTGGCAGCCTGAGTGAACACAGCAGGCATTTCTTAGAGATGGCCAATTAGCTGACAGCATAAAAAACCTACTTCACTGTTTTCAGTGTCCATCACACAGAATCAGGTACTATTGCAGCTGACACCTATGGAGCACTTCCCATGTGCCGGGCACTGCTGCACTAGGACGCTTTACTGACTACAGGGCCATTCAATACAACAATCCCGTGAAGTCAGCCACTGGCACTTCTCTGTGTTACAGGCTGGAAGAGGCTCAGTGACGTGGTCCAAGGTCACAGAGCTTGTAAGGAGGACACCAGGCCCCAACTGACTCTAGCTCTGAAATGGTGCTTCCACCAGATCACCCTCGCATTTAAGAATTTGTTCTTCATCTTCAAAATATGTTTAAAATATATGGCATTAACTTAGAAACTTAGTAAGAAAACAATGAAAGCAAGTAAACTAGCATACAACTGTTTTTGCCATTTTATAAGTTCATAAGCAATAACAAAGATGAAAAAGTTAAAAAGGAAAGAATTTGTTTTCATTATACTTCTAAACCAAGAGATTTTATAGGACAAACTACTGAACCTCTATACAGTCATTGATGCTTAAGAAAAATTTGATATGAGATATAAAAATCATAAGGCATCCTTACAAACAGGAAGCATTAAAAATTAAATGATGCAATCTACTTGAGACAAGAACTTTGTCCCTTTTCTTGAGAGGTTTACATTCTAGTAGAGGATTCAGAAGGTAAGACAAACCCGCACGTCGTATAAAGTTACTTCAACAATTGCCAATGAGATCCAAAATATTCCAACAAAAAAGAATTTCATTTTCCAGGTAGAATGTTTCTCATAAGTGCAGGTGCTAGGTATTGTATGGAAATAAAATCAGTAGGCACAGCGGACATATATAGGTTAGTGACTGATACATTAAAATGGTCAACTCAGGTCTTAGGCACGTGATTTCTCTTTTTTTCTTTGCAGCATTTTGAGGCTTGCGGGATCTTAGTTCCCTGACCAGGGATTGCCCTCAACAGAGACAGCTTGGAGTCCTACTAACCAGTGGATGGCCAGGGAATTCCCAAATGTGCAACTTTAGAGTAAAAGCTTTTATCTGGCTAAAATAAAATGGCAGATTCAGAAAACTGCATCATGGCTGTTACCAGCAAAGACTGTTCTGTTCTAACTTTTATCATCATTTATTTATCTGGCAAATCATTCACATGAGCACATGATAAAAACTCCTATGCAATTTTATAGTAAACAAACTGATAAAAACTTGAAATAACTTAAGACTACTTTGGGATTACTTATGAGGGATAAGCATGTATTCTTGCCCCTTAACTGTTGAAAGAAGATCATAGAAAAGGAATAGCATACCTACCAAAAAGCCTCAGCTCAATTATAATCAAGTTTTAAAACTAAAATTGGCACAACCAGTATAAAAATAAGTCAACAGAGATTTTGCTAATAAGATAATCCTATTAAAAAGGTGGTAATCTTAACAATATGCCACATTATATTTATTTTAGTGACAATCAATAACCTCACAACATTTGACAAATTTAGGAAAACAAAACCTCAAACCAAAACAAACAAAAAACAGTGAGGATCTGTAACATCAAAACTTTCCCACAAACAACTGAGGTCTTTTCTACAAAAACTGTAAGCCACAAAAATGTTACTCAAGAACCATTCAGTTTCCTGCAAAGTCACCAGCAGGAAGATGCCCACTTTTTGGCCATTTGAATTTCTAAGCCACCCTCTCCCCGCCTTGACTTTGCTAACTGCTGGTGTGATACTTTGGGCATTTAAAGGTGACACCAATTTTCTCAAGGCATATATAGAAATCAGGATGTAGCTGCAAAACACTGTCTATTGCTCTCAGTGAAGAACCTTGAGTTTTCCACACCTAGAGTGAAGACAATTTATTGAAAAATCTTTAACTCTCTACAGTCTAACCACCTACGCTTGATGAGACTTGACATCTGACCCTACATTTGTACTGAGTGGCATTTTCATAAACCTTAATACCAGTAACAGACAATCTCCTCTAGATGAGGGATGCCAGTAAGCCCCAGGGGAGGTAAAATTGGAGATTTCAGATAAAACATCAAGACCATTAAGTAAATCATCTATTCTTACATGGTTTGGATACAGTGGTCTGATCCTAAAACATAAAAAAATTTGCCCCAGAATTCTGTAAATTGTTCTTGAATTAAGACTTTCCAGTTTCCTCATTTACACAGTGATTCGTATCAGGATATTATCTCCTTCACATTCCAGTCTTCAAGGTCTACTAACATCCTCGAGAGTAAATTGAATGAAATGACCAAGTCTGTATATCATCTCCCTGCTTCAAGATCAGTAACCCTCACCTACTCAGGCAGACTGAACAGCAATGGCACGTGACCGCAGTTTCACTGATACGGAACAACCTCACCCACCTCTACCGTGGATGTGCTGTTATTGCACGGTGCAGCCTGGCATCCATTCCCCCAGCTTGGAGGAGGAATGCCTGCCTGCTCCCGCGGCTTACATTCCCTCAAGCACCACAAAATGACACACGCCATCCTGTTAGACTTCACTGCTTCCTCCTGCTACCGACAGGCGAGGGGGCACTGCGGGCACAGAGAATAATCCTTCCCCAGCTTGGATTAGGGTTGGTGCAAGTGGCAGATCACAGCCTAAGACCTTTCTGGTCTTACTTGTAGGAGAGAATGCAGCATACAATTGACATGTGGGAGGGGAGGGGGAGGTCCTCACAATACAGGCTTCTTGGAAATTAAGGGTATTAGTAACACACAAGTTTACGATTACTGTCTTTATCAACAAAATGCCCTATGATCACTGATCGCAAGAAAAGCGTCTAACTGTTAAAATGATCTGACGTGTAAACTCATTCTTTAAGAAAGATTATTTTTGTCTTCCTTGGTCAGCATTTTAAGAATTTTTTTCTTGTGCCATTATGTTTGTCCTTTATTATCTTCAGGACCAGGGACCACTGTCTTTTTTAAACATTACAATACAAACATGTTTCATTTCACATCAAAAAGCTAAACACAGGGATTACTTTTACAAATTAGAGGATTAAATTCGTAAATGTTGTCTGAGGGCCAGGACAGAAGTCATATTTAAATCACTAATGCAAATCAAGCAATTGTGCAGAGCCTGACACAGTCCTGCAGTTTGACAACCGCCATCTTCAGAGGTGAGATGCTTCCCTCAAAGCAGGATGTGAAGTTACAACTGTCTGCTTTGCAAGAAAATGGCTAGCCATCAATCATTCTCTGTATGAGATCACTTACAAAGCTAATCTGCCTCTAATCTCACTTTTCTCCAACACAGTAGGACTACCAGACAAATCAGCAGCTGATTTATTCTCTAAATCCGAAGTTTTACGGTGCAGTTATTTAAGCAAGTGAACATGAATAACACGAGAGCGACAATCTCAGGGTTTTATCACCTGCAAGGCAGACCTTCCCAGGTGGGTGGCAGAATGCTGCCTCCTTAGTGAAGTCGCTCAGTCGTGTCCAACTCTTTGCGACCCCATGGACTGTAGCCTACCAGGTTCCTCCGTCCTTGGGATTTTCCCAAGGTAAGAGTAGAAAAGAACTGCAAAGCTGTAATGACTAAAAGCTAAAGCATGGTGTTTCGTTAGATAAGACTTCACTTTTGAATGGTCTTTTTAGTACTATCACTGAGCTACTTCTCAACTAGCTTGTACAGTCCTCCACCTTAAAAGAGACAATTCCGAACATGTAAAAAATTCCAACAAGGTCATAAAACTCACATTCCCTCCATCTTTAGATATACTTAACTCTTAATGAAAATTTTCAGAGGAGAAACTTTGTGAGGCGCTACAAAAAAAAAAAAATCACAAAACTTATCAGCATTTTCTACCTTGGAAAGATATACATATATATATCTTCAATAGATCATTTTCAATAGTTTCTCTGCCAATTTAACATTGATGAGGAAAAAAAAAAAACATTAAGAATGTTGAGCAGCTAGTTTATTCCCAAAGAATGAAAACGCACTGCTTTACTAATTTCAATGAAAAAAACGAAATGTTAAAAAAATCTGGTTTTCCAATATAGCATGTATAGAAACTATTAAGAAATAATGACTGATCTCACTGTAAATGATCCAGGTTAATCAGCACAAATTTCTTAGCACAATTAAAAAAATAAGATTAAAATTAACAAGATGTTGTATGAAGAGTTACGGGCGACTCCACAACTAAGACTTAACTAATCTTAAAATTGTTTCTAATCCACAGCTTCCATTTTTTCCAGCTTTCTCAAAGAAATAAAGCCCACTCTTAACTTGCCACACATGTCCCTGCGTAGACATGCAGAAGCTAATTTACAATTTTTGAATGAAAAAAATTTAAGTTCTTTTCTTACAGCAAATTGTTTTAATCCGTTTCTGACCCACTGCTGCCTCACATAAACCAAAGAACTATATTAACTAATATTAAAAGTGTGATTCTTCTAATAAATGCCAGGTATTGAATGAACAAGGTTTTCACCCACAATGGCAGTGACATTTCATGGGCTCATTTAATGAGTTTTTCTTTTGAGACACTATAAAAGGAAAAAACCTTAACACACATTAAGAAAACATATTTTCAGAAGTTTCATTCTCATGACTTAAAAGATCTGCAAATTCTAACACCAGAGCTGTCCAATTGTTTACGCTAGACTCCATCTTTGAGCATTTACAGTTCAACAACATTTTAGAATATAAAGGCAAAAATGCAGTTAAAACTCTGCCAAATCTACATTATCCAACACTCAAGAAAGGGATCTGAATTCTTTCAAAGTTCGGAATTAGATGTTATTATTAATAGATGTGCTCTAGAATTTAGGGGTGGTGAGGGGTGATTTTATTTCAGCGTCTCTCCTTAAAATCCGAACTTCATCCCTCTCCCACATCAATAGAAATCAATCGCCAGACACCTCAGGAGTTTTAGGTCAGTCAAAATTAAATATTTATTTTAACCTTTGCTCAACCACTGGACACCCCCTTCTTTCACACATAGGGTGACTTCAATGACTGGCTGCCTGGGTTTACAAACTTGACTGTCACTAACTGTGTGACCTTGGTCAAGTGACTACACTTCTCTAGGTCTTAGTCAGGAAAAAAATAATAGCATCTACCTCATGTATTACATGAAATCTGTGTAAAGAGCTCCAAAAAATGCCTGACAACACAGTAAGCGCTTTAGAAGCGATGGCTAATTTGATTTATGCGATGCACGCAAAGTACTGGAGACAACTCATTAGAAAAGACCCTGATGCTGGTAAAGACTTAAGGCAGGAGAAGCGGACGACACAGGACGAGATGGTTGGAAGGCATCACCGACTCAATGGATATGAGTTTAAGCAAGCTCCGGGAGATGGTGAAGGCCAGGGAAGCCTGGCACGCTGAAGTCCATGGGATCGGAAAGTCTGATGCGACTAAAGACAACAAAATGCAGTGAACGCAAAGCGCTTAACAGAGCTTGGCACATTGGAAAGATCCTAACGAAACTGTCATCACTGCCGGTTTCACGATTCAGAGACATGTTCAGAAAAGAGCGCGGAGACTTCCCCGGGATAAAAACAACTTAAAAAGAATATCTCGGAGGGCAGGAGAAGATGGGTTTCAACATCCCCCTGCGAATGAAGGTTCGTTACCAAGTAACAAGTAACGGGGCCCTCAACCCCAGCCTCACAAAAAAATAAAAACAAGCAGGCTAGGAAAGAAGCCCTCAAGCTTGGTGAAATCCATATCCGCATCATACTGCTTTCCAAAAGACTGAGAACCACGAAGTTCGGAACGAGCAGTTCAGTAGGTTGGACTGGGGCCCCCAATATTCTCCAAAGATTGGTCCGGAGTGCCGGGCGCACGGGGGAACGTACCGGAAACGTGGGGGTGGGGAGCGGAGTTTTCAAATTTCACGGCCAGGAAAAAGGCTGCACCCTCAAGCAATGAATGAGCGGAGCCAGGAGGGTCCGCGGGTTGGGCCAAGTGCGGAACCCCGGGCAACCTCCTTCCCGTGACAGTCCCCGGCCCGCGGGCGAACTCGCGGGGCTCACTCGTCTTGGCGCAGCAAGCCCAACAGGCCTCCCAAATCCCCCTCCCCCGTGAGTCTCCGGGGCCGCCCGCCGCCCCCTTCACCTTCCAGCAGCCGTTGGATGATGCTGTCGATGTTGAGTTTATCTATATCCGCCATCGCCTTCCCACCGCCGACCTTCCCGCAGCGGCGCCGCCGCCGGCTCGCGCCCGGGATTCACACCTCCTTCCCCACGCCACGAGCACAGAGATGGTGGTGGCGGCGGTGGCAGAAGCCGCGGTGGGTCCCCCCCAACCGCCCCGCTCCCTGCTTCCTCCTTCTCTCCCCACTGGAACCACGAGAAGAACAAAATGGCCGCCGACTCCTTAGCCAGCCTCGGGCGGCGCACGAATGCGCGCGGGGGAGTGCAGCGGCCCGGCCGGGACTTCTTTATGGGCCATAGGGCACCCGGAGGGGGCGGGGCCAGGGCGAGGAAAGGAGGCGGGGCCAGAACGCGGGAATGGGGAGGAGACGGTTGGGAGTAAATGCGCTCGCGCGCGGAATCCTTCCGCCAAACGGGCCGAGCAAATAGGCCCTCTGGTGGGAGCGTGAGTTGCAAAGTTGCACGCTGGAGTTGGGGATGGGGGAGAAGATGCAGCTGTGCACCCGAGGGTTGCGGGCTCCGCAGGACGCTGTTCACTGCGGCCGTGTTTGCAGACCTGGCCATGTGAAAAGCCCACGGAGGGAATTTGGGTGTCCTGGAATATCCCCTTAAGATGAATCTGTGGTAGAGGTGAACAGTGAAATAATAAAGAGAAGTAGGTTGACTCTCTTTGGCTTCAAATTTGCTAGAATTTGGGGGGAAGGGAAAGATATACTTGATGGCTAATTTAAAAAGTCCTCTCCCAGATAAATAAAAATGTTAAGTTATTCTTTCTGAGTGGTGGAAATATGGGTATTTGTATGCACATTTTTGTGCACTCTGTAACTTACATTTGGGGGAAAAATTCTTTTTAATCCACCCTCAAAAAAATTTCATCATCTCTTTCTGGATTATCTTTCTTGAACTCGCGAAGTTACATAATCATCGGAACGGTTTACCCTGATTGCAGCCAGAACGAAGATGAGCGAGCTTGTGCAGCAGATAAAGGAGAATTTGCAGATTTCGCGCGTCGGAGCTCGAGGCCGGAAGAGAAGGGCGAATTTGCACTCGCTGGCTTTGCGGTCGGGTCCCCAGTTCTGCAGATACCCCGGAAAACTTTGGTCAATTTCCCTTGGCTTCTCAGCCTCCCCAAATAATCTCTCCCCAGGAGATCCCTCCAAAATGTGCCACCTCCGGGGGTTGCGTGTCGTCTTCGCTGGGTTTGAAAGTGCAGTTACACTCAGCAAACACATCTGCTCTCTTGGATCCTGACCTTTTCATTTAACTGCTTTTTTCCTGCAGCGCTTCACAGTTTGCTCCCGCCAGAGAAATTAATTTTGTTTCTCAAGGCACACAAAATGCACGAATTCCCAGCCCGAAATGCCATCGAGATCATTGTGCCACCCGGGCATCCAAGCTCAAAACCGGTGGTCCCCCCAGGGCCCAAGAAGTGGTGGGGCCCAGGCTCCTTCCACATGGACCCGAGGCCTCCCTACTGCTGGCTTGGAGGCGTTAAGGTTCAGAGTTCCCCCTGCTTGGAGCAGCTGCTCACTCAGCTTTCCCCAGTCACCAACTTACCCTCCCGTGCTGTAACGCTGCTCACCAGAGGACAAACAAGTGTCACTTGTCAGCCCGGGGCACACAGCCCAGTTGGCGACATTCGAAGCTGATGCACAGCACCGTTGTGAACAGCTGGCTGTCAAGGTCATGCTGGCTCTCCACGAGACCCTGGGCTCCTCCAAGGCGCATCATCGGAATGGCAGTTAAAGCAGGAATATGAAAGACAGCGATTCATTCAGCAGACAAACATTTATGCAGCACCTCCTCTGTGCCAGGCATTGTTCCTCGGAGAGAATCAGGGGTGAACAAGAAAGACAAGGCTTTTCTCTCATGGAGAGTCATTTAGTAAGCCAGCCAGACAGAAAACATAAACACAAATAAAAAAATATCATCTTCTGAAGCCTGCCAGAGGAGAAAAACAAAACAAAACACTGCACTCCTTTTCTTTGTATGTGTCAAAAACTCTCTTTGAATCCCCAAGACAATCCTAGGAAGTATTACTATTCCTGTTACACCCATTTTACAGATGAAGTGAGACAGAGAGAGGCTAGGTTGTTTGCTTAAGGTCACACAGCTAGTAAGTTTCAGAGCTCGAGCTGGAACTCGGAACAGTCAGAAACCAAAGCCCTTGTTCATAGTTAATAAATTCCCACTGTGAATCCCCAGGACCTAGCGCAACACTGGCACACACTAGGTACATAAATGTGGGACTCAGTGGAATGATCTAAAAGAGTCTCAATGGACAATGAGTGCCATAAAATTTCCATAGACAAAGTAGCAGGTGTGTTCACATCTGCTGACATCATCAGGGCTGGAGGAAAACTTCTGACTGGACTGGGACCGTGGGGAGGGCCTCTGTCTCCAAACCATTCTCTGCCAGGCAACTCCCCTCCAGAGTCCACATTTGCTGAAACATGTCTAAGAGAATTAGCTAGTTCTAAGCCTGAGAGTGGCATGAGCCCTCATGGCTTGAAGGGCTCCCAGAAAGCAGCAAATAACTTTGGAAGGAAAGAACAGATCCCCTTATTGGCTTTTTTCCTGCCACTGTCAACACTCAGGACTAGCAGACAAACAGTTGCCAAAAAGGCTACTGTTCCAATTGGTGGAGTGTCTCTTCCCTCCTCTAGTTTGCTTATAGTGAGGAGCATGGATTAAAATATATTTTTGACGGGATTTCCCTGGTGGTCCAGTGGTTAAGACTCTTGAGGATCCACTGCAGGAGGCACCGATTCTATCCGTGATAGGGGAACTAAACTCCTGCATGCCATGCAGAAAGGCAAAAAAAAAAAAAAAAAAAAAATGTTCTTTTTGAACTGTCTTCCTTGGATCCATAGAGGTTTCGTAAGGGTCTGCTGAAAATGATGGAGAGCTGGTAGAATTCGCGTCCCCAAGCCCTTGAGTCAACCAAAGCAGAACAATGGCATGCAGAAAGCACTCAATCGAAATGAACTATAATCACTATTATCTATTTTAGATATTAAACTTCCATGTAAGATTTGAAGAGGGGGGCTAAAGTGAAAATATTTGAAACTAACAGTATTCCTAAGGATACTTTAGACTTTGAGGGGGAATCTTAGTACCTAAAGGGATTAGGCTGATAGCATGAAGGAAATAAGCTGGGTGGATGTGGATGTGTGTGTGTTCAGTTGCGTCGTGTCCGACTCCTTGCAGCCCCGTGGACTGTAGCCTGCCAGGCTCTTCTGTCCATGGAATTTTCCAGGCAAGAATACTGACGTGGGTTGCCATTTCCTGATCCATCTTCCTGACCCAGGAATCAAACCCGCATCTCTTGCATCTCCTGCATTGGTGAATGGATTCTTTACCATGAACACCACCTACGTAGCCCAAGCCAGGTGGATAGGGACTATGATAAACTGAGGAGCACACACCCCAACTCTAGTCCATGGGGACCCTGGGGACCCAGTGGAAACTTGGGCCCAGTGAGGCCAGGTCCTTTGAGTTTTCAGGAAAACTTGGGCATCTGGAGTTTGATGTGAAATGCTCCAATTTTTAAAAGTTGATCATGAACTCAAATTCCTCTAAAACACTATGTAAGTTTTCCAAAGCATATCCATGAACTACATTTGGCCCCAGGTCAACAATTTGGGATTCTGTTTTAGAACACTGGGGGTGAATCCTTCCTCATTCCTTCCCCCAATTTATTAAGCACTGGGATTGTTGTTAAGTGATACAAAGAAATGTTGATGCAGTTTGCCAGCAGATCTAGACCTGCCTGGATATCCTGGAAATTTTGAACTAATTAGGAAACCATAGGAAAAAATATGCATGAAAGCTGTTTGACAAAATTCATAGTTTTATTTTGATGGTATTACCAGCAGACACAGTTTATTTTGCGTGCATGCATGCATGTTCAGTCGCTTCGATTGTGTCTGACTCTTTGCGAGCCTATGGACTGAAGCCCTTCAGGCTCCTCTGTCCATGGGATTCTCCAGGCAGGAATACTGGAGTGGGTTGCCATGCCCTCCTCCAGGGGATCTTCCCAACCCAAGGCTTGAACCCTCATCTCTTATGTCTCCTGCATTGGCAGGCAGTTCTTTACCACTTTTGGGGAGGGGGCAAATGTTTACTGAGGCCTTACTCTGTGAGAGAAGCTGGAGAGGCAGTAGTGAGCCAAGCAGTATAGTCTCTGTCCCCACGGAAGTCCCAGTCTAGTGGAGGAGACAGAGAGGAGCAGAGAAACCAGTGTAGGAGATAATTTCAGAGAATCCAGTTTTATGAGAGAATTAGAAATGGTCATGTGATCACATGGGAGAGGGACTCAGGATTAGAGATTTGAGTCAAAATCTAAAGGATAAGAAAGAGAAAGTTATGGGAAGAACTACATTTGGGGGAAGAGTATTCTCAACAGAAGGAACAGCAAGTGCAAAGGCCCTGAGGCAGGAACAATCTTCCAGTGTTGAAAGAATGGAAAGAAGACCAGAGTGGCTGGAGTGCAGAGTGAGAGGGAGAGTGTTAGGAGGGGTCTCTAGGTTTTGGGTCAAGGAATAACACGATCTGATTAGTTTTTTAAAATTTTGAAATAATCCTAAATTTACTGAGAAGTTGTAAAGGTAGTACAAAGATTTTCCATATTCCTTTCCACTTGGTTTGCCTTTAATGCTAACATTTTACAAAACCATGGCTTTTTTCTTTTTAAGGTAAGGAATGGATTTATTTAGAGAGATACACATTTCATAGACAGAATTAGGTCCCTCTCAAAAGGCAAGAACACACTTGGGAGAAATACATACAGGGTGTGGGCCATCTCAGAAAGCAAAAGGCCCCCAAATATGGTGTGGTTAGTTTTTATGGGCTGGGCAATTTCACAGGCTAATGAGTGGGAGGATTATTCCAACTGTTTTGGGGAAGGGGCGGAGATTTCCAGGAACTGGGCCACTGCCCACTTTTTTTTCAAATTAATTTTTTTGGAGTATAGTTGCTTTACAATGTTGTGTTGGTTTCTGATATCATGGCTTTGCCCTTAATTTTTCAAGATATTTAAATCGTAAAGAAATGTTGGATCATAATACATCATGTAACATTATTACCCAGAGAGCATCTTCTCCTAAATAAGGTCTAATTTCATTTTTAAGAGATCCCTTTGGTGTTTGTGAGGAGAACAGACCATAGGAGTGGAAGCTCTGAGATCAAGGAAAAGATGATGAAAAATGTGGCATCACACACTGCTCTGAGCCTCAGTTTCCCCATCTACAAAATGGGAACGATATCACCCATCTCAGAAGGTTGTTGTAAAGGACTTCCCTTGTGGTTCATTGGCTAAGATTCTGTGCCCTCCAGTGTTGGGGCCTGGGATCAATCCCTGTTCAGGGAACTAGTTCCCACATAATGTAACTGAGAGTTCTCATGCTCCAACTAAAGATCCAGCCTGCATGCTGCAACTAAGACCCAGTGCAGCCAAATAAATAATTTTTTTTTTTTTTTAAAAGAAGGCTGTTATGGGCATGTACCTTCCCCTGTACCTTGGGAGATAATAGTTATAATGAGGACAATGGTGATAATGATGATAATAATAATAGCTAGCATTTATTTAGTGCTTACTGTGTGCCAATTTCTGTTTTTCAGGCCCTTCATGCAGAATCAGGAGAGCAGATTCTTCGGGATGCTCCCAGAAGCCTTCAAGAGAGGGAGATTAAGATGGATCTTTCAAACCATCTTTGGCCCTCATAGAGTTCTTGTTGATGTTGGATGTTTCTGTGTTTGAGAAGGCTCCAATTATATTTCCATCTGGACTTACCCAACAGAGAAATTAGGGTGATTATTGCCTTGCTAAATGTTCCTTAGCTTCACAAAATGACTCACTCTGGATTGGGAAAGTAGCAAGTTATCCCGGTATTTGGAGGGTGGTTGACACTGTTGATTGGAACTATGTCTGGCAAGAGTAAGGTCACTTTGGAGTAGAGTCTCTCAGCCTGGACACAGCTGACCTTCTGGGTCAAATCATTCTCTATTGTGGGGGTGTCCTGTGCATTTCGGATGTTTAGTGACATACCTGACCTCTATCCGCCAGATACCAGAAGCACACCCCCTCTCCACAACAGTAACATTCAAAAATATTTCCAGGCACTGCCAAACATCACCCTCCCACTCCTAGATGAGAACCACCACTTTGCAGCATCTGGGGCCTGTGGCAAAGTGACTTTGGAGTTGTTTTGTTCTTCTGTCAGTTTTTTAAAAATATTTATTTATTTATTTACTTGACTGTGTTGAATCTTAGTTGCGGCATGGGGGGTTCTTTATTTCTTTCCGGGTCTTTCACTGTGGCTCATGGACTCCCTAGTAGTAGCTTGTGGGTTTAATTGCTCCTTGGCATGTGGGATCTTAGTTCCCCAATGAGGAATCAAACCTGTGTTCCCTGTATTACAACGCAGATGCTTAACCATGGGACCACCAGGGAAGTCCTCTTCTGTCAGTTTTAATCCTATGTGTTAAGTGCTTTGCCAGAGTAGCCCCTCAACTGCTAATACTAATAGAGTTTGGGGCTTCCTAGGTGGTTCAGTGGTAAAGGATCTGTCTGCTAATACAGGAGACACGAGTTCGATCCCTGGGTCTGAAGATCCCCTGGCGAAGGAATTGACAACCCACTCCAGTATTTTTGCCTGGGAAATTCCATGGACAGAGGAGCCTGGTGGGCTACAGTCCATGGGGTCCCAAAAGAGTCGGACACCCCTTGGCAACTAAACAACAGTTCAGAGTTTACTATGTGCTAGGCATTGACCTAACTCTTGCTTCAACTGTGTATCTTCCAGCTTTATTTTCACTTAATGCACAGGCTAAGTCATTGTTCTTCATAAATAGGTGGGGAAAACAAGGTTCAGAGAGGTGACTGCCCGAAGACACACAGCTAAGAATTGACAGAACCTGGTTTTGAACCCAGATTTGCCCAGCTCAGGGGCCATACCCTTTAAGCACTCTGCCACACTGAACCTCTGAAGTCAGGGGTATTAGAAAACCACATGGGGAAAAATATTTTCTAAACAGTAAAGTGCCATTTTTGTATAAAGTAGGAGAAGCAGCATGGAGACAACTTACTCAGTACTCACAGGTCGGAAAAGTCAAGTTCTAGTGCAGAGTCCACACATGACTCATTGTGTGGCCTTGAGCAAGCCACTAACTTGACTGAGTAGGTGATACAAGCTTAATCAGCCCAGCCTCACCTTACCCACTATGGGAGAGATGGCTCTGAACAATGATGGAGGCACAGTGCTAGGAGCTTTGCACGTGTGTCCTTTTAATTTCATCCTCAATAATTCTTGGAGGAACAAGCTCTCCCCCTGCTTTTTGAATTGAGATGAAACTCGCATAACATAAAACTAACCATTTTACAGTGTACAATTCTGTTATGTGTTCAGTACATTCACAGTGTTATCTAGGACTGTGTTACCTATCACAGTCCTATCCAGGTCCAAAACAATTTCATCACCACAAAAAGAAACCCTGTACCTATTAGCAGTCACTCCCTGTTCCTCCTTCCTCCAAGCTCCTGGCACTACTCAGGTGTTTTCTATCTTTCTGTCTTTGCCTATCCTGGACATTTCATGTAAGTAGAATTATACACGAGACCTTCTTTGTCTGCCTTCTTTCACTTGGCATCATGTTTTTGATGTTCATCGACACTGTAGTATGTGTCAGTACTTCATTTCTTTTTATGGCTGAATCATACTCCATTGTATGGAGAGACCACGTTTTGTTTATCCATTTATTCGTTGATGGACATTTGGGTTGACCAAGCCCTTTTTGTTTTTTCAGACGAGAGCCACAAGACTCAGTAAAGTTAAATGACTTCACCAACATCACAGAGGGATTGCAAGCTAGCAGCTCTGGATTTTATGCGACAAAGACCAAACTGTCTTTTAGCTGTCTTTACTGGAAATTTCCTGATATTTGTTGATGATGGAAACATTTTAAACAAACTATTGAAAGCTTAGACCAAAGCTTAGATTATCCTGTTCACACTCCAGAGTTAACAAACACTAACATTTGGCCGTATTTGACTTAGACTTTTTTTTGAAATGGCCTTGTTTATCTCACCAGGCCTCAAAAAATTGAAGCAACACTTGCCTATCCCTCCCCAGGTGAATCCCAGTGTTATAGTAATAAAAGCAAAAGATTCGTTTCAAAGAGAAACAAGAGTGGGAATAACTTGGACTTTTTCTTTTAGTTAACAAAAGGAATAAAGCATTATAGTTGAGACTCCATTTGAACCCTTTCTCCATTCTACTTGCTTCCTCCCCCTCTCCCCAGCAGAGCTTGTTGTATAGGTGATTGTGTTTTTATCAATTTCCTGAACAAACTAACAATCAACAAGGAAATAACAACAACCTCACCCCCCCAGGGGGCAAATGGAATGCATTTTTTTTTTTTTTTTGGCTGTGTGTGGCTTGTGGTCCTCAGTAGTGAAACTCCACATCCTGACCAGTGCATCACTAGGGAAGTCCCTCGAGCACATTTTTATAAAGCCAGATTTATTCCATTAAAAGAATCATCTTTGACTCTGATAGTAGGACTTTCCAGTTTTATTTATCTTACAATGTCCTTCCTAAAGTAAAATGGTGGTGATAGTGACAGCATTTTTTGGTAATGCTCCATTTGGCAAAAGAAAAAAATCCAGTAATGGGAGAATGGAAAAATAACCTGTGGCATGTTTATGCAGTGATGGAAATGAACGAAACTAAGCTACATGTATCAATATGAATAAATCTGGAAGCTAATGTTAAGCAAACAAATGCCAGTTGGGGAAGGATTAGAACTGTACCATACTATTTACATAAAAGTTAAAATGACAAAAAATATAATATTATGTTATATATTAGGACAGTGTTTTTCAAACTTTTGGAGGCCACAGTGTGCTGTAAGAAAGATATATTATGTCTCAACCCTCAGTACATATATATACAGATGTAAAACTTTTACAAAAATTTCACAAGACATCCTTACCTTACTAAGTGTCATATGCTCTGATTATTTTTTAATCCTCTCCTATCCTTACTATTGAAATGCTAGCTGTGATCCTTTAAATTGATTTTGAAATATACCAGTTTAGGAGTATATCCCATGCAGTAAAAGTATAAAGTCACGTGAGTAAGAAACATACAACATTCAGAAACATGTTTCCACGTAGTGAAAATATAAAGACATCCATGAAACACATCATACTGAGGAGGAAAAAAGAAAAGAGGTGATTGGGGAGGGGTACACAGGGGGTGCAATTTTTTTTCTGATGTTTTATTTCCTGTATTGGAAGGTGGTTATGTGGGAGTTTGTTATATTAGTCTTTAAAGTCAGCTTCATCGAGGTACACCCTGTATATGATAAAACACAACCATTTTAAGTTTACAGTTTAATGAATTTTGATCAATATATACACTCATGTAGCTTTTTCCCCAATAAGATAGAGAACATTTCCATCACCCCCCAAAAGTTCCTCCAAGTCTTCCCCTTTTTTTTCTTTTCTTCTTTTTTTTTAAATTTTGATGGTACACTGTGGCATGCGGGACCTTAGTTTCCAGATCAGGGATGAATCTTGAGCCCCTTGCATTGGAAGGTGGAGTCTCAACCACTGGACCACCAGAGAAGTCGCTCCTCCTTTTGGAATTAATCTCCCTCCACGCCTAAACCCCTGTTGCAGGCAATAACTGATTTCCTATTTGCAATTATAGATTACAGTGATCGTTTCTAGAGTTTTAGATAAATGGGATCATACAGATTAGGCTCTTTCTGTGTCTTGTTTCGTTCACTCAACATCATGTTTTTAAGACTGGTACATATTGTGTGTGTTGGTAATCCATTCCTTTTTATTTCTGAGCAGTATCCTCAGTATGAGTAGATAACAATATGTTTATCCATTCACCTATTAGCAGGCACTTGGGTGGTTTCAAGATTTTGGAAAATTTTTGATAATGTTTATGTCTGAGATGGTTTAATAAACAATAAATCTACAGAGACTCCCTGGAGTTCCAGTGGTTAAGATTTCACACTTCCAATGCAGGAGGCATGAGTTCAATCCCTGGTCAGGGAACTAAGATCCCACATACTGTGCAGCATGGCCAAAAAAAAAAAAGAGAGAGAGAGATCTCTTTTAATAAAAAGAAAAGGGAATCACAAAACAAACAAAAATTAATACAGTGCACACACACACACACACTCCCACCCCCACTGTGTTACTCTGGCAGTTTTTCTGGTATCACATCCCCAAGTCCCTGCTTCCTCAGCAGCATTCTGGAAAACCACTGAAGGCTGCCCGCAGCGGAAGTTGATGATGGGCCACTGGGCAGAGAAACCAGAGGTCCCAAGGGCCCATCTTGGTTTCTGCCCTGAGCTGGCCTTTTCTTCTCAGAAATATTGATTATGGTAAAGGGGCTGCTGGCTTGGCTTGGAAGCCTGGGATCTCAGATCTGTGTGGCCTGGAAAGCCCGGCCCTCCAGCTCCCTTGCTGAGGCTCTGAAACACACACTGACAATTTCTGAAAGAGCTTTCCACCAGTCCTTCCATCTGCCCGTGCACTGGCCCCTACCCAGCCCAGGAGGGAAGCTGCATCCAGGTTTAGAGGCTTTCCTGAACCAAACCAGATCAGGCTCCCAGGGCCTGATTCACAGCAAATTGTCTTATTTGCCCATGAGTGTTCAAATCTCATCTTCTCTTCACAGCCCTGACATTACAGTAGAGCTGTGGCCTTAGAGCCAGTTGGGAAGCAAAGTCTAACCCTGGGAAGGACAGAAGGGCGGTGAGTGGGCTCAGAGCGGCCAGCTCTGCCCTGCTGGTTGCCCCCTCTCTGGGTTCAGCTCCAAAGGCTATTCTCTGCCACTTCCAAGTCTGTTCCATCAAGTGCTTCCCTGTTACTTGGAATCAGACTCCAGCTCTTTCTCCTTAGTGGTTGAATAGCCTGGAGCAAGTGACATGGGTAAGCCTCAGTTTTGTGAAGTGAAGATAGTGCAGAATTGAATGAAATGAGGTACGTGGGCTGCTTAGCATGGTACTCGAAACATAACGTAGTGAGTTGTATTCTCTGAAGTTGGCCGTGACGATATTTCTGGTCCAACTCGCTTTTCTAGAACCCTACCCCTCCCCTATCAAAAGATGAAATCTAGGTTCCCTCCCCCTTGGGTTTGGGGGGACTCTCTACAGCGAAAGTGATGCTATGTGGTTTCCTAGGCTGGGTCTCAAAAGGTAATATATACCATCCTACTCTCTCCTGGCCTGAAGTAAGTCAGACAGAGAAAGACAAATCCTGTATATTCTCACTTTTATGCTAAATCTACAAAAGCCTAACTCAAAGAAATAGAGAGCAGAACAGTTGCTAGGGGCTGGAGGGAGGTGGGAGAGATGGAGAGATACTGGTCAAGGATTATAAACTCCCAGCTATAAGAGGAATGAGATCTGGAAATCTAACATACAGCATGGTGACTATAATTCACAAGAATGTATCACACACGAGTTGTTAAGAGAGTAGATCTTTAAAAAAAAAATTTCCCCCCATTTTTATTTATTTATTGGGCTATTCCAGGTCTTAGTTGCAGCATGCAAGATCTTCAGCTGTGGCATGTGGGATCCAGTTCCCTGACGAGGGATCGAACCTGGGGCTCCCCACCCCACTCCACTTTGGGAGCGTGGAGTCCCAGCCACTGGACCACCAGGGAAGTTCCAAAATAGTAGATCTTAAATGCCATCACTATACACATACAAAATAGTAATTACATGAGGGGATAGACGTATTCATCTAATGGTTAATCATTTTACAATATATACATGCATCTAATCTTCACATTGTATACCTTAAACCTGCTTATGTTGCAGGTCAATAATATCTGGATGAAGCTGCAGGGAAACGGTAGAATGGCACTCCTGGCCCTCTCTTTCTCTTGGGACCCTGCCACTGTGCCTGAGGAGGCTAAGGCCACATGCTGAGGGTCCAGGTAGGTGCTCTGGCTGCTGCCCCAGGTGAGGTCCTAGTTAACAGCCAGTATCCACCATCAGTCAGCATCAAGCAGTCCTTCCAGCCCCCTTCTCTTCCAGCAGCCCCTTCTCTGCACTCCTGAGCAGAGATGAGCTGTTCTCATGGAGCTCTGCCCAGTCACAGATTTGTGAGCTAAGTAAACGATCGCTATTGTTTTTCTGTTTTTAACTTTTTATTGGAGTCGCTGTTGTTTAAGTCACCAGGTTTCAGGGTGTTTTGTTAAGCTGCTGTGGATAACCAGAGCACAGAAAGACCACGTTACACGTCGGTGCATCATTGTCTCTGTCCCTCTTTCGCTCACACTCCATGTTCCTCATTTACAGCAAATCCAAGTGCATCCCAAATACAACCTTTTCAAGTTCAAGCCACCATCATCCCTGGCCTGAAAGACTTAAAACTATTTCTGCTCTTGTCTCTTCTCCACCCAGCAGGTGAACCAGCTCTTAGAAACGGAAGTATGATCATGCCTCTCTCTGTTCTGAAGCCTCTAATGGCTTCCTGTTAAACCTGGAATAAAATCCAAATCCTGACTTTTGCCTACAAACCGTAGTGTGCTGGGAAGTGGTGTGTCTGCTCTCAAACAAGCAAAAACAAAAAGCCCTGATATACAGGGTTGCCAGCTCTTGGAGTTCATATGAATAAGCCTGAGACACACCACGGCTGCCAGGCCGGGCGTCACACCACCTTTAGTCTAAGACTCGCACCCCCCTGCCCCCCGTCCCCCACCCCCCACCACTGGCAACCACTCTGGCTCCTTGCTATGTCTCAAACATCCCAAGCACGTTCCCATCCTGAAACTGTTCCTTGGCTAGAATGCTTTACCCCAGGTATTTGCTCCCTCACTCCTTTCAAGTCTCTGTTTAGCTATCACCTTGTCAGAGGTCTTTCCTGACCAACCTACTTAAAACAGCTTCAACTCTTTCATCACCCTTTCTCCCCTTAACCCTGTTCTGTTTTTCTCCATGCCACTCTCAGTTGTCTGCCATTGTATTATGTCTTTGTCTATTTTCTGTCTCCACATGGGCAGAGATTTTTGTCTGCTTGGTTCACCACTATATACCCAGTGTCTGCCATGTCCAAGATGCTCAGTAAAAATTTGTCAAATAGACAAATAAATTGAAGCTACTGTAACAGAGAAGAACAAACCTGACTCCATATTGAATCTATTCCTTTAGCTCTAAACTTTGTGCTCTGTGGTTTGTGCTTAGTCATGCTGACTCTGCACCTTTTGTAAAAGAATGTTGCCTATAGGCTGAAGTACATAGGACAGCCCATTCTCAAGGTTCTGACCTTTAAAGGTATATAACAGTTTTTCATTCATGTAAAGATAAAAAGTTGCAGAACAGAGAATAACATTTGTCTGGTTGGAGGTTTATAGGAATTTTGTGATCAGACCTAGTGTACAGCTGTAAGAACAAAAAATTCCAGCAATTTGAAACTAGTCATGCCCCCTCCCATTTTAGTATAAGAGAATTCTAACTCTGGCAAGATGGTTCTGGTCCGCCATCTCTGCGGTCTGCTAGCTTTCTGAATAAAATTGTTATTCTTTGCCCCAACAACTCCTCTCAGTGTATTCACCTGTCCTGGGGAAAGCAGTGTAAGCTTGGACTTGGTAAAACTATTAATAATATATATGCAAAATAGGGATGATAATAGTTGAGGGCAGGATTCAATGAAATGATGCAGGTAAGTGCTTAACACAGCACTCTACTCTGAGGAGGAGTGTGTTGTAAAGTTGCTATTTACCTCACATCACAAGATAAGCTGAGGTCCAGGGGACAGCACCTGGGGACAGTGAGGAACAGTGGTTGTCTCTGTGAAACTCACGTAACAGAGCAGGCATCTTCCTGGCCCTAGAGTGTGCCTCTCTGCAGGGTAAGAAAGCAGTCCCTAGGGTCCCAACACTCCCTCTGGCCTCACCGTTTTATAGACCAAGGAAGGAAGAACACCAAAGTAATTCTCAGGGCTTGAAAAATCTTGCTTGTCTTGATGGTAGGAATGCAGATAAGGAACAAGTGGCTCTTTACTGATTCAGTTTTCCAGAGTTTCAAATTTGCATTACAATATCATCAAGAGAAATAAAAATTAAAAGAATGATTAACTCTCTTCCCCAAACCTTCATTTCTGTTCTTACTCTGATTTTATTTGTTTGTTTGTGGTTGTGTTTAAAAGTAAAAACAAAGTCCTGATCTTTGGTAGTAGTTATTGAAACATTTATGGGTGAAATGACATGCTGTCTGAGATTCGCTTCCAAGTAACTTGTTTGCAAGTTGAGTTCTTTGGAAGCAGGCATTGAGACGGAGGTTGGGAGTGCAAGACATATGCAATGCTTTGAAAAAAGACAATGGTTTATTTATTGTTCAGTGTGAAAATGCAAGTTGCAGAGCAGTACATAAAACATAATCCTGTTTGTGCAAAATAAGAAGCATGATGATAGAAGATGTTTCTGGAAGGATATGCAAGAGACTGTCAACAGCAGGGAGTGAGATTGAGTGGGAGTAGGTATCTACATCCCCTTGCCATCCTTTGCACTGCTTGTATTTTTAAAACATTTGGTTCAGTTCAGTCGTTCAGTTGTGTCCGACTCTTTGCGACCCCATTGACTGCAGCACGCCAGACTTCCCTGTCCATCACCAACTCCTGGAGCTTGGACATACGTTATTTACATACTAAAAGTCCCAGGCTAAACTGTTGGCCATGATTGTTAGTCCACCTGTTAAAAAATTTAGCAATTTACTACTCATTTTTAAGTAACGCAACAAATACACGTGCTATGGGTTGAATTGTTTTTCCCAAAATCCATGTGTTGAAGGGATTGAACCTGGGCACCCTGCATTGGGAGCTCAGAGTCATAGCCATTGAACCATGAGGCAAGTCCTCAGAAAAAGAAATTTGGACACAGACACACACAGAGAGAAGACTGGGAGAATACACAGGGAGAAGACGGCCAGTAACAGTCAAGAAGCGAGATCTTAGGAGAAACCAACCCTAGTGACATCTTGATCTTGGACTTCTGGCCTCCAGAACTGTGAGAAAATAAATTTCTGTTGTCTCAACCACCATACTTTGTTATGGAAGCCCAAGCAAACTAATACAGCTTCAAATATTTGGAAAATACAGACATGTGGAAAGGATAAAGTCATACATAATTCCACCACTCAGCGAAACCCATGGGAAGATGCCACTTCTGGCTCAGAGTGAGAAGCATGGGGCTCTGACCACTGCTCTTCTCTCAATAGGGAAGGTGTCTCTGGCTGTTGCCTTTAGAAAGCTGGGAGGATTTTATATCTAAAGAGTCTGCTTCCACACAAACTGGATGGCATTTGGCCTTTTCAAGCTGCTGTGGGCTTTTTATTCCAAGGAGTTGCTTCCCTTAAAAGGTGATAAAAATCCACACCAAAGAATTCGAGTGTGATGTGATTTAGAGCAGGGGTCAGCAAACTTTTTCCATAAAGGGCTAGACAGTAAATATTTTTGCCTCTGTGGGCCAAATGATCTCTGTTGCAATTACTCAATTCTGCCACTGTAACATGAAAGCATTCTAGACAATATGTAAATGAATGATTGTGGCCATGTGCCAATAAAACTTTATTTACAAAAACATGTGACAGGCCATGGTTCAGTCTGAAAACCCTTGGTTTAGAGCAGTTATTTACTTTTTAATATACTTTAATATTTTATTTAGAAGCAATGAATGTCTTAAGGAGAAAGTCTCAGATATTTCTAATAAGTCCTAACCCTGTCATCTCTTTTTAATAAAGAGAAATTAGACCTCAAGTCCAGCCTTTAGGTGTGAAAAGATCCCTTTAGAATTTAAGTATATATATTTATCGTTATCTTCTATTTATGGCAAATGATACTTGTTTTCCAATTATGAACATTTTCTGTTTAAAATAGACTCTAAATACTAAAATTGCAAGTTGATTAAACGTGTTAAATGTGTAATAGTATAGAGGATATAAAGATATGGTATGGGACTTCCGTGGTGGCACAGTGATAAGAATTCACCTGCCAATGCAGGGGACACGAGTTCAATCCCTGGTCTGGAAAGATTCCACATGCCACGGGATAGCTAAGCTCATGCATCACAACTATTGAGCCCTCCTACCACACCTACTGAGCCTGCACACCGCAACCATCGAAGCCAGTGCACCTAGAGACCACGCTCCACAGTAAGAGAAGCCACCACAATAAGAAGCCTGCTGCTGCTGCTGCTAAGTCGCTTCAGTCGTGTCCGACTCTGGGCGACCCCATAGACGGCAGCCCACCAGGCTCCCCCGTCCCTGGGATTCTCCAGGCAAGAACACTGGAGTGGGTTGCCATTGCCTTCTCCAAATGAGAAACCTAGGGCCCCACAATGAAGAGTAGCCTCTGCCGTTTGCAACTAGGGAAAGCCCACTTGCAGCAATGAAGACCCAGTGCAATCAAAATAAATAAATAAATATTTTTCAAAAAGATATGGCAAGCATTGTGAAGACATTTGAAAAACCTTTGGAACACCTGGCACTTTTAATTTTATTTTTTACTTTTAAATTCTGCCTTTTAAGATTCTGATGGGTAATGACACATATGTCTCAGTCTGTTTGGGATGCTATGACAAACATGCCATAGATTGGATGGCTTATAAACCACAAACATGTAGTTCTCACAGTTTTGGAGGCTAGAAAGTCCAGGGTTAAGGTGCTATAGATTGGGTGTCTGGTGAGAGACTATTTCTTGCTTCATAGACAGCTGTCTCCTCACTGTGTCCTCACAAGGCTGAAGGGGTGAGGGAGCTCTGTTGGGTCCGTTTTATAAGCACACTAATCCCATTCATTAACCTCATTTTTTTCCTCTGTAAACTGAGTTAATGATGGTACCTACTTTGGTGGAGATATTCATGTAGAGGGCTGAAAATTTCTCTGACAGCAGCAAGAGTTCAGTAAATGGTAATGTCATGGTGACTATACAGTCTGAAGAATGATAAGGAAACTTTGGTGCAATATAATGTAAGAGCAGTGGACTTTGAGCCAGGATCATTTGATGTAAATGTTTGTCCATTAATTAGGCCAATCACTCTGGACACATTCAGCTTCTTAGCTTCAGTTATCATTATCTGCAAAATGGGGGCAAGGTGCAAATGATATATATATATTCAGGCCTCTTTATTTTTCTATTAAAAAAGTGTATTGAGCCTCCACTATGTACCATGATCTCTTCTGGGCTCTAGGGCCATGGCAGTAAGCAAAGCAGACCCCTGGCCACCTCCGCCTGCCCCCCCCAAAAAGAAGCACTGGGGAGTGGTAGGGAAATTCAATAGGGAAGAAAAATAAGTAAACTGTAGAGAATGTTATATGTATGTACGTGTCTGTATTCAGTCTTATCCAACTCTTTGCAGCCCCATGGACTATAGCCCACCAGACTCCTCTGTCCATGAAATTTCCCAGACAAGAATATGAAAGGGGGTTGCCATTTCCTACTCCAGGGGATCTTCCCAAATCTGGTATCAAACCCACGTCTCTTGTGTCTCCTAAAGGCCAGTTCTTCACCATTAGCACCACCCGGGGAGCCACCTGAGAATATTATATGATTATATAATGACAGAAAGGGGATAGAACATTGGGACTTCTATTTGCAAGAACAAGAAAGCCAAAATCCAAGTAGCTCAATCAGAAAATTTAATTGCATATGTGAATGAAAAAAATGCATGAACAATTTTTAAAAAAAAATTCAGGTGTGGCTTGATCCAGGAGCTCAAATGACGCTATCAGGGATGGTCTCTCTCCTACCATCACTAGGTTCAGCTTCTCTTTGTTCTAATTCCAATCTCTCAATTAAGCACTGCCCTGTGGTGGAAAGACAGCTGCCAGGAGCTCCCTTCCTCATAACACCAAGACCAGCAGAGCAGGGAGCCAGCTTCTCCCTAACAAATGGAACACAGGTCCTGGCCCGACCCTTAGTGGTCCAAACTGAGTTGGCAGTCATTGCAGCCAGAGACATGTGAGGCTCTGATTGGCCAGGTCTGAGTCACATGACCATCCTGGTCATAGGAAGTGGAGTTTCTATCACTTAGACCAAAAGAACTTCCAGATGTTCAAGCTGGATTTAGAAAAGGCAGAGGAACCAGAGATCAAATTGCCAGCATCCGTTGGATCATAGAAAAAGCAAGAGAGTTCCAGAAAAACATCTACTTCTGCTTTATTGACTACACCAAAGTCTTTGACTATGTGGATCAGAACAAACTGTAGAAAATTCTTAAAGACTCTGGAATACCAGACCACTTTATCTGCCTTCTGAGAAATCTGTATGCAGGTCAAGAAGCAACCCTTAAAACTGGACATGGAACAACTGACTGGTTTCAAATTGGGAAAGGAGTACATCAAGGCTGTATACTGTCGCCCTGCTTATTTAACTTACAAGCAGAGTACATCATACAAAATGCCACGCTGAATTCCAGCACAAGCTAAAATTAAGACTGCCGCAAGAAATATCAATAACCTCAGATACCCTGATGACAACACCCTTATGGCAGAAAGAGAAGAGGAACTAAAGAGCCTCTTGATGAAAGTGAAAGAGAAGAGTGAAAAGGCCGGCTTAAAACTCAACATTCAGAAAACAAAGATCATGGCATCTGGTCGTTCCATCACTTCATGGCAAATAGATGGAGAAACAGTGGAAACAGTAACAGACTATTTTCTTGGGCTCAAAAATCACTGCAGTTGGTGACTGCAGCCATGAAATAAAAAAACGCTTGCTCCTTGGAAGAAAAGCTATGACAAACCTAGATAGCATATTAAAAAGCAGAGACATTACTCTGCCAACAAAGGTCTATCTAGTCATAGCTGTGGTTTTTCCAGTAGTCATGTATGGATGTGAGAGTTGGACCATGAAGAAAGCTGAGTGCCAAATAACTGATGCTTCTGAACTGTGGTGTTGGAGAAGACTCTCAAGAGTCCCTTGGACTGCAAAGGGATCAAACCAGTCCATCCGAAAGGAAATCAGTCCTGAATATTCATTGGAAGGACTGATGCTGAAGCTGAAACTTCAATACTTCGGCCACCTGATGCAAAGAAAAGACTGTGATGCTGGGAAAGATTGAAGGCAGGAGGAGAAGGGGGCGACAGAGGATGAAATGGTTGGATGGCACCACTGACCTGATGGACATGAGCTTGAGCAAGATCTGGGAGTTGGTGATGGACAGGGAAGCCTGGCATGCTACAGTCCATGGGGTCACAAAGAGATGGACACGACTGAGTGACTGAACTGATCTGAACTGAGACCAAAGGAACCATCAGTGGGGGGAGGGGATGTCATGAGTAAAATCGAGGTGTTGTTCCTTGAAGAAGGGTGAAAAAGTAGGGGTAGAGAAACAGAGTAGGCAGTCAGTAGGTGGCAGCCAAACTTGAAAGGAATAATTGGCCTCCTTTCTCCAAAGTTCCAACCCATCTATCTTTGGCTGAGTCAGAAGATTATTTCTGAAAATTGTCCGGCAGTTCTGGTGTGTTTTGCTAAAAAAAAAAAAAAAAAAAATCAGGCCGGATATGAGGCCCAGTTGTTTAATTAATGGGCCTGGAAGGAAGATAGACAGATGTACTGTGAATAGAATAAACGCCCATTGAGGTCAGGGTAGAGGGGAAAAGGAAGAAGGCTGATGTGGTTTCAGGGCAGCTTCATCCTTTCAGGCATGATCTGACGCTGATGGATGTCTCCTCTTGCGTCTTTAGAGAAAGCAGGAGTCACCTGGTTGGATCCCTTTGACAGCTGACAGAGATAAGAGAAGGGCTAGACTCCAGGCTGGGAACAAGGCAGCAAAACTCTGTAGGAGTCAGCCTGGAAATTGTTATTTCCTTTCTGCAGGACTTGAGGACTTCCCTGGGCAACTGCCAGATCACACAATTCTCCCTCCTTGCCATGCCCAGAGCATAAAAAATAATAAAATACAAAGAAGGATATACATCAGAGAATTAATATTGGCTGCATATACCAGAAACTCAGCCCATATTCAGTTTTCTCTCACGTTAAAGTAAGTTCATGGGTGGGCAGCTCAGGGCTTGTGTTGCCACAGAATCATCAAAGACCAAATTTTTCTAACTTTGCCCTCTGCTTTCTTTTGAATTGGCTTATGATCTCAAGGCTGCTGGAAAACTTACTCTGTCGACTTGAGGGAGGAGCAAAGCAAGGGCATGAATGTGTGATTCTATTAAGGGAGGGATGAGGGAACTCCAGTCCCCCTGAAGGGCCAAGTGTTAACACTTCTTTTTAAGAGTCCTCACTTCCTATCTTAGTGTCCTGCAACTTGCAGGTGTGTGGTAAATATTGCCAAGAGAATTATGTCTTCCTGGCTGCTCCAACACAGCAGCAACCCCCTGCTGGTATGGAAAGTTGAACATGAAGCATTTATTGCAATTTCACTTCAAGTCAGGCACACTGCTTAGAGAAACATCTTGCATGCACCCTTTTTTCCAGTTGCAAAGTATCTTATTATTTAATAATAATTTTAAACATCAAGCATCTGAGGCCCAGAGATGTTAAGTGACTGGCCCAAGGTCACACAGTAAGTGGTGGATCGGGGACTTGAACACTCATATGCCTGACTCCAGAGGATCTTTTCTTAGCTATTAGGTAAACTTGTTTCCTTGGTTTTCAGAAAAGGTCAGTGCTATAACCCTCATTGCAATGTCATCAGAGTGAATGTTTATGGGAGGCTTATTTTGTGCCCAACTTTGTTCTAAGCATTTTATGTGAATCAACTCATGTAATCCTCAAGCACAATCCTATGAAGTAAGTACTATAATTTTATCCCAGTTTACAGATGTGGAAGCTGAGTCACAGAGAAGTTAAATGAGTAGTCCTTGAGTGGCAGAGCTAGGATTCAAACCCAGGCAGTCTGATTCGAAAACCTGTACCAGATACTGTCTGAGGCTCCTTAATAACCTTTCTGTGAAGCCAATCTGTTGGTTCATACTTCCCACCCTGCACCTGAACAGCCCTGAGAGTGATCATTACCTTAAAATTTGCAATCTGGGCAAGTCATTAATTTCCCTCTGGTCCTGGACCTGCAGACTGCCAGGACCTGGACTTGACTCTATCCACCAGGGCTGGCTGGGCAAGTATGGGGGCAAATCAGAAGTGCCAGGAAATTAACATTCCCTGGGGAGCATCCCTCAACCAATGACTGACAGGAGTTGGAGGATAGATACCCCAGCTCCTGCCCCTCAGGTGGGATCATGCTGAGGTGTGTTCTACATAGTCCCAAGTGTTCCTCCAGAGCCTTGTCTGCTCACAGTGGGACTCTGTACCCTCTTATTCTGTGTACCAGACCACCTCACTTGCCTCCTGAGAAATCTATATGCAGGTCAAGAAGCAACCCTTAAAACTGGACATGGAACAACTGACTGGTTCCAAATTGGGAAAGGAGTACATCAAGGCTGTGTACTGTCACCCTGCTTATTTAACTGATATGCAGAGTACATCATGCAAAATGCCGGGCTGAATGAAGCACAAGCTTGAATCAAGACTGCTGCAAGAAATATCAATAACCTCAGATACCCTGATGACACCACCCTTATGGCAGAAAGAGAAGAGAAACTGAAGAGCCTCTTGATGAAAGTGAAAGAGAAGAGTGAAAAAACTGGCTTAAAATTCAACATTCAAAAGACAAAGATCATGGCATCTGGTCGCCCCATCACTTCATGGCAAATAGATGGAGAAACAATGGAAACAGTGATAGACTTTATTTTCTTGGGCTCAAAAATCACTGCAGATGGTGACTGCAGCCATGAAATCAAAAGATGCTTGCTCCTTGGAAGAAAAGCTATGACAAACTTAGATAGCATATTAAAAAGCAGAGACATCACTTTGCCAACAAAGGTCCGTCTAGTCACAGCTGTGGTTTTTCCAGTAGTCATGTATAGATGTGAGAGTTGGACCATTAAGAAAGCTGAGTGCCGAATAATTGATGCTTCTGAACTGTGGTGTTGGAGAAGACTCTCGAGAGTCCCTTGGACTGCAAGGAGATCAAACCAGTCAATCCTAAAAGAAATCAGTCCTGAATATTCATTGGAAGGACGGATGCTGAAGCTGAAACTTCAATACTTTGGCCACCTGATGTGAAGAACTGACTCATTGGAAAAGACCCCAATGCTGGGAAAGATTGAAGGCAGGAGAAGGGGGTGACAGAGGATGAGATGGCTGGATGACATCACTGACTCGATGGACGTGAGTTTGAGTAGGCTCTGGGAGTTGGTGATGGACAGGGATGCCTGGCATGCTGCAGTCCATGAGTCAGACACAACTGAGTGATTGAACTGAACTTCCTTGCTCTCTTCCTGATATTTCCTGGAACCACCTCTCAAACAATTTTCAGTAGAATCTGCCTCTGAATCTCTTTTGTGGGGAACTCAAACTAAGTAGAACCTAAAGTCCCAACCACTACACAGACTGCCTACACATATCAACGTTATTTTTAAGTGAAAACAAAACTGGCAACTGAGAAAATACCTGGAGGGTACCTAGGCAGGGAATTGGCTAAACCAATCTTTGTTCATAAGTGTGTATGTTGTCGTATGTGCATGCATGTATGTGTGCAAGGAGTCAGATGGACTCCTTGCCTTAAAAATGTCATCCAGTCCAGCCAAGAGCAGGCAGACTTTGAAGAGTGAATCAATTTCTCTTTCCAAACAGCCTAACAAGGAGGAGCATCTAGATAAGATAAGCAGAAACGAATTTCTGTTTGTTGTGACTTTTCAGAGTTCTAGCTAGAGGACTTAGAACTGTGGGTTTCCTGTTCTTGTGGAGTTTTGATGGGGGAGGGTTTGTTTCAGAGGCCCGAGACTGGGAAGAGGAGGTTGGAGAAAAGAAGCTGATGCAACTTAGATTGAAGCTGCTGTGGGGTTCTTTTCAACCCACACTTTACATATATTTTTGCCAGATTATATTTACTGGTACTTTGTCAAAGTCTGACTCGGGTTACAAGCCCAGTTGTAGGCCTAGGATCAGGCCACGGTCAGGCCTGGGATCTGAAACGTCAGTGGAACTGGTCTTTCCACCTCCAAGAAAAGACTGTGCCTTAGACTTTGTTCTCTCCTTTTAATTTCTCCCAACATGAAATGTAAGTGCTGTTACTGTCGCATTTCACAGATGCGGAAGATGGGGCCCCAAGGAGTGAAATGGTTTCTTCAAGGTCACCCAGCATTAGACACTTGGCAGAGCTGGGATTTGAGCCAAAGTCTGTTTTCCTCCCAAACCCTCAGCCCTTCCCAGAAGGGATCTGTCATTGTGTGGGGTTAGCCCCATGAATGACATGTTCAGATTGCTATTCTGCTGCTTCCTGGCTGTGTGACCCTGGGCAAATGACTTCACCTCTCTGAACTTCAGTTCCTTCCTCTGTGAAATGGAGGTAAGAACAGTGCTTACCTTGTACAGCTATTGTGAGGGGGGAGATGCAGTCACAGATGGGACGTGTTCAGTCTGGCCCATGAGCACTTGATATAGTTGGACTATTATTACTATTCTCCATGAAATTTTAAAAATAGAGTGTCTCATAGAAATCATACTTGTGGCTGCCAAGGGAGAGTGGGGAGGGAGAAGAATGGACTGGGAATCTGGGGTTAATAGATTCAAACTATTACATTTAGAATGGATAAACAACAATGTCCTAGTGTGGCACAAAGAACTATATAAAATCTCCCAGGATAAATCATAATGGATAAGTATATTTTAAAAAGAATGTATATATGTGTATAACTGAGTCCCTTTTCTGTACATCAGAGATTAGCACAACATTGTAAATCAACTACACTCTAAAAAAATAATTTAAAAAATCAAACTCAAAAATAGAGTGTCTCCTTGAGCAACTGTTTAGAAGGATACTAGCCATTAGAAATAAAATATGAGCCAATATGGAACTTAAAATTTTTCCATTAGTCATATTAAAAAACTAAAAAAGAACAGGTGAAATTAATTTTAATTGTATATCTGATTTAACTCAATATATCTAAAATATTGTCATTTCAACATGTAATCAAATAAAGAAAGTGTTCTTGAAATATTACATACTCTTTTTAGAGCATTAAGGATACAAACCCCTTCAGTTCACAGTCTTACTGTGGCAAAGGGGTTTGTGTAACTCAGTGCAGCTATGAGCCATGCCATGCAAAGCTACCCAAGATGTACAGGTCACAGTGAAGAGCTCTGACAAAATGTGGCCCACTGGAGGAGGGAATGGTAAATCACTCCGGTATTCCTGCTACAAGAACCCCACGAACAGTATGAAAAGGCAAAAGCATATGACACCAGAAGATGAGCCTCCCAGGTGGGAAGTTGTCCAATATGGTACTGGGGAAGAGTGGAGGGCAATTACTAATATCTCCAGAAAGAATGAAGCAGCTGGGCTAAAGCAGAAACGATGTTCAGTTGTGAATGTGTCTGGTGGTGAAAGTAAAGTCTGATGCTGTAAAGAACAATATTGCATAGGAGCCTGGAATGTTAGGGCCATGAATCAAGGTAAACTGGATGTGGTCAAGCAGGAGATGGCAAGAGTGAACATCAACATCTTAGCTAAGTAAGTAAGTAAAAGTTGCTCAGTCATGTCCAACTCTTTGCGACCCCATGGACTATACAGTCCATGGAATTCTCCAGGCCAGAATACTGGAGTGGGTAGCTGTTCCCTTCTCCAGGGGATCTTTCCAACCCAGGGATCGAACGCAGGTCTCCCACATTGCAGGCAGATTCTTTACCAGCTGAGTCACAAGGGAAGCCCAAGAATACTGGAGTGGGTAGCCTATCCCTTCTCCAGCAGATCTTCCCAACCCAGGAATCGAACCAGGGTCTCCTACATTGCCCGCGAATTCTTTACCAACTGAGCTATCAGGGAAGCCATGGTCAAGCAGCAGATGGCAAGACTGAACATTAACATCTTAGGAATCAGTAAACTAAAGTGGACGGGAATGGGTGAATTTAATTTAATTCAGATGACCATTATATCTACTACTGTGGGCGAGAATCCTTTAGAAGAAATGGAGCTGTCATAGTCAACAAGAGTCTGAAATGCAGTGCTTGGGTGCAACTGCAAAACCGACAGAATGATCTCAGTTTGTTTCTATGGCAAGCCATTCAACATTACACTAATCCAAGTCTGTATCTCAGCCAATTATGTTGAAGAAGCTGAAGTTGACCAGTTCTATGAAGACCTACAACACATTTTAGAAGTAACACCAAAAAAAAGATGTCCTTTTCATAATAGAGGGTTGGAATGCAAAAGTTATGACCCAGAATAACAGGCAAGTTTGGCCTTGGAGTACAAAATGAAGCAGGGCAAAGCCTAACAGAGTTTTGCCAAGAGAACATGCTAGTCATAGCAACACCCTTTCCCAATAATCCAAGAGACAACTCTACACGTGGACATCACCAGATGGTCAGTACTGAAATCAGATTGATTATGTTCTTTGCAGCTGAAGATGGAGAAGCTCTATATACTCAGCAAAAACAAGACCTGGATCTGACTATGGCTCAGATTATGAGCTCCTTATTGCAAAATGCAGGCTTAAATTGAAGAAAGTAGAGAAAACCACTAGGCCATTCTGGTATGACCTAAATCAAATCCCTTTTGATTATACAGTGGAGGCGACCAGCAGATTCATGGGATTAATCTGGTAGACAGAGTGTCTGAAGAACTAAGGACAGAGGTTCATAACATTGTACAGGAGGTGGTAACCAAAACCATCCCAAAGAAGAAGAAATGCAAGAAGGCAAAGTGGTTGTCTGAGGAGGTTTTACAAATAGCTGAGGAAAGAAAAGAAGTGAAAAGGCAAAGGAGAATGGGAAAGGTATACTCAACTGAATGCAGAGTTCCAGAGACTAGCAAGGAGAGATAAGAAGGCCTTCTTAAATGAACAAATGCAAAGAAATAGAGGAAAACAACAGAATGGGCAAGACTAGAGATCTCTTCAAGAAAACTGGAGAGATCAAGGGAATATTTCAAGCAAGGATGGGCACGATAAAGGACAGAAATGTTAAGGATCTAACAGAAGCAGAAGAGATTAAGAAGAGGTGGCAAGAATACACAGAAGAACTATACAAAAAAGGTCTTAATGACCTGGATAACCACGATGGTATGGTCACTTGCCTAGTGCCAGACATCCTGGAGTGTGAAGTCAAGTGGGCCTTAGGAAGCATTACTGTAGTGTAGGTGATGGAATTCCAGCTGAGCTATTTAAAATCCTAAAAGATGATGCTGTTAAAGTGCTGCATTCAATATGTCAACAAATTTGGAAAACTGAGCAATGACCACAGGACTGGAAAACATCAGTTTCATTCCAATCCCAAAGAATGTTCAAACTACTATACAGTTACACTCATTTCATATGCTAGCAAGGTTGTGCTCAAAATCCTTCAAGCTAGGTTTCAGCAGTATGTGAACTGAGAATTTCCAGATGTTCAAGCTGGATTTAGAATAGGCAGAGGGACCAGAGATTAAATTGGCAACATTTGCTGGATCATGGAGAAAGCAAAGGAATTCCAGAAAAATATCTACTTCTTCTTCATTGACTACTCTAAAACCTTGACTATGTGAATCACAACAAACAGTGGAAAATTCTTAAAGAGATGGGAGTACCAGACCATCTTACCTGTCTCCTGAGAAACCTGTATGCAGGTCAAGAAGCAACAGTTAGAACCGGACATGAAACAAGGGACTGATTCAAAATTGGGAAAGGATTACATCAAGGCTGTATATTGTCACCAAGCTTATTTAACTTCTATGCAGAGAACATCATGAGAAATGCCAAGCTG
Source organism: Cervus canadensis (assembly GCF_019320065.1). Classification (NCBI taxonomy): domain Eukaryota; kingdom Metazoa; phylum Chordata; class Mammalia; order Artiodactyla; family Cervidae; genus Cervus; species Cervus canadensis. The sequence continues at coordinate 123,685,159 of NC_057386.1, read as the reverse complement.
ATGAATCACAAGTTGAAATCAAGATTGCTGGGAGAAATATTAACAACCTCAGATAGGCAGAAGATACCACTCTAACAGGCTAACAGGAGAAAGTGAAGAGGAACAAAGCAGTGATAGATTTTATTTTCTTGGGATCTAAAATCACAGCAGACAGTGACTACAGCCATGAAATTAGGGGTGGTTGCTTCTTGGAAGGAAAGCTATGGCAAACGTAGATAGACAGTATATTGAAAAGCAGAGATGTCACTTTGCCAACAAAGGTTCGTATAGTCAAAGCTATGGTTTTTTCAGTAGTCATGTACCGATCTTAGAGTTGGTCCATAAAGAAGGCTAGGTACCGAAGAATTGATGTTTTTGTATTGCGGTGCTGGACAAGACTCTTGAGAGTCCCTTAGACTGCAAGGAGATCAAACCAGTCAATCCTAAAGGAGATCAATCCTGAATATTCATTGGAAGGATTGATGCTGAAACTGAAGCTCCAATACTTTGGCCACCTGAAGGGAAGAGCTGACTCATTGGAAAAAAGACCCTGATGCTGGGAAAGATTGAGGGAAGGAGGAGAAGTGGACAGCAGAGAACGAGATGGTTAGATAGCATCACCAACTCACTGAACATGAATTTGAGCAAACTCCAGGAGATAGTGGAAGACAGAGGAGCCTGGCATGTTGTACTTCATGGGGTCACAACAACAAGGCTACAAAATCCAGTGTGTGTTTTACATTGACAGCACATCTCAGTTTGGACCAGCAATAGCAAGGTCTCAGAACCACAGGTCAGGAATGACTGCCATGTGAATGACGTAAATGATAAGCCATACTTCTCTGATTTTGTCTCTGTGTAAGCCAAAGAAAGGTTATTATGCAACCAGTTCTCTGGCACCTTGGCTGAAACTATCTGACAGAAACTTTCAGTGTATTTGTATGTAACAGATCTTCAGAAAACACAAGGTGAGACTATCTCCAGCCCCAACTCAACCTCCTTCACCTTCAGGTTTGTTGCTTCAATTACTGTATTAGAGGCCCAGTGGGAAAGGTCTGAAAGGTAGCAGTAAAATGTGTATGTAAATCTGTAGGAAAAAGTCCAGAAGTCTTTTCACCAAATTGTCAACAATGGAAATTAGGGATAACATCAAAGCAAACTTTGGTTTTTATCTATAATACTAATTTTTTCTACCTGAGAATGTGTTCATGTGTTACTTACATAAGTAAAAGCCGAAAGAAGGTGAGACAGAGAGAGAGAGAGAAGCAAAGAAAAGCAAGCATGATTTGAAGTACATCTCCAACAGTTTGAAGAGAAAACAGGGTGAATGTAGGGGATTGAAGGTGGGTGAGTAGATGGAGTGTATCCTCACCATCTACTAGTTGTGTCACCTTCGGTAAGTTCCTAATGCTCTTTGGGCCTCAGTTTCTTTATCTTTATTTATTATTTTTTTTAATGTTTTTTTTTCATTTATTTTTATTAGTTGGAGGCTAATTACTCTACAATATTGCAGTGGCTCCTGTCACACATTGACATGAATCAGCCTCTTTATCTTTAAAACAGGGATGAGGGATTTCCCTGGCAGTCCGGTGGTTAAGAGTTGCCCTTCCAATGCAGCGGGTGCGGGTTCGATGCTTGGTCAGGGAGCTAAGATCCTATATGCCTCGAAGTCAAGAAACCAGAACATAAACAACAGAAGCAATATTGTAACAAATTAAACAAAGATTTTATAAATGGTCCACATAAAAAATATTTTAAAAATAAATAAAAATGGGGATAATGGAACCCTGGTTGTTCTGAGGATTAAATGAGTGAATGTGTGAAAGGTATTGTGTGGCACATAGAAAGCGCTCAGAAAATGTTTTTGAGATTTCTAATTGGGGGGAGGTAGCAGGAAACTCTTCGTGAAAATACACTGGTGTGAAAGCTGGGGGATCTGGATGCTAAGTTTGGGTCTACCATCAACTAATTTGTGTGAACCTGGGCCTCAGTTTTATACTAATACTGTTACTAACAACAGCAATGTACATTTTTTGAGTACTTCCTATCACTCAGGAACTTTACATGTTAGATTTCATCAGACTTCAGAACATCCCTCTGAGGTAGATACTATTAGTATTTCCCTTCTCCAGGTGAGAAAACAGAAGGCTTCCAGAACTGTAGCAGCTTGCCCAAGGCCACACAGCTTCTGCGTTCCAGTGGAGCAATGTGCAAGCAGACCTGAGCTGATGCCCACTGCACCTCCTGCCTCGGTAAAGTCTTCTGCTTTGCTGGACTGTGACGCTGGGAGTTGAGTTGCTTGCTGGGAGCTAACAGTTCTGGGTTAGAAAAGTGGTTCTGATGAACTTTGGGGCTACAGAGTTGGCCTACCCACTTTTTCATCTGTAAAATGGAACCAAGAATAACACAATGCCCTGCCTTTGAGGGTTTTCTTTTGAGCTTTCTCCTTAGTTCTTCTTCTAGATCTTCCTACCTCATTTTCTTTTCTCTTTCCAGACACCTCACTCACGAGACCATGATGAGGATCACAGGATGGAGGTGGGAGGTCTCTGAGATGCTTAAACAGCTCCAGGTCTCTAAGCCAGATGGCACAGGAAGAGGAAAAAGAGGGACGTTGTGGGGAAAAGAAATATGACTGGGATTACACTAAAGGATATGAGTGGGAACTTTTAGAGAATGGTGACGTGTGCACAAGGTCCCAAAGGGAACACACGGTGCGTACACTTGTGCGTCCTCACACAGACTCACTGTCTGAAACGCCCTGGCGGCCCATGTTCCGGGGAAAACAAGGAAGTCGTTAAATTATCCAGCTGTTCTGTCTAAATATGGTGCGCATCTGGTGGCCTGGAAACCTCTGGGTGACTTTTCAGTTTATATTCACTGTCTTGTTGTCTGCACCCAAGCTCAGGGCTCTAGGGGGAAAGGGGAAGGAGAAAAAGAGAAACGGGTGGATTGGAGGCAAGGGGTTGGCGAGAACAAAAAGCACAGAGACAGAGAGAGGGAGATTGAAGGACAAAGACAAACAGACACTTTGAGGGTGGACTGGAGGCAAGGAGTGGGTGAGAGGGAAAAGCAGAGAGAGAGAGAGAGAGAGAGAGAGAGAGAGATTTGCTTAGAGACAGACACAAACATACAAAGACAGAAAGAGAGAAAGATGGACAGATAGATGGGCAGTGGGAGGAAGAGAGAAAAAGGAAGAGGAAACTCAAATAAGGAGATAGAGAGAGATAAAAAGAGAGAGTGATGGGGAAAGAGAAATTCACTTAGAGATGGAGACACAAACAAAGGAAGTGGTAGAACGAAAGATAAGATAGACTCAGGTAGAGAAAGCCTGACACAAACGCACAGAGTAAGATGGAGAAATTGACAGACTGAAAGCAATAAGTCCACATACAGAGATAGAGAGGAAAATACATAGACATAGACAAACACATGCATGTGTACACACACAGAGAGAAATATTCAGAGACAGGTTCCCACAAGAGATGGGCTGCCAGTCCACTGGGAAAGAGGGGGACGGAGGTAAAGAGAGACAGAGAGATTGAGACTGAGAGACAAATACACACAGAGCTGGGAATATAAAGAGACTGAGAACAGGAGAGAAACAGAAAGAAGAAGGCAGAGAAACTGAGATCCATGCAGAGAAAGAAAATAAACCATTCAGACAAAAAGAGCCATCAGGATTTTCTGTTCTGCCAAAAAATGCTGGGAGTCAGAGTGTGTTGTGTTCGGATTTACTGCAAAACATTAATCTTTTCAGAGGAAAGAGTGGGCATTAAAAAATGTTTTTGATATAAATAATTGCTCTCCCAAAGGGGAGTTATTTTATTAATTTTTTTTCTTTTCTCTTAATAACATCAGAACGTTCTTAGGAGCACCAAAAACAGCATTTGAGGGTTTATCTACTTTCCACAAACATCTAGCATCAGCAGTTTCTTCTTAACAAGAGAAAAAAGAAAGTTTCCAGACAAGAATGAGACTTGATGAGTGCTGTGGGGTGCAGAGCAGACTGCCATGTAGAAAGTTTTAGAACAGGGAAGGAAATCCCCTTGCAACTCTCATATAGTGTCTTCCCAGACGGCTGTGTAAAAAGCAGTTCTGAGGCCAGGCCTCAGGGAGAAAGAACACTGTAATCTAATACTGAAGTCTGCCACCGTTAGGGAGGGGCAGTCCAGGTGGCGTTTGCCATATTTGCTATTTCTTTACCAAAAGCTAGTCCTTGCCTGGAACACTGGCACAGTCTGGGATAAGAGTACAAGGGGAAACCCGAAAACCATATGTCTAAGTACATTAAAGGTTAGAAAACGGTGAGGGAAGGGACTTCCCTCGTGGTCTCTCTGTGTGTGTTAGTCTCTCTTTGCGACCTCTTGGACTGTAGCCCTCCAGGCTCCTCGATCCATGGGATTCCCCAGGCAAGAATACTGGAATGGGTTGCCATTCCCTTCTCCAGGGGATCTTCCCTACCTAGGGATCGAACCCAGGTCTCCTGCATTGCAGGCAGATTCTTCACCATCCGCAGGGAAGCCCTGGTTAAGAATCTGTCTTCCCATGCAGGGGACTCGGGCTCTATTCCAGGTTCGGGAACTAAGATCGCACATACCGCGGGGCAACCAAGCCCGCACTGCACATGCGCACACGCCACACCCACAGAGTCTGAAGCGCCACAGCCATTAAACACGTGCCCTGCAAATAGCCCGAGGAAGAGCCCCTGCCGGCAACTAAGACCCAACGCAACCCCAAATGACTAACTAAATATATATATAAAAAGGTGAAGGAAGACTGAGGAGCCCTGGCTGAGGGAGGGTGTTGTGGGAGCCCTGGGTGAGGAGCTCTCACTGAGGGAGGTGGGTGTGAGGAGTCCTGGCTGAGGGAGCGTGTGAGGGAGCCCTGATTGAGGGCGGGTGTGAGGAGCTCTGACTGAAGGAGGGTGTGAGAAGCCCTGGCTGAGGGAGAGTGTGAGGAAATCCTGACTTGAGGGAGTGTGTGAAGGAGCCTTCCCACCAAAAAAAGAAGAAAAAAGGAAGGAAAAAAGTAAAAAGAAATCAAGTTGCCTCCATATCCCGTCCTACGTTCCTGCTCATGGCCCTGGCAGCCCAGCCCCTGGGATTTCCGTGGCAGCCCACAAACTGAAGGAGCTGAATTCCTTCCTGGGCCAACTTTGTCACAGCAGTCCAGACTGGTAGCTAGATTTGCAGGGTAGGGGAGGATAACAGCTGAGCCAGGCCTAAGATTCCCCGCTGATGACTGTACCTGTGTTGGGACTTCCCAGGGAGCCTACCTCAGGATTTCCGATGGGTTGTAAGTACCTCCAAAATTATATTTCCCTATTAAAGGAACTGGAGGAAGAATAGTTAGTTATCTGGGGAACATGGTTCAAGACACCAATTTTGGGTCATTTGAGGAAGCCAGCTTTAAACTGTCCTCATTGCCCAATTCAATTCTGGGACATAATACATGCTCAGTAAATATTTGGTGATAAATGGAATTAATTCTCTAAATATACGTTTTTGTACATGAGCGCATTGAGTCAGTGATTCCTCCCAAAAGCGAGGGGCCCAGAAATGCTAGGAGGAGGCAGGCACTGCTTCTGTTTTATGAGCGTGCTGGCAAGTGACATTTGAACCATGACTGAGGGAAGTAAGGGAGCCAGTCATCAGGTTATCTGAGGGACTATATTTCAGGCAGTGAGAAGAGCCATGCAAAGATTCAGAGACAGGACTGTGCCTGGCACGTCTGAGGAACAATGAGGAAATTGTTGTGCTTGGAGTGACGTGAAGACCCAGAGGAATGGGTTTTGTGGTCAGAGGGCCTCATGGCAATGTTAAGGGCTTGGGCTTTGGCTTTGGCTCTGAGCAAGATGGGGGCCATTAGAGTTCAGCGTCCAGAACAGACTTATAAGACGTTCCCTTTGGCTACGGAGTTGAGAACAGACCAGGTAGAACCAGAGGTACCAGTGAGGTGGCCGTGGCCTAGTGTGGGGGAGAGAGGATGGTGGCTGGGCCAGTAGCATGGAGATGCGGAGAAATGCTCAAGTTCTGGACATCTGTTGAAGGCAAACGATGACAGAATTTGCTAACTAGTTGGATTTGGGATTTGAAAGAATGAGAACATCAAGGATGATGCAAAGTTTTGGCCTGAGCAATTAGAAGGATGGAGCTGCCACCAGTCCCTGAGTGCAGGTTAGACCGTGGAAGGAACTGGTTTAGGGCAACAGATGAGGAGTTCAATGTCAGACATGAATTCTGGGGTGAGGTGATGGAGTCCAATTACCGGCAATACTGCATCAGGTGGTTGCCCTTTCTTGTTTTGCTCCTGGTGGGGCCTTTTAACTTCTTTTCTATATTTTAATTCTTTTTCTTCTCTTTGCAAATAGGTTTTCTCTGAATGTTTGTCAGTGTGCTTCAGCCAGCATGGAAACACCAAACCCTTGCCACTGCTTCTTGAGCAGCTTTGGCCTCTGTCTCTTAGTTTCTGGTTTAGAGCAGCAATTTTCAAATTGTGTGCCAAGGCACCCTGGGATTGTGGCCACATCACTCCAGTCTCTGCCTCAAGGAGCTCACGGTTGGATGAGTGAGATGGACAGGTGAGTCAAGACCGACAGAGGCAACTCTAAAGTGTTTCTAGAGAATTTGACCCAGCCTGGTGAGGTGAAGGGAGGCTTCCTGGAGGAAGTGACATTTCAGTTGAGACTTAAATGACTAGAAGAACTTAGGTAGGTATGTGGGAGGAGTTGAGGACGTGGGAGAGGGCATCTCAGGAAGAGAGAACAGGAAAGTAAAGTCCTGAAGGTGAGAAACAGAATGACGCACTGGGGAGCTTAAGCAGTTTGATGTGGTTGGAAGGAAGGGCGGAGGCAGTTAAAGAAGTGAAAGGGTTTGTGTGCTAAACTAAAGAGTTGGAAATAAAATATGAATTTAAAGGTATATATATTTTTAAGAGATTTATAATTGTGTGTTTGCTGTAAAATATTCAGATATATGTTAGAAATCAAAGCCCACATAATCCCAACCATTCCAGGAGATGATATCTAATAATATTTGGGCATATGTCTTTTTTTTCCTTTTAAAAGATTGAGATATAGCTATATACAGGAATACGTACAATTCTTAAGTACAGATTAGTGAGTTTTTACCCATCTTCATACCGATCATCACTAAGATCAAGATACAGAACCAGCAAATTTGGAGTCTTTCTAGATTTTTTCTGTTTATTGGCTAATAACTATATATATATGTGTGTATATACTAATGTATATGATATATAAATGAATATGCTAATATGCAATATAATTTTATGTGTATATAAATATATATGTACTTATAGCACAGACATATATAATAATTTATGTAAATATGACTGCAGTAGAATTCATTTACGTATAATTATCAAAAATAGGATCATTCTTGACTAAATATTCTGTGACTTTCTTTTTTCACTTAGTGTGGACATTTTTCTGTATCAGTACATAAAGATAAAGGGAGAAAGCATTTGGTTTATTCATGCATTTATTCACTTACTCACTCATTCAACAAATATTCTTATTTTGAGGTTGTACAATATGTTTAACTATGTGTCACTGAAGGGATTTAAACAGAGAAGGGTTATAAAGAGGAGCAATGGAACTGGCTTTAGTTTTTAGATAGATCATTCTGGAAAAAGTATGGTATCCCTTACTCCCTTTGATGGAAGAGGAGGGGTAAACCATTTTCCTTCTCAAATATTAAGCATTTATTTTTGAATAGATAGTGATTCAGTACTCAAGTAATTCAATATTCAAAAGAGGCAAAGAACATTTTAGTGAAAAGATTTCCTTCCTTCACACCCCTGAAGCCCTCATTTCCACTCTGGAGAGAAAATGATCACCACTAACTTATTTATTTGGCTGTGTCGAGTCTTAATTATGGCATGTGGGATCTTTAGTTGTGGCATGTGGGATCTAGTTCCCTGCCCAGGGTTTGAACCCAGGCCCCCTGCATTGAGAGAGTGGAGTCAGCCCCTGGACCACCAAGGATGTCCCAATCAGTAACCTCAGTAACCATCAGCATCCTTCCAGAGGTAGTGACTAGATAGATGAGCAGACACATGTACGTGCTTTTTTAAAAATCCTTTAAAAATTCATCTTTTCATACTCAACAATATCTCTTAGAGACCATTCTAAGAGATAAAGAGCATCCTCATTCTTTATTGTGACTGCACAGTTTTCTGATGAAGGTAAAGACAACTTTTGTTTTCAAATCTCGCCCAGGAGCCTGATATCTTTTAGTCCCTGCCAGACTTCTCTCTGCCCCTGGCCAGCAGACTCCTAGGTTCACCGGGTGGGAGGCAGGGCTCTGAGACCTGGAGATATTTTTTGGCCTGACCTGAAGTCTCAGAGCTGGACCTAGAAGGCCTCTGGAAGAGGTCTTGTGGCCCCGAGGCTGTTCCCATTCTCTCTGTTATTTTAATAATCTCTCTTGGCTTGTTTATGGTCCTGTCTCCTTTGTTCCAGTGGCCAAGTGGGTCAGCATTTGGCCTGAGGGTCCTCCCACCCACATCTGTTTTTGATTTCTCTCCCATGAGGGCATCCAGCTGTCCCACAGCTGTCTCAGCACCACCCCAACCCCAGCTTGCATCCACATTTTCTAGCAGACAGAGCCACCCTTGGTCATGGGATGAAAGCACTCATTTAATGAGTACCTACAGTGTGCCAGGTTGTCTGGTAGACTTTTACAAGTTAGTTCATAATAGTCCTACCCTGTATACAATCTTATGGATGAGGAAACAGAGGCTTGGTTAGTAAAGGTTGGAGCTTGGTAATGGTGAAGGCTGAATTGGAACCCATCAACACCAGACATCTTGGTTCCCCTTGTACCCTGGGGTTCCCCAAGTCGTTAAGCAGTAAGCACTCGATAAATTTGTACTGACTAAATGAATGAGTGAATCTGAGAGAAATTTCCTGAGCAGGTCCTGTTTGTCAGTCACTGGTCTAGGTGCTGGAGATGGAGCAGTGAACCAGAGAGCCTTCTTGGAGTGAAGTTCTAGGGGGAAGACAATCAAACAAGCAAAAGTAAGAGAGGTGGGTAGTAATAGGAACTATGGAGGAAAGATGACAAAATGAGGAAGGCAAACCAGGGTTGATGAAGTAGGCCAGCTGTACACAAGGACAGGATAGGTTGTGTGGAGGTGAACTTTGAACTGAGATCTGAATGGCCAGAAGGGTCCAGCTATACAATAGGTGGTAGAGAGGAAAGGATTCCCGGCAGAGAAAACAGCATGTGCAAAGGCCCTGAGACTGGATCAAGCTTGATGTGTTCAGTGATCAGAACAAATGCTATTATGGCTAGAGCAGAGTACAGGGGAGTGTGGGAGGAGTTGAAGTTCAAGATCCAGGCAGGGGCCAGATCATACAGGGGCTTGTCAGTGACATATGACTTGGAGAGCTTAAGTAGGGAAGTAATGTTTTCTCAGGTTACTATGTGGAGAACAGACTGTGAAGTTGCAGGAGAGGAAGCAGGGAGCATGGTGAGAAGGCGACTGTGGTCCCTGGCCTGAGATGGCAGTGACGCAGACCATCAAGGTGGGAGTCATGCAGACATAGATAAGAAAATGTACTGGGGATGCATTTAGTAAGGAAAGTCAACAAAATTTGCTGATGAATTATCGTTGGGTGATGGGAGAAAGAGAAGAATCAAAGATAATTCCTTGGTTTCTGGCTTGAGCAACTGGGTGGGCGATGATGGAACTGTTTATTGAGATGGGGGAGGAGTTGATTTCCCCGAGGGCTGTTGGGGAGAGAGGAGGATGAAGTAGACATCCATTTTAGACACAGGAAGTTTGCTATGCCCATTAGACATCCCAGTGGATGTATCAGTTAGCAGCTGTATAATGAGTCTGGGACTCAGGGGAGAAGGCAGAGCAGGAGACTGATGAGTCATCATAAGGAGGGTATTCAAGCCACAGGTCTGAGTGAGAGTGTGTGACGAGCAAGTGAAGACAGAACCTCGTCAGGAGATGGGAGGATGATGAAGATGCATGTTACCAGCGTGGGGAACTGCCTTCCAGAATGATGACCAGGACATTCAGCTACTCAGTCTCAAACCCAGAGGGACCCTGAGAAGCCCTGGCTGGGGTCACTGCAGTTTTCTGGAAGCTGGATCTTAGGTGCTGTCCACACGGCCTTTGATCTTCTCCAGTGCCGTCAATCTGAAGGCCCTAGACAGCGTTACCTGGAATTGCTATTTACCTAACACCTTCCTCCAAGAACTTCAAAAGCCTGATTGGGGTCCCCGAGGAGCCTCCATTCTTCGCTTGGGGACTTTACCAGAATGCAGGCCAGGCAACTGAGACAGAAAGTACCTGGTCTACCGAAGTACCTGGTCTACCGTCACAAGGGCTAGGGTGGAGCTGCCTGCAGAATCAGGGAAGCAAGCCCCTCATTCACCCATGTCCACATTGATTGGGTTTCTCATGAAGCTTTTGTTTTGCCAAGTGGAATATGAAAACAAAAAAGAACTTATCAGAGTAATAAAGATATTTAGCAGGGAAGGATTGGGAGAAGACATTCTGAATCATAGAGCTTAAGGACAGAGAAGTTTAATACAAAGTTTGATAACATTTGGCTTGTAATATGTGATATAGTGAGCTTCCCAGGTGGAACTAGTTGTAAAGAACCTGTCTGCCAATGCAGGAGACATAAGAAATGCAGGTTCAATCCCTGGGTCAGAAGATTCTCTAGAGGAGGGCATGGCAACCCACCCCAGTATTCTTGCCTGGAGAATCCTGTGGACAGAGGAGCCTGACAAGCTACAGTCCATAGGGTCACAAAGAATTAGACATGACTGAAGCAACTTATCACACATGCATGCATATGATATAATACCATCCTTGGTCTCTACTTGGAAACTTCAGCAGAATCTGCTGTACATCAATGCTTTGGGGGTTAAATTTGTGGTTTGGTGATGGATCAATGTGCTGAAACAGGTTTCTGGAAAGTCCTGGGGTCTGAACCATGTATGGCTTATGTTGGGAGTAGCTTTAAGGAGACTGAGGAATACCATGGAATGTTCCTGCTCCAAACTGGAACTCTGGAAGGTCAGGGAACACACGTGACTCGCTTCTGTGTCCCCAGTAATCCACTGGGTGAGAATAAAGTAGGGGATCAGGAATTGTTGTGGAATGAAGGAATCAAGGGAGGAGAAGTTGAGTGAGTGAGTGAAGTGTAAAGAAGGTATGCATATGAGAGGGAAGATTAGTGGACTGACACTGACAAGAAAAACAAAAATTAAAAATCTAACAGTATCAGGTTCTAGTAGCCAGTCTCAAGATGGCCCCCAGTAATTTTGCCTTCTGATACTCACACTGGTATTCATTTTCTACTGCTGTGTAACAAATTACCATAAATTTAGCCACTTAAAACAGCACCTGTTTATTCTTATAATTTCTGTAGGTCAGAAGATCTCTTTTCAGGGCTTCCCAAAGCTGAAATCGGGTATCAATGGGGTTGTGATCTCATCTCAGGCTCAGAGTCCTCTTCTGAGTTCATAGGTCACCGGCAGAATTTACTTCCCTCTGGTTGTCTAATGGAGGTGCTCATATTCTTGCTAGCTGTTGACTGGGCAACACTATTAGCTCCTAGAGGCTGTTCTCGGCTCTTTGCTAAATGGCCTTCTCCATAGGCAATTCGTACATAGTTATTTACTTCTTCAAAGCCAGCAAGAGAAATCTTTTTTGCCTTTCATTTTCTTCTTTGCTTTAAATCTCCCTGGTCTCTTTTAAGGGCTTACCTGATTAGTTCGGGCCACTCAGGATATTTTCCCTTTTGATTAACTCAGAGTCAACCGATTAGGGGCCTTAACTACATCTGCAAAATCTCTTCTGCCAGATAGCATCACATAACCATGAGAGTGACAGCCCATTATATTCACAAATCTCACTTATACCCAAGGGAGGGAAGATTCTACTGGGCACATACACCTGGAAGTAGGAGTCTTGGGGGTAATTTTAGAATTCTGCCTACCACCGATACCCTTGTATAGATCTCTCCCACATTGACTAGGAATAAGCTGTGTAACTAGAAGATTATTGCAAAAATGACGGTGTGTGAATTCTAAAACTAGGTCATAGCTTCTACCTTGCACTCTTGCTCTCTTTCATGGATTATTCTTTTTGAGGGACTCAGCTGCCATGTTAGGGTACTCAAGCTTCCTCACATATCATAAGCATGGGCAAAGAATGCTTGGACATGAATTTGAGCAAACCCTTGGAGATAAGTGGAGAACAGAGGAGGCTGGTGTGCTACATCCATGCGATCACAAAGAGTTGGACACTAGTGATTGAACAACAACAAATAGCAATGCACAAAGAAAGAAAGAATTTATTAAAAACACATGGAGATGTCTGTCACTTGGTATCCGGGGCTGTCACAGAGCAACCTGTAGTCCTCAACATGTTCTGTCCTGATTAACATCATTCAGAACATCTCCCCATTTCTTAGACTTTAAAATAACAATTGTGTCTGAATGCAGTAAAGGTTCATGGGTAGTGCTGCTGTCAACATTGGAGATGAACATTCTAGTTCTGGTTCTAGTGGAGGGATAATTTGAAAATTGGAAGCATTCCTATAAGAGCAAATATTGGGCTGGCCAAAATGTTCCCACAGATTTTTCCAGAACATCTTTTTTTTTTTTTAAAGTATTGACTTTGTTACAGTACTGCTTTTGCTTCTTTGGGGGTGGGAGCGGCTGTGAGGCATGAGGGATCCTCAAGCCAGAGATCAAAACAGCACCCCTTGCATCGGAAGGTGAAATCTTAAGCAGTGGACCACAAAGGAAGTCCCTCCAGAATATCTTAGGGGAAAAATCTGAATGAACTTTTTTGCCAACTCAATATACTATATTATCTTGCTAAATCCTTCCTCTTTGATAGCATAAATATGTAAGAAACTCTCAGGCTTCTCCTTGCATTCCAGTTTGTGGTTCTGAATGTACTCACACATTAGTGCAGTCTTTGCAAGCAAGGTGCATGGCCATTATGGGGTACAGAGTCTAAAATGCCAGCCCCCGTGCCCCCCCGCCCCGCCCCACCTAATTCTTACCTTCTGGCATTCACACTCCTGTATCATCTTCTCCCCTCTTGAGTAGGCAGGATCTGTGACTTGCTTTTAACCAATAGAATACAGCCAGGCTGATAGGATTTCACATCTGTGATTACCTTGCATGAGATGTAACTACTGTCTTGCTTGCAGACTCTCCCTGTTGACTCCTCCTTGCTGGCTTTCATGAAGTAAGCCACCATATGGAGAGACTCACATGGCAAGAGACTGAGGATGGTCTCCAGCCAACATCCAGGAAGGAGCTGAGATTCTCTTCTCAGTCTGGCAGCCCGTAAAGAATTGAGTGCTGAACCACCACGTGAATTTGGAAGTAGTTCCTTCCCCATCTGAATCTCAGCTGAGACCCCAGCCCTGACTGACATCTTTACTGCAGTTTAATAAGAGGTGAACTGAACCTGGATTCTTTTTTTGTGTGTGCGAGATTTTACTTCCCTGACCAGGCATCAACCTGTGCCCCCTGCACTGGGATCTCGAAGTCTCAACCATTGGACTGCCAGGGAAGTCCCTGAGTCTGGACTCTTGACCATAGAAATTGTGAGATAGTAAATCTGTCTTGTTTTAAACTGCTCGGTTTATGGTAATTTGGTGTACAGCAGTATGTAACTAACATAGCACAGAGGATCATTTTGAAATATTAAAGACTCACATCACTCTTAAACTTGAATATACATAGATCTAGATGTAAAATGCGTGAAGTGTCTTATGTTTCTTTACATTAACTATCAGACATTTGAACTCTAGGATTGTTAGCAGTTTTATTCTTTGCTGCTTCTTTTTTTAATTCATTTTTGTTGGTGTTTAATTGCTTTACAGTGTTGTGTTAGTTTCTGCTGCAGCAAAGTGAATCAGCTATACGTATACATATATCCCCTCTTTTTCAGATTTCCTTCCCATTTATTTTTAATTAATTAATTAATTAATTTTAATTGGAGGCTAATTACTTTACAAAAGTATGGAATGCTTCATGAATTTGTGTGTCATCCTTGTGCAGGGGCCATGCTAATCTTCTCTGTATCGTTCCAGGTTTAGCGTATGTGCTGCCAAAGCAAGCACTTATTTTTTAATATTTATTGGAATTAAATTAAATTTAAAAATTAACATCTCTAGCTTTATTGAAATAGTTCATCTTAAAATGTTACTTTAATTTTGTCATTTGTATTTTGCCTTTTGATTTTAAAAGATAATTAAATTGTTTAATTTTAAAAGAAAAAACATAAATAAAATATTCTAGAAAAATAACTTCAGAAAATATTTATTTATTTTTTTCTATTTATTTTTATTAGTTGGAGGCTAATTACTTTACAGTATTGTAGTGGTTTTTGTCATACATTGACGGGAATCAGCCATGGATTTACATGTATTCCCCATCCCGATCCCCCCTCCCACCTCCCTCTCCACCCGGTTCCTCTGGGTCTTCCCAGTGCACCAGGCCCGAGCACTTGTCTCATGCATCCAGGCTGGGCTGGTGATCTGTTTCACCCTAGATAATATACATGTTTCGATGCTGTTCTCTCGAAACATCCCACCCTCGCCTTCTCCCACAGAAGTATTTTAATTTGCTAATTTAAAAAATTTTAATTTGCACTTTTTATGAAAATGTATTCAAGTTTTTTGTCCTTTGATCTATAACTTCAATTTATTTTTTATTCCTTTAGGTCATTACTGCCAATAGCACACAATTACATAAAAATCTTGATTATAACAACAGGGTGAAGGACTTCTCTGGTGGTCCAGTGGTTAAGACTCTACACTTCCATTGCAAGGGGCCTGGGTTTGATCCCCAGCTGGGGAACTAAGATCCTACATGCTAAGTGGCATGGCCAAAAAAAGGAAAAAACCAGTGTGAGTGATTTTGCTAAAATGAAGGCAAGAAAAACAAAATTTATAGAATAAATACGTAGACATTTCTTAATTATACTTTTTAAAAGTTACTCATTTAGATAGCACTGTTACATCAATACAACATAATTTAGTTCCATCATCTTTGATATTTTGCCAATTTTCAGACATATAAAAAACATAGCTTTACACGTATATTTTGACTATTTTAATGAAGGTATATTCTTTAAAATAGGAGGTTAGAACATGTTTTATTTGACAAATTTGTGAGCTTGATTTTTACCATGAAGACTTTTAGACACATGGCCTGTGGGCCTCCATTTGTGCTCTTGTCCTGGGCACTTTGTCAGGGTAGGTAACCTACCCAAGGTTACCCAGCTGGTAAATAGGGCCGAGATTCAAACTTCCACCTGTTTGTACTCCAAGGTCCGGGCTGTGTGACATGTGACCTGTCCTGGGTCAGCTTCTCCAATGGAGGGAGCCCTGAATATCTCCGAAGCTGGGATACTCTGTGTGGTCAAGGGCAGAAGAGGCTACAGACTTTGTGGGTTCCAATGCAAAATGAAAATGCATTATAATTATAGTTAATACATTATTAAGAATTCCAAGATGCTGAGAGTAGAGCACTGAAGTAAGCAGGAGTTCTTTCTAAGTGCAAGGTATATGCAACTGCGTGGTCAGGGGGCTTCCTGAAGGTGGTGACACCCAGTCCCCCTCTTCCACTTATAGTAGGTATGCTTGGGTTTGGTGGAAAGAAAGGTCAAGAGCTAATGGGAAAGATGAGGACCCTCTATTTATAGCACTTTTTTAAAAAAACCAGTTTATTTAAATAAAAATGTGAGTCATTCAAAGGAAAAAAACAAGGAAATAAAAGCATATGTGATATGTAGATATGGAAAAAATGTGATGAGTTATTTGAATGACTGGGGTTGGGAAATTGCTGTGTGAGTGTGCATGTCTACAAGTATGTAATTGTGAGTGTGTGTGGATGAGTCTATATATGAATCTTTGTATTACTAAAAATGAGTGTGAGTCTATGTTTGACTGTGGGTGTGTAATACATTTGTAGAAGTGGATGTGTGTCTAAGCACGTGTGTAGGATTGTGTGAATGTGTATAGGGGAGTCTGTGTAGATGTGTGCACACAAACCTTTCTTATCCTGGACTTCTATTAAGAAGAATGTGAAATTATGAGCTTGATAACACTGGATGCATTTCTAATATCTTGTGTGTGTGTATATATATATATATATTTATATATGTCAGCTGTCACTACAATAACGCTGTGTAACAGTGAACAGGGAAATGGGGAAAGACTGCTAATGTGTTGAACATGCAATTTTCTTTTGGGGTGATGAAAATGTTCTAAAATTGATTATAGTGATGGCTGCATGACTGTGAATCTGCCAAAAAAAATTGGATGGTATTATTTAAATGGGTGAATTTTATGGTATGTGAATCATGTTTCAATTTAGTTATTAAAAACCAACCACAAACATCTATTTTCTTGTTTATTAGTCTAGAGTGAACTGTAGCTCTGCTGGAATCATCTGGGGCTTGGCCTCTGGTTGCTGATGAATTCAAACATATTCCACATGCTTCTTCTATGTGTCTTTCGCCCTCTTTGGCTCCACAATAGCTCAGGTATGTTCCTTTCATGGTGAATAGCTGAAGCACAAGGGGGCGAGCAGATACATGTAAGGTTTCCTAACAGCTTGGCTCAGAACTAGCACATCACTTCTGTCCACATTTCTCTTGGCTGAAAAAAATATCCTATGGTCAAGTCCAAGTACAACATCCACAGGACAGGGAAATATACTTGCCTCACTCTCAAGCCCTTCAAGGTCATATGGGGGAGGGAGTGAAAACTTGAGAAGGATAAACCAGTCTACCACAGCTGCATAGTATGTTGCTCATGACCCTTTGGAGATTTGGTGAAACAGGTCACAGATCCGAAGGCAACCTTAAGTCTCCCCAAAGTTTCTGCCCGTTCCTGTATTTTATTTCCTAATGCTTCTCTTTTCCCTGTGCTACTCCCTGTCTCAGGGTTCTTGTGCCTATATGAGCTTTTTTTTTTGAACTAACTTCTCTTTTTTGTTTTCCCCCCACTTCTTGTTATTGGAAAGTGAAAGTGAAAGTCACTCAGTTGTGTCTGACTCTTGTGACCCCATGGACTGTAGCCTGCCAGGCTCCTCTGTCCATGGGGTTCTCCAGGCAAGAATATTAGATTGGGTTGCCATTTCCTCATCTAGGGGATCTTCCCGATCCAGGAATTGAACCTGAGTCTCCTGCATTGCAGGCAGATTCTTTAGCGAGTGAGCTATGAGGGAAGCCCCACTTATTTGGGTCTTAGTTGCAGCATGCAGGTTCTTTTAGTTGTGACATGTGAACTCAAACTCTTAATTGTGGCATGTGGGATCTAGTTCTCTGACCAGGTATTAAACCTGGGCCTCCTATGTTGGGAATGTGGAGTCTTAGCTACTGGACCACCAGGGAAGTCCCTATGTGAGCTCTCTTGCTTCCACCCTGAGTCAAACCCAGATAAGAAACCTAGCCTCATCACTGTTTTTAAAAAGAAATGCCCTTAGTGCATTTTAGCAGCTTTTCTGAAGATGTCGAGCCTTATGGAGAAAGATCCCATGGCTCTTTGCACAACCTTCTGTATTTATGGGCCCACCCATCTTCCCCTCTGCCTGGAGACTGCAGGGCACTTCCTAAAGGAAGTGACGTTTGATCAGATCTTGAAGACTTAGGAAGAGGTGGGCACTAGACAATGATGGGAAAGAACATTCCAGGGAGAGGAAACAGCAAGGGTAAAGTGAGAAAATGTCTAGAATAGTTGAGAAAAGGCAAGTACAGTTGACCCTTGAACAGCATGGGCATTAGACATGGACATCTACAACACACAGTTGAAAAATCTGCCTATAACTTTACAGTCAACCCTCCGAATTTCTGGTTTTGCATATGCATATTCAACCAACCTCGGGTCACATAGTCATTGTAGTATGTATTTATTGGAAAAATCACGTGTAAGTGGACCCTCATAGTTCAAACCTGTTTTGTTCAGGGGTCAACTGTAGTCACCATGGCTGGAGTGGAAGGTATGAGCTGGGGAGTGGTGGTGGGTAAGGCTAAGTGTCCCACTCGTCCATGAAGTGGCTTATACTGGGTCCAGATGGGCTAGAACTCCTTTTCCAAAATTACCTTTCTTGTATGATTCTGGGTTAGCATCGGCCACAAGAGAAATTTGTGCGAGTTTTGGAAGATGGATGTGAAATTAGCCATGTTTTCATGCTCTGAAGGTCAACTCAGGGCCCCAGGCACTATAGACATCAGTGCCAATCAGTTCTCTGAGTTCCTGTGGCTCCAGGTTCATCCTCCCAGGTTCTACCTTGTCCTTGCTCTCATTCATACCCAGGGCTCCTCCCTGACAACTTATCTAAGGGACAAGATCATTGAATAGATTCCTCCACCAGCTCCTACCATTATGCCCAGTCTCATCCCTGTAATCCTTTCTTCATAGTGGTTTTCTGACTGAACCCTGACTGATACAGGCAAGGATCATAAAGACCTGTGTGGGCCACCCTGAGGAGTTTGAGCTCCATTTAAAAAATAGCTTTTCTCAAATTTCATTTGTTTGAGGGCCACTGTGGCAGAGGTAATGCTCAATGTTCACCAGACCTCCTTCTTCCCGTGGTGCTTACGGCACCATCTCCAGCCTCTCACGCAGCTCGGTGGGACCGTGGTACAAATCCGAGCCAACAGAACGTGGGCTGAAATGAAGTGTGTGTGTTCAGGCCTGGCCCCCACGTCCTTCCGCGTGACACTGCAGGCGTGCTCTTGTTTCTCCAGTCTGCCAGCTGAGTGCAGCAGGTCCGATGGTGGACTTCAAGGCCTGAAGGGTTTCAGAGCCATTAGCTGGAAGGAACTGGGGTCCCTGAATGACTCCCTGGAGCAGAGGCCCCCACTGCCCTGCATTGGGGTGTGACTTCAGATACAGAACTTTATTTTGGAAAGCCAGTGAGGTTTAAAATTGCTAGAGGGGGTTGTTGCTGTTGTTTACCTGCTAAGTCGTGTCTGACTCTTGCGTCCCCACGGACTGTAGCCCGCCAGGCTCTTCTATCCATGGGATTTCCCAGGCAAGAGTATTGGAATGGGTTGCCATTTCCTTCTCCAGGCAATCTTCCAGACCCAGAAATCGAACCCATACTCTCCTGCATTGACAGGCAGATTTTTTTTTACCACTGAGCCACCAGGAAAGCCCAGAGAGGGTAGCCGATTAAGATTTAACAAGACACCCACCTTCACAGTTTTAGCCATAATCTTTTATCATCTGTATCATTATAGATTTAATCACTTAAAATTCACTCTTTATGACCTTAACTTATTTAAAAAGAGAGCTCTGTGTCCCTATCCATAAATAGAAAAGCAACCTCACTAATGGTAGAGAGAATGTAATAGTAAAAAAATAAATGCAATGGAAATTAAACCATGATGAAATTCTTGTTATATCCGGTTCCTGCCAAGGGCTCTAGAGCCCAAAACCTGCTTATATTTTGTTGTAGAGAGATTAATGAATGTTTGATAGGTGTTAAAGACAGGTAAACACCAAATTGAGACTTTCTCTTTAATGTTCTTGAACCACCAGGGATAATCACCACACTTATAAAACTACATGAGGCAAAGAAAGCTGAAGAGTGTGAAAACATTTCTTATTATGGAAAATTTCTAACACATGTACATAAATTTAATGAGAATAGTCATATAACCCCCCTTGTGTGCATTACCCAGCATCAACAGCTATAAACTTTTTGCTGTTCTTGTACATCTATTCTCCCTACTTCCTTTTTATGATAGACTATTTTAAAATAAATCCCCAAAATTATATCATTTCACCCACAAATATTTTAGTATGTACTTCTAACAATAAAGACATTTAAAAATTCACACAACACCATTATTGCACTTTAAAAACCAACAATTCCATATTATCATTTAATACTCAGCCTACATTCAATTTTTCCCTAATGACTACAAAAATGGGTTTTTGCAGTTGGTTTCTGTAAATATGGATCTGAACAAGGGCACACGTTGCATTTGGTTGACATGTCTTTTTTAAGCCTGAAGTGGATTGATTATAGTAAATGGCTTCTCTCCACATTCACTGCCTTAGCAATCTGACTTGGCAGCTTCTCCTATTGAGTGGTGGAGTCTATTTCTTGATCCTGAAATCTGGGTTTGATCATGTGTCTTGCTTTGGTCAAGAATGCAACAGAAGGGATGCTGGATGGTTTCTAAGTCTGGGCCTTGGGATGTCTCACACGATTCCACTTATTCTCTTAGATTCCTATTTCAACCAGGAGAACAAACTTAAGCAGCTTGTTACGGGGTAACCATGTTGGGGTGGGTACTTTCCTGAGTGAGGCCATGCCTGACCAGCTGGTCCACAGCTGACCTGCCAGCTGACCATCGATGCATGATCAAGCCCAGCCCACATCAGCTGAGCCTAGGCCAGACCAAAAGAACCACCCATCTGACCACAGAGCTATGACAAATAGTACATTGTTATTTTAAGCCACTATGTTTTAGTGTGGTTTATTACATAACATTATTGTGGCGGATACAAATCTATCAGTTAACTGATACAAATCTACAAAATTTCTGCCCCTTTTCAAAATGTCATTTATGTGCTAAAGACACTAGGTCATTGGTTCTTTATTTTCTGACAGTCTAGATTTTTATATCCCATGTGTCATTATATTACATTCTAGATCGTTATATCCCATGTATTATTTAATGTTAGTTCCTGTATTTTTTATAAACTGGTGGTTGGTTAATATCTAGGGCTTCCCATATGGTGCAGTGGTAAAGAATCAGCCTGCCAATGAAGGAGACACAGGAGATGCAGGTTTGATCTCTGGGTCAGGAAGAGATCCCTCTTCCCTGGAAGAGGAAATGGCAACCCGCTCTAGTATTCTTGCTTGGAAAATCCCAGGGACAGAGGGGCCTGGCAGGCTACAGTCTATGGGGTTGCAAAGAGTCAGACATGACTGAGAGACTGAGCATGTAAGTGGTTAATCTCGAGGCTGGATTTGATTCAGGTTGGTTGGTTGGGCAAAGATACTTTGTAGGGATGCTGCTTCTGCATCACATCCACAGGCACACAATGTCTGATTATTCCTCTTTTGAGTAATGTTAAGATTGATCAGTGGGTTCAGTGAATAATTTTAGACAAGATTGGGATACTCAGAGAGATTTCCTAGAGGAATCAGGCTTGAGTTTGGCCTCTTTGAAGGGCAAATGGGAATTGGACAGGGCAAGGGAAGGAAGAAATATTCCAAGTGAAGAGGGAAGGATGTATGTGTGAGTCAGAGAGTATCCTGAAAATACAAGGCAAAAACTGGCTAATCTTCTCTCATATTAGTTTCCATTGTTATCCTTTGGTCTAAAGGCCAGAGCAGGAATCAGATTTTAATCTCAGGTTTTAATTCTAATGGGTGCATGGAGTATTTTGTTGGGACACCTCATGAAATCACATTCCTGCTCAGTGGGAAAGATTGCTGTGATCTACTAGTGATGTCTGGCATGGTGGTATGGTTGCTTGTGAATCTGCCAGAGATCAATGACTCTGCCCCACCTCGGGGTCTTTGACATTGGACCCTAGAAGGAAATAAGGGCTGAGTAGCATACCTGACATGAACTGTGGCAGTCCATGTTGGTTGTTTACTAATCTTCATTCACTGTTTTGTTTTTGCTAATGGAATCTTAGGTATTGGATGGCAGAGATTGATTTAGATATGAACAATGACCGAATTCTGGCTAATGAGAAATAAGGGGAAGTCTGCTTCTGGGTCTTCTGCAGAATTTTTTCTTCCTGAATTGAAAGAAATGTGCTGTGAAGCGAAGCTTCCTATTCCTATTTGAAGGTGGTTGTGTAAGGACATGATACCCAGAGCAAAGGCAGCCATCTTGTGACTATGAGGGGTCATGGCCAACATGTCAAAGATGCTGGAGAAGAAATATGGAAAAAACCTGGGTCTTTGAGGAAGCTGTTGAGTCATAAACAAACTCTGGAACAACCTATTACCAAGCCTGTTGTTATATAAAAAGTAAATCTCTATTACTTAATTCGTGTTTGGTCAGGCATTCTTTTACGTACACCTAAGGACAGCCCAAAGGATACACTGATCATCCTTCATGCTTCATGAGCATAGTTCAGACTAGCATTTTCAAAGCATGATTGAGTCATCAAATCAATGTATTGGATTATTACCAACATTTTTAAAAGTGAAATAACATAGATTATATGGGAATGGATGAGGCAGAGAAAAGATAAATATTGGTTTTGTTGAACTCTTGTTTTAATTATGTGGGTCCCAGGTTTGGTTCTCCAAGGAAACAAACCTTGAGACAGAATTTAGTGTTTGGAAGTTTTTATGAGCAAGTATCTGTGAGATCAACTCCTGTGGAAGGGAGGGGGAAAAAGCAGGAGTGGGCAGAGGGAGAGGTCAAGCTGGAATGGAGGTCTAGCAATGACCTCGGCTAACCCCATAGGAAATCTGGGAGTTAAACGGCTCTTCAGAATTATCCTGAGTTGGGCAAGATGGCCAGGCTTTTATCTTCCCCTCATTGGACACGAACGGCCTCTGGAAAGAGATGTGACCTTGGGCAAAGTTGCTCCATGAAGATGAAGCAAGGGACTCAGTCCAAGGGGTTGACAGCTGGAGACTCTCTGCAATAGAGCCTTCCTGGAAGAGGATGGGGTGTTTCTTGTCTGTCATTATGTGTGTGTGTGTGTTAGAGTGAACCAGATCGTGGTGCAAAAGCATTCCTTATTGTGGGTCCTGGTCAAAGCAGTTTGCAAGCCTCTGGCAAGTCTGGGTTGTGCTTCTGCCCGAGTTGTTTTCCTCCTAATTGCCTTCTGGGATATTGCGTCGCTTTTTTTGAGGCTCCGCTTGTGAGAGGCAGCCCTGTCTTGGTGAGATGGTGCCCTGGCATATTTGAACAGCAATGCGGAGCTGAGCTGTTGGTGCCTCCCATGCGTTAAGAAATGGCAGCTGCTGCCAGTGTCCCCAGATGAAAATGACTAAGGAGGATTAAGGCCAAGTGATGTCATCACGATCCCTGATGAAAAAAACAAACAGGAGCCCTCTGATCCCCCAGGGTGCCCCTTTAGCCTGTCGTGGGGGGCTTCTTCTTTACTCTCCTTTAATTTCTTCCATCTCCCTTCCTCAGCAGGTTGTCTTTAACAAAGTGTATTTTAAGTCACGTGATTACAAGTAGGCTAGGGGCTCAGAGCAAGCTGTGCTTCTGACACAAATCTGGAGGAACTCCTGTGCTGTTGGTTTGCAAAACCATTAGTGGCTCCTTGATTGTTGCCTGTAACAAGTGGGGGAAAGGAAGGTAAAAACTGGAGGGGCTGTGCCTCTGCCCTCTGATTGTGAAAGAAGACCCCAGCACTCTTCAGAGCTGGGATTAGTCAGGCTTCCTGTGTGCCAGAATCCCCTAGAGACCTTGCTAGAAACGCAGATTCCTGGGTCCCTCCAAAGATCCAATGAGTTCAGCTCTCCAGGAAGGCAGGAATGTGACATGAATCCTCTGAAATAACTCCACTCTTACAGAAGAGTCGCAGGGGTAGTGCAAAGGATTCACGCATATCCTTTGCTCAGTCATTTCTCTCTTTCCGTATATAAATACGTATATTATTTTTCACAATCATTTGAGAAGCTATAAATGTGATTCCTCTTTACCTGTGCTTATCTCCTAAGAACAAGGAAGAAATTCTCTTATATCACTGTAGCATAATTATAAAATTCAGGGTATTTAGCACTGATACAATGTGTGTGAATGCTAAGTCATTTCAGTGGTGTCTGACTTTTTGAGACTCCATGGACTGTAACCCACAAAGCTCTTCTGTCCATGGGATTCTCCAGGCAAGAATACTGGAGTGGGTTTCCGTTCCCTTCTCCCTTCTCCTTCCCCACCCAGGGACTGAACCTGCATCTCCAGTGTCTCCTGCATTGGCAGGTGGGTTCTTTACTACCAGTGCCACTATTATCTAATCCACAGTACATGACAAGTTTCTCTAATTGTCCCTCCCGCTTCATTTAAAAAATAATCCAGAATCAAGCTTTTAAGTTGTCATTTCTCTTTTGTCCCTTTTAATCTGAAACAGTTCCTTAGCTTTTTTTTTTTTTTTTTTGACATTTTGAAGCATTTGTTGTTGTTCAGAGACTGTCCCTCAGGTTGCATTTGTTGGGGGAACCTGTATTTTTAACATTTCCCTTGACCTTGAGTCCTCTGGGAGGAATGGGCAGCCCCAAGATGCAAGTACTCAGAGCTCTTACCTCTCAATAATGCCGATGCTCAGAGGACTTTTATTTATTTATTTATTATTATTATTTTTTTTTAGAGGACTTTTAAAAAATAGCTTCATGGGGTACCAGACTTAGCTCTTTAGAGGGGTTTAGAGTTTGGGACTTTTTTTTTTTTAAAGATCCGATTTGCTCAGAACTCAAATCTAAGAGATTCTTTAATTGCCTGAGTTGCTAAGCTGGTGGAATCTGAAGGGATCCCACTGGGCTTTTAATTTCTCCTGGCTTTGAATTCTGGCAAGGTCAGTGAGCAGGCTGCTGGTGTGTGTGTGGGGGGGGGAGGTGGGCTGGTGAAGGAGACAGAGGGGTCAAGCCTTGGCAAGTAGAAAAACAGCAACTCTCTCTCCTCTACATGCACCACGTGCAGGCAAGCTCTGGAGGACTCGCTCAGTCCCCATAGCCATTTCCAGGGTGAAACATCATTAGGTCCATTTGGCAGATGGGGTGATTGAGGTTGAGAAAGGTAACATCACTTATTCTTCACTGCTTAGTTGGGAAGTGGCTGAGTTGGGATTTGAATCTATGTACATCTGACTCTGTAGCTTGTGGTTACTTAAACATTAGAGCATCTCACTCATCAGAGAATGAGGCACCGAAGGGAAATTTGTGGTCTGAATGTGAATTCATGAAGCAGGAGGGTGGGAGTGGGTCAGCTAGACCCTGGGCTTGGGACCAGAAGCCTCTGGGCACTGTGTCTGGCTGGGGAGCAGGATGGTATTTTGCTCTGACACAAGGCCCAGGATCACCTGCTCCAGTCTCTGCTCTGCCACTTCTGAGTCTTGTCAGTTTGGCAAGTTATGCCTCGACTTTCCCTGCTGTAAAATGGGGATAACCACATCACCCACCTCATAGGATAGTTGTAAGGATTACATGAGTTAATATAGTAAAATGCTCAGAACAATATCTGGTAAATACCATTGTGCTTTACATTAACGTTAACCATCGTCTTCATTATCATCATCATTTCATTATCTGTTGCAAACCTATGAGTGTGTGGAGCTGAGAAAACCAGTCATCTTTAATGAATTCACTCTTCCCCCGGCTGCCTGGCTCTGAGCTGGTCTCTGCTGAGTCACTTTACTTCTTTGTCCTCACAGGCCAAATGGAGACCTTGCCCCAACTCCCTGGCCTTCAGATCCCCGCAGAAGGAAGTTAACCCTCTGTGGCCTTGAGAGTGCCAAGATTTTATATTTCAGGATGGAGTCGAGAGTTCTTGTTAATTGCCAGCACCTGGAGGGTCCTTGGAGGGTCAGCCTGGGTCCAGCTCACTTTGATAAGCTGTCCTAACACCCCAATTTCTCATTCACTCACACACACACACACTCGGTGCCTTTATTGCACACCTACTGTGTGCCAGTCATGGTGCAGGGCGCAGGGGCTGTACTGTATCAAGGAAGATAGGAGACAAGGTCCCTGCCCTCACTGAAGCTCATGTGCTAGAGGGGGTGACAAATACCTGGCAAGTAAACAACAAATGAACATATAATAGCAAAGAAAATGACAATGAAAGTGAAAACAAAGGCAAAGCAGAGAAAAGGGCTAGAGAGTGACTGGGAAGGGGCAGGGGGTGTGGTGTATGAGAATTTTAGGCTCCAGGAAGTACCTTTCCCTTGATGCTGTAGTATGTTCTGGGATACATGGGACAGTAAGTTGAATCCCTGAGAATTTGTTGCTGACAATGCCATCATTTCTAGGGGGTTTCCTGTCAGTAACTCTGCCCCTCCTCCTATCTGTCCTCCACATTGTGGCTAGTGTGTATTTTTTCCAGATATGATCACATCCCTTACTTGTATCCCCCTGCAGCGAAGATGAGGACCAAAATCCTTCCCTGTAGTCCATCTGACCTGCCTTTTCCAGTTCCTCCTGCCTCCAGCCTCAGCTCCAGTCACATATTCTCCCATGTGGGACTTGGCCAACCAGGCTGCCCGACTCCTACCTGCTGGGAATATCCTTCCTGCCTCAGTAACACTCATGCTTCATCTAAGCTCAAAAGTCTCTTCCTCCAGGAAGCCTTCCATAACTAGGTCAGACACCCACTTATAAACTGCCACTGACTCCCAGGACTTTTCCTACTTAGCACTTGCAATAAAAACAGCATGCACTGAATCCAATATAAATCGAAACCCCCAGTGAAATGCCAGGGAACTCCTGGTCCTGTTGGATATTGCTAGTTTGTTGGTATCCAAGAGGATTTGCTAATTTTAAAATCAGAAAATAAAAATCGCCCCCTTCCAATAAAAACGTTCAAGGGCTACCTTTGGCCTCCTAGGAACACAAATTGTTCCTGGAGACTTTGGCTTGCTTCCTAGAGGAAAAGGGAGGCATGAATTCACCTCTGACTGTTCCTGGGTGGTAAAGCAGGTCTGAAGTTTTTTCTAGGCAGCTCCCTGTCATTCACCCAGTTGGTGAACCTGATTGAACCCAGGCACACCCCTGTTTGGCACAGAAAACACTGACTTCTTTTTTCCCTCTGTACTTAGTACCAGGATATTTTGCTAATCATCATAATAATCACTAACATCTATTGCCAATTTACTAAGCTCTTGATACCCATTAATTAATCTCACAAGGAACTTATGAGGCAAAACTATTATTATCCTAAACTCACAGAAAAGGAAATTGAGGCCTGGAGAGCTGTAACAAAGACTGCTGTGTGTCCCCCAACATCCATTCTAAAGTTTCCTTCATCTAAAGTAAAAGTAATCCAGTTTTTGGCAGAGAATTTCCCAGCCTCCTTTGCGGGTAGATGTGGACATGGAACTGAATTATGGCTTAAGGATGTGAGGGTTCTGGAGAACTCTTCCTAAGACATGTAGATGCACTTGCTTTGTTGTTACTTCTTTGTTCCTCTTTCACCTGCTGTCTGGAACACAGACGCCATCATCTTGGGCTATGAAGTAGGGCCCTGTTTGAAGGTACATTTGGCTGGGAGAACCCTGGGTCCCTTACACGCTTGATGACCATAACCAGGCCTGGTCTGGACGTTTTCAGCAGAGTGAAAAGAACGTCTTTCTTCTTTAAACTATTTTTGTTCTTATTTTTAAAAACTTTTTATTTCATTTTGGAGTGTAGCCAGTTAACAATGTTGTAATAGTTTCAGGTGGACAGCAAAGGGACTCAGTCATACATGTATCCATTCTCCCCCAAATTCCCTTCCCATCCAGGCTTCCATATAACATGGAGCAGAGTTCCCTGTGCTATACAGTAGGTCCTTGTTGGTTGTCCATTTTAAATATAGCAGTGTGTACATGTCCATCGCAAACTCCCTAACTATCTCTTTTCCCTATCCTTCCTTCCCTGGTAACCATAAGTTAATTCTCTGTGAGTCTTAAACAATATTTATTTATTGAGCTGACTTCAATGTCAAACACAGTGGCTGGCAGAGCTAGGATTTGAACCTATATCTGTGTGACTCTTAACCAACTTAGTTGTAATTGTGGGGGTGTGTCATATAGTTGTCTAGGACAGGTGCCACCAGTGTGGCAGAATTGGGAACCAAATCCCAGGTCACCCCCGTAGGCCTTCTCTGCCTGGCCGGTCTGCTGTGGACTCTGGGTAAGAAGAAAGGCCTCCAGGGAGGATTTGAGGCCATGGGGAGTAGGGACTGAGGGAATTCACTCATTTATTCCACAGATGTTTACTGAGAGTACACGGTGTGTCAGCTCCATGTTAAATGCTAGAGCCTTCCAGATCAGAGGTATGAGGGACTGCAGTGAGGCCACAAGTCCCTCCCATCCCTGCATGCTCACCCCTGTCATGGTGGCATTGCTGTCCTTTCAATCAAGAAGTGGAGTCCATTTCTCCAGCCCTCAAAGCTGAACTTGGCTGTGGGAGGGGCTTTGGCCTGTTGGATGCTAGTAAATATGATACAAGCAAAGGCTTGAAAAGCATTTGTGCTTTGGAGTTTGTTGCTGTTAGCTGGTGGGAACCCTGCAGTTGCCACTGTGGGGTGGGGCTAGGCTAGCCTGCTGGATGATAAGGGATGCATGGTCATCAAGTCAACTGCTGGACCTATGAATCTTGGGGACCACTAGGTCTTCCAGTCCCAATTGGGCCAGCTATAGTTCTCTGGCCAGGACTGGCCATGTGTCCACACCTATGCCAGTTGTTGGCAAAGAGAAATAAGATCGACACATGTGGCTTTGACTAATCGTGATTGGTCCCCTGAGGTTGGACACATTGCCACCCAAACAAAATTGAGTTTCCTCTAGGGAGCAAGTTGGAGGGGAGTGGGTACTGGGGACAGTTCCCACAACACTGGGGACATGACATAAGTAGAGTTTCTGTGACCGAAATGTGCAAAATCTGTTCAAGAAAGCAGTAAGCAAACCAGTGTGGTCAGAGGGGAGGAGGTGTCTGAGAAGCGTTGCCCAGAGTTGCTATCATGGGTGTTCTGTGAAGATTAGAAAAGGATTCTTTGGTCGAGTCAGCTTGACAGAGGTCAAGTTGCACAATGTCCCATAGTTTGTTGCTGCTGTTGGAGACACCCAGGGAGCCTTGAGAATGCCAAAATGCCCCATGAATTTCCAGGGACAGAAGCAAGGAGGTGGACTGTGTGTCTTCCTAAGCTGGGTTGACCACAGAAGGTTATTTCCCTCAGAGAATCTCTTGGTATTTCCACTTGTAAAACAAGCTTTGGGAACTGCTAAGGGACAGTCCTAGGGCAGTAGTTCTTGACCAGGGTGATGCGGCCACCCAGGGAACAGTGGAGAAATTTTTGGTTGTCACAACCTGGGGGTTTCAGTGCTTCTGGCATCTGGTGGATGGAAGCCAGGGAAGCTTCTAGACATCCTACAGTGCATAGGGCAGCACCCACAACAAGAACTGTCCAGTTGAAAGTGTCACCAGTCCACACAAAAACGTGTACATGAATGTTCACAGCAGCATTATTCACAATGGCCAAAAAGTAGGAACAACCCCAGTGGCCAGCAACTGACGAAAGAACAAACAAAATGCAGTCTGTCCCTACAATGGAATATCATTCAGTCATGAAGAATGAAGTACTTACTGATACACATCACAGGATGAATGAACCTTGAATACATTATGCTAAGGGAAAGAAGCCAGGTACGGAAACCACACACTGTATGATTCCATTTATATGACTTCTTTAGAATGGGCAAATCCATAGAGACAGAAAGCAGATGAGTGGTTGCCAGGGGCTAGGGGATGAGGGTATGAGTAGTGACCACTAATGGGTACGGCGTTTCTTTCTGGGTGATATAAATGTTCTAAAATTGATTGTGGTATCGGTTATACAACTCTATGGATATACTGAAAAGCATTGAATTGTACACTTTAAAAGGGTGAATTGTGAGATATAGGAATTATGCCAATAAATCTGTTTTTCTGTTGTTGTTTTTTTATGTTAGTAGTGCCAAGGTTGCGAGACACTGAACTCGTAGGTAAATAAGATGACAGAAGAAAGTGGGAGGATCAGGTTAAGGAACCATGAAGGGGAGGCTAAGTAGTTTGAATTTTATTAACACTGATGGGTGACAAGATTACTGGACTTACCCCTGTATATCCATCCATAGTTCAAGATTCTTTGAGCACCTACCATGTGCTGGGCATTTTCATATACATCAGCCCATGTAATCCTCATGATGAATTTGTAGTTAGGTCTGCATATCATTGGGGTTCCCTGGTGGCTCAGATGGTAAAGAATCTGTCTGCAAGGCAGGAAACCCGGGTTCGAACCCTAGGTCAGGAAGATCCCCAGGAGAAGGGAATGACTACCCACTTCAGTATTCTTGCCTGGAGAATTCCAGGACAGAGGAGCCTGGCAGGCTACAGTTCATGGGGTCACAGAGCCGGACATGGCTGAGTGACTTTCACTTTCGCTTCACTTCTGCATCCCATTGTTGAGATGAATAATCTGAGGCCCAGAGAGGTTCACTGACTTGATCAAGACTGCGCAACTAGTAAACTGTAAAACTGGAGTCCAAATGCATTTGGATTTGCCCTTGACCCCATGGGCTTTCCACTGCTGTGTGTTGACTCTCAGTGAGCCATCTGCCTTGGCACTCTCCTGCCTCAGTGCTGGTTGTAGCCTGTGGTCCTGGCAGCACCCCAGGAGGCCCTCCCCAGAGTGCTGACGTTCATCCCTCTGCCCAGGCTGCAGCTGGCATCTGGATAGGGGTTGGTTGCTTAGCAACATGGGTACAGATTTTGCCCTGAGCCAAGGGAAGCATTTCCTCAGTCTTGGCTGCAGGAACTTCAAGGAGAACAGCCCCAGGAGGGCCTGAGGGAGTGGGGTGTGGGGAAAGCAGGAACAACTATGTCCCCCAGAGGGTTTGGAGATGGAGACCCTCCTTAAGGGGAAGACTCAGCTTCAGGGATAGTAAAAGAGAACTAGGAAACCTGCGTCAATCGTGATGATGTTCTTACGACCACAGCTATATTTCGGGAGCACTACCTGTGTGCCAGGCACGGTGCTAAGTGCTTTACAGTCTATGATCCTTTCCAAACCCCATGCAATAGGTTACTATTATTATGCCCCTTGTGCAAATGAGGATCCAGGGCTCATGGAGGTTAATTGACTTGTCATGCATCCAGAAAGTGGGGAAGCTGGGACTTGAAGCCAGGGTGTCTTTCAGACACCCCAGCTCAGCCGCTCTTACAGCCCTGGCTGCGCACTTGTTGGAGAAAATCCACCATGGGACTCCCAAGGCCCTGGGGAGCCTGCCCCACTCTGTCACTCTGCTTGCTCCAGACATGCCATCCTGGCTTCATTTCCTCAAACACTCCAATCTCCTTTCAGCCACAGGGACTTTGCACATGCTATTCCTTCTGCCTAGGACGCCCTTCCACCTACTCTCTTCACTTCCTTACTTCAGCTTATCCTTCTGGTCTCCAATAGAACATCACTATATTCATTCATCCATTGATCCAAACCTAGTTAATGAGTGACTCTGAATGCCAGGTAAACATTAGTAAACAAAATGTACGTGACCCCAGCCTTCTTGGAGTTTCCAAGCTAGTGGAAGAGACAATAAATGAATAGACAAGCTACAATTGCATGGAAACATTCCCTGATTGCTCTGCCCTTTGGCAAGAAAAATGATCAGTTAATTGTGTGATTATTTATTTAATGCTGATCTCCCCTCCTAGGCTGTGGATTCACAGAGCTCAAGGACTGTAAAGCTGTACTGTGAGAGTCAGCATTTTTGTTAGCCCATTTTACAGATGAGGAGACTGAGGCACAGAGAGTGTGAGCAACTTGCCTAAGGTCACAGAGCTGGTAACTGATGGAGCCAGGATTTGATCCCTTGGCTCCAGGGTCCATGTTTTCAGTAAGTAGGTTATGAGCAGGTTAGGAAGAAGGAAGAAAAGAAAGAAAGAGAAAGAGAATAAGAAAGAAAGGGAGGGAGAGAGAGAGAAAGGAAGAAAGAGAAACAGAAACAAAAAGAAAAGAAAGGAAGAAAGGGGAAGAGAGGCAGGGAGGAAGGGAAAAAGAAAAGTTAGAAAGGTGGAAGTGAAGAAGAGAGAGAAGGAAGAAAGGGAGTAAAGGAGGGAGAAAGAAAACAAATTAAAAGAGAGTCCATCAGTGATCTGGTTGTGCCTTCCATGGACAGTCAGGTCCCACAGGAAGTTGTGACCTGTTCAGAGCCAGACCCAGCCACGTGGGTCCCATCTTCCCTGCAGCTGTGTGGCAGCCCAGAGTTGCACAACAGGCTGGGAAGATCATTGCTGCCCACCCACTTGCTTTGGGAGATGGGGAGAGAGCAGGAGAAGGCAGCTTTAAATGTCACAGGGAACTTTTGGGATCAGCATTCCAACCTCAGCTTCTCTGCTGGTAAATGGGGTCTCAAGAATAAGATCTCACAGGTCCTGAATCCAGCCCAGGGATCTGCCCCAGTATTCCAGAGAGTACATTCTCATAAGTCTGTGTGCCGATAACCTGGGCTTTCTGGAGTCTTCTGTGTTCTCTTATCAAGGAAAGATTCTGGCCAGAGAGCACTTCAGAACAGTTTATACAAGGCTGTGGCCTCGGAACAGAGCCAATTTCTTTTTATACAAAATAAGTTTGATGTTATTGATTTCATACCAGGTGCCAAGCAGTATGCCAAGAATTTTACGCAGATCCACACCTCCAATGATACATAGTGAAGACCTTGTTTCTGACATGATTTTGTTCCCCTTCTTACTAGCAATGTGACCTTGGACAAGGCCTTTCATTTTTTGGAGCTTCCATTTACATTTGACGTTAGAAACATGAAGGTATTAAACTTCCCTGAGTTCTTAATATAGGAAAACATAACTATTTTGGGGCAGGAAGTGGGCAGAGCTGATTAAGACTCTACTGCTGCTCTCAAGGAGATTATAATCTCTAGGAGGAATAGCAAATGTGGTTTTTTTCTTGACAATGCTTGAATCAGCTGGTAGTGGCTGCCTGCCTGGACTGCGGGCATCCTGGATCTGCAGGGAAAGAGTTCCAGGATTGATTAGTGATGTCTGCTGCAGGATCCAATGTGAGGAACTCATTATTTGCTGTGTTTGGAGTCAGAGACGCCAAAGGTGGAGTTTGGAATGGCCTTTGAGATTCCAGAGGTGGACTACTAAGAACAAAGTTAGGGTCTGCACGAAACTCTGCTGGGGCTGGGGAAGGAGAAATGGGAGACAACCATTTGCACTTCAGAGAAACTTCTGTTGGAGATGGTAGAGGTGCCCAGAAGGGAAAGAGGTGGACTGTGATTCTGAACAAGGTGTGTGGTGTAGCTTCCCAGGCTGGAGGTCTTAGGAGGACTTAAAGAGGTGCAGGCTCTGGATGAAAAGAAATCTGAATTCAAATCCTGACTCAGTCACTTATTTAATGTGTGACTTAGGACACATTGTTTATCCTCTCTGAACCTCGGTTTCCTCTTCTGTGACATGGGGGAAGATTACTGGGTGGATTGCTGAGTGCTTGTTCTTGCCATAGTGACCGCTGACAAGAATAATCCAGGGAGGTCGTGTTGTCATTGCTGCTCCTTTCTGGGCTCCGGGGTTAGCGTTCACTCCATAGCCTGTGAAAACTGTCACCGTCTGGTGTGATAATGTGAGTGACTGCCTCTCCAAGCTGTGTCACCTGGCTGCCTGGATGAAGGAACAGAGGCCCAGAGAGGGTAAGTCGTTTGTCCAGATCACACAGCTAGTTCATGGCAGAGGTGGGATTTGAATTCAGGTCTGTCTGACTCCACAACCCAAGCCTGTAACCAGTGTGACCTCCTGCCCATGACCAATTTGCCAAATCTGGAAAACAGTTCAGCATGTATGATGATTGCTGAAGTTGTGTAACTTCCTCACATGGATTTTCCTGCAGGGATCGATAGCAAATGAACTCATTTTCATGCCTTTGAAAATCCTGAGCACAGTGCCTGGTGCCCAGTGAAAGTAACTCTGGGGAGTGAGCTTGAGGGCTGCTGGGAGATTGACTCCCACTCTGAAACTAAGTGTGAGAAGAGCAACCTTAAAGAGAGTGGCAGTAAAGGTCTAGTGAGAAGGAAGCAGATGAGTCCTGGGGCCTGGGGAAACAGACCTGGGGATGAGAGCAGTGCTCAGCTCTCAGAAGGGCTACTGGTGTATCCATCTGCAGGGGCATCAATCAATTAAGGTCCCCCAGGGGACACAGGGTAACTGATGAGCATTAGTGAAGGGCTTGTAACAGCTGTGAGCAGGAGAAAGGGAACCAGCAGTGGGTGGGACCTGCAGGAGCAGGGAGCCTGGGGCCTGAGGGAATCTGGTGAGAGCTGTGGCTTTGAGGAGCCAGGCTCTACTAGGGAGACGCAGCCTGCATTCAGGCTGCCTGCATCCAGACAGCATGAGGGCAGCACCCCCCACCCCCACCCCAACCTCACAGACAGAGGGGTCAAGGGATAAACCTGCAAGGGGAAACTGGGATGCCCTTACCACAAGGAGGCAGGAAAACTCGACAGACGTTCATCATGTGACCCTGACCAGGATGATTTCTGAATATTCTGTCAGCTCTCAGTCTTTAATTTGATGACCGTTGACTCAATCAGCTTCTATTTTCTGGGACATTAAATTACATGGAATCTGGTGGAGCTTTCAATGATGCAGATTCAGGGCGGGTAGCTGGGGGGATTGAGCATGAGGGGTGAAGAGCTGCATGTTTATCTACAGCCCTCCATCAGCCAGCCTCCGTGTTCAACCTGAAGAGTTTCCCAGAAGGTGAGGAACATACCATCCCCAAAGCCCCTGCTGTTATTAATCAGCAAATGTCTCAGGAGCAGGTGTGCATGAGTGAATTTTGGGGTCACGGCAGGTAATTGGGTCTGGCCAGGCTGTAGCAGGTGACCCGACTGTCTGCCTGATCCTGAGCCACTGGCTAAGAAGATTAATCTAAATCTAAATCTCTTGGAGGAGAGGACGTTTTTCGAGAAACCCTGGGACCCAGAAAATGAAAGCTGGACTTAGAGACCTCAGACTGTTTCCCTTAGATCATTTAGAAAAGCTGCCACTGTGGTTGAGACCCCCAGGGATGTGGGGCTGGAAAACAGAACTCAAAGAGGTCTAGGAGGAATGGAGATAGAAAACCAGGGAGATAGAAAATCCGGGGAGCTCATGCCCTTCTCCGGAGGGCAGTTAAGACCCAGTGCTAGTTGGTCACTGAATGGAGCCAGACTGGCTGGATTTGGATCCTGGCTCTGCCTCCCACTCACTGTGTGACATTGGGGAAGTCACTTCCTCTCCCTGTGGCTCAGTTTCCTCATTGGTGAAATTGAACAATAATAAAAACTCACTTCTTAGAGATGTTCTGAATGAATGAACATTTGTAAATGCCTAGAACAGTGCCTGGTATGTAGTGAAAAGCACTGTATATTAAATGTATGCTAAGTAGTAAATTAGAATATAGGTTCTTAGTTGTCATGTCTTCCAATCTTTCAAGGGAACTAAGTCTGGAAATGCAAGTTTTAATAATCATATCAATGGCAAACACTCAGGCAGTTTAGAAACACCTTAAATGTTGACTTAATGTTGTAAGGTAGATATTGTCATTATCTACTTTTTACCAATGGGGAAACTGAGGGGTCACATGATTTGCCTTAAAGTTACATACTAGAAAATATTAGAATTGGAATGTAGGGTGACCAACTGTTCTTGTTTTAGTACTAGAAGGCCCACATCCCAGGAAACTCTTCAGTCTGGGAGAACCAGGACTGTTGATCATCCTAGCTTCAAACCTGGTCAGTCCTAGTTCCAATATTCTGCTCTTAGAACCCATACTCTATTTCCTTTTGCATGAATGCTCCTGATTTTTAAATGCTGGCCACTGTGGGCCAAACAATTTGCAGTTGATGAAAGAATCTGATATTCCTTTGCATCACATTTCCTACTTGTTATAGAGAAATGCCTGTTTCTTCATCTGTAGAATGGAAAAAGAAAAATAGAGATCTCATAGGGTTGTGGTGAGAATTCCTTAGGTACAGATGAGTTCATGTACTTAAGGCACTTAGAACAATGCCTGGTATGATGAAAATGCTATATACATCTTTGCATGTATTATTGTTGTTGTTAAACAGATTATCATCAAGATCCTCCTCAGACTTCCTGAGTCTGAGTCTCCTGGCTCGAGGTCTGGGCATCTGTGGTTGTTGTTGCTGTTATTTTTTAATACCAAGTTCCTTAGGCAACCAGGTTTGGGAGTCAGGAATCCTGGGTCAAGTCTAAGGAGTACAAAAGTGCACTGTGTGACCTTGAAAAAGTTTCTTCACCTCCCTTTCCTTTGTAAAGAGCCAGGAGTTCTGTCTCTCTCCAAGGTTTAATGTTTAGAGGTTTAGAGGCTTCTCAGTTCAGTTCAGTTCAATTGCTCAGAAGTGTCTGACTCTTTGTGACCCCAGGGACTTCAGCATGCCAGGCTTCCCTGTCCATCACCAACTCCCGAAGCCTACTCAAACTCGTGTCCATTTCATCGGTGATGCCATCCAACCATCTCATCCTCTGTCGTCCCCTTCTCCTCCCACCTTCAATCTTTCCCAGCATCAGGGTCTTTTCCAATGAGTCAGTTCTTTGCATCAGGTGGCCAAAGTATTGCAGTTTCAGCTTCAGCATCAGTCCTTCAATGGATATTCAGGACTGATTTCCTTTAGGATTGACAGGTTGGATCTCCTTGCAGTCAAGGGACTCTCAAGAGTCTTCTCCAACACCACAGTACAAAACCTTCAATTCTTCGGCACTCAGTTTTCTTTTAAATTTATTTTTTATTGAAGGATAATTGCTTTACAGAATTTTGCTGTTTTTCTGTCAAACCTCAACATGAATCAGCCATATGTATACATATATTCCCTCCCTTTTGAAGCTCCCTCTCGTGTCCTTCCCCATCCCACCCCTCTAGGTTGATACAGAGCCCCTGATTGAGTTTCCTGGGCCATGCAGCAAATTCCCATTGGCTATCTGTTTTACATATGGTGATGTAAGTTTCCATGTTTACTCTTTCCACACATCTCATCCTCTCCTCCCCTCTCGCCATGTCCAGAAGTCTATTCTCTATGTCTGTTTCTCCACTGTTGCCCTGTAAGTAAATTCTTCAGTACCATTTTTCAGATTCCATATATATGTGTTAGAATACGGTATTTATCTTTCTCTTTCTGACTCACTTCACTCTGTATAATAGGTTCTAGGCTCACCCACCTCATTAGAAC
This sequence comes from Cervus canadensis, assembly GCF_019320065.1. NCBI lineage: Eukaryota > Metazoa > Chordata > Mammalia > Artiodactyla > Cervidae > Cervus > Cervus canadensis. The sequence goes on along the minus strand of NC_057386.1, from coordinate 123,648,234 downwards.
TGACTCAAATGCATTCCTTTTTATGGCTGAGTAATATTCCATTGTGTATATATACCACAACTTCTTTATCCATTCATCTGTCGATGGACATCTAGGTTTCTTCCATGTTCTAGCTATTGTAAATAGTACTGCAATGAACAATGTGCCTCTTGCAATTTTGGTTTCCTCAGGGAATATGCCTAAGAGTGGGATTGCTGGGTCATATGGTGGTTTTATTCCTAGTTTTTTAAGGAATCTCCATAACGTCTTTCATAGTGGCTGTATCAATTTACACTCACACCAACAGTGCAAGAGTGTTCCTTTTCTCCACACCCTTTCCAGCATTTATTGTTTGTAGACTTCTTGATGAGGGGCATTCTGACCAGTGTGAGGTGACATCTTGTAGTTTTGATTTGCATTTCTCTAATAATGAGCAATGGTGAGCATCTTTTCATGTGTTTGTTAGCCATCTTTATGTCTTTGGAGAAATGTCTGTTTAGGTTTTTTCCCCCCACTTTTTGATTGGGTTGTTTGTTTTTCTGGTATTGAGTTGTATGAGCTGCTTGTATATTTTGGAAATTAATCCTTTGTCAGTTGTTTCATTTGCTATTATTTTCTCCCATTCTGAGGGTTTTCTTTTCACCTTTCTTATGGTTTCCTTTGCTGTGCAAAAGCTTTTAAGTTTAATTAGGTCCCACTTGTTTACTTTTGTTTTTATTTTCTTAACTCTAGGAGGTGGGTCATAGAGGATCTTGCTTTGATTTATGTCATTGAGTGTTCTGCCTATGTTTTCCTCTTAAGAGTTTTATAGTTTCTGGTCTTACATTTAGGTCTTTAGTCCATTTTGAATTTATCTTTGTGTATGGTGTTAGGAAGTGTTCTAATTTCATTCTTTTACATGTAGCTTTCCAGTTTTCCCAGCACCATTTATTGAAAAGGCTGTCTTTGCCCCATTTTATATTCTTGCCTTCTTTGTCAAAAATAAGGTACCCATAGGTGCATGGGTTTATTTCTGGGCTTCCTGTCTTGTTCCATTGGTCTATATTTCTGTTTTTGTGCCAGTACCATACTGTCTTGCTGACTGTAGCTTTGTAGTATAACCTGAAGTCAGGAAACTTGATTCCTTCAGCTCCATTCTTTTTTCTCAAGACTGCTTTGGCTATTTGGGGTCTTTTGTGTTTCCATATGAATTGTGAAATTTTTTGTTCTAGTTCAGTGAAAAATGCCGTTGGTAATTTGATAGGGGTTGCATTAAATCTGTAGATTGCATTTGGTAGTAGCTCAGCTTTCTTTTTTTTTTTTTTTTACTTTTTTACTCAGCTTTCTTTATAGTCCAACTCTCACATCCATACATGAATACCAGAAAAAAAATCATAGCTTTGACTAGACAAACCTTTGTTGGTAAAATGATGTCTCTGCTTTTTAATATGCTGTCTAGATTGGTCATAGCTTTTCTTCCACGGAGCAAGCATCTTTTGATTTCATGGCTGCAGTCACCATCTGCAGTGATTTTGGAGCCCAAGAAAATAAAGTCTGTCACTGTTTCCATTGTTTCCCCATCTATTTGCCATGAAGTGATGGGACTGGATGCCATGATCTTCATTTTTTGAATGTTGAGTTTTAAGCCAACTTTTTCACTATCCTCTTTCACTTTCATCAAGAGGCTCTTTAGTTCTTCACTTTCTACCATAAGGATGGTGTCATCTGCGTATCTGAGGTTATTGATATTCCTCCCGGCAATCTTGATTCCAGCTTGTGCTTCATCCAGTCTGGCATTTCACATGATGTACTCTGCATATAAGTTAAATAAGCAGGATGACAATATACAGCCTGGAGGCTTCTAGAACCTCTTAGAAAGGGAAGACATTTGATATGAGGCAGGTGAGGAGGTAAAGAAGTGAGAAGGGAAGCTCCCACATTGCACTTGGAGGGAATTTAGGATTCAGGCTTGGGGGCTAGGCTACAGGATAATCAGGAGGGACTAGGCTCTGCTGAGTAACAAAGAGCCCCATGAACTCAGTGGCTTAAAACAAGTGTTTATTTCTCACTCTCACTCCACATGTTAGTTATTAAGCTGCTGTCTCTCAGCTCTAAATTTCCCCTCCCATGCTTTGCTTTGTGATGCTGGGGCTGAGACCAGCCACCTTCCTTCCTTGTCAGCTGCTCCTGGTAGGTTCTCCCAATAGGGGGCAGGCTGGAGGAAAGAGAAGTGACTTGCTCCTTCCTTCTATTGTCTGTTCAGGTCAAGGTCACCCAAGCAACACTTCTGCATCCTGGCAGTGGCTAGTGGTTCCAGTCTCTGGTTTTATACACATACCTCTAGAACCGGCCTCCTTATGTCTCCACAAGTGTCAGGCACTCCCCACTCGGCGGTCTGAGTTACAGCCTCGAGGGGGCCTCTCCTCCAAGGCTCTGGGTTCTGACACTCCAATCTCTACCCTTTGTCTGCCAGCCCCGGGGAGAGTGTCTGCTTCCTGCACTCAGCATCTCTGTGTTGTCTAGTTGCGCTCCTTTGCTTTTTTTTTTTTTGTCCTTCAACATCCATTCTAATTCTGTTAAAATGGCTGCTATGGTTTCTGTTTTTCTGTCAGCCACCCTGATCACACACTCCATGCCTACTCTGAGACCCAGAGTAAGGGAGCAGCCCACCTGGAAGTTGTGGTGGAGCCCACCAGGTGTTGTGGCAGAGGCGAGAGAGCCTGGTAGACCACATACCAGCTCTTAAAGCTTCGGCCCAGACGTAATGCGTCACTTCTGTCCAGATTTCATAGGCCAAAGTAAGTCGCATGACCACATCTGAGTTCAACACGGGATGGGCAGTGAATATTTATGGCCAGTTGTACAATCTAATGGTGTGTCCTTGGAAAGACCCAGAAACTATACTCAGCTCTCCTTCCCCACTCTCAGGACCTCAACCCTTATCAGGTCCTTAACTAGATTTTCTTGAATAATAATATCTAGCAAGTTATTGTGCATTTACTATGTGCTAACCTAAGGCATGCTTTTCAGAGAGTCCATGGGTAGGTATAGTTATTACTCCTGTTTCTCAGAAGAGAAACTGAGGCTCAGAGAGGGGATGGGACTTGCCTCACGTTATAGAGCTGTAAGAGGCAAAGTTGAGATTTGCACTTGATCCTGTCAGATTGAAGCCCAAATTTATCACCCATGTACCCTGTGGGGTGGCCTTTCTTGCTCCTGTTCCAGAAACTCAAGGTGGGGCAGATAAAGAAAAGCAGGTATTTAAACTGGCTCAGCCGCTTTTACTGGGAGACCTTGCCTCCCACTCAAGGTTGCAGGCTCTCTGGAGGGCAGCCCAGTTCTGGAGCTCAGCAGTCTGGGAAAAAAACCCCCAGATTCTGCCCCAGGAGCCCACTTTTCTGGCCAGTCCTACTGCTGACTTTGGCATTTGGTTTTCACCTTCTAGTTGCCTCACCCTGCACCCCAGCCAGCCTCAGGCTGGCTCAGGATCTGCCCAGAGAGCATTCTCAGGAGGAGAGACAATGCACAGGGTCTGGGAACCTGTGACCCTGAGCTCACCCAGGGCTGTGTCACCCTTGACATTAAGGGGGCACTGGGCTGTGCTTGGAGCAAACCACTTGAGTCTTGTCCCAGCAGACATCAATTTCCCTAATTAGAATATAAGCCCTATTTAGAGTGCTGAACTATGTCTTTTGTATTTTCTGTACAATATTATTGCAGTCAGCTGGCAGATCAACCAGGCTGGCAGATCCAAGAAAGCTTCACTCACATGTCTAGGGCCTTGATGCTCTTCTGTGTGACCTCTTCATGTGGCTAGCTTGGGCTTCCTCACAGCATGGTGATCTCTGAGTGACCAAGTGTCTTTCACACCTTCCAGGGTAAAAGTGGAGGCTGCCAGGCCTTCTTAAGGCCTATCCCTAGAACTGGAACAGTATCACTCTGTGGCATTCTATGGATCAAATCAAGTCACAAACTCAACTCCCATTCAAGGGGAGCTGTTATCCCATTAAAAGTAAGAAAAGGAAGGAAGGAGGACTTCCCTGGTGGTCCACTGGTTAGGAATCCACCTGCCAATGCAAGGGACAAGAGTTCGATCCCTGGTCCGGGATGATTCCACATGCATGCCTTGGGGCAACTAAGTTGTGTAGCCCAACTACTGAGCACCATAAATAGAGAGTAGCTTCTACTCACTGCAACTAGTGAAAGCCAACGAAGACCCAGCACAGCCAGAGGTAAATAAATAAAAATTTGTTTAAAAAAAGTAGAAATGGAAGGAAGGAGAAAGAGTAGATAAAGGGGAAGGAAACGTCAGTGTCTCCCACAGTGAAGCTTCAGTTTCCCCATGAAGACGAGACCAGACAGAGATGATCTTTCCTTAGAGCAGTTGAGTGACATGGTGGGTGTGTATGCTGCTGGGGCACCAGCGTAACATAATGGCATCCCGTGTTCTCTTTCCTTCTCTGTCTCTCTCCTAGCTCAGCATGCCTCCTACCTGTTCAGTGCCTCGCCCACAGGGGTGGGACCATGGCAGAGAGAGGATGAGAGCACATATGGGAAGCAGGGAGAGCCCAGTTATTCACTTTTTCAAAACGATAGAAAGGTTTGGCACAGCTCCTAGTGCCAAATTGAAATTAATGCTGGCTTCACTCCTGGGCTGGTTCCCATCCTCTCTGGAGGGCAAAGTTTCTGCAGCATTGAATCCAGGAAGGTCACTTCCTTGTCACAGGGGATGGGGCGGGGGGCTGCAACAGAGTCCTGCAAGAAAACTGAAACCAGTTCAGATGCTCAAGGGACTTTAAAGAAGGGACTACTGTCAGAGTGTTCAGGGTTAGGGGACCAGAGAAGGGAGGTAGAAGCTCTGAGAGATTAGCATCAGAGGGAAACCATTACTACAGAAAGGCAGGAAGAATCCAGACAAGGAACTGGTGTGGTCACCACCTCCCCTCACAAAAAAATCCTCCTGTTGTTCTTCTTTGTAGAGAGCTGTTTTATTGAAGTGTTTATGTATGTATGTGTATGTGTGTGTGCTCAGTCGTGTCTGACTCTTTGCAACCCTTTGGATTGTAGCCCGCCAAGCTCCTCTGTCTGTGGGATTTTTCAGGCCAGAATACTGGAGTGGGTTGCCATTTCCTCCTCCAGGGGATCTTCCCAACCAGTGATGATTGAACCCAAATCTCCTGTGTGTCCTGCACTGCAGGCAGATTCTTTACCCGCTGAGCCATCAGGGAAGCCCACTGAAGTGCAATATACATATATATTGGGGCTTCCGTGATAGCTCAGTGGGTAAAGAATCCGCCTACAATGCAGGAGACCCTGGTTCAATTCCTGGGTCAGGAAGATCTGCTGGAGAAGGGATAGGCTACCCACTCCAGTATTCTTGGGTTTCCCTTGTGGCTTAGCTGGTAAAGAATCTGCCTGCAAGGCAGGAGACCCCGGTTCGATCTCTGGGTTGGGAAGATCCCCTGGAGAAGTGAAAGGCTACCCTCTCCAGTATTCTGGCCTGGAGAATTCTGTGGGCTGTATAGTCCATAGGGTTGCAAAGAGTCAGACAGACTGAGCAACTTTCACTTTCATACATATATAAAAGGGACATGTCAGAAGTGCACAGCTTGATGAATTTTCACAAGGGAGCTTATCCATGTAACCAGATCAAGAAACAGAATTTTCCCAGCACTCCAGAAGCCTCTTGAGTCCCCTTCCAGTTATCACTGCTCCAACTCTCCTTCACCAAAGAGCCTGGATTCTGACCCCAAAAGCACAGGTTCATTCTCCTGTAGAGATAATGTTACAATGGGCATCTTTGTGTCTATGGATTTTTCTTTAAATTTTTTTTCTTTTTTTTTGCTGTTGGCTTGTTTTCTTAGGATGAATCTTCAGGTTTAGGTTTCCTGGGTTGAAGAGTATAAACATGTTTATCAGTCTTGCTGTATGAGACTGCATTACTTTCTGTAGCGTGTACAGATTTCTTATCTCAGAAGTCTGCCACTGAGATAATAATTGGCAACTCTGGCTTCAGTGAAAGGGAGGCCAGGAGTGGGGCAGTTCTGGATCCCATTAGAGAATAATCTGAAGATTTTAAATACCAATAATGCCCACTCCCTTGGTAGATGATGTTTCTGACTGCAAATGACAGAAGCTGGTGTGTGCAGACATGGAGATTATTACAGGCATTTGGGCAGTCCGTGGAGTCTTGGGTGGGTTTACAGGTCTGCGGCCGGAATACAATTCAGATCCCTCTGCCCCTGGGCCCGGCACTTCAGCTCACACCTCTGTGCAGTGGAGTTTCAGCTAGCATTTGGATCTGTCCCAAACCTCCCAGTGGACTCTCCCTCACATCTCATTGGCTGCCCCCAAGCTTTCAGTGGGCTCACCTTCTGTAGATTCAGTGTTCTATACTCAGTTCTAGAATACAAATCAGGATTTTGTCAGCAAGGAAGACGTGAGGGAAGGGCTTTGTGTGTAGTCAACCTCTGAGCAGTGTGTGTGTGTGTGTGTGTGTGTGTGTGTGCGTGCTTGCGCACACACGCACACACTAAGTCACTTCAGTTGTGTCCGACTCTTTGCAAGAAGTGCATACACTTGGGGAAAACTGGCTGCCCCAGCCCTGACTTCACACAGTCTCCTGGCTCTCGCACCCTCTATTCATCAGTCTTTTGTTTCCCAGGGACTTTTTTGGGTCTAAATTCTGTCTAACTTGGGCGAGGGGTTCTTATCCAGTCCGTGATAGCAGAAGGCAGGGTTGGGTGACACCACATGCCACCAGCACGGCCATTAGGCTGCTCAGCAGTGCTGGGCTGGAGGGGGTAACCTTTGCTGAGTTACCCAAAGACAAATGAAAGCAGTACCAAGGGCACCAGTAAAGTAGGGACACCCAAAAGTGCTTTTCCCCAAAACGGTGCATCATTTTATTTGAAAAAGCATCATAGCAGAAGTCAGAATCCTATCAGACTACTTGACCCTTATCTTATGAATCAGTACTGTTTTTATTTTCAGTGCTGTAAGTGGGATGAAATATTTTACAGTCTTTTCAGGCTTTAAAATTCTCAACTTGGCCCTGGCAGTCTGAAGAAATTAAGGCTCAGAGAGGTCAACTGACTTTCCTAAGAGCATACCACACTTCAGTGGCAGAGCTAGGACTAGAATCTGGATATCGTAACACCTGGTCCAGAGTTCTCTCCATTTTATGACTGTGCCCTCACCTGTTTTGAGAATTATTTTCACAGTCCCTGGGGAAGGGCAGTTTTGTCACCTGATAGTGGCCCCCTGGCCATAACAGTGGACACCAAATCCAGACTGGATTTGGATTTGGGTTCTTTTTTCTGGGAAGTTGAAATTCAGAAGACCTTGATTTCTTTTAATGTGGACTTTAAAATGGGAATTCATAAGAAGCAAGCTGAGGGGAGGAGAAATTTGTCTTTAAAAATAAGAGACCAAGTTGAGAGATCAGGTGATTCAAAAGAGAGAGAGAGCTGGAGAGAGGAGCTATTTTGATTTCTGACAGCTTTCTAGTTCTTGGTTCTTGTTCCTCATGGGGATCTGCCTCCGGTTTACATGCTATAACCATGATATTCATATAGTTTAGTATACTTTTGGCTAGAAGAAATAGAAATCTGGATTGGCTTAAACAAAAAAATGTGTTAACTTCTTTAACAAGAAGTGTGGCACTTCCATGGTGGTCCAGTGGTTAAGTCTCTGAGCTCCCAGGACAGGGGGCACAGGTTTGATCCTTGGTTAGGGAACTAAGATCCCACATGCCTTTTGGGATGGCCAAAAAGAAAAAAAAAAAACACCAAAAACAAGACGTGTGGAACCAAGGTAGATTTCAGGTATGGTATGTTTGGAGTTCCAGCTACACTGTTCTGCCGTTCTCTTTAGGCTCCCCCCTGTATAACGTGTTGGCTTTGATCTCACATTTCCTTCCCTTATGGTTACAGGAGGGCTGCCAGCAACAGCAGGGCAACGTGCTTCCTTGTTCCCATCTGTGGAGCTAGAAAAAAAGCCCTGGCCTGTAAATTCTTCCTTTCTGTCTGACTAGGCCACTGTCAGTTATGTGCCAATTCCTGGGCCAGTTGCAATCTCCAGGAGAATGCTATGCACAAACTGGCTTAAAATTAGCTTCCAGGTCCAATCATTGGCAAGGAGGATGGGATAGCTGTGACGGGCTAAGAGTAATTGAGAGTGATTCTGGAGATGTGTGCGAAAATCAATTTCTCCTGGTCACATAGGCTGAATGGGAGAGGGATGGTTACCTGAACAAATTGGGATCTGTTGGGAAGGAGGAAGGGGAGCAGATGCTGGAGAGAAAAAAATATCATTTTGAGTTATTTCAGGTGGGTTTCTGATTCCTTGTCAAAGAGTCATTTGGACAATCAGCTTCCTGGTCTGTGGCCAAATGCCTTTGCCTAGCCCCTCTGTAGCCTGATTCTAATTTCCTCCTCCATTCTGTAGATGCTGCTATCGCCAACACTTCTCACCGCTGGCTCATCATTTTGGCAAGTTGGCATCTCACTCTGCTCCAAGCCCCGCTGACGGAGCTGAAGATCCCTTTAGCAGAATTGATTCTGGCATGTTCTAATTTAAAAAGCCTTGCACTTCTCTGCATGGAGGCTGCTGAAATCTGTGCCCATAAAGGCAGAGAGAGTAAATTCTTCTGAGGGAAGCCTATTTTTAACAAGTCCTGAACCTAATTGAACTTAATCATTTTTCAGTCGTTGACACTTGAAATTATGAGTCATTGGGCTATATATGGAGCTGAGGGCTAGAGCAGCCCTTTAAATATCAGAGAGATGGTAGATACCAGCTACCAGAACTTCTCAGGCTTGGAGCTGTGGATTCACTCAGAATTGTGATGAAGCATGAGTCTCTAGAGGCAGCTCTGGGTTCAAATCCTGGATCCTCCACTAACTGTAAAAGTCATTATGTTTCTCTGAGCCTCAGCTTCCTTATCTGTAAAATGAGACTGGTAACACTTGTCCCAAAACACTTTGTGTGAGTCATCGAGGCCTGACATGAAGCTGCTTATGATCTTTATTTATTCTACTTCTTATTAATATTCATGTTTTCTTGCAGAAATGTCAGTGTGTTTGATTTTGACATGTTGCCCAAATCTCATTTGTAATATACACTGTCCCACTAACTTCCCTCACGGTTACATGGTTGCCAGCAACATCAGGGGCAACATGCTTCCTTGTGCACCAAAGCACCTTTCTGAAACCCCAAACACAGTAACTTCTAAAACACATCTTGTCCCACGAGTTTAGGGATAAGAGAATGGAGAGCTTAGTGAGACTGAGCTACCATTCATTCAAGTGGCTGGAGGTAAGGTGGAAATCACAGGCATCAAAATTACCCTAGAAAACCAGTAATCTGTTCCCTTCAGCAGTGTGGC